>NC_141695.1:357640284-358240284 GCF_964263255.1 Lissotriton vulgaris
AAGAGGGAAAAAGGTTTGCATTTATATAGCGCTAGTTACCCTGATGGGGTGTTGAAGAGCTTTTTTTGGCGAGTAGCACAATACTCAGGAACCCATAAAGGATTAGTGGTGAATTAGTATAGTGAAATATGAAAGTAATTTGAGTGGTGGATATTAGTCAGTAATTTAGATTGAGAAGGATAGTGGAGGGACAGAAGAAGGAAAGAGGTTTGCATTTATATAGTACTTGTTATCCCTGAAGGGGTGTTGAAGCGCTTTTTTTTGGGAGAGTGGCACACTAGCCAGGGCGTCTGACGCTGGACGCTGGGGATTACGGTTCGATCCCTTGCTCTGGCAGCAGGAGTCTGCCCAGCACCATGTGACTCTGGGCAATAGCTCGCTTAATCTTCCAAACTGCCCCCAGCTCCGATATACCCCTTCGGGGGTGATTTGTGCGCTATACAAGTACTGGATTTACATTTACTCCGAAACCCATAAAGGATTAGTGGTGAATTAGTATAGTGAAATATGAAAGTAATTTGAGTGTTGGATATTAGTCCACTATTTGGATTGAGAAGTATAGAAGTTTTCTTATTGAGGTCACAGCAGTAGTAGGAGGATTGGGATGAGCAAAAAGGGATGTGAAGGGGAAGAGTCAGAGGGAAGGCTTGTTTTGGGGGATCGGTATAGTAAAAGAGGTGTCAGATGGTGCAAGTAGGGGTAGAGTAGGGAATAGTCTAGAAAGGTCTCTTTTGGGGATCATAGTAGTGGTATGGGGTTTGGGATGAATGAGAGCATGGATGTAGAGGATATATTGATGGAGGTATAGGGTGAGAAATAGGGTAGTGCATTGGATGAGTAGTAGAAAGAGGTTTGAGATGAGTCAGAGAGTTGAAGTAGAAGATATATTGAGAGATGCATAAGGTGAGAAATAGGGTAGTGCATTGGATATGCTGAATTAGAAGAAAGAAAGAAATATATAGATCCATAAGTACATGAAATGTTTATAGATGCATAAAGGAAGTAAGTATATTTAGATTAAAGATATTGATAGAGGTATGGGGTGAAAAATAAGGTAGGGCATTGAATATGCTTTTTTTGGGCGGGAGAAAAGTAATAAATATATAGATCCAAGTACATGGAAGATATATAGATGCATAAATGAAGTAAGTATATGTAGATTAAAGATGCATTAGATAAACTCCGGTTTTCAAGTGTACTTAAAAACTATACATATATATTTTTTTAAACATAATTATTCTACATGTTTATACAAAGCAATACACATATATAGGTATATAGCTATAGTACAAATAAAGGCTTATATACAGAGGGATATGCTGTATATTTCTGTTTGCGTATGGTGCTTACGTGGGGAAGAGCCAATTCTTGAGTAGTTTTCTGAAGATAAGGTGGTTGTCTGTGGATCTTATGTAGGGTGGTAAAGAGGACAATAGTTAGGCTGCTTGAACAGAGAAGGATGTGCCACCCATGTTTTTTTTCTTTTATCTTTGGATTTTGAGGCAAGGAGCCACTCTAGAGCGGAGGTTTCTCTGTTGAATATGTTTTGTAAATGTATTCCTGATGAGGAGTGGTCCCATTACATGTATCACTTTATGGGTGAGACAATGCAGCTTGAACGTGGATCTTCTGGCAAACGGTAACCAATGTAATCAGCACCGGGATACTCTGAGTAGCTGTGCGCTTTAGAAATGCAGTGTAACTTAACATAACATAACATAACATGCATGGCTTTCAAGGCAGGGGAGTTGGGTTCTCGTGGTTTGATATGCAAGAGTAGTCTGACAGCCGAGTTCTGAATCCTCTGTAGTCTTTTCATGGTCATTACAGGTGATCAGTGGTAGAGCCTATTGGCGTAATCGAGTTCGGACAGAACAAGGGAGATGATAGCTTGGACCGTGTGTGGAAATACCAAATGCGGGAAGATTATCATAACAAAGCTTGATCTTGCAAGTTTGTCCACTTGGGCATTTATCGATAGCTTGGAGTCCTGGTCATTCCGAGGTTTCTTACTTCCTTCGATAGCTTAGGTGGTGATCCCAGTTCATCAGGCTAGGTGGCAAGCGTGGAGACACAAAAGGGCATTGGGTGAACCAACTACCCTGAGGGTAAGAGAGGTAACCTGAGTATATCCTCCCAGAAAAGTACAACACAAAAAAATACTCCAGTAGACCACGGATTGGTCGGTTGAGTGAGGTTTAAGAAACTGTACCTGCGGTCTAAAAGGTAGAGAAGTAGGAGCTACTTGGATGGTTAAACTATAAGGTTGTGTCTAACGCAACCGTGTGTGTTAGGGAAATAAACTCACTTATTTATATTACCCTCACACACCCTAGTGGTGTCATGCTTCATCATCGGGTCACCCCAACCTCTACAAGTCGGGGTGGGCTCAACCACAGTATTGGGAAGCTCTTCTGATATATTCGAGGAGGGGGCTTAACATAAGATAAATAAAATTACCTAGACAGATCCACGGTGTCCCTTTATTTTGGGATCTATCAAGGAAGTTAAAAAACTGTATAACAATTATTTATACAGGTGGGTCGTATCAGGATATTATGGTCCTTTGACCCTAGTGCCAACATGTTTCAGTCCTCTGTGGCTGTAAAGGTCCGGGACTTTCTTCAGGGCAAGGAAGCCCCCTATGTGAGGTAAAGAAGGATGGGGTTCCCTATCCTAACAATATAGTGAGGGCAGAGTAACTGCTCCTCAAGTGTAAAATGTACTGTTTTGTGTGAGCTGCCAGGCTGCGTCTGAGGAGAAAAACAAGAAATAACAACATCATATACTTCTGTGCAGTTTTCTGTTTTCTATAGTGACATCAGTGGTCAAAAACGCATACCATTGTTGTGAGCATGCCCCAGGTTTAAAAAACACGCTTAGTTTAAAGGTGTCAACCCCTATTTGTGCCACTCTAGTACATGCCTCCGTGACATATAATAAATTATGTGACGGGATCAATGTTCCAGTGGCCGAGTGATCGCATTTTGATGTATTGCATTCAATAGCGATTCATGTATATATACATCTCATCTTAACACATGCACCTAAGGAGTTAGTCTCAATCATATCCACTCGACATTAAAAAGCAATACTTAATAATTTAATATCATTCACCTCAACATACATTTTGTCATGCACATCTGCGTAATTCAAATACTGTACCCAGTTAGGGAAGTCGGCTTGCTTCACACAGGACCGGACAGCATGAGGGTGGTCCTAGTGATATGGAATTACGAACAATTGGTGGTGATCGTGATCGATGGGCAACGGGAAGGGAAGAGAGGCGGTATCTGCTCGAACGCGCCACAAGTGAAGCCACTTACTTGAATTGAAGATCTCACCCTGCAGTGTGCCTACATCGGTTCCGGTCCTCGGCTTGAGCAGCCAGAGTGATCGGAAAGTTTCATAATATAGTTCAGTTACCGGCATTTGGGTGTGCCGTGAGTGACGTCCATACGCATGCGTGAATGACGTGTCACGTCATACCGCTGCGTGGCGTGGGGCAGTAGGATTGGGAATTGTAGTTTCTTGGCCATATGTAGGTAACTGAACTATATTATGAAACTTTCCGATCACTCTGGCTGCTCAAGCCGAGGACCTGAACCGATGTAGGCACACTGCAGGGTGAGATCTTCAATTCAAGTAAGTGGCTTCACTTGTGGCGCGTTCGAGCAGATACCGCCTCTCTTCCCTTCCCGTTGCCCATCGATCACGATCACCACCAATTGTTCGTAATTCCATATCACTAGGACCACCCTCATGCTGTCCGGTCCTGTGTGAAGCAAGCTGACTTCCCTAACAGGGTACAGTATTTGAATTACGCAGATGTGCATGACAAAATGTATGTTGAGGTGAATGATATTAAAATAATTAAGTATTGCTTTTTAATGTCGAGTGGATATGATTGAGACTAACTCCTTAGGTGCATGTGTTAAGATGAGATGTATATATACATGAATCGCTATTGAATACAATACATCAAAAACCGATCACTTGGCCACTGGAACATTGATCCCGTCACGTAATTTATTATATGTCACGGAGGCATGTACTAGAGTGGCACAAGTAGGGGTTGACACCTCTAAACTAAGCGTGTTTTTTAAACCTGGGGCATGCTCACAACAATGGTGTGCGTTTTTGACCACCGATATCACTATAGAAAACAGAAAACTGCACAGAAGTATATGATGTTGTTATTTCTTGTTTTTCTCCTCAGACGCAGCCTGGCAGCTCACACAAAACAGTACATTTCACACTTGAGGAGCAGCTACTCTGCCCACACTATATTGTTGGGATAGGGAACCCCATCCTTCTTTACCTCACATAGGGGGCTTCCTTGCCCTGAAGAAAGTCCCGGACCTTTACGGCCACAGAGGACTGAAACATGTTGGCACTAGGGTCATAGGACCATAATATCCTGATGCAACCCACTTGTATAAATAATTGTTATACAGTTTTTTTACTTCCTAGATAGACCCCAAAATAAGGGGACACCGTGGATCAGTCTAGGTGATTTTATTTATCTTATGTTAAGCCCCCTCCTCGAATATATCAGAAGTGCTTCCCAATATTGGTTGAGCCCACCCCGACTTGTAGAGGTCGGGGTGACCCGATGATGAAGCATGACACCACTAGGGTGTGTGAGGGTAATATAAATAAGTGAGTTTATTTCCCTAACACACACGGTTGCGTTAGACACAGCCTTATAGTTTAACCATCCAAGTAGCTCGTACTTCCCTACCTTTTAGACCGCAGGTACAGTTTCTTAAACCTCACTCAACCGACCAATCCGTGGTCTACTGGAGTATTTTTTCGTGTTGTAGGTGGCAAGCGTGTCATAATGTTTCCAATCACCACACATGAGCATTTCTGTTTTGGAAGCATTCAATTTGAGATGGCTCCAAGTCATCCTTTGAAGTACGGCTCTAAGACAACTGAAAATTGGCGATATACAGAATTAGTGGCACAAGTGCAGTTGTTGGTAGTGTTCCATCACCTCCGTAACGTAGATCCTTCTCTCCTCTGGACTGAACCACATCTCCCTCTTACTCCTCTCCTTGCATACCGTGACTTGAACTCTGCCATGAAGAAATCAAGACTCAGATCCAAATGTGTAACCTAGTTGACTGCAGTGTAGGCCAGAGGCAGCGGTCAGCGTGGGTCAACTGCTGTCCAGCCAGCTCCTCCTGGATCTCTAACACATGACGTTAGAATGGTATGTGGAGAAGATTTGTGGCTGACGAAGGTAGTGGCACCAGTGCTGAGTGGGTGTGCAGCCTGCGATGATGCCGTGTCCTGCCTGGTACGGACTGGATCGGATTGGTGTGAGGTCTGCTAGACCGTAGTGTAGGCAAAAGTCAGCAAGTGCCCACAGACACGTGTAGTTGGAATGCTAGGCGCAGAGTTGTTGTCACCACATCAAAGGCAGTATAGTGATATAAACTCTGCCATGAAATATGTACTCTGCCATAGTGTAATCAAGACTCAGTTCCAAATGTGTGACCTACTTGTCTGCTGCGTCAGCTGGTGGAGTACGTCGCCGAGGCGGAGGACGGGATGGTCTAAGGAGGCTGCCAAGGTCATGGGCCTCGGGCTTGGAGCTTGCACCGGCACGTGATGGCCCCTCCGTGACACACGCTGGTGTCGGCATGGGAGCAGTGATGCCTGGGTTCAGGGGCCAGTGGCCCTGGTTGCGGCAGGCGCACAGGATCGCACGTACCATCGCTCACGGCGTCGGCGGGTGAGAGGCGCCGCCCTGGCGGAGACGTTGGCCATTCCGGAAGAGGACCACGCCCAGGGCTACATGCTTTTTATTCACACCCCTACGTTAGCCTGGCGTACGTTGGACCAGCCCACTCTGACCGCGCTTACTGCGGGGACGTGACAAGCTACATTTCAGTGATCTTCCCCACCAGCTTGGGTGACATGGTTGCGTCCACTGTCCACTACACTACCACCACCAGCAGTGTATGTCAACATAGATATGTCTGTGCTCTGCATACTGCAGTCTGTCCAGCACATCCACGCCACACTTGGCATTGTGTACATTCTCATTCATCGGTCACTTGCCTCCTTTGCACATGCCTGGTTCCCACCTCTCCCCACATTCTGCTGATGTGTGGCTGAGGTGCCATGCCGTTGATGGCTTGTGTACATGGCTAGCCGAGGTTACCACAGTGATTTGTGCTGACGTGTCTGGTAGGTAGCAAAACACACAAGATGATGGACGGAATGTTACACAATGGCAAAACATTCACACCCAGTCACAGATCTGGGTTTAATACATCGTTATTTTGCTCACCAAGCCACCCCAGTTCAGACATGGCCATATGCACATCAGTCTTGACCCTGTGCCTCATGGGAACAGTCCAGCCCGAACTGCCAAGCCATGTCTTCCCTGGACCGGAATCAAGCATCCTAGGACCAGTTTCTGGCTATCAGCCGTCTTCAGCCAGGATAGCTTGACTCCAGTGGCTTAGTGAGCACTGGACCTACGTCTGGGCATACCCTTCCCACATAGGATGAATAGCAAAACACACAAGATGATGGACGGAATGTTGCACAATGGCAAAACATTCACCCCCAGTCACAGATCTGGGTTTAATCCATCAGTATTTTGCTCTAAATGTGTGACCTACAGCTGGTGGAGTACGTCAACGAGAAAGGAGTACTACAGGCCTTGCTCGCGATGGTCTAAGGAGGCTGCCAAGGTCGCGGGCCTCGAGCTTGGAGCTTGCACCGGCATGTGATGGGCCCTCCATGACACATGCCGGTGTCGGCATGGGAGCAGTGATACATGGGTTCAGAGACCAGTGGCCCGGGCTGCGCCAGGCGCACAGGATCGCACGTACCGTCGCTCATGGCATTGGCCTCGTGGCAGAGGCGCCGTTCCGGAAGAGGACCATGCCCAGGGCTACATGCTTTTTATTCACACCCGTACGTTAGCCTGGCGTACGTTGGACAAGCCCACTCTGACCGCGCTTACTGGGGGGACGTAACAAGCTACATTTCAGTGATCTTCCCCACCAGCTGGGGTGACATGGTTGCGTCCACTGTCCACTACACTACCACCACCAGCAGTGTATGTCAACATGGATATGTCTGTGCTCTGCATACTGCAGTCTGTCCAGCACATCCACGCCACACTTGGCATTGTATACAATCTCATTAATTGGTCACTTGCCTCCTTCGCACATGCCTGGTTCTCACCTCTCCCCACATTCTGCTGATGTGTGGCTGAGGTGCCATGCCGTTGATGGCTTGTGTACATGGCTAGCCCAGGTTACCACAGTGATTCATGCTGTCGTGTCTGGTAGGTGGGCATGTTATTTGGCATGTTGTATGTGAGTTTGTGACTTGTGCATTCCCAGAGTTGTGAGTTGTATGATTGTGGATTTGAGGTGTGTGGTGTGTTCATTTGGTATTTATCAACGAGCAGTGCCTTTCCATTGGTGCCACCCAGCCTAGAAGCGCTGGTTGATGATGAACTGTCTGAAGATGTTGGAATCATGCACACTGAATGGGTTGTTGGCAACGACATTGCTGAAGAGTCCCCGGTGGTCCACTATTGCCTGCACATTGATGGAATGCGTGTGCTTTCTGTTGTGAGTTTCGGCGGAGGGCACAAGCAGGACATGTTTGCAGTCAATTTTCCCCAACACATGCGGGAAGCCAGCTATGGCGTAGAAGCCTTGCTTGGTCTCCAGCTGTTCCTGCGCATGTTGGGGAAGTATAGGTACTGAGGTACCAAGCTGATGATGGCATCCAGGACAGGTGTGAGGAACTTTGATAGGGCTGGCTGTGAGACTCCTCCGATGCTGGTGGTTGTTGGTTGGAAGGTACAAGAGGCCAACAGGTGCAGCACAGCCTACAGCTTTGTCTGCGGTGGGATGTTGGTTGTCCGCTGTGTTGGTACCGTCAGCCTGTGGGCAATGATGCAAAGGATGCTTGTCCTTTGGAGCCTGTAGTGGGCAATGACATTCTTTGATGTTAAGTCTGTGAGGCTGGTGCATTTCTGAAGGTCCGCTGTCTTTGTCTGCTCTGCCTCTGTGGTGGTACCCGGGGGGGGGGGAGGAGGGGGTAGGCGGGGTTGTGGCCCTGTTGGGGCTCCGAGCTGCATGATTAGTAGCTCCATGGCATCTGTTGATCTTCAGGTGTGGCTCTGGGCTGGGCTCCCTTTTATGTTGCAGGTTGTCGTCCGACTTTACACCAGGTCAGAGCAGGTGTTAATTTCCTGCTGCTAAAGTGCCTTATCGCCTGTTTTGTGATCTTATCGCCGAGCTGGCTGCTGGTCATTGAGAATGTAGCGGTTTGGTGTTGTCCTGGCTTTTTGCACAGGAAAGCCTACTCTGCATCTCATTAGCGTTAGTTGCCGGGGTCATCTGTGGCAATGTTTTTGCGGCTGTTATCACAGGTAAACTGGTCATATGGGCTGTTATCACCAGCTTGTAAATGGGGCGATAATTTTATCACCACTTTGGCTGCAGTAAAGTGCGGATAACTCTGCGTTAGATCCTTGAGAATATGCCCCTATGTCTGTTACTTGGGAGTCCAAGAGAACGACCATAAATTTGTAGTTCTGCGTAAAGAGCTGCCCATTTTATGAAAGAATGTCCCATTATCCAAGTGCTCATCTTTACAGACAATGGACCATGAACAAAACCTAAATTCAAGAGAAAGAGGGAGGTTAGCGAAAAAGGAAAAAACGAAAATTGTTCAAAAGCAGAAGGAGTTCATTTCTAACGTATCTCTCACAACATTTTGATTTCCATCTCCCAATGCTTCTTATCTCTGACCATGACCAGCCTAATCTTGCGAACTCAGTAGCTGGCCCAGCACGAAAAGAAAGACTAGGGGCTTTACCCAATCTATTTAGGGCCTTTCTTTTATTTCACTTAGTTTAGTATTCATCTTGATTAAAAAAAGTCTGCCATTCTACCATTGGGCAGCAAGCCTCCACATCGCTCTTGTTCAAACACACCCATTTCTCTCTTTCCAATTGATCTGTTTTAGATGGTTTCAACCAGACCCTTATTCCGTTATGCTCCAAAACTATCTCCTCACTAAGAATGCATACTTGCCCCTTCAAGCCTAACAATTCAGATGCCCTAAACGTACCAAAAATTAACCATGAAATGCACAACTTTAACAACAAGCTTTCAAAATCTTAATAGCAACAGAAAGGTAACTGTAACCATAACTGTTGTAACAGTTCAAAAGTGACATGCTCTCTTAATAGTTTCTTGTTATGTTGCTCTTTACTCAGCCCTTTCAAAACTTTCCTCACCAAGACACCTTCAACAGGATCATGACCCCACCATAAATGGCCATTGTTAGAAATGGGGGGCTCTAGTTGGCAATGGTTTGCACCTTTGTCTAAGTAGGCACACACCTTCCTAGTCAGGGTAAGGGGTGTACACTTCTAAAATAACTCCTGCTCAGCCCTTTAGTAGCTTTGCAAGAGTAGACAGGCTTATCTAGGAGGCAGTGTGTAAAGCATGTGGGCACACATACAGTAATACAATGAAAACACTACTAATGGCTACCATACCTGTTTAGAAAAATAAGCAAATATTTATCTAAACCAAACAAGACCAAAAACGAATAAAATCCACAATACAGTTCTGAAAAATATGCTGTTTGTAACAATACCTTAAACTTGTAGAAATATCCACAAAACATAGTTCTTCTGAGTCGGTAGCTCCGTCTAGGGCTACAGCGATGCTGCAAACAACAAAGTCTAAAAGTACCAGCTGACTGTGCAGGTGCTGGCCAGCTAAAGCGTTGACAGACTCGTGAACAGTACCTTTCTCATTGTGGCTGACACATCAGCGTGAGTCGATCGGGGCAACAGTTGCGTTGCATAATGGAAGGAGTGCTGGATGCGGTGCCCTCACGACATGGTTCAAGCAGCGGCTCGGTGATGATCATCCAGATGGCGTCAGTGAGACCAAGGCTTACTGTGCGGGGTGAGGCGGTGCTCAATGCGGTGCTGAGAGGTTGCAGTGCAGGCGAGGGAGCCTGTTGATGTTCTGGGCGTGCAGTGACGGTGTCGTTGATTGTCCAGGCAGGGGAAGGCGAGGCGGTGCGGAGTGCAATGCCCACAGGAAACTGTGCAAGCAACGGCTTGGTGACGATCATCCAGACGATCATGAGACCAAGGATGGGGTGTTAAGTGCAGCAGGGCTTTCTGCGGTGCCTTCACGACACAGAACCTGCGACGGACTCGGTGACAGAGTGAGCTGCTCCTCTCTTCTGCGGCAACTGAAACCAGCGGTTCCAGAGACGGTACCCAGAAGGATGGTGAAGTCTTTGCTGTTCCTGAGACCTCATGGACAGGGGGAAAAGCTCCACTTCAAGCCCTTGGAGACACTTTACAAGCATGGTACACACACAGTCCTCTCCTTGGCAGAAAACAGCCACTGCAGGCCAACGCCAGACAGCACACAGCAAACGGGCAGTACTTCCCCTTCAACTTTTCCCAGCTCTTCTCCTTGGCAGAGGTTCCTCTTGAATTCCAGAAGTGGCCTAAAAGTCTATATAGCACAAGTTCCTTTGTTCTCTGGTGGCAGAGAAGCTCTTTGCCCAGTCAAAACCAGTTCTGTCCTCTCTGGTGCAGCTTCCTGGCAGGAAGGGGAGACAACATTGTCCAAAGACCAGGCCCATTCAGGTGTGAAAGAAATCTCCTTCTCTGAATGCAGCCCAGGTCTATTCAGCCCAGCCCTGACTCACCCTGGAAGGCAGGGCACACCTCAACGCCCCAGGTGGCCGTCTGAACAGAATGCACATCCCCAGCCCCTGTCCCTCCAACGCCAGGCAGTCAATACACAACCCTAGCAGAGGGACATAGGATGGCTAACCAAGAAAATACCCACTTTCGAAATGTAGTATTTTCATACACAGAATGTAAAAATCATCCTTACTAAAAGATGCATATTTAGATTCTAAGTTCAAGCATACTAAACTTTATCTTCCTATCTTGTCCCAATGGGAAGTTATATTTATAAGATGTTATAAATAAACTCCCATTCTATCCTAGGGGACAGATAGCCTTTCAATAGTGAAAAACAATGTTGGCAGTATTTCACTATCAGGGCATGCCACATACATCCGAGAATGTCCTACCTTTCACATACACTTCACCTTGCCCACAGGGGTACCTGGGGCCTACAGTAGGGGTGCCTCACGTGTAAGGAAAGGGCAGGTTAGGACCTGGCAAGTGGGTGCACTTGCCAGGTTAACATGGCAGTACTAAATTGCACACAGGCAATGCAGTGGCAGGTCTGAGTTACCTTTGCAAGGCTGCTTTTGTGGGTGACACAACCAGTGCTGTAGGACCACTAGCAAAATTTGGGTTACAGGACCTGGGCATACACAGTGCACTGTACTAGGGGTTTAACTGTAAACCAAATAAGCCAATTATGGAAATACTAATCCATGGCAACAGTTTACAGTGGGAGCACTTGCCCTTTGGCACTGAACAGCAGTGGCAAAGTGCCCAAAACATCTAGACCAGCAAAAACGAAGTTCAACACACAGCAAAATCACAGGAGGCAAAGGCAAAAATACAGGGGAAACCACGCCAATGATGCCAGGACTAATAGCCATACAAATAAACTCCTGCTAATTTCCATGCAATAGTTGTGTGTGATAAACCTTTGTGTATCAATTGGAGCACGAAATATAGTATAATCTGTTCCTTTTTCAACCTTGTACTTTCCCCCAAAGATTCGTGTTACCATAACTTAAGAATTCTCTCCACGCTTGCTGATAACTCTGTCTTGCAGCTAATGATTTTTCGACAAGTTCGACTATCCTCATTCCCTCCAGGTCTAAATGCTCTGTGTGATCTGTGACTTGTTGCTGTTTGTGCCCGGAGCGAGATTGCGAAACGTCTGCCAATAATAGCGAGACAGAGCATCAGAGCATCAGCTATATTATTCCTGCCTCCTGGAACGTCGCTGGAATGAGCCTAGCTTTAAAAACAATGTTCAGTTGCAAACATTGCAGCATAAAAGCTCATAATAAACGCAATACTCTCAAATCTCTCACTTTTTGCTTGTTCAACAAATTTACCAGTGCCAAATTGTCCACATTAAAAAGAACTGACCTGTTTCTGAATTCTTCACCCAAGACATACAAGACTACGACCAAAGGAAATAGCTCTAAAAAGGCAGTACTACACCCTTGTTTCAACCAGTGCTCTGTCCTAACCTCCGCGCACTAGCGACCTTCCAAAAATATTCAAAACCTTTGGAACCTGAAGCATCTGAAAAGTTTGAATCTGCCATATCATGGCCACCTCAACAAAATACAGTGAAACACCATTAAAATCAACAAAAAACTTCAACCAAATTTGCAAATAAGTCCTGATTGCTATGGATATTCTTATTCTGTGATGAGGAAGATAAGCTCCAGACATAGACATACCTAAACATCTACAAAATGATCTTCCAGCTCTGATGACTCTACATGCAAAATGTAGGTAGCCCAAACATTTCTGTACACTTTTGAGCTTCAACTTCCTTTCACCACTTGCTGCCAACAAGAAAGATCCTATTTCTTGAACTTTAGCAATAGGGAGCCTAACGACCATTTCTATAATGTCTATTTCAATACCCACAAATGTCAACCTTGTAGTTGGACCTTCCATTTTTTCCAGCAGTCAATGGCACAGCACATCCTTTTGCCATGTTTTGGAATATTTGTAAAGCAGTCTTGCATTGGTCTGTGTGTCTTTCACCGATAAACATAAAATCATGGAAGTAGTGAGAAACCAGTTTGCGACCTCTAATTCTCAAAGTACCCATTGCAAGGAGGCGCTGAATGTCTCAAATAAGGCATATGAAAGGGAATAGTCTATTGGTAGGACCTTGTCAACGTAAAACACTGCTCCAAATTGCATTCCCAGTAACTAAACATCAACGGGGTGTACCAGTAATAGTCAAAAGGCTGATTGAATATAGCTCTTAGCAAGTTCTGCTACTCTTCCCACTTTTCTGACCAGTTTCAAAGCATCATCCACTGATGCATTTGATACACTAGAATATGTTTCAGAAATAAAATCATTTACAGAGTGACCCTCTGACCAGGACAGATGATGTATCAATCTATATTCACCTGATGACTTCTTTGGCACTAAACCTGCAGGGGAAATGATACAACTTTCACATGGGCACTGTAAAAAAGGACATGCAATCCTGCTTAATTTGAGCACTGAATTTAGCATTTGTTGTAGTATATATCAGGTAGGTCTTTTGCTGATTTCAGATGATCTGACCATCTTTTCAACCTTTGGCCCTTATTACCCGATTCTGAAACCATTTTTGAAACCCAAAATAATTTGGATGCTTCCTCAATATCTGGATAAACCGTAAGCTATATTGACAATACCTCAAATCTAATTGGGGTATGAGCCCTTTGGTGTATATTGAAATTGCTGACCTCTGCCCCTCTGCATTCTCCCTTGATTACCTAATTTTGAACCTGCAAAGCATTGGGTAAGCTAATGTTTTCCCCCCACATTGTGAGCATTCATGATTGTAGCAACAGACTTGCCTATCAGAGAATCCTTCATTACAATTCCAACATTCTCATGCAGATGATGCTTGTCCTCTACCATACCACTACGCCTCAGATTGTTATGTTATGATAGGTAGACATGTATAGCGTGCAGTTGCCCCAGCAAAGGGGCGTCCCGGCACTCGTTGCAGTGTCAGAAGAGAGCAGGGGTTAGCCCGTCGGAAATAAATTAGTTTTTATGGCCTTGCGGAAAGGTAGCAGGCAATCTAAGCGACGAGTCTGAACAGGAAGAGAATTCCACAATTTAGCAGCAAGACAGCGAAAGGACCGCCCCCCCACTCTGAGGCGTTTCACTCGGGGGACAGTGGCTAGAGATTTCTCAGCAGAGTGTAGCTGGTGTGTGGGAACATAGGGGACCAACAAATTTGATAGAATGTCAGGGGACGAGAGTTTTAGAATTTTGAAGGTCAGACAAAGTGCCTCAAACCCCATAGGAGTCCAAAGCAGGTACCAGCGACCTTTTTGGTATGCTCCTGAAACCCAAGAGTGGAATCAAACCAGATCCCTAGTTTCTTTATCTTTACCACCAGCTTAGGGATGGGGGCAGTCCAAGGACACCAGCCCCCACTGCGTACTCCAGAGCCCCTTGTTGTTCCCCACCAACAGCACTTCTGACTTGCTGGCATTAAGTTGAAGGCAGTTGGTGGTCATCCAGCGTGCTATTGCCTCTATCCCGTTCCGGAACTGCGTGGCACCCTGAGAATGGTCATCAGGGCCACCACCAGCTTCGTGTCATCAGCATACGAAACTATGGTCAAGCCATGGTCCTGCGCCACTCCCGCCAGGGGTTGGACGTAGAGGTTAAACAGAACAGGGCTTAATGCCGAGCCCTGGGGAACCCCCTGCTTGATGGAATGGGTGAGAGAGAGGAAGGGGGGGCAGAGACCTGGAAATCTCTGTCAGAGAGAAAGGAACGGAACCAATCCAGTGCCAGACCGACCACTACCGCCTCCTCTAGGCGACCCAGGAGGATCTGATTAGAGACTGTCAAACGCAGCACTGGGGTCGAGCAGTATCAGAGCCACAGTTTGTCCCTCATCCAGAATGGTCCGCAGATGTTCATTCACCGCTAAGAGTGTGGTCTAGGTACTGTGACCGGGATGGAAACCATTCTGGGAGCGGTCTAAGGTACCGCTGTTGTTCAAAAAGCCCGAAAGGACGTTATTGGTGTGGGCCTCCGCAATTTTGGTGACCCAAGGCAAAATAGATATTGGTCAGAAATTTTCCGGCTTAGTAGGGTCCAGTGAGGGTTTTTTCAGCAAAGGGACCACCCTTGATTGCTTCCATGACGAAGGCACCACCGTCGTGGTGAAAGAAGAATTAATCATCTGGAATAAGGGCGTGAGAAGTATCGGTAAGCAGTCTCTAAATTGGGCAGGCCTCAAAGGATCCAGAGGGGACCCTGATTTGACCTTCATGATTAATGTAAGAAGCTCGTCCTGGGAGATAGAAGGTATTGCTACAAAAGTAGCAGTAGGAGGAGGAGTTGATGGAGCCATGAGGTCCATGGGGCAAATGGGGAAAAATCTATAGATGGCTTCCACCTTCTGAATGAAGAAGGTGGCCAGATCCTCACATTGGTGCCCCGACGTGATCGTCGGAGTGGGGGGATTTTTCCTGTTCTTGAAGTCGTTGAGTATTTTAAAAATGCTTTTCATTGGGTTTTTGCTGGACTTAATCTCATTAGTGAGGAAGGCTGCTCGTGAGATATGTATGGCCTTGTAGTAACTTTTAATCTCGTCCTAGTACAACTTTTTAGCCCCAAGGTCGTATTCCTTTCTCCAGGCCCATTCTAGCTTTTTGCATGTGCTACGCAAGGCAACTAGAGAGTCATTGTACCAGGTGTTGGAGCTTAAACAGCGACCTTTGGACCATTTAGTAGGGATGAGAGTGTCTAAGGCCTGTAGTATCCAATCGCAGAGGGCTTTATACAATTGCTCTGGGTCAATGTCTAGAGTAGGAGGACAGGTTGCCAGACAGGCAAGAAGGTCCTCTAGATTGAGTTTATCCCAGCAACACCTGAAGGTGACCTTAAGGTTAGCTCTGGGCACTGGCTCGGAAAGCGGGAGGGAGATGGACCCTAGGAGGTGATCTGACCAGAACCCCTGGCTAGGTGATTTGACCATAAGAGAGGAAATGTTAGAAAAAAACAGGTCAAGTAAATGCCCGGCAGTGTAGGTAGGACCCACCACCAGCTGTCTTAGTTGACAAGCAGCAAATGTGGCGAGCAAGCTGCTGATTTCCTGGTCGGAGGAATGATCTAAATGTAAGTTTAGGTCCCCAATGGACGGGATGATACTGAAAAGACCGATAAGTCACAGATACACCACTGGCTGTATAAGTCGGGGTTGGAGGCTGGGTAGACAACATCCATTGGAGCCATAATACAGCATCAACATCGCCCATGGCTTATCATGATTTAGGCTGACCCAGGCCCTGATCTCTTTGTCATAACTAAACCAGGCATAACCTCCAAAATGCATTTACACTTTACGAATAATGTAAATATATTTAAACATTGCTACAGCCCTTTCGTGATGTTTCTCACACTATGTCCTTGAATAGATTAAAAATGCAGATGTCCAATTTTCTATATTCTTAGGGACTCTTGGCCATCTAGCTACCTCCCACTCTTCTTCCTTTGAAGCTTCTTTTACTTGAATATCCCTATGTAACAATTTGAAAACATCTACAAACTCATGTCTCCATATTCTACTCTTTGTTTTATTGGATAATTGAGAACCCAAAGGCATTGCAATGCCCTTATATGGTAACCTGTTATGTATATTCTTATACTCAACCTCGTCATCAATATTTTTATCTTGGTTGGCTTAATTGTTAGTTTTTTCACTTTAAGTCTGTGTATCACAAGTTATTTCTTTCAGATCTTTCTCCTTTATCTTTTCATAATGTTCATTAGGCAGATTAATGTCCCCTTGAGTGTCTCTACCACAATCCTTTACCAACTTACCATCCCCCCACCAATAGATCTTGTGTTGTTTGTAATATGATTGTCTGTGTTCCCCAAAGCTGACCACCATGATGCCCTACATTTAGGCAGCTGTGATGACCTTATTTGAATTTCCTCAGCTTCAGAAGTGTGTTGCCTTCACTTCATTTCATCTTGATCAACTACTCTGTCCGCTCTTGACTGCTACTATATACTAATAACACTAGTTTGCCTCATTATCGCCTTCTCAGACCTTTTTATTAAACCTACTCCTTTCTCACTCACCACACTTTCACATTCTCTCAACTCACCTTACTCTAACTCCTCGCTATCATCCTTCTAATTAGGCTTTCCTGTTTTCAGTTTCTATTTTTGGTAAATTCTGCTGAGATTTTTTCATTGTTTTCCAGTGATTTCAATACCTTAAAAAACAGTGGTTATCAGTGGTTACATATTTTTGCTCCATTAAAAACAATAGAAACTGCGGTTTTCCAGTGTTTATGGAACATTTTGCTTTCATTATTGCTTGCTTTCTGCACTGATAGTGCATGGTGTATAGACAGTGTATATGAGGTCCAAATACATTTTTACAAATCAAACGTATTGTAGTACACCATACAATACTTCTTCATTGAGTCTTTGGCATGCACACTTGCTCTTTCCTTCCCATCTAAACTTTTATCTGTGAAGATGCCCTCTCAACATTAACACTTGAGACAAGCAATGGCAAAACAGCCAGTACACAATTTTCTAACTCTGGCCACTGACAGTTTTGCATGGTAATACTGGTGCACCTGAAGAATGCAATTCTCTGGGACACGTTCTGCAACAAATGTGTTGAACTGTGCACATCTGCCCTCAGAGTTTTAGAAGTGGTAAAAAATTAAGCAGCACTTTTGAAAGTCTGGAGAAAATTCTCCTTTCCGGAAGGGCTAGAACTTGTGCAGAGCACCACAATGAGGCTTCATGGACTTGAAATGCCATGGTTGGTGAAGGGATATTTATATGCATCATTGCACGCCATTTTTCATACATTGTAAAATTACATGTCCTGAATTGCTCCTCAACATTTCTTTGCTTACCAAGTTGCATGTATTCTAACATAGAACATGTTGCAGTGTAAAAGTCACCAAAAGTGTTGCCCAGCCTACTCTAAGGAGATGTTTCACATCTACAGCAATTATGCTGAACACTTGGTAGAAAAGAGTGTTTTCAGACTCTACTTTTTTAAATTATGCCCACTAGAGCAGTCATGTTTTCATGCAAAAAATTTAAGAATGCAGTACAGTGTACTTTTTTTTCACATTGTGACTGAGATCCTCACATTTCTTGCCTTTGGCATCATCGCTAAGAAACAGTTCTATAAATGGTCACCACGCGGACATTGACATTCGCAGCCTCTAGCGCTGAGAACCACCGGCTAAATGAAACAGTTGGGCTGACTCTCTGATGCTACTCAAAGCACAAAGTGAGAAATATATGTGTTTTAGTTCCTGCGCATAATGAAACAGTGCACCAGAATGGACTTCACGTCTTTGTTTAACAACAAGGAGGGACAAATAAAGGACAATATTTATAGGGGTCCAGTGTACGTGTCCTATGAACTAATAACCAAAGAGTGTACAAAGTTCCCCAAAGGAATAAAGATTAGCAGAGTGTCTCTCTCACTGAATGATGTGTATAGGCTTGTCGGGGAAAACAGAGAATTCCTTATCGGAACTTAGGATGCCTCACACAACTAACAAGCTGGACGACTGTTGTCATCCTACCTGATGGTTGTTTTGTCTCATCATTGGCCTCCTGCTCCAGCGTCCGGCTGGCGGTGCAATGCCTGACGGGTAGCACGAGGTGCTACACTTTGGTGGAGTTCTTTTGTTCCTGGCCAATGGATGGGTGCGTGTGAGGGGCCTGGGGGGTGAAGTAGTGAGCGTGAAGGAGTGAGTTAAAAAAGGTAAGTATAGTCCACTCAGACAACTTTATTCATGTGGCTAACTGCCTTATTAAAAGAGTGAAGGAAGGGGTACCGAAGCTCAAAGTGAAGTAGTTGGGCTTCGTTCAACCCTCACCTATGGTGTGGTCAACATGTTTCATGCCGTGTAGGCAATTCTTCAGGACCTTAACGTGCTCATAAACTCATAAGGAAAACTTATCCGGGCTGTAAGATGTATCATATACAACCTGCATGGTCGAATGTACCAAGGCAGGATGGAGTCCTGCGTGGATTCCCGCTCTAAGAGAAGAAAAATAATCATAGAAATACGAATGAAAGACTAATCATTCTTCGCAGCCTCATATCCAATATGTAGGTCAAGTCTTAACATCAAGAATGGGAAAGACCCTTTTCCCAGTGTGTGTTGTGGCTCAGTGGGGTCACAACTACGAACAGTGAGAGAGAGAGAGTATAATCGTGCGTTTCTTTTGAAGACATGCGTCAATGAAACACTTTAAAATTATTATCTATATACAGTGTACTAGACCCATTGCCTGTTTGCTAATTCATGTGCCAAAATGCAAAGGGTTGTATAGTAGCTCAGAGGGTAGCCATATGCGCCTGAAAAGGGATGAGGGTAAAGAGAGCCCCAGTATGTGTTGATAAAGTATTGGTTCTTACCCACAATCCCTGGAGGAAGGTCCCCACAGACTGTCCTTGTGGGGCCTGAGCTGCTCGGTAATTACCTGGGTGTAGAGGAGGGATAGGTAAATAGAGTTATAATGTCCAGGTGTTCTGGACACAAAGCGGTGGCGATACAAGTGGACCATGCTAGCCAACGGGCAGTCTGGAGCCCAGTCACGGACCCCGGGAGCCCCAAGAGAACACCATCTGGACAAGGGCCCGCGGGTGCAGTGACACCACGGGCACCGGTCGGGCTCCAAACAGCGTCGCCGCCCAGAGCCAATTACCATCAAGCGAACAGGACGGATGTTCCTGCCGCTACTGGATCGCGGCATCGCTCTCAGGGGGGCAAGGAGTCAATCCGAAGCCCGACGGCGCCCAGTGGTAGGACACCCCCGGCAGCGCCAAGACCAAAGCAGTCCATCCGAGGGCATCCCGGGGCACCGGGAGCTGAACAACAGAAAAACAGAAAGCTACCCCGGGAGATCCGGGGTGCGGAGGATACCGCAGTCCCACTCCAGTAGACCCGTCTAACCTCCTTACCTTCAGAGCTCGAGGCGCACGCTTGTCAGGACCTACCCCTCCCACGGCGGCGAAGTAAGATCGCAGGACAGCCGGTAACTGAACAAGAGTCCCAGACGCATTTAAATGCGGAAGTCCACGATTGCCGCGGGTAGGCGTGTTCGAGGGCTCGTTGCCAGGCAACGCGGCCAAGCGGTGTTTGCCGATGAGTCGAGCAGAGAGAGGGGTGGGGAAAGGGGAAAGCTATCCCAGGCGCCCTGGTTAAGCGCCATCTTAGAGCGGTACTGCCCCTACAGAAACGGGTGAGAGTGTTATATTACTCGAGGTGGGATAAGGGTTTCTATCGGCAGTGTGTAAAAGTTAGTGCTTTCAGATATTGTGCGTTGGTCCGTTAAGAGGATCTCATGGGCTGGAGGAAATAAAATAAAAAAATTAAATATAATAAAATAAAGGTGGCCCAACTATATCTGTTGATTGGTGGTTGAGTAGCCCGCAGGTAAACATTGTGTTTCTCGACCTATCCTGTTTTGAATTGGGGGTCCGTCCTGGAAGGGTTTTTTTGGACAACCTGATGCTGGAAACAAGGTGCCAAAATCACCATGCCAAGCGGAGTGTACCAGACGCCATGTTGGAACAGTGAAATTGTCATGGGGATTGGATCAAAGCGTGTGCTGATTCTCTAATAGTATTTCTTATACTATCAGTAGGGCCACACAGGTGTGGTTTATCTGGCTAGCATAGTCCAAGGGACAGAATCATTAAGTCCCTGTGTGTCACTTCTTAGGCGGTACACCCATTGTTGTTCGATTTTGTATAAGGCTTGTTGGTTGATAGATGGATGACATTCAAGAACAGTCCATTGTATGCTCTCAGCAGGGTGGCCTTGTTGCTTGCAATGTTCGTAGAGACGAGTATGTGTCTTCATACAGCAAATATTGCTGTTGTGTTCCATAATGCGTAGTTTTACCGTGCGCATTGTCATTCCGATGTAGTTTAATCTGCATGGACAGGTCAGCATATAGATGCATCTGGAACTGTTGCAGTTCGTGTGCTTGTTTAGGTGCCAGGTGAAGTTATTAGGCAGCACTATGGTTTTACCTTGTGTTGATTGGGGACATACGACACACGAGCCGCATCGGTAGTGGCCCATAACTGGGGGCAAATCCCAGAGAGTGTTCTGAGGGCGAGTGTTCGTCTTTTTTGGTCGAGTATGAATCAGAGTGTCTTTAAGATTGGTTGTTCTTTTAAAGGCAAACCGGGGACGGGGGATGTCCAAGCCTGCCGAGTTCAAGATGCCCCAGTGGGAGTTCACTGTTTTTTTGATGAACGTGGAATTTTTGGTGTAGGAGGTGACACATGTGATGTCTACTAGAGCGGGACTGCGGTATCCTCCGCACCCCGGATCTCCCGGGGTAGCTTTCTGTTTTTCTGTTGTTCAGCTCCCGGTGCCCCGGGATGCCCTCGGATGGACTGCTTTGGTCTTGGCGCTGCCGGGGGTGTCCTACCGCTGGGCGCCGTCGGGCTTCGGATTGACTCCTTGCCCCCCTGAGAGCGGTGCCGCGATCCAGTAGCGGCAGGAACATCCGTCCTGTTCGCTTGATGGTAATTGGCTCTGGGGGGCGACGCTGTTTGGAGCCCGACCGGTGCCCGCGGTGTCACTGCACCCGCGGGCCCTTGTCCAGATGGTGTTCTCTTGGGGTTCCCGGGGTCCGTGACTGGGCTCCAGACTGCCCGTTGGCTAGCATGGTCCACTTGTATCGCCACCGCTTTGTGTCCAGAACACCTGGACATTATAACTCTATTTACCTATCCCTCCTCTACACCCAGGTAATTACCGAGCAGCTCAGGCCCCACAAGGACAGTCTGTGGGGACCTTCCTCCAGGGATTGTGGGTAAGAACCAATACTTTATCAACACATACTGGGGCTCTCTTTACCCTCATCCCTTTTCAGGCGCATATGGTTACCCTCTGAGCTACTATACAACCCTTTGCATTTTGGCACATGAATTAGCAAACAGGCAGTGGGTCTAGTACACTGTATATAGATAATAATTTTAAAGTGTTTCATTGACGCATGTCTTCAAAAGAAACGCACGATTATACTCTCTCTCTCTCACTGTTGGTAGTTGTGACCCCACTGAGCCACAACACACTGGGAAAAGGGTCTTTCCCATTCTTGATGTTAAGACTTGACCTACATATTGGATATGAGGCTACGAAGAATGATTAGTCTTTCATTCGTATTTCTATGATTATTTTTCTTCTCTTAGAGCGGGAATCCACGCAGGACTCCATCCTGCCTTGGTACATTCGACCACGCAGGTTGTATATGATACATCTTACAGCCCGGATAAGTTTTCCTTATGAGTTTATGAGCACGTTAAGGTCCTGAAGAATTGCCTACACGGCATGAAACATGCTGACCACACCATAGGTGAGGGTTGAACGAAGCCCAACTACTTCACTTTGAGCTTCGGTACCCCTCCCTTCACTCTTTTAATAAGGCAGTTAGCCACATGAATAAAGTTGTCTGAGTGGACTATACTTACCTTTTTTAACTCACTCCTTCACGCTCACTACTTCACCCGCCAGGCCCCTCACATGCACCCATCCATTGGCCAGGAACAAAAGAACTCCACCAAAGTGTAGCACCTCGTGCTACCCGTCAGGCATTGCACCGCCAGCCGGACGCTGGAGCAGGAGGCCAATGATGAGACAAAACAACCATCAGGTAGGATGACAACAGTCGTCCAGCTTGTTAGTTGTGTGAGGCATCCTAAGTTCCGATAAGGAATTCTCTGTTTTCCCCGACAAGCCTATACACATCATTCAGTGAGAGAGACACTCTGCTAATCTTTATTCCTTTGGGGAACTTTGTACACTCTTTGGTTATTAGTTCATAGGACACGTACACTGGACCCCTATAAATATTGTCCTTTATTTGTCTCTCCTTGTTGTTAAACAAAGACACCGGAGTCACACATAAATTACTTACAGTTCGTGTTTCTCGCATTGGAGTCGCTGACATAATGCCTTTGCCAGCCTTCAATTTTGCTCCGTGAAGATTTGGTAACTTTGACAACCCATAACAAAATGGGCGCTCACGTTGCGTGCTAATTGCGGAGTGACGCACTAAGACTCCTTCTGGGTTAGAAGTCGGAAGCAGGATGAAGCAAAGACTCTGGATGCTGAAGACTCTACTCCTCCACCAGAACCCACAGAGGTTCTATGATGCCATCAGTATTGAATCTGCCGCGGTGAAGAACAGAACAACACAGAGGCAGAAAAACGACATTGACATGCAAATGGCAATTTCACTGCGCCACAGACTAAAGGTAGAAGAACTTGAATGTTGTTTCTTCTATTCCCTCTTCCAATAAAGTCTGTAATTCACTCTTTTTTTCCAACATACGTCCATATATCCTTGTGATTTACTCGTTTTTTTTTAAGTTCACTTTGCAACAAACAGTTATTTCCTTGAAAATCACACGTTCATTTAGACTTCCTCACAACTGTATTTTGCCTGAAAATCACTCGTTTTTGTAACAAGTATGGTTAGTGTCATTAACAAAACTCTTGCCAATATCTCACGTTGCCCATATCCAGATCTTGATAGCTGTTGCAAAGCTTGTAGCAAATGAGGAATACCTCTGGCATTTTTTAAAAAGAGTTACTATTTCCCAGTCTTAAGGATGTCTTCTAGAATACTTAAAATTACCTTTAAATAATTGCTGCAGGGGCACAGTCTCTTAACATATTTTCATGTTACTCACAGTTGCTTATAGTTATTTTCACGCGTTTCTGAGGATTAACTTGCGGCTTGTCTTGATTTTCCTTATAACTTGCGGCTAATTTCTTCAGACTCTCTTGCGTAGGCCGGTTTTAGACTTTTCCTCTTGTTTCTTGCCGCAGTTAGGTGGGTTCATTTTCGTGAGGTAGTGCTCTGGTCTTCCTGGTCTTCTCCTTCGGTCTGCCTCTGGTCTGGTCAGCTTCAAACGTCGCCAAAATGTTGTAAATTAAATTAGTAGGCAACAGGACACGTCTTCCAGTAGTTAAGTTGGATTTATTAAGTTACAAAGAATAAGATAAGACAGCAGAGCTCAAAGCCTCACAGCTGACCAGACCAACTGCCAGGGCTAGAATCCCAACACACCAGATAGAACACAGCTAGGTAAGAAGATAGAAACACAGAGAAAGGACTAAAGAAACCAAGAAGCCATATAAAGCTAAGTATGAATTTACAACAAGAAGCTGCATGTTCAGGAAGTAGAAGGCATCCATATACAAACATATATGAAGATCTCACAAAAAACAAACCTGATGAACTCTGAGGCATGGCTTCAAAGATACTACCATTGATATTCTAAGTATGGGAATAAAAGTTAACAGTGCAAGTCGAAAAAAGGGCTTTACCTGGGCGTCTATGAACAGAACCTCACAGGATAAAAGTGAACCCTGTTTTCAAGTGTCAGGAAAACATTTTAATTTACTCTGAAAGTTAAAGCTTTACAGAAAAAAGGAGTTAGGAACAGCAAACTTATATTGTTAATGTCCTAGGTAAGAAAATGCAGACAACCCGGGGAGCACGTGCCAGCGACAAATCAAAATGGCTGCCCGCTAATTATTCTCCTGGGGAGCCGAGTATATTTTCTCTTCACAGTCAGTGTGGTTCTTGTCTATTAGCATGTCTTCTTGTCAGAAGAGGTGTTGGATGGGGTGGGGAGCAGCGAGGTAAGCTTTACAGACCCGAATATGGTCTTTATCTTGTCTTCCAGGCTTTTTCCCTTTTACTCCCACCTCGTCAGGAGATGCTGTCGCCATTTTATGCAGTTCACTTACTACGATTAGTGGCTCTTTGGAGGTATTCTCCTCATAAGAAATATCCCTTTTCTCAATAGCCCACACTGTTCTCTGCGGAGGGGTACTTAATCATCCACCCCATTGTGCTCCACGTTTTATGCCTGGGTGCACCTCTTGCTGTGTAATTGCTGCCACTTTCTCTAGGAGGACTGTTTTGATCAAAGTGTGATTTAAAATGGATGCTGCATACTCCTCAAAGTCTTTGGCTTCCTCTGTCTCTAATGCTGCTGTGCGAAAAGAGTCAGGTGGTGGTGCTAATAAAAGAGTTTAAAAAGAACATTCCTCACCTACGAAATCCTCACTACCCTTGTCCGTGGAAGACATTATGGAGGAGTTAAGAAATAAGATACTCTTCATAGCGGGGACAAGTGCAACAACACAGCAGATTGAGGAAAAGTGGTCTGTTCTTGATTCACGACTCACTGGGGTGGAACAGAGGGTTAATGATGCAAAGGAAGTTCATTTCAAAAGTCTCATATTTGACCAAGGAAGTGACGCAGCTCAAAAGAATGGCTAAAGATTTAGAAAATCGTAATTGTTGCAATCATTTGTGCATTTATGGGGTCGTAAGGTCAGGATATGATTACATTTCTGAAGTTGCACATTCCAAAAATTGCTGGTCTGAAATCTTTGGTTGATTTGAAAGTTCAGAGGGCCCACCGATTGCTCCTTCCCCTTCTGCATCATCCACTAGACCTAGAGGGATTATTTCTCTGTTTCCACAGTATTCTTACCTTATGGAAGTCCTCACTACAGCCAAACAATTTAAGCAGATGCTCTGGACTGGTCATAAAGTATTTTTTAGTCAGGATGTTTCCAAGGCCACCACCACGAGGCACAAATAATTTTCGGACTTGCGTCAAGCATTAAGATCCTTGACTGCTCGGTATGGGCTCATTCACCCTTGCTTTTTTAAGGTCACCTATAGCAACACGACGAACACCTTTGAGGATCCAAAGGAACTCAAGTTGTTCATCCAAGAGCTTAAAGGAGAAGAATGTAACTTAGTAACATTTGATTTGCTATGTCATGTTCTTATGCTTCTTATTGATTTCAATGTTCCTTTTGAGGTTCTACTTTTCCTGGGTCCATTGAAGTTGTTATAGTGTCCGATGATGTCTATCTGTTCTCAGTCTCCGCCTTGTGTAATTGTTGTATTAAGTTTTTCCTGTATGGTAAGTTTGTTTAATGTATTTTTCTCTGTCTATTTGGATGTAGCTCTTCTATGTTACATGTTTCCTATTTTATGGCTGGCCTGGCTCTATTTGTTTTGTACTTATTTTCTTACTTGGCTCACTCATGGGCTGGTCATTTCTGTGGCTGGCCCAGCTCTATTTGTTTTGTACTTATTCTCTTCCTTTGCTCACTCATGGGCTGGTCATATCTGTCTCCTTCCCCTGCTTCATTCTATTAACCTTCTGTTTCTCCATTACCAAGATGATTATGACTAAAGTCCTTCGACTTTCCGTCATCTTTTCATTTTTCTTCAGATTTGGACGTTTTTGTCTTCTCCCTACTATTTTGTGTTCTTTGACTATTTTTTCTTTCTCTTTCTCTTCTGTCCTTCTCCCTTTCATCAATCATATGCTACGTTATTCTCTTTGCTCTTCCACCTATATATTGTATCAAATTTGTTCATGTTTCATAATGTTATCAATTATTGTTTATATTCTTTGGGCCCGATTCACAGAACTAACTTAAGACAAAATCCTAAACTTACTACTTTTGGTATTCACAGAAGTTAGGATGTTGTCTTAAGTTTGTCTTAAGACAGACTTAAGTTAGGGTTTTGTCTTAAGTCTGTCTTAAGTCTGTCTTAAGACAAACTTAAGACAAAATACTAACTTCTGTGAATACCAAAAGTAGTAAGTTTAGGATTTTGTCTTAAGTTAGTTCTGTGAATCAGGCCCTTTAAGTTCAATCTAAGTGTTGTTTATTGGAATGTAAAAGGTCTCTGAAACCCTGTTAAAAGACAGAGGGTACTCATGCATCTGTCCAAATTGAAATGTCAGATCACCTTCTTACAGGAGTCACATTTTATAGACAATGATTTTGAATGGATGCACAGACAATGGGTGTGCGCTGTATTTAGTTCATCTGCTGTTCTAATTCTATTACATAAATCTTTGCATTTTCAGCTGTTCAATGAAACTAAAGATGATGTTGGTAGATGGCTATGTTTGAATATAAAAATGAACAACTTTCCTCTTTCGCTATGTAATGTCTATGGCCTGCCAGGTGTTGACACCCAATTCTGGGACCTTTTTTCCTCTCTCATATCTGCTTGTTTTTCGGATAATTGTATACTAAGAGGTGATCGCAATCAACTAATAGGCATCTTTTTAGACCTTTGTTCCCAGGTCAGATATATCTCTCATAAAATGCAAAAATCCTTTCAAAGAGCTATATACTCCAGAGGTCTAATTGATGATTGGAGAATAGCTCATCCTGATGTGTTAGAATTCACATATTTCTCGCCTGTACATGCCTCACATTCCAGAATAGATTATTTATTTGTCACACAAAATGTTTTCCAGTCAGTATATAATGTTGAGATCAGTTCCATTTTAATTTCCGACCATGCTCCTGTCATTTTAGACTTAGGCACCCCTAATGACATTTCCCGCTCTAATAGATGGAGATTCAACAATGCATTACTGCTAGATAAAGATTTCACTGATGGTTTTACACGGTTTACCGATGATTTTTTAGCTGTTAACCTGACTGTTGACTCACAGTATGGGTATGGGATCCATTCATACAACCTCCAGAGGTTTTATCATAGATTTTGTTGCTAAGAAGAAGAAAAAAACTATTTAAGGAGTTCTCCTATACGTTAAAGCAAATTCAAGAGCTAGAACATAAGTGTTTCTCCTCTAATAATTCTGACATCCTGTCACTTTCACTTTCACTTTCAAATAGTCTTTATTTCGATGCACATATCATTAAAGACAATACATTAGAATAAAAAAAGTTAAGAAAATTGGACATTTCATTCTCGTAATAATAGCAGGACAACACAGCGGAAGAATACATCATCAAGTTAATCCATCCAAATACACAATAATTTAGTCTAAAAACAGGATAAGAACTATAAATGTAGAAAATCCCGGCCCAAGGTACAATGAGCATCACAGAATTAATATAACTATATAAATGTATGTATATAATAAACGCTTTTAGTTCCGGCTTAACAATTAGCATGAATTGCCCACATCCAATGTAGAAATTTAGCAACAGCAATGACAGTAGGTTCTGAACAATCTGTTTTGAGTATCCTTAACGCATCTGCGCCAGTGGTAATGCCCTTCAGTAGGCAGATAGGCTTCAGCCAAGTGTGCCTGGGATATTTGTACACTGGACAGATAAACAGAATGTGTGCTATACTTTCCAGCTGAGATGGACAAAATGGACAACTTGTGCTGGTTTTAGCATGCCATTTGCCGGTAAATAAATTGACTGGAAGCGTTCCCACCCTGAATTGGTGGTATCGTTTCCTATCACTGGAAAGTATGATAAAATCCCAGTACATTTCATAAGCAATATCATGTTTTAACTCCAGGAAATCTCTTGTAAGAGATGGACTGGTACAGATCCTGAAAAGTTTGATAGAGACCATGTTCCAGTATAACTCCTTAAAGGCCTTTCTGGCCAGAAAGAGATTAGCTGCGGGGTTCTCCTACAGAGAACTTAAGCCCATTGCGGTGTAAACTGCCTCGGCCTCTTTCATCCATGGAATTCTACAAGCGCTGTCAGCATCTCTAACCTCAAGAAAAGCCTGAGTGTACTGGGAGAGCTCAGGGGTAACCCACAGTCTCCACCAGTAGGCCACAGGTCTAAAACGTGCTACGTCCTCTATGCATTGGCATCCCAGATCATAAAAGAGGGGCAATAGTGGCGTAGATGGAGGAAGGCCAGTTATTCCCCTCACAAACGTATTTTGGGAGCTCGTTAATGCTGCTAAATTACTAAACCCCCAGAGTTCAGCCCCATAGAGGACTGAGGCGCTGATTTTAGTATTGTAAATTTTAAACACTGGGTCAATCGGTTTTGTAGCTGAGAGGTGGAGTTCCTTTGTTAAGGCACCAGCAAGTTGTGCATGTTTAATAGCCAACTGGTTGGTATGAGGTTTCCAATATAATTTAGAGCCTGGGGTTATACCGAGGTAGGAGAAAACTTGGGTCTGCTCTAGCGTAACATCGTTCATAACCCCTCTCACTCTTACAGACTTATGCTTATGTAACACCATGAATTTTGTCTTATTCACATTGATAATAAGACCATGTTATGTTAAGAGGAATGCAAGGATCCGGTTTAAACAGTTTGTCCAAAAAGCCAGGTTTTTAAGGCCTTTCTGAATCCCAAAAGACTGTCACAGTTCCTGACTGAGAGTGGGAATGAGTTCCAGAGCCTGGGGGCCAAATAAGCAAACCTGCGCCCGCCTAGTCGTTTTACTTTGATAGATGGAATAGAAAGAAGGACCATAGTCCTTCAGAACACCTCAAATCTCATAATAACCTTCTGGAGACCTTGCTGCGGTTTAGAAATTAACAAGGTGTCATATGCAAACATTAGCAGAGGGCTCTTCCTACCATCCAGTTTAGGGGCGTCAGTAGGATGGTTCTTAAAATACTGAATCACCCTATTAATGTACAAGGAGAAGAGTGTTGGTGCAAGTACACACCCTTGTCGAACCCCTCTAGCGATGGGAAACCTATCAGTTACTTTCCCTTGCTGTCCCCACCAGACTTGGGCAAAATTTGCATCATGGAGTTTGATTAAAAAGGCCAATATGTCGAGTGGCATACTCTGTTCGGCAAAGACGCTCCACATCTTGGTACGCGGCACTAGATCGAATGCCAACTTAAGGTCGACAAATGCAGCATAAAGCGTGCTCCTCTAAGGATTACCACCCGCCAGTAAATCAAAATAAATCTTAAAACCTGATCAATTGTGCTCGTGTGTGAGCGGAACCCAGCCTGTAAAGGAGACAGAATATCCTGCTCTTCAATCCAGCCTTGGATTCTGCTCAGCACGAGCCTGGCGGTCACCTTCTGGATGCAATCAATTAAGCTTATAGACCTGTAATTTCCAGGACCTGAACGATCCCCCTTTTTTAAGATCGGGATGATCTCAGCACCCTCCCAAGTATCAGGTATAGGGGAGCCTTTTGCAATAGCGTTAGCCAGGGACTGAATGTAAGTCACCCATACTTCCTTATCGTGTAAAAACAGGTCAGCTGGTACACAGTCCAACCCGGGCACTCAACCCCTCGGGACATCGTTGAGAGCTATTTTGACCTCCATCTTAGTGAAGTATATGGGTGTGATGTCTTTGGGGATATGGGGAAACCAGAGCACAGCTCTGAGTCTTGAGCTGGGGAAGCAAACTGAGTCATAAAATGCGATACCCACAGCTCAGGTGCTACGTGTTTGGATGGTTGTTCCCTAGGCTTCCCTTTACCCCATTTGACCACATTCTAAAATGCAACCATCTTCCTATCTCTACAGGCATGATACAACTCAATCCAGTGCTGCTTATCCCAGTCCCTTTTTGCATCGTGTTGCACTTTCTTGTCCTCCACCCTCGCCTTTTTAATCTTGTCCCTATTTTTAGTTCTTATTGCCCTTGCTAATGCTTTGTAAGCATCCCTGCATGATTTCCAATACCATTATTCCGCCCCGGAATAGGCCTGTTCTTGGGATTTTGTACATTAGTTATAAAAAAGCCCTTGAGCTTGTTAAAAAATTTGGTATGGATAGGAATAACTTTAGGCACCATGGGCCAGATGTAGGTGGCCCAATACCGGTCGGTAACGGCCGAAAATACCGATTCTCGGCCGTTACCGACCGCTATTGAGCCATCGGGATCTAGGAGTCCGAAATCCGTCCGATTCTGTAAATTTACCGAATCGGTAAAGTTACCGAATCAGTAAAATACTGAATCGGAAAAAACACAGAATCGGTAAATTTACCGAATCGTTAATATACCAAATCAGTAAATATACCGAATCGGTATATTTACCGAATCGGAAGAGTTACCGAATCGGTAAAATACCGAATCGGAAAATAAGAAGTGGCAAAAACGATGTTTGAGATGTAGGGAAGCACAGAAATACCGAATTAGCCTCAAAATCGGTATTTAAGAGTCGCTATTTATCATGGATTGGAATCAGGTGGTAACCAACTGCAACCCATAAAAAAGGACCCAAAATGCAATTCAACTTGCAGTATGGCGGCATTTTATGTCATTGCAAGACGGCTACGGCTACAGCAGGAAGGAGAGAGGGAATGGCAGAGAGAGGAGCAGGTCTACAGACAGAAGATCACCCTGTTCATGCTCACAGAGGCAGAGATCCTCCAGAGGTACAGGCTGGACTCAGACACCATGTTGGACCTCATCAGGGACCTCCAACCACTGTTGGAGCACACCACCCCAAGGGCACACGCTATCCCACCGCACGTGCAGGTGCTATGCAGCCTACACCTGCTTGCGTCTGGCAGCTATCAGAGTGTGGTTGCTGCGGTAGGTGGGGTGACCCAGAGCAGCCTGTAAAGGTTTTTCCACAAATTCCTTGACGCCATGTTACAGAGGATGGACCAATACATTTCTTTTCCTGCAACCCATGCGGAACTGGTACAAACAAAAGCAGACTTCTACCAGATGCGATTCCCCCATATCATTGGCTGCATTGATGGCACGCACATTCCCATTTGCCCCCCTGCTGACACAGAATACATATACCGGAATCGGAAGTCAACTCACACCATCAATGTGCAGGTGATTTGCAATGCAAAGTGCGCCAGCGGAGTACCCACGACTCCTACATATTTCAAAACAGCGGCATCTATGCATGGCTGACGGCAGGGGAATTTGGTGAAGGATACTTCCTAGGTGAGACACATTGTCAGACCCCCATAATAACAATAGCAGTGTGAAGTACATGTATGCATGTGAGTACTGTTACCCCTTATCCTTCTAGGAGACAGTGCATATGCCCTCCGCTCATTCATACTGACCCCCTACCTCAACCCCTCAACACCCAGCCAGAGGAGGTATAACCGGGCCCACAAAAGCACAAGGAATGTAGTAGAATGGACCTTTGGCATATGGAAAAGCAGATTCAGATGCTTGCACAAGAGTGGAGGTGCAAGGCAGTATACCCCCATCACCTGCTGTAAGATCATTGCTGCCTGTGCCATGTTGCACAACCTTGCGGGGAAGAAGGGCACTGAGGTGGAGTTGTCAGACTACGAGGACCATGACGACGACATTGCTGTGCCAGAAACACAACCTGCTGGAGTGTCAACACCAAGTGATGGCAGATACAGACGTGAGGAGATTACAGACAACTATTTCTGAGTGAGTAAAGATACACAGACAGGTTGTGAATGTGAAAAACTAAATTTAATGTTGCCACAACGTTCATGCACTGATGTGCAACAAAAAAACCATTAATTTAAAGGTGGGGACTGGTAATGCCCCGGGTTGCCTCACCCACACTGTCAATGTCATTTTCGGCTGCGCTTCCCAGTGCCACTGGGATGCTGCTCACTCCCTTCAGCATGGCCTGCAGGCTCTGCTGAGCGCCTGGTGCTCCTGCGTGGCTCTACAACACACAGGACGGTGTCTTTGTCTCATTAATATTGTGCTCCAGAGGAATTTCACTCGTTCATCTCCGTGTTGCAGGGAAAGCCAGAGGAAATTGAGCATTTTCTTTCGAGGTTTTGCTAAAACCGAGCCTTTTTGAGTTTATGCCACATATTAGAAGACTGTTATAGCATTAAATATGTCACAATACTGCCATCTTGTGGATTTGGGCGTTATTACTTGTGGATAATATTGCTAATAGAAGGGCAACGTCATGACTTGAAAAAGCTCAAAGGCAACGAGGCATATCTAAGGAACATACATTACAGAGTTCTTTGTGTCACATGCCACCATACAGAAAGACTGTATTTAGTGAAAAGAGGTGTTATTGGACATGTTGGAAAGTGACGAATAACTAAACATGAGCATTGGGATTATAATTTTGAACAAGTACAGAGAGTCTAGATGGAAGAGTTGAGTTGTAATAGTGATGTGATATTGCACATATATGGTAAAGTCGCAGATGAAGTGCGGAAAAACGAAGTCCCACGACCGGAGCGAGACAAAGGTCTCATAACCAGGAGGGGACAATTGTCCCGGAAGTGGTCTCATGTGGTAGTGGACTAACGCTCCAGTGCCTCAGTTAATCTGGATGGAGATTCCTGTGGTTTAAGGGGACATATGTTTTAAAAAAAAGTGACGACATAGTAAATTCCAGGACCCGCTGAACCAAGAGATGGGTGGGGACAGGAAAATGTCCCTGGACTGGTAGAGAACAAAGCAAATTCCAGGACCCGTTGAACCAAGAGATGGGTGGGGACAGAAAAATGCCCCTGGACTGGAAGAGAACAAAGCAAATTCCAGGACCCGCTGAACCAAGAGTTAGGTGGGGACAGAAAAATGCCCTTGGACATGAAGAGAACAAAGTAAATTCCAGGACCCGCTAAACCAAGAGTTGGGTGGTGACAGAAGGATGTCTCTGGACCGGAGGAGGAGTACCGGGAGTGGACTGATGACGTCCCAGGACCGGTGGAGGACAAAACTCCCACAACCTGTACCGGGAGAGGATGAAGAGCGTCCCAAGTCCGGCAGGGTTCACGACCGTGGTTCGTGAAGGACTAGAGCTTGAAAAATGAAATTTAAGAGATTTCGGAAGCCTAAAAAACAATCTGAGGCACTTAACCCGAAGGAAAGACCCAGAACCTGTACACCTGGTTCAGAACTAACTTTTGGACTGAAAGAAGTCTAGATCCAAATTTTCTTCGGGAGTATTCTTCCAGAACTGTTCTACCTTCAAAATAGCAAATATCTGCGATGGACAATTATTATTGGAGAAAGTAAACTCTCTATTTCTGTTTTTGGTGGCCACAATGATGGAACGTAGAGAGTGGACTGACTCTTCATTTTTGTCTTTTGAAGGGGAGAAGGTGGTCATAGTGATTTTTTATCTTATTTCACTTCTTGATCCTGATTCTGTTTTCCCTGTTCTGGAAGTTCATGAGGTCTTCGACCTCCTAAGTGTTATACGTTTTCTTCTTCGTGTTTTCCATGCTTTATCTTCTTAAGTGTTTGAGGTTTTCATATGTGTTGTTTGTAAGGGGGGAAGATGTGTTGTAAATTCATACTTAGCTTTATATGGCTTCTTGGTTTCTTTAGTCCTTTCTCTGTGTTTCTATCTTCTTACCTAGCTGTGTTCTATCTGGTGTGTTGGGATTCTAGCCCTGGCAGTTGGTCTGGTCAGCTGTGAGGCTTTGAGCTCTGCTGTCTTATCTTATTCTTTCTAACTTAATAAATCCAACTTAACTACTGGAAGACATGTCCTGCTGCCTACTTAATTTATGTACAACACTTCTCTCCAACTATCCAGCCTTTTTTCCATTCTCTTCTGTCTTCTTCACAAGCAGCTGCCTTCCCTCAACCTGCTCACATACGCATTGTGGGAGTTCTTTTTCATAACAGACCACAGTGAAATTTTAATGTCATCTCAATATGGCAAACTATTAATGCACCCATTGTATGGCTGATGTTGTCAGGGGTGCTACCCTTAGCCAGGTGAAACAAGGCAGGGCCCAAACTCTTGTGTTTACTACTTTTCGGTATTCACACAGGTCAGCTTAGAACAAAAGTCAAATTTTTATACTTTTCGGTATTCATAAAGGTAAACTTAGACCAAACATCTAACTTTACTAGTAGTATCTTGCCTTTCTGTAGTAAAGTTATACTTTTGGCCCAAGTTTACCTTTGTGAATACCGAAAGCAGTTAAGTTATACTTTTGGTCTAAGTTTACCTTTGTGAATATCGAAAAGAAGTACATTTAGACTTTTAGTCTGCGTTAACCTTTGTGAATACCAAAAACTAGTAAACTTACACAAAAGTGTAAGTTTACTTTTGTGAATCGGGCCTACAGTTAGTATGTTATGTTATGTTATGTTATAAATGTATACAGCGTCTGAATACCAAACGGTGTCTTGGCGCTAGCAGAACAAGTGGACGCCCTCCGGAGCACTATTCAACAAACAGCCAAGTCTTAATGGCCTTCCTGAACAGTGTCAAGGAGGGAAGATTTCTGATGGTAAATGGGAGGGAGTTCCAGAGTCTTGTAGCTCCCACCACAAAGCTTCTACCACCCCAGTTTGATTTAAAACATCTCTGAGAAAGTATGACTTTTGCCCATTCTGATCTAAGGCATCTGTTTGGAGAGTGCCAGTAGAGTGACTGTTTCAAAAACTGAGGACCGGTCCCTTGTATATGATACACAGGGTTTTAAACTTGATATGACTTTTGATTGGCAGCCAATGCAGACTCTGGAGGTGTTTTCCCATGGATTGAAATGGGGGAATCCCCAGGAGGATTCTTGCAGCCGCATTTTGGATCATCTGGAGCATTCGTACTTGCTTTATGGGTATACCAAGATATAACCCATTACAATAATCCAGTTTGGAACGGACTAAGGAATTAACTACAGTTTTCCTGACTTCTGTTGGTATCAGAGGCAGGATTTTCTTGATTGCTTTAAGAAGGAAGAAAATTGATGATGAAACTGTCTTGACTTGGGCTTCAAAGTCAGGTCTCTGATCTATCATCACACCCAGATTTTTTGCTTTGGGGACTGGGATTGGTGCTGTTCCCAGGTCATTTGGCCACCAGATCTGCGACCAGGAGTGGTAATAGTTGCCGAATAGAATCACCTCAGTTTTACCGGATTTTAGTTTAAGGCAGTGCAAACTCATCCATGAGCTGACTGCTGTGATACAGTCCTTAAATCTTTGTACTGGTGGTTGAGTATTTTTACTGATGGATATCACAATTTGGGTGTCATCCACGTAGGATGTTAGTGCCATCCCAAAAGATCTTATTACTGATGCTAGTTCAGAGACATATACATTGAAGAGGGTAGGACGCAAAGAGGAACCCTTTGGAACTCCACTTGGAAGTGTGAAGGTCGGGGAAGTGAAATTACCCAGGGCAACTGATTGTGTTCTATTGGTTAGAAAGGAGGAGACCAATGCCAGTGCCTTTCCAGAAATGTAAATGTAAATGTAGAGGTACTTGTATAGCGCACGAATACCCGGAGGCCTCTCAGCGCTTGTACAAATACCGATGAGGAACCCTTCCTGGCCTTTCCCTGTGAAGTACCCACTCCTGGGCACCCCCAAGGTGAAGCCAGGCATCCTAGCATTGTTGGGGCCATTGTGGAGATTAAGCAAGCTATTGCCCAGAGTTGCGGAGTGGGACTCATGATTAGAATAGGCACCGAGGCGAGAATTATCAGGTCCGAGGAAATTGAACCCAAGACCCGCTGAGGCGGGAATTGAACCCTGGTCCCAGGCCAAACTTCTGCATCAGGGTCTGCCACTCTAACCATTGAGCCACACTTCTCCAAGAGAATTCACATGGTTAAGCTGGGTTTTATGGTCTACAGTGTCGAATGCCGCCGACAGGTTAAACAGGACAAGAGCTGCAGAGCCCCCTGCATCCATTATTGCTCTTTTTTCCTCAGTGGCCTTTATTAGCACTGTTTCTGTACTATGCTCTGCCCTAAATCTAAATTGCGACTCATCCAGTAGATTATGTTTATATAGATATGATGTGAGCTGGTTGTTCATAACCTTTTCTGCCAATTTAGCTGGAACAGGAAGGCGCGAGATAGGCCTATAGTTGCCTGGGTCAAGTGCTTCCAGGTTGGATTTTTTCAGAAGGGGTAGAATCGAGGCCCTCTTCCAAATAGAAGGAAATACACCTTCTGTGAACATTGAGTTAAAAATGGAGGTTAGACTTAGTTCAAGAATCTCTGGGGTTTGTTTAAATATCATAGGAGGGAGAGGACCATGGGGGATCCTGATTTTGTTTTTGAAATATGAGTAATTATCTCATCAACGGCTACTTCTCTGAATTCTGGGAAGGTGGGGGCACTCAGGTGTTGTAACCTTATGGTGTAGTGAGTGTCCACGTTTGCCCCATTGTTGAAGGTGGTGAAGATTTGCTCCACTTTGTTTTGAAAGTGCTGTGCAAGTGCGTTACAGAATTCCTGAGAGTGATCATTCCCTTTTCTTTCGGGGTGTAGACAATTTAGTTACCACCCGAAAGAGCTCTTTGGAATTTTCTGCCTCCATAATTTGCTTAGAGAAATAGGAACCCTTTTCTGACAGAATCAGTTTTGTATAATTGGCTAGTAGGATTTTGTACTTTACGAGTTCATGTTCATCATAGTTAATTCTCCAACATCTCTCCTGTCTTCTGCACTCCGTTTTTTTAAGTCTAAGGGTGTCAGAGAACTGGAGGGCTGATGGAGTAGTCCTATTGCTCCAGATTTTTTAAGGGGGGCTATCATATTGACCTTTGCAGTGAGCCATTTTTTAAAGTGAATAGATGCAAGTTCTGCTTCTTGCGGTGATTTTGTTGGTAAACGTGTGAGCGGAAGGTTAAGCTGGTCGTTATCTACCTGTTTCCAATTACGGTATGATCCAACAAACTGATTGGATTGGCTTGGTTGGCCCATGACTGAGTTTCTAAGCTCAAAGATGATGGCACTATGGTCGGTCCAGCTCAGTGGTAGAATCTCCTTTATCTTGAGGGCGTCATAGTTAGTAAAGATACCGTCCAAGATGTGGCCAACCTTATGCGTGAGGCCCTTAACCTTTGGTCTAAGCCAGCAAGTGTAATGGTATCAAATAAGGAGATAGTGTTTAACTCCATGACAGCGTCCTGATGAAAATTGAAATACCCAGAATTGCAAAAATGTTCCTAAGAGCACACGTTTCAAGTAGTGTATTGAGAAAACCAAGGAATGTATTGTTTTTTTTACCCTGTGGGGGGGGGGGGGATAATAACAGTCCCTTGAAAGAAAGAGGATTGGCTATTTTAAAACTGAAAGATAAGGCCTTACAATTAACCCTGGGCATAATACTACGATGTAGTACAGTACCATAACTGTGGTGTAGCAGTTAAATCAACAACATCCTCAGATGCTTTGAAGAAACAATTTTACTTGCTTAAAAGCATATAACCAATTCACAAAAGTGAACTTTAACAATGAAAATAGTAGGCAATGAGAGAGCTGATGATTTTGGGGTCCCCCCTATTCTAGGGGGAGGACCAGGCAGATACCTTGAACACAAAGAGCATAAACAACAAGCATTTGCAATGCAATAGGTCTCGCATTAGGAAAGTGTGAGCTATTGGTATTGTAAATGCAAATTTTTTTAATATGTGTTGGCTTTGAAAATATACAAATTAATAACATCGTTATTCACAAAGCCAATAGCTTACACTTTTCTAATGCGAGTCATATTGGCTATGGCAATGCTAGTTTCGAGCGCTAGACTTTTACAAACCATTTTCATTTTAAGTATCCAAGACTACAGCTCCCAGAATGCATTTTGTTTCTAGAATTAAAGGAAATCACTGGGACATGGGGGCTCTGGCATTATCACATACTAAGTGAGGCTTGATTTGTTTTTCGACGTGATCGGAAGGGAGTGTACAAGATTGGCTCCAGTGCAGGGTGGGGGAGGGGTGCACCGTGTTGTGCTTGAAGGGTGGCGACCGACACAGTGATGGACGGTATTGTGGTGTGTAGAAAAGAGATTGGGGCTTGAAAGGGAGGAGTAGGCCCTAGTATGTGTGCATTAAGAAGGAATGTGGCATTGGCAGGGGGAGGCAGATTGGGCTAACGTCTGGCGGCCACAGGCCTGAGAGCAGCCAGCGAGTGCTGGTTTGACCTTGGCATCTGTGCGTGTGTAAGAAGGGGATGTACACTCAAGCACAATGCAGATTTCTTTATTGTCATGAACATGAAGACATGCGGTGCCAAAGTAAGCACGCTGTCTAATATACTCTACCGATCGCACTTTTAGTGTGCGTGTTGTTCTGTGGGCAGTGCGATTTTGATTGTGCTGCCTTTCGTCTATCACTCTGTTGTTGTTTATTGATATTTGTTGCTGGCTTCATCTGTGAGCAGCACTTCTTACATTCTTAGTTTCTTGGCATCTACTATTTTCCTGGCAGTTTCTCCTCAGCTGACAGCACAGACCTACAATACAACCATGTCGTTTCTTGCTCATGATCGCGATTGTGAGTTTGACCTTGGCCTTTGTGTGAGTCGGATTACCAGTCTGTGTTTGAGGTGACTGATGTGAGCAGGGTGATGGTCATAAAGAAGGGGGGTGTTGATGATGTGAATGTGTGTCATAAGGTGACTTGAGTATATGATTGCCTCTGACATAGCCCACGTGTATTTTTTAGACTAACGTCGGCGTTGATTGTGTGCAGATGATGTGTGAAAACAAAGGGGAGCTGTGTGTGACTGTCTTGTGTGTTTGTGAGAGGGTTGTTGGTGTATTTGGTCTGACATATGGCAAATGTGTTTGTGATGACATGGGGAGTGCTGCTCTGAGTGAGGGGTGGCTTTAGTGTGCTTGTGATGAGGGAGAACATGCCACTGTGTTTTCTTTTCATGTCTGGGGCTGTTTAGTGTCATGCCTGTGTTTAATATGTGCTTAGAGAAGTTTTTGTGTTAAAAAGAAAGTTTGGTTGAAGGGGAGATGAGGATAACTCGGTTACGATCGTAAGTGTCCTACATATCAGCAAGGACATCAATCGATCTCTCAACCCCGCGTGACAATGTATTAAATACACAAATGGTTATTTTATTCTCACTAGAGAATCTAATTAAAATGTCCATCAAATTCTTGTTATGGTAAGAATGGCATTGGAACTAACTGTTACTTGCAAAGGCACGAGTTTGGATTAGATATGGACAGAAATTTTGGGTATCCGGAATTACGGTTTACTTGAATTTCTGCACATATTTACTCCTATACTGAGTTTACCCTCATTCAATGGGGAATAACTGTTCAGACCTAGATTTACTTGGCAGTATTTCACACTGTATTCCCTATTCTGTGGAGTTTAGTACCGACGTTAAGAAACTGCCTATGAGCGGGAATTAAATCTGTGCATAGTGGCTGACTTAAGGCATGTGGTTGGGGATGGTAGAGGTATGGAATTGGAGAAGCATGTCTGTCAGGGGTAATATCACCTGCTCTCGCTATGCCGTATTTGACTGCGAATTAGTAAACAAAATCAAACGTGGGCGTGAGTAACAAGAATGTACTACCGCCGGCCCGAAAACCGGAAGTTCGGGAGCGTAAAGCCGGTCATGGGGCGGGACTTCCCCCTTTTGCGCGAAGCCCGCACCTACGGAGTGCCTGGCAGAGAGAAGCAGTAGTGACGCGGGGCTCCCATGCCTGAGGGAGAGCCCTGCGGTGGCTGCATATGTAAGGAGGATCGGCGGAGTCCTGAGCGTGATGGAGCCTGTAGCTAGGTGAGTGGGTCTTAGTCGTAGGGGTGGGGGTGTCTGTGTGTGTGTGTGCGCGTGCGTGAGCGATGGCAGGAGGCTGACTTAGTTGTACCATGGCCGGGGGGGTGTGTGTGTTTGTGTGTGCGCGCGATTGCAGAAGGCTGACTTGTCTGAGAAGCGGGACAGGAGATGTGCACGGCGCAGGGCTGTACGTGCGCGCACTCATGCTGAAATCGCCGACTGCCCTGCGCGTGCCCATCCCCTGTCGCACATTCCCAGGAACTTGATAACAATAGGGGCTTCGCTGGACCATCAGCGCTTCGCGCTGCTTACACCAGCTTGACCTAAAAGGGACGTGAGGGACATCTAGTAACCACCAGTTGAACTGCAGCTCTTTGTAGAATTAATTTGATATTGGATACTATATAATATTCACTCCCCACTGCTAATCTCATCCCATAATGCTTTGCAGGGCCTTTGGCTGGGAATGTTTTTTTGCCAATAACTGTGCTAGGGGTGGTCCTAAGAGGATGGGACCACCACCAAATCGTTCAATAAGATGTGCTTTTTTTGTTTTCAAGGCATCTGTTTGGTACTCCCCCTAGGTTAGGGAGGATCCCAAAATCATAACCTCTCTCACTGCTTGCTAATTTTTCAGTTTCACTTTTGTGAAAGTTCTATATGCATTTTAGCATATAAAGATAGAGATACTCATTTTATCATAACTGACACTGTGCATGATGCCATTTGCAATTATTTTGCAATTTTTTCACAGTGCAGACAAGTACACAGTTTCATCAGCTAAACTATGCCCAGGCCTACTCACAATCTGAGGAGGATATAGTCCCACAGGAGGCTAAATGAGGGTCTTGATAAATAATAGCCAGACCACCCCCTGTTTGTGCTTCCTATCTTGTCTGAATACTGTGTAGCCTGGAGGCACTGCAGTACAGAAGTCCGGACCTGATGCAGATGGAGTTCCTGCGGGGCCAATTGTTAGAATACTGTTTAAGAGGAATTAGGCTAAACTGTAACGAAAACTGCAATTGATACATTCCAGCTGCCTGCTTGTATGCAATTTGTCTAGGATAAAACATTTGCAATTTCCAGTATTTGAAGCTAGAGTGTGATTTAGTATCCACAGATTATTGCTTGAGTAGGATAGACGGTCAGTTAGGGGGCTAAGGCGGCGACCAGCATCTCTGGCGCTGGGCGTGGTCCAGCACGGACGGGCACAGACAGGCTTGTCATTGGCGTGCCCTTTGGCGCCGGTGGTGCGGCCGCTGCCCCCCGCATCTGCTGCGCATTTGGCAAAGCACGTCGTTTATGTAGACGGCTAGCAACCACTAGGGCGTCTCTCTCCATACCAGAAGTGTGTGCAGCCAGTGGGGGAGGAGTTGCGCCCCTCTGCTCAATCGGCAGAGAGTGCCGCAGCGGACCAAGGCCACAACCTGTAAGCATGGGCGTCCGCAGGGGAGGGCAAGGGGGTGTGCTTGCCCCCCCCTGGGTCACCGTTCCAATTCCTTTTGGTCCGTAATGTTCAAGATTACAGCAGACTGTTCCCCTGCAAGAAGCCCCAGGAGTTTAAATGTTCTCTCACTTGGGGCCTCTCACACTTCTCTTTGAACTCTAGAGGCTGCAGCAGCCCCTCCCCGACCTCGAGCAGACTGTGGACGGGCCCATTGTCATTCTCTCTGCTGCTGATCATCACTTAAAGAAGGACAATGGGCCGTCTGCATTAAAAGTGCCTTGAAGGAAGTTAAAATGTTGCCCCCCCCCTGGTAGGCGAGTGATGAAGTTAAAAGTTTGCCCCCCCCTGGAAACATTTCTGCGGACGCCCATGCCTGTAAGTGAGCAGGTGCAAAATGCAGGTAAGTTTTAAGTCAGGCGGTAAACAAAATGCTTTAAAATGGTTAAAAGGTCAAATGCGGAAGTAATATGCTTTAAATAAAATTCTTTAAAAATGGTTAAAATGTAAATGCGGGCGAAGTAACAGCAAGATAGAAGCTTAAGTAACCCTCACCGCAGGCTTCTGATGTGCTCACCATTTCCATCATATAATTCGCCAAGCTAAACCCCATGAAACACTGTAAGCACTGCAATAATCAAAGGTGGGGTCTGACTATCGTATCATATGTAGACGACAATAAACATGTTGGTATTTCAACAACTCGATAATGTGGATGGTGATTTTCAGGGCTGTCTTACTGCTGTTGCCGATTGGATGTATAACAGCTGTATACAACTTAATTAAGATAAATCAGTAATTTTAGTATTTGGCTCTCCCTCCCTAGTCGTTGCTGCGGGACTGTGGCCCTCTGAGTTATGGCATGCATCCTCCCCTTCATGCAGTCATGAATCTGCGGGTGCTTCCGGACATGACTTTATATCTTTTAAACCACCAGTGCAGGCAACTCTTGCCATCTGGTTTTGGCTTTTAAAATCACTCAGAAAGTTCTTAAAATACCCTCCTTTAGATACCTGGAAGGGTACTGTACACACATTAATCACTCCCAGATTAGATTATGCTAATGTACTCTATCTGGGAGTCTCTCAGAACATGCTCACTCGGCTCCAACATGTACAAAATGCTGCAGCTCGGCTTGTTCTAAATAGTCCAGAAACCCCACCGGGCACGGCCTGAAGCAACTTCATTGGTTTCCGGTTAAATCTAGAATTAAGTTTAAACCGCTTATGATCATGTACGGAGCATTTTTCCAGAACATCCCTAGGTATATCCAAGACAGGCTCAAACAAGCATTGGCATAGCCATTAGGTCTCGCTTTTGGGACCTTATATGTATTTAGGTTTGCAGCACAATAACCTTGGTGCAACAACATCAACTGTTGCGTGGCTAAACACTTATAAGGTCCCAAAGGCGAGACCTATTGGCTATGCCAATGCTTGTTATATATACCTGAGGTACCACCTAATAAACACAGATGTACCTATCCAACCGAATTCAGTGTGAATGATGAAATAAAATTCACCGCTCGAATGGCACTGTTAATATCTCACAGTAAATTGAATGTTAGTCAGAGCCACTAGATTCAAGCTAGCCTGGCTGCTGAGGGGTGTTACCCTGAAACAGGACCCAGGATGTTTGTATCCGGTCCAGGGAAGATCTGGCTTGGTAGTTTGGGCTGGACTGTTCCCATGAGGTACAGGGTCGAGACTGGTTTGCATGTAGCTGGGTCTGAACTGGCGTGGCGAAGTGAGCTAAAGAACGATGATGGATTCAACCCAGATCTGTGACAGGGAGTGAGTGTCTGAAAAGTTTCAGCTCTCCATCCATCATCACCTTGTGCTCGCTTAGTCTGAGCAATAACGTCACAGAAGAGCAGACTTAAGCTTAAAGGTAATGAAAATAGGGTTGTTGAAATAGGGCAAAAGTGGAAACCAATAAAATGCCAGGACCCCTAGGCAAATGACCAATGTCCAAGTGTTATCACAGCGATTAAGTGCTAAGTTGAAAAAAAAATAACATGGATCCTGATGGCCAATGTTATCAAATAGATGCGCAATCATCCTAGTTAGGTTCACTAAAGGCAGTGGCTTGAGGCTCAGAAGTTTTATCATGGGTTGTTTACATAGGTTCAGTCAATGGGGCAGAGGTGCCACCCTGGGGTCTCCAGTAGGAGATACGTTTGCACTTTGTTATGCTGTGTGGGGTTTCAAGTCTAGTTCTTTAAAGTTGTATGTCTGATGTAGTGGGCCACTGAGCGTCTGTTAGTCTGTGACTGAGGGATATAGTACAGTGATGAGGCCAGTGAAAGAGCAAGCTGATCTTTCTGGACACTGTGCAGGAGAGGTGGTACCGCCAACACAGAGGCTGCCTGTGTGTATCAAACTTCACAGGCCAATATATAAAATTGGGCCAGCAGCCAAAGAGAATTCCCGTTGCTACGGACACTCAGCTGTGGTACTGGATTAATTATACGCTGTGTAAATCATAATTAACAGTGACGGCAAGGTGAGATGCTCTGCTGGATGACATGAGGGGGCAGATTTACAAGCCCCTTGCGCCACTTTTGCCTCACTTTTAACATTGGAAAAGAGACGTAAAAGTGGCGCAAGGGCCTTGTAAATCTGCCCCGAGGAGTGTAGCAGGATGCATGCGACATAGATTATTGAATGCGGCAGGGCCGGCTCTAGGCATGTGCAAGCTGTGCACCTGCACAGGGCCACCAAACCCCAGGGGCCACCACGCCAATACATATCCATGATATATTAATCCTCTGAGGATGGATACATATTTGCGTGGTGGCCCCTGGCAGGGATTTGGCGGCCTCCGGCTCTGTTTCACTTCTAAACTCCCTGACCCCCTCCCCTCTTTACTGGCCTGCGCGCTCCGCCCCGCCCGGACCCCCTCTTCCGGGCCCCCTACCTACGCTCCCTGCCCAGGGCCACCATGAGCCTAGAGACGGCCCTGAATGCGGCGTAGTTTATGGTTGGTGACGTGCATAACATGGTCTACTGGATGCGGTATGGAGTGCAGAGCAGGATGTGGTGTTGGATGCAGAGCGGGATGTGGTGTGGTGGGTTGCCGAGCGGGATGTGGTACGGGGTGTAGAGCGGCATGTGGTGTTGGATGCAGAGCGGGATGTGGTGTGGTGGGGTGCCGAGCAGGATGTGGTACTGGGTGTAGAGCGGCATGTGGTGTTGGATGCAGAGCGGGATGTGGTGTGGGATGCCGAGCGGGATGTGGTACGGGGTGTAGAGCGGCATGTGGTGTTGGATGCAGAGCGGGATGTGGTGTGGTGGGGTGCCGAGCGGAATGTGGTACGGGGTGTAGAGCGGCATGTGGTGTTGGATGCAGAGCGGGATGTGGTGTGGTGGGGTGCCGAGCGGGATGTGGTACTGGATGTAGAGCGGCATGTGGTGTTGGATGCAGAGCGGGATGTGGTGTGGGGTGCCGAGCGGGATGTGGTACGGGGTGTAGAGCGGCATGTGGTGTTGGATGCAGAGCGGGATGTGGTGTGGTGGGGTGCCGAGCGGGATGTGGTACGGGGTGTAGAGCGGCATGTGGTGTTGGATGCAGAGCGGGATGTGGTGTGGTGGGGTGCCAAGCGGGATGTGGTACGGGGTGTAGAGCGGCATGTGGTGTTGGATGCAGAGCGGGATGTGGTGTGGGGTGCCGAGCGGGATGTGGTACGGGGTGTAGAGCGGCATGTGGTGTTGGATGCAAAGTGCGATGTGGTGTGGGGTGCTGAGCGGGATGTAGTACCGGGTGTAGAGCGGCATGTGGTGTTGGATGCAGTGCGCATGCATATAGGCTTCACTCTGCCCAGCAGGTTGCGCGCACTCTCTTAGCTTCTTGCTTCTTGATTCTGCAGCACAATCCAGGATTGACTTATAACAGAATTTGCACTCCCGCTCGCCGGCTGTCTATCCGTAGGAGATGGATGTGATGCGGGTGATGCAGAGGAATCCTGGGCCTTTAGAGAGAACAAAGGTCGCTGAACTCCCACTGCTGGTAGCCAGAGAACTGATAAGAGAGTGAGACCCCGGTGTCTGGCCTAATGCTCCTATGGATTAGGAAGGCACATGTTGAGGGTTTGTTTGAGACTTTGTCTGGGAGGAGCGCGCTGGTGGGGGCCCATTTGATAGGGTGACTAACCTAATGATCCTGAAGACATTGATGCGACCTGTCTTTCAAGATACCTTTTTCCCCTGGCTGGTGTGACTGGAAATGTCACTTTGCCTGACTGTACCACATTGTCTCAGCGTACTGCACCCAAGTCCTCCAGTTATCACAGTGCTATAACATTTCCTGTGCATATGTTGAGCTATGAAGATGTTGTGGTACAAGCTATACGCAAGCAGTGTCTTCTGTGTACGCCGGATGTATGTCATTACATCACATACCAATACCAAGCGTGCCATTCCAACGCGGGTATTACTATGCAATGTCAATGACAACGACATGCCATTACATAGCAAACTTTTACCACAACTGTGCTTTTACCACGCATGCCATTACAACGCAAAGGCATGCGTGGTAAAGCTATAGTCATGGTAAAAGTTTGCAAGGTAAGTGACTCTACTCTACCCTACCCTAAACACTAATATAGTACCCCTACATGGAAATGGAAAAAAGTAACGACAGACATGAGGATGATTTCGGGAGAATCAATCTCGATCAATGAAGGCTGAAAAGTAGAAGAAATACATGAAAAAATGCCAATTTAAGCGGGATCTGTGGAAGGACATAAATAATATGACTAATGTCATAACTGATGCAAACAATAAGCATGACTTATCAATGTATGCGCCTCAAAGAAAAGGGTTCATACTCACGGTTCCAGCTTCGTTTTCTTTCTCCCCGTATGTTCAACCACATAATTGGGAAGGTGTACTCATGACAATCGGGCCTTTTTTGATTCAATATAGTTTATGTTGGTTGTGAGAAGTTGGCCTGATATATGATGCTCACTAGTTCTAGTGATCACCTTGTATCAGTCCAAACAACCCTTATGGTGATTGGTTGTAAGTCAACCTTATAGATCAGCTATCCTAATGGTAGCATAGACAAAGCAGTCTTAGGCTAAACTCTTTTGGCATGTGAAGCCAGCTGTTTTACCACATATAACCCCTTGAATACCAGATGAAAGGACACCACACAGGTTGTTATGAAAATAAACAATATATTTATTACTAACAAACACCTCAGAACTATTTATGCTATCAGAGGGCTAAGCACATAACAGAACTCTTAAGAAAAATACAGAAAGTTGCAAATTACAATGGTGCCGTAGGGGCATGACAAACCATATTCTAAGTAAATGGTATAAGGTGAACGATAGAGGAAATGAAGATGCCCAGAGGCTGTAGAATCGCTGGGACTACACTACCCTAACCTTAGGTAAGGAGCAGGAGGCCCACGGGACGCGTGTGCAGAGTGTGAACTCACACGCGAGATGCGGTACAAAGTCAATGGGCACGAACAAGTTACAAAATAGGTGAATACAGACAGGTCCGACTGGTTACGACTAAAACTACAGGATACCTGTACACTAGGAGAGTCAATCTACCTATGAGCACCGAAATGCTCTTGTTACCTCACCCACGGGCTGCGGGTGCATAGGTGTGAAAGTGTGTCGGGTTTCCACGTTGAAGTCAATGGAGCCTTGAAGAAAGATGCTGCAGACGACCAGGAGGAAGATGTCCGGAGTGATCCAAGGGTGGATCAAGGAAGATGGAGACCTGAAAGCAGAGGGGACAATATTCACAGTCACTAGCCAGTGACTGGAGTGGAACCAGGAAGGATCCTGATGCTGTTGTCGCGATCAGGTAAAGAGTGGATGCTTGACTCTGCAGCCACGTGGACCAGGAGGTGTCTTTGACAACCAGGATGGAGGCACGAGCTGTCCCATGCAGGCTCTCGCAGTCGGCGGTGTCTAACCCGGATTCGGAGTCAACAGGCCTGGGCAAAGGTAACCCACGCGGTGAGTGAAGATGGCGTCTGGTGCGGACCAGGAGGGTCTGGGGTGCTTCTCCTTTGCAGGGAGGCAAGGGCCAGTCTGGAGCAACCAGAACAGCAGTTGTAGATTTCGTGGATCGTTGTCTAGGAGGCCACTAGCCAGCCGGCAAGTGACCAGACAACGCGTCGAGCAGCAATCAAGCAAAAGGGCCCCACGCAGATCTCGTGGATGCTGGAGGGCTGGTCTTTGATGCTGGAGCTTCTCAATCCCCAAAGCCCTTTCTCGAGGATGCCTCTGAAGTCATGCTGGAAGCGAAGTGCAGTTTCTCCAAGATGGCCGGTCCCACGTGTCTCGTTGCACCCACGGATCTCAGCTGTGCTGCAGATGTAGGTAGAGGTCGGAGAGGTCTGGAAGTCCGGGTCTCGTCAGGCTCTGAAGTCTGGTTCCACCAGGAATGACGACAAAGTGAACCGCTAGGACGCTTGATGGTGCCTGCAGATGCAGGGTGATCACTCCTTGGCCACAAGGGAGATTTTCTTCAGTCTTCTGTGGAGCAGAACGTCGAAGTCCAGAGTTTCTTCTTTGTAGTTTCAAATCAGGATAATCTAATTTAGAATGGGACCAGCGCCTACCTTTATTCTCCTAAAGGGGGCTGTACTTTGACTAGGTCCCTCCTATGGGTGGGACCAGGAAGGGGGGTGGTTACACCCCCTATCCTTTGTCCGGTTTCGCGCCAGAGCTGGGGCTGGAATGCCCCAGCAACTGGTTTGAACCGGGGTATGCACAGGGACACCTTGTGTGCCCCAGGCATGTCTCATTCCTTTCAGCCCTGCCTATCTGGATACACAAAGTCCTGTCTGGGGTGGTGCTGGCACCTCCCCAGGCAGGAAATCCTTTGTCCAGGCCTCCGTTGCTGGAAGGACTCCCAGCAGCAGGAGGTCCGACTTGTGTCTGTGGCAGCAGCATCCATTTTGTGATGCTGAGGCTCGTGTTAACTTTAACCGGGGTTCGAGTTACTTACATGTCTTATCCCTCTAGAAGGGTGGAATGCTACCCCCGTAATCAGAACTGGCGAGGGGGTAGTATTCCAAAGCGTATGACACCCTACACGACATGTTTTGATAATGCTATGCCAAAGTTAGCAATAACCGCGAGGATTATAATGCACTTAAGAGTATATGGTATAGCGTTATCATGGAACAGCTATAAGGACATGATTCCGAAAGCTGCAAACAGGCTCAGCTCATGCTAGAGCACCATCTCACAATATTCCAAGCACTCTGCCTTCAGGATTGATAAGGCCTGCCATAGGAGTGACTTATAGGAGTATATGTGTCCATTTTAGGGTTAGATATAGGTATACTATATCTAAAGCAAAGGGTGATTACACCACCTTGCCCCAGCTGTGTTACCAGCCAGTTGTGTCTGTTTAGATGGCCAGCCAGGGTTGGCACAATACATGCTGCAGCCCCTGGTAGGCCTTGGGTACACTTATGCCCTGGGTACCTATGGTACACTGTACAAGGACTTACAAGAGTGACCCAATACCAATTGGTAAATGCACCTAAAGTACATGTATGTCAATTTAGAGAGAAAACAGCTAGGCTGTGGGTCTGATTAGCAGGCCCACAGCCAGGGAAAGTCGTAAACCAGTGAAGCAAAAAGCAAAAAATCTGGTGTGACCATAGGATTGCAGACCCTACTCTCCTACATAACCCCCCCCCCACCCCAAACTAAGGGACATTAAACTAACCTTGACCAGGTGAGTCTTCCTGTTCTAAGTGGAAATACCTGGAGAGTCCATCTGCATTGCCATGGTCAGTACCAGGTCTGTGTTCCACTGTAAAGTCCATCCCCTGTAGGGAAATGGACCACCTAAGGGAAGTTTGGGGTTTTCACCCTTCAATTGATTTAGCCACAAGAGGGGCTTATGGTCTGTCTGAATCTTGAAGTGAGTTCCAAACAAGTATGGCCTCAACTTCTTCAGGGCCCAAACCACAGCAAAGGCCTCCCTCTCAATAGCTGACCAACTTTTCTCTCTAGGGGTCAGCCTTCTACTTATAAAAGCAATGGGCTGGCCATGACCATCATTATTCAGTTGAGATAGAACAGCTCCCACACCCAACTCGGAAGCATCTGTTTGGACAATGAAAGTTTTGGAGTAGTCTGGACTCTTGAGAATAGGTGCAGTACACATGGCCTGCTTCAGGTCATCGAATGCCTTTTGACAGCTAACTGTCCACTGAACTTTCTTTGGCATTTTCTTGCTTGTCATCGTTTGCGCTGTATTATTAACTGCTGCCTTCATTCAACTGCACTCCTGCCTTTAATCAACTGCATTACCCGCATTGCTTATGTAATTTTCCTGTGCCTGATTGTGCCGATGCCACTGCCCCTAGCGTAGCGATATTGCAGACTGTACCCCAATCTCGCCTAGTTTCGCTTTTCTTTCTGCTGCCATTTTGTTGTTTGTTTGCCTCCCAGCCCGTCCCTCCACCCCGCTCCCGCCTCCCAGCTGCTCCTCCCTCCCACTGAAGTTAAGGATCGTCCCGTGTGTCCAAGCGCTGTGACCGTCCTGGCTTGCTCAGAAGCGGTCGCTCCCCACGCTCCCTGACTCATCTGGGTATCGTAGCTCCATTGTGCTCTGATTAATTTGTGCATCGCTCCTATTGATCCTGCTTACTGCCGCTTTTAATTATCTAAGTTTCACCGTGATTGACTGAATCGTTTGCGCTGTATTATTAACTGCTGCCTTCATTCAACTGCACTGCTGCCTTTAATCAACTGCATTACCCGCATTGCTTATGTAATTTTCCTGTGCCTGATTGTGCCGGTGGCGGTGCCACTGCCCCTAGCGTAGCGATATTGCAGACTGTGCCCCAATCTCGCCTAGTTTCGCTTTTCTTTCTGCTGCCATTTTGTTGTTTGTTTGCCTCCCAGCCCATCCCTCCACCCCGCTCCTGCCTCCCAGCTGCTCCTCCCTCGCCCCACCCCCCTCCACTATCCACATATGACAGACGCATATGCGTGCAGCGTTCACGCGCAGCGAACGCGCCCCAAGCGCGCCGGAGGTGCGCCAAAGGTACGCCCGTCTACGCCCATCCGTGCCTGGACCGCGCCCAGCGCCAGACCCCCTGGCCCCCGCAAACTCCTCTCCACCCGCATAACATACGACTCCGCTACCCTCTCAGCACTCAACTGCGGCCGTCTCCCAGACTGCTACCAAGCCGCCCCAGGACACACCCATGGACCCTTTACCTGCCACTCCTGCAAGTTCGACTGCATCAGGACCCACACCAAATCCACAGACTCCAAACAGAGCTCCGACACTAACCACCTGAAGTGCATCCTACTCAACACCCGCTCGGTCCACAGACACGCCATTGAACTTTGGAACCTACTCGACACCACATCGCCGGACGTCGCCTTTCTTACAGAAACCTGGATGAACGCCTCATCAGCGCCCGACATCGCCATAGCCATCCCGGACGGCTACAAGATCATCCGAAAGGACCGCATCAACCAAACAGGAGGAGGAATCGCCATTGTTCATAAGAACACCATCCGCATCACAACCAGTTCCGATGACAACCTCACAACCGCCGAACACCTTCACTTCCAGATTCACATCGACCCTAAGACCACACTCAGAGGCACCCTCATCTATAGACCACCCGGACCCCGCACACAATTCAGCGAAGACATCATTGACTTCATCAGCCCTCACGCCCTCCCCTCCGGGGACTACATCCTACTGGGAGACCTCAACTTCCACCTGGAAAAGAACAACGGCAGCAACACCACCACCCTTTTGGACAACCTCGCCAATCTCGGACTCAAACAACTTGTTGACACCCCCACCCACTTTGCCAGGCACACGCTCGACCCAATCTTCACCTCCAGCAAGCACATCTCCTTTAATCACACCACAGCTCTCCATTGGACGGACCACAGCTGCGTTCACTTCAACTACAAAAAGACTACGACCCACAACCACCCACAACCAATTCCCTGGAGAAACTGGAATAAATTATCACCGACCAGCTCTTCACATCGCTTCACCAAAACCCTCCTGCAAAATCATCGGACCCAAACCAAGCAGCCACCAACCTCACACAATGGATCACCCACAGCGCTGACGAATTAGCACACTTGAAAAACCATCAAATCAAGCAAGGCAGTAAAAAAGCCCCCTGGTTTAATGATGACCTTAAGAAATCCAAGAAGATCTGTCGCACCCTCGAGAAAGCCTGGCGAAAAAACCCAACCACTGACAACCTGACCACCTTCAAGAACGCCACCCGCAAACACCACCAACTGATCCGATCCACCAAGAAATCAGCATTCAAGGATCGACTTGACACCAACGCCCACAACAGCAAAGAACTATTCAACATCGTCAAAGAGTTTACCAACCCCACCGCCGGCACCAACGACATCACTCCATCCCAAGACCTCTGCGACTCTCTAGCCTCGTTCTTCCACAACAAAATTGCAGACATACATAACAGCTTTGGAGACCAGCCCACCCCACCTACCTCCGAACTAAAACGCCCCTCCAACAACCTTTACGACTGGAACCCAATCACAACTGAAGACACCATCCGCCTGATGAACACCATTCACTCAGGATCGCCAACCGACCCATGTCCCCACCACATTTTCAACAAAGCAGACTCCATTATCACACCCCATCTCCGAGACGTCATCAACTGCTCCCTCAACTCCGCCACCTTCCCGGAAAGCTGGAAACACGCCGAACTCAGCGCCCTCTTGAAGAAACCTACAGCAGACCCCACTGAACTTAAGAACTACCGCCCCATTTCGCTCCTCCCATTCCCTGCCAAAGTCATTGAGAAAGCCGTCAACAGTCAACTCGCCGCCTTCCTCGAATCCAACAAATCCCTCGACCCTTCACAGTCCAGCTTCCGAGCCAAACATAGCACAGAGACCGCCCTCATTGCAGCAACAGACGACATTCAAACTCTACTGGACAACGGAGAAACTGCTGCCCTCATCCTACTCGACCTCTCCGCAGCCTTCGACACAGTCTGTCATAACACCCTTATACAACGCCTCAGTAACGTCGGAATACAAGGAAAAGCATTGGACTGGATAATCTTGTTCCTCGCCGAAAGAACCCAGAGAGTCCGCCTCCCCCCTTTTAGATCAGAGGCCACCGAAGTCATCTGCGGCGTACACCAAGGATCTTCACTCAGTCCCACCCTCTTCAACGTATACATGAGTCCCCTCGCATCCATTGCGCGCCAACACAACCTCAACATTATCTCCTACGCAGACGACACTCAGCACCAAAGACCCAAACACCGCCAAAACCAACCTACACGAAGGGATGAAAGAAGTACCCGAGTGGATGAAGAACAGCCGTTTAAAACTAAACTCGGACAAAACGAAAGTCCTCATCTTAGGATCATCCCCCTCTGCCTGGGACGACTCATGGTGGCCACCGGCCCTGGGAACCGCACCCATACCAATGGAGCACGCACGTAACCTGGGCTTCATCCTGGACTCCTCCCTCTCGATGACCAGACAAGTCAACGCCGTCTCATCATCATGCTTCAACATCCTACGTATGCTCAACAAAATCTTCCGTTGGATCCCCACCGAAACAAGAAAGACGGTCACCCATGCACTGGTCACAAGCCGACTAGACTACGGAAACACCCTTTACGCCGGAACCACAGCCAAACTACAGAAAAAACTCCAACGCATCCAAAACGCATCAGCCAGACTCATCCTAGACATCCCCCGCCAAGCTCACATTTCCGGTCACCTGAAAGACCTCCACTGGCTCCCCGTCAACAAGAGAATAACGTTCCGCTTCCTCACCCATGCACACAAAGCCCTCTAAGACCTAGGACCCGAATAACTCAACACGCGCCTGTCCTTCTACACCCCCACCCGCCAACTTCGATCGTCCAATCAAGCCCTCGCCGCAATTCCACGCATCCAAAGATCCACCATGGGAGCAAGATCCTTCTCCTACTTAGCCGCCAAGACCTGGAATTCCCTCCCCACCCACCTCCGCCTCACACAGAACCACCTCTCCTTCAGAAAACAACTAAAAACTTGGATATTTGATAAGTAAAGCTCCACCCCCACCCTCAAGCCCCTTGAGACCCTCTGGGTGAGTAGTGCGCTATACAAATTTAAACTTGACTAACTTGACTTGAACTCCAAAGCTACCTTTGTGTGATGCCCGGTGGAGCTCCCTCGTGAACCATAGGGGAGATTAACTTTGGACTCCCTCCTTTGACTATCACCTACCTAGCCGGACTTCGGGCAAACGCTCCAGCATCTCTCCTGACCTTATCTTCCCCCTCTCTCTTCCCCCAACCCTCTCCCCTCTCCGCTCCTACTCTTTCCAGATTCTGTACTCTGCCATCACCTGCCCCTGTCCCGTGTCCCCACCCTGTTTCTCAGTGAACCTCTTCCCTCGACACTTGAGACCAAACTATTTTGTCTGATGCCCGATGGAGCTACCTGGTTTAGCTATAGGAGAGTTGGGCCATGGATACCCTCCTTGGTCGTCACCTACCCAGTTGGTCTTCAGACAGACTTCCTTTCGTCTCTACGGTTGTCTCTTCCCTTATCCTCACTTTCTCACCTCCCCTACCCCCACTACTTTTCTCTCTCCTTTCTCTCCTCTCCTAATGTATTGCTGATTGTCTGATGTAATTTTCGCTCTTTTTGTGTTGTATTGTTGAACCACATTGTTGCACTTCCATTCGTCTCTCCTGTCGTCTCCTCCCACATCCTCCCTCTAGTAATGTCTCTCCTTCTCTCCTCTCTCAATGTATTGAGACTGAACTATTTTGTCTGATGCCCGATGGAGCTACCTGGTTTAGCTATAGGGGAGATGGGCCGTGGATTCCCTCCTTGGTCGTCACCTACCCAGTCGGTCATTAGACAGACTTCTTTTCATCTCTCCTTATTGTCTCTTCCCTTATCCTCACTTTCTCACTTCCCCTACCCCCCACTACTTTTCTCTCTCCTTTCTCTCCTGTCCTGATGTATTGCTGATTGTTTGATGTAATGTGTAATTGTTGATCTTTTTCTGTTATATTGTTGAACCACATTGTTCCACTTCCTTTCGTCTCTCCTATCCTCTCCCCCGCATCCTCCCACTATTTTATGTCTCCCCTTCTCTTCTCTCTCAATGTATTGAGACTGAACTATTTTGTCTGATTTATTATTATTTATTTATTTATTTTAAGGTTTTATATAGCGCGGACAAGATCTTTGCAGATATCAGAGCGCTTTACAGAAACAGGAAGTAGGGTAGACAAACTCTTGAACAGTACAATGTTCTGAAGTGAATGAGTTGCAAGGTAAGGTAGCAATCACAAAAGAGTATACATACTAATAACAATCAGGAAACAATAATATAGAAGCCGTGCAATGTCGAATCGAATAAGATTATAGCACCACAGAGGGTGAGTATACACACTATTGAAAACAGTATAGTAGTCAGTAGTAAGTGAATTGCAAGTTAGTAGAGCAATCAAATCATAGTATAAACCCTAATAAGCAATCTGGAAACCACTAATATAACATCCGTGTAATGATTTTGATCCAGTAGCAATCAAAAAAACGAGTCTAACACAGATAAACATTCACTTAGCCGATAATGTAGGAGCCGTGTAATGTCATTGTTCCAGTAACAGTAGGGTTCAGGTGAACTTAGCCATAAGTATGGCGTTTACCTCTTTCGTGAAGAGTACAGTGGAGGGGATAAGCCTAGTTTCTGGCGGGAATGCATTCCAGATCCTAGGTGCCATTCCTGAGAAGGAGCGTTTGTATGTTTTTGTCCTTCCGGAATCTACGGGGTTTCAGGAGATTTTTTGTGCTTCTGTTGGATCTTGAGCCTCCTGATATAGTAAGCTTGTGAGTGAGGTAGTTGGGTGATTTGTGGTGTACGGCCGAGTGTGTCATACAGGCAATTTTCAGCTGAACTCTGGCTTCAAAAGGCAGCCAGTTCAGGGCTTTTAAGTCAGGGGATATATGCAAGTGTTTTCTTGAGCCAGTGATGAGTCTCGCGGTCGCGTTCAGAGAGGCTCTTAGTGGTGCCGTTGTTGTTAGGGGGAGCCCGCTGAGAGCCACAATTCCGTAGTCTATGCGAGGAATGACTAGGGCTTGTACAACAGTTTGGAAGTCCTTGGGTGGTAGGAAGGGTTTGAGTTTTCTCAACGTGTTGATTTGGAAGTTGGCACCGTTAGTTGCTTTGCTAATATGCTGCTGCATGTCGAGATTGGAGTCAAGTGTGATGCCAAGAGATTTCGCAGAGTCCACGATGGTGGGCTGGACATTGAGTGCGGTTAGCTGATTGAGCCAGGTTTGGGTGATGGCCTTTTTTGCAGGAGGTGAGATCAGAAGGAACTCAGTTTTCAGAGCATTTAGTTTGAGGTGATTATCGGCCAGCCATGCTTGGGTGTTTCTTAGTGTGGCATTCAAAAGCTTGATGTCTTCAGGGGATTGTAGCTTGAGGTAGAGTTGAGTGTCATCAGCATACATATGGAAGTGTACATTTGATGCTTGAAGCAAGGTAGTGAGTGGTTCCATGACGAGGTTGAACAATGTGGGGGATAGGGAGGAACATTGAGGGACGCCTAGTGTTACGGGCACAGGTGCGGACAATGCGTTGTTGATCTTGAACTTCTGAGACCGGTTGTGTAGAAAGGACGTGAACCATTTGAGAACAGTCCCGGATATGCCCATTCTGGTATTTAACAGCTCCAGTAGACTCTCGTGTTTGACCGTATCAAATGCTGAGGAGAGATCAAGAAGGATGAGGAGGCAGGACTCATTGTCGTCAAGGATTTGGAGGGCGTCATCAATTATGTGTGTCGTAGCCGTTTCCGTGCTATGTTTTGCTCTGAATCCTGATTGGTGAGGGTTGAGGAGGTCAAACTGATCAATGTGTTTTGTCAGTTGGAGTTGTACGCATTTTTCTAGCAATTTGGCCAGAGTGGGGATATTGGTGATAGGTCGGTAATTGTTTAGGTCGGCCGGGTCAGCTGTGGGTTTCTTGAGTATAGGCGTGACTTGCCCTATCTTGAGGGAGTCTGGGATGAGTCCTTGTTGAAGGGAACAGTTGATGATTTTAGTCCAGAGTGGGAGGAGCAGGGGGGTGAGGGCTTTAACAGCATTGGCAGGTAGGGGGTCTGTGAGGTGATTGGCGGGCTTCAAGGTGCCGAGCAGCTTGTGAATTGATTCTTCAGAATAGGTGTCGAAGGACGTCCATGAAGCGTTGTTTTTAGATTGAGTGTTAGTTGTGCATATGGAACAGGAGTTTCGACTTACATCCTTGAGGAGATCACTTCTTATATTGTTGGTCTTTTGCTTGAAGAAGGCAGAAAAGTCTTCACAACTTGGAATATCATTTGTTGAGCTGTTAGGTTGTAGAGGTTGCGTCTTGGTTTGGGTTTTGACTAACTCGAACAGTTTTCTTGGTCGGTTTTTTGCTTGATCCAACTGTTGGCTAAAGAAGACTGATTTCGAGCGTTTGATTTTTCTGAAGAAGACGTTTCTCTTGTTCTAAGGTGCAGTGCTGAGGGGTCAGATCTCCACGTGCGCTCTGCCATGCGCATAGCACGTCTGTCTTCATTGAGTCTACCATCATACCATGGGTTCGAGTTCTTGGTGGAGACTCTCTTCAGTTGCAGGGGGGCGGCTTCATTGATTATTGCAGTCATAGTGTCTAGGTAGAGGTCGGTCAGAGAATGAACATCAGAGACGCCCGTCGGGGGAAGTAGGAGACTGCCTGTGTGGGTAGGCAAGGAGTTTGGGTTAAGATTCTTCATGTCCCTCTTCCAGATCTTGGTTTTGGCAGGTTGAGCCGGGTTAAGTTTGACCTTTTCGTTGATGAAGAAGGTGATAATGTGGTGGTCTGACCATTCACAGGGTTTGATTACCTCCAGCTGGGCAGAGTCTTCTTTGGCGATGATAAGGTCAAGGATAGAGCCTTTTTCATGTGTTGGACGGTTGCAGATTTGGGTGAGGTCAAGCGCGTTGAGGAAAGTTTTAAGGCTATTCACCACAGCGTCTTTCTGGTCGTTCCAGTGGAGGTTGAAGTCTCCCAAGTAGATTTGAGTTATCTGACGACCGGCGTTAGTGGTTATCGTGTCCATGAGTTGTTGGGAGAAGGTGGGTGGTAGATGACATGAAGGGAGCATACAGGTTTGCCCTCGCTAGCAATATCGAGGCAGATGAGTTCGCAGGAGGTGAGGGAGGGGGAGGGACCTTTAGTGACATCGAGGTTGCTCCTATAGATGTATGCGATTCCCCCGCCCATCTTGCCATTTCTGTCGAGTCTAATAATGTGATAGTTGGGGGGGACTAGTATGTCCATTATAGGTGTGGAGGCTTCAGTTAGCCAGGTTTCAGTCAGAATGGCTAGATCGAGGTCCATTGATAAGATTAGATCCGCGATGCCGGAGGAGTGTCTCGGGGCCAATCTGCAGTTGAGCAGGATACACTTTAGTCTGGGGGTGAGGAGAGTGGTCGAGTGTTCTAGGGAGAGGGGGACTTTTCTGAGATTACTGGGGACGGAGCTTCTGTTGCTCAGTGTGGGGGGCCTGAGGGGATTTGTGAGAATCGTGGGTATGGGAAAGTGTGTGGTGGGTGGGTGTTTTGTGGGACCGGGGCCATATGAGCGGAGTAGGGTGTATAGGTCTCGGTCAGAGAGGGGGTTTAGGGTGCGACGGGGGCGGCCGGTGGCCTTGCGATCGGGGATAGAGGGCCAGCGCGGGGAGTAATGTGTAGAATGGTTTGAGGGGCGAGTGGTGTACTTGTTGGGCGCAGAAGTGGTGGGTAGGGGGTGTCTGGGGTGTGCGAAAAGAAGTTCTTTGATGGTGTGAAGATCTTCTTTGACTTGTAGGAGGGTGGATATGATCATGTCCAGGGTTGGATTGGGGATGGTATTGGGACTGAGAGCAGTGGATGAGTGATTGAGTGGGGCAATGGGGTGGGCACTGGATCGATTGGGGCGGGATGTGCACGCGATGGTGCAGGGCTCTGCGGCCGTGGTAGGTGGGGTGGCATTCGATGGATGGGAGAGATTGCGAGCAAGGGGCGTGGATGAGGAAGGGGGGAGGTTGGTAGCGTAGGTGATGGCGCTGGTGGAAGACGGCGCAGATGAGTTGAGAGATGAGTGTAGGCTGGAGAAGGAGGGAGTGACAGTAGGATGGTGGGGGCTAAGGATGCCCGATGGAGCTACCTGGTTTAGCTATATATAGGAGATGGGCCGTGGATTCCCTCCTTGGTCATCATCACCTACCCAGTCGGTCTTTAGACAGACTTCTTTTCGTCTCTCCTTATTGTCTCTTCCCTTATCATCACTTTCTCACCTCCCCTAACCCCCACTACTTTTCTTTCTCCTTTCTCTCCACTCCCAATGTATTGCTGAAATAAATAAAACCCCTTCCTGCGAGGGCATTCAGTTCGGCCAATCTAAATCTACTGTGCGTCCCTGAAGTGTGAAAAACAGGATCTAGTGGCAGATCTTTTTCTTTTCCAGCTCCCAGAATTTGAAACGCTCTACCACTCCACCACCAATCCATTCCAAGTGAAAGTCTGTTTAAGGCCTAGCTGAATACTTTTTTGTTCCTTGAAGTATAATTTGCCAAGCCGCTTCCAATGAAGAAGCAGCTGTGCTCTATAAGTTTCTTCTTCCTTCATATTGTGATAAGTGATGTCAGACAGAGAAACATTGCAAATACTATAGACACACATACCAATGCATCTGGAATGTATAGAGCTCCACAAACCTTGCATAGGATAGGCGGGCTTATGCCACATGTGGGACCTCGTCTAATGAAGGAACACTATGAAATTAAGTCAAGATGTTGATTCAGCCACTTGCACCAGTAACTGAGACTGACACTAAACCCCTGGGGCGTGATTTACAAAGATTCTCCGTAGTCATGGCGTAGTCTCCAAACTTGTGGTGGAATCCCCGCACTTCAGATTGTGCGCGATGCGGACACTCCGCTATGCATGCCGAGATTCTTTATGAATCCGGCACCAACTCTTTGAGTCGCCTAGAGATTTCAACTTGCTTGATTCAGATGAGACTGGCCTTCTTGCAGCTTCTTCCTCCACCCCAGAGAATACAATAGGCAACAATGAGCTGTTTGTGGGTGGTAATATGAATTTGGATAAAGATGCTGCAGTTCTACAGAGGAAGTAGGACTGTAGGGGGGAAGTGTAGGATGAAACATTATGCTGATGGTACTGACTGAGGCATATACTCTATAGAAACCCTAATGTACCAAATAAACCCTAATGTACCAATGAAAATAAAGGAATCAATTGTAAACTGCAGCTTGTCCTGTTGGTATTCTAAAGGCAGAAAAGGAGTCTGACAACTTCCCATCAACCAGGCATACCAAGTTGATACCGTATTCAAACTCATAATTCCGTTCTTCAAGTATGAGATTCACAAATTGAGAATAGAACAGGAAGAACCAGCGCCAATGTTCATCCGAGCTACGCCCCCATTCGTCACCCATCTCCCTTGCAAGTTCATCCTAAAATTGTCAGAGGAAAAAGAGCAGAAATGCAATATTATTGACTACTTAATGCACCTAACCAGAAAGAAACATACAAATAGAAATATATCAATGGGAAATAGTATCTGCCAACATCACATACATTTACACACTTCTAGTGGGAAGAAGGGAAATGTTAAGGGGTTGTCCCCAGAGGTAACTGGATATGAGAAAAAGAACTTACTTTTATCTAACCCGGGGTTGGTATGCAAGTTGCTACCTATCCTTTGTTACACCCAGGATCTTCCATGTTCAACATTTGCATGAAGTAAGACCTAGAGCAAGCAGGAGAATAATGAGGCACATGGCAATGGCCAATTAGGTTAGTAGCATGCTAACAGGCCTAGGAATAATAACACCACAACTAGGGAAGTCTCATAATAGTGATCGGATAAATGAGGTTGTAAGGTTGATAAAGGACTTATTGGATGACACTTAAGTTGCCTTAGGAAATATCACAGATAGGATGCTAACACACGCTTACAAGGCACTGCACACCGAAGGACCAGCATACATCAACAAATGATTGACCGAACACCTTTGATCTGCGTCCCTCGCTGACACACTTCAGATCCGCTAAACAAACTGCACTCCTTCTTGCACCTGGTGGCCAAGGTATAGAACAAACTTCCCCTGCACCTGCATTGCTCTAGCAGTTCAGGAAATAACTCATGACCTAGTTGTTCCAATGAGCAACCGCCGAGCAACCAACCAGCAATCACCCTATAGGGTGATTAGTCTCACTTTATAAATCCTGATTAATTGATTGATTCTTCAGCACCTCAAGACGCTCACAGATGATTTGCCACACTTAATAAATGTTGATTGATTGATTGACTGCAATGAGGATCATTTTTAAATAGAACAAGGGGGCATATGTACAATAGAAGTGACAGAGCGCCGCGTTAGCCTTCTTGGCTTAATGCAGCTCTCCGCCTCATTTGAAACGCAGGGATGCACCGTATTTACAGCAATATGGTGCAGCCCTGCGCATCCCCCTGTGCTGGTGCTAAATTTGCAGGGAAAGATTGTTGCAGGAGAATATTGTTTATGTGTAGGAAGAGACACCTTCCTGCACATAAATAATCAATGGCGTTTTGCTGCTTAGAAGTGTGCTGCACATGGAAACAGCATGATTGGGCAAATGAGGAACATGGAAAATAGAAGAAATGTGTATAAGACTTGGTGACTTGGTACTTGTCTGCATAAATATGACAGTTGTACCACAATGTCTTCCAAATAAAATGTGTAGGCCCAGGCAGCACAGAGTAGAGCTTCCCCTTGAGCAGGAAACAAAGAAAACAATGGCCATTGTACTTGATTAAATTGCACTTTTGAGTGTCAGAGGAGGACGGGAATGTGGAATCCATTTTTATTTCAGGTTCCATTTTGAAAACCTTAATAGGAGCAGGCCTGCAGAAGGTGTACAACTGTTGGCCTCTAAGTGAACTTGCACTGTCTAACTAAACTGTAACCACAATGCCTTGAGAAATGGCCCAGTCACAAGTATACATGACAGGCTGTTGCTATGCTTCTCTTGCTAGTTTCATAAGTTAATGACCAAATATGGTTAAGACAGAAGAGGGTAGGTTAAGGGAGAATGTCCCGTGTTCTTCACCTGTCCCGTAGCTAGGCCGGGACCCTCTGTCTAACCTAAGGGGCAATTCCTTCTAAATCTTCCAGTGGAATCCGCTTCCTGCATCGAATTAGGAGCAGTATTGTACTTCGCAAGTAGCCACCCTTTATTCAGAGGGTGTCTTACTGTTTATTATAGGATAGGATTATTTAATTTTCTGTCCTGATGAAATGCAATTTGACCACCCAGGCAATCTAAGGCATGAAACATATCGATCCCACCTAATCACTTTAATTGGTAGCTATCTTGGTACATTGCCGCTAGAGGATAGCTCCTCTATTTAATTAGTCAAGGTACCTATACCCCATAAAACTCTCCCTTGGTTACCTTAGATTATTTTATACACACCCTTATCACCACCCTATCTTTCACACGAGTCCCTTTCATGCACTCATCTTACACCGACAACCGATCAAAAGATCTCAGATAAAAAATACCCAGGCCCCTCAGGCTTTGCAGTGCCAGATTGACGAGAAGCACCCTATGATGAAGCATCACACCCTAATTGGTATGTGAGGGCATTAAGAGCTGACCCTGCAGATCCCTAATATATCCTGAGTTTAATGCTCTTCTTGCCCTGCCTGTAGAATCTTACTGTGATGACATGTTATAGAATGTTATGTGTCAAATGTTCACAGTTGACTGGGCTGAGCAGCATGCTGGCTGCTCCTGATGGGGTCTATTGTACCATCTTGAATGACGATCCCATCCTCGTCGCCAAAAATAAATCCCCTGAAATCCCGGTGGTCGGTTCTGTTATTCCATCTGTCTATGGAATATCCCACTTACGAGGAACTACTCCCCCTGATATGTTTAACACAGTATTTTAGGAGGCGCATGGGTGTGGGACTCCTTTAAATATTTTGCTATTCGTCCATCTTGTGTTGATATACATATATGGCTAAGACCAAGGGGAATATTCACAAGGACTCAACTCCGAATTATCCCCACCTTAACGCATCAAAATTGGAGATAGATTTAACACCCTGTTCACAAGCTGGTGCAAACTGCAGACATCGCCTGTATTCCAGCGATAATTGCCCCAGAATTTATCTTCATGGTGGACACCACCAACTAACCCTAACGAGATGCAGAGTAGGCGTTTCCATGCTAAAACACATGAAAAAACCGCAACATCTCTTTTAAAATGAACTGCCAGGTCCGCGATGCAAAACAAAAACAGGCGATAAGCCGCGGTAGCAGCAGGGAATTAACACCTGCTCATTGCTGGTGTAAAGCAGGACGACTACCTGCGTCATGAAAGGGAGCCCAGCTAAGAGCCACACCTGAAGACCCACAGATGCCATGGAGACAATGATCATGCAACGCGGATGGTGTAACCCCTGACTGCCCTCGGGATTGGGTATGACCTGCACAGATGGCCTAATGCACACACTACACAGACCAGATGCAAATAGATGTAAGAGTATTTGTTTTATGCATATGAAGCACCAGCATAAATACTACGGCTTGATCCAAAAGAACAACGGTTTTCAGTCACCCCAAACAATAAGTAATCTGTCGCACCGTCCTCCGCATGAATGCCAGTCCTGACATTCTCCAACGGAGGGCACCGTGCTAAATAATGGCCGACAATGCCACTCGAGCTGACTCTTGGAGAAAGGGTGAACAGTAATGCAGCCTGACCCGTCCTCTGCAAGAATGCCACTCCTAGCATTCGCCAACAAGGGGTACAGAAATGCGCAAGAACAAGCACTGTAAACTGGTCCGTCCCCCACAAGAATGCAAATCCTGGCACTCGCCAACGAGGGGTACTGAAGTGCACAGTAACAAGCACGGTTATTTGTTTGGCCGCAAAGACAAGATACCGTCTGCCGGTTGCATAATCACCAGTTACTTCTGGTCAGGAAATAAAATGGCAAGAAACGGGCTGTAGGTAGCCAGATACAAAGTCACGGGGTAATCGCTCAGTGTAACAACACCCAGGGAGCAGATAGCGCTTAAACAGAGTCTAGGATGGAGCCTTCTCTTCGTAAGTAAGGCTGAGCAAATATAAGCACCAGGCGGTTCGCGTAGAGCAGCCGCTCTCGCACACGTACACCAGAGTGACAGTAAGCCTGTCCAGGAACCAAATGAAACGCTGTTCCCTACCTCACACAGGAGACTGCAATCCTCGGCTCAGATCCGGAATATCCGACGCTGTGCTTGGCGGACGCCATCATTTTATGATGTGTGCCTGTACCGCGGGCCTCACGGGAATCGTAGGTCTTCTGGGGCCGCGGCTGGGACTTGTAGTTTCTGTCTCTGCGCTCGGCGCTGACGGCTGTTCCGGTGACGTTCTCCGTGCGCTCTCCGTGTTGACTCCTGACAGTACATCCCTCCTCACACAGGGGCCCCACAAGGACCAGGTTTAGCGGGATATTTTCTGTGAAAAGCTGCCACCAAGCGCGGCGCCGACACACCAGAGACGGGCTCCCACGATTGTTCCTCGGGGCCAAACCCTTTCCAAGCCACAAGATACCAAAGTTTGCCCCTCTTCCACTTGGAATCGCGGATACCTTCAACCTCGTATTCTTGATCAGCTTCCACCTGAATAGCCGACGCAGCCGGTGTCTTCCTAGACACCGAGGGCTTCAACAGGGAGATGTGGAACACTGGATGTACACGCATGGTCGAAGGCAACGACAGCCTCATGGTCACCGGGCTGATGCACTTCTCAATCTGAAAGAGGCCTATGAATTTAGGATGGAACAGGCTGTGTTTTTGGAAGTGCATGTTGCGGGACGACACCCACACATAGTCCCCTGTCCTGTACATCGGACCTGGTCTTCGGTGACGATCGGCCTGTGCCTTGTACCTCCTCTTGGATTCTGCCAAACACTTTTGGGTGCGCTTCACTGTTTCTTTGATAAGAGTCGTTCTCCTCACGCTTTGGCTCCCCTCCGGACTTGAGAACGGTAGAAACCGAGGATGATGTCCGTAATTACCGTGAAACGGTGACACTTTGGTGGAACTATGCGCAGCGTTGTTGTACGCTATTTCAGCCAGCCACAGTAGGTCAACCCATTCCTCTTTACCCTGATCGATGAAGCAGCGCAGGTACTGTTTGAGGGTTTGATTGAGCCTCTCCGTTTGGCCGTCCATCTGTGGATGATAGCTGGTAGACATTGCAGATTGGACGTGTAACGAGGAGCACCAAGTTTTCCAAAACCTAGCGATAAATTGTGATTCCCTGTCCGACACAATCACCCTGGGTAGACCATGCAGACGCACCACCTCCTTCAATAACACCGAGGCCAGCCGTCCAGCGGATGGCACCCTTTTGCAGGCGATGAAGTGCCCCATCTTCGTGAGGTAGTCGACCACCACCAAGATGGCGGTATGACCCTGATCCACCGGTAGCCCCACGACAAAGTCCAAGGAAATGTTCTCCCATGGTTTGGTGGGGGTAGGAAGGGGCTGCAGCAATCCCTGTTGCCTACGATGATCTGCCTTCATAGTGGCGCAAACGTCACAACCAGTGACCCATTCCTTCACGTCCTTCCGCATGCTGGGCCACCAGAACGACCTTGAGATGTATTCCGCTGTTTTCTCTGGCCCCAGATGACCCGCACTAGGCGCCTCATGACACCACTTGAATACCTGTTTCCGAAGTCCCGGAGTGGGTAGTAAGATGCAGCTTCCTCTCATAGGAATCCCGTCCTTCAACTGCCATTCAGCGTGATGAAGCAGCCAGGTCTTCCACTCGAACGTGAGAACGCCCTTCTGTACCCCCTTCAGGAAGCTGTCAGGTTGTATCACCCCGATAACCTTCTCACGGTGGATGATCGAATTCATCGGTGCAAGGAGAGGAGTCGGGCCGACGTCTGACGCGACAGCGCATCCGCTTTTCGGTTCTCCACACCCGGCCTGTAGGTGATCACGAAATTGAAGGCAGAAAAGAAAAGCATCGACCTCATCTGCCGTGGGGATAGGTGCCTGGCCGCTGTCATGAATTGCAGGTTCCTGTGGTCCGTGAAGACGGAAACCACGTGTTTAGCCCCATTTAGGAGGTGCCTCCACTCCGAAAAGGCGTCCTTTATGGCCAATAGCTCCTTCTCAGCGATGTGGTAGTTCCTCTCGGCCTCATTCAGCTTTCAGGACATGAACGCCACAGGATGGAGCACTCCTGATTCTGGCTGTCTTTGCAACAGGATGGCTCCCAGGGCCACATCCGATGCGTCTGCTTCGACGATAAAAGGGATTTCGGAGTTGGGATGAGCCAACACAGGTGCTGACCCGAATGCGTCCTTCAAGGCAGAAAAGGCATCCCCGGCTTCCGGGGACCAGACGAACGCCTGCGATTTTCTCAAGAGCTGTGTTATAGGGGCTACCAATCCAGAGAACCCATCGATAAACCGCCTGTAAAAGTTGGCAAAGCCCATGAAGCTCTGCAGCTCCTTGACATTGCGAGGGGTTGGCCAGTCTTTTACAGCCTTGACCTTTCTGTCGGCCATTGTCTGTCCAACAGGGCTCAGCATGACTCCCAAGAACTCCACAGTAGTGACGTGGTAGTCACATTTACTGAGCTTACAGAATAGGCTATTGTTCCTTAGGATCTGTAGCACTGTAGAGACATGTCGTACATGTTCCTCCTCACTGTTGGAGTACACCAGGATGTCGTCCTTGTACACTACAACGTAGACATCCAGTTGTTCGTGTAACACATCGTTCAAGAAGAACTGAAACGCCGCAGGGGCGTTACATAGCACAAATGGCATCACCATGTATTCATACAACCCAAACCGGGTCTTGAACGCAGTTTTCCACTCGTCCCCAGGTCTCATGCGTACCAGATGGTATGCTCCCTTCAAGTCTAGCTTGGTATAGATCTTGGCGGTCTTTACTTGCTCTAATAACACATTGATAAGGGGCAAGGGGTACCAATTCTTAATGGTAATGACGTTGAGGGCCCTGAAATCCACACAGGCGCGGAGTTCCCCATTAGCCTTAGGGATAAAGAACAGGGGAGAGGACGCCGGGGATTTGGATGTGTGTATAAAACCAAGGCTTAACATCTTATCCAGGTATGTGCGCAAGTGAGCGTTCTCGGGTTCCGATAAAGCATACAGTCTACCACTTGGTACGCTGGCCCCAGGGACCAGACCGATTTGGCAGTCGTATAGCCTATGTGGAGGCAACTCTTCCGCTTGGGTGTCATCGAACACGTCTCCATAGACCCGATAAGCCTTGGGTAGATCAACGGCTTTCTCCGCCGCAGTGGCTATGTTCTGGGATGTGTTGTAGGCCATCTCCTTCTGCTCTGATGACATACCACAGTGTTGCATGCAGTAAACGGAGTCCATGCGTATCTCTTGTGAGACCCAATCGATGGAAGGCTTATGTTTCTGGAGCCATGGTAACCCAAGGATGACACCGTATTGCGGAGCCTGGATGATGTTGAAGTCGATTGACTCCAAATGCCCCTTACCATACCGCATTTGAACATCCCCTGTTTGTTGGTTTATTATGGGCCTCAGATACCTCCTTGTGGAGGAGACCAATGTTGTTGCGAAGGGCTTCTTCTGCATCCATAAAGAGGCCTGTGGCCCCCGAATCTACCATAGCTGACACCGAAACCCAAACCCCCTGAACCAACAGACTGATGGATATGAACAGATGGATATGTCTCTGGCTTAGCGGGTTCATTAGCTGCAAGGAAGGGATAAAACAACGACTCCCAGAATCCCCTTCTCTGTTCCTGGAGTCCTTCAGTTTTCCGCCACGCTATCTACTACAGCAGTGGTCGTCCTGGAGTTCCTGAGCGTCCCGTTCTTGGTTTGACCGGGCATTCCCTTACGTAATGGCCCTTCTTGCCACAGTATAGACACAGCCCTTGCTTGCGGCGTGACTCCTTCTCCGTGGCCGTCAAGCTGGCTCTTATTGCCCCTATGTCCATGGGTTCAGAGCGAGCGGGAGACGGTATACCTATGGACCCTGCAGGCCCTTGTGTCGGCGGGTCTTTGTCCTTTTTCTTGTGGTCTCCGCGCCTTTCCCCCAGCCTGTGGTCTAGACGAAGGACCAAGCCGATTAGATCCTCACATGTAGCAGGTTGAGGATCGATTTGGGCTATTACGTCCTTTAGTTCTTCGCTTAAGCCCTGATGAAATAGTGCGGCTTGTTTGGAATCGGGCCATTTGGTTTCTAACACCAAACGGCGGAAGGAGTTCATGTATCGCACCAGCCCGGTACTGCCCTGGCGTAACTCCAGCAGCTCTCTGTCTGCCGTGTAAGAATCCGCTCTACGGTCAAAGACCTTCGTAAATTCTTCTTGGAAGGCTTCCCAATCATGTAAAAGCGGGTCATTACGACTCACCAGAGGTACTGCCCATTGGGCTGCATTCCCAGCCAGATAGGAAATCAGGAAGGCGACTTGTGCCTGGTTAGTGGAGAAAGGGGGGTTGAGACTGGCATCTCCACTACTACGGCCGCAGGGGGGACCACTACTGATGCCCCGGCATCAAACGGGTTTCTTTGCCAATTCTCCATCCGGGCCCTTATGTCCGCAATTTCCAATCTGGAAGTGGCTAGCTCCTTCTGAACAGCGAGCAGAGCTGCTAATACTTCGTCCATTGAGGCCATGGTGTACCACCCAACCGGAATGCTGATTAAGGATGAGGTTGGCTATTTTGTAACCCCTGACTGCCCTCGGGATTGGGTATGACCTGAACAGAAGGCCTAATGCACACACTACACAGACCAGATGCAAATAGATGTAAGAGTATTTATTTTATGCATATGAAGCACCAGCATAAATACTAAGTCTTGATCCAAAAGAACAACGGTTTTCAGTCACCCCAAACAATAAGTAATCTGTCGCACCGTCCTCCGCATGAATGCCAGTCCTGACATTCCCCAACATAGGGCACCGTGCTAAATAATGGCCGACAATGCCACTCGAGCTGACTCTGCTTGGAGAAAGGGTGAACAGTAATGCAGCCTGATCCGTCCCCTGCAAGAATGCCACTCCTGGCATTTGCCAACAAGGGGTACAGAAATGCGCAAGAACAAGCACTGTAAACTGGTCCGTCCCCCGCAAGAATGCCAATCCTGGCACTCGCCAACGAGGGGTACTGAAGTGCACAGTAACAAGCATGGTTATTTGTTTGGCCGCAAAGACAAGACACCGTCTGCCGGTTGCATAATCACCGGTTACTTCTGGTCAAGAAATGAAATGGCAAGAAACAGTCTGTAGGTAGCAGATACAAAGTCACAGGGTAAGCGCTCAGTGTAACAACACCCAGGGAGTAGATAGCGCTTAAACAGAGTCTAGGATGGAGCCTTCTCTTCGTAAGTAAGGCTGAGCAAATATAAGCACCAGGCGTTTCGCGTAGAGCAGCCGCACTCGCACACGCACACCAGAGTGACAGCAAGCCTGTCCAGGAACGAAATGAAACGCTGTTCCCTACCTCACACAGGAGACTGCAATCCTCGGCACAGATCCGGAATATCCGACGCTGTGCTTGGCGGCCGCCATCATTTTATGATCTGCGCCTGTACTGCGCATGGCCTCACGGGAATCGTAGTTCTTCTTGGGCCGCGGCTGGGACTTGTAGTTTCTGTCTCTGCACTCGGCGCTGACGGCTGTTCCGATGACGTTCTCCATGCGCTCTCCGTGTTGACTCCTGACAGTACCCATGAGGGCCATAACACCCACCGCAATCCCCCCAGGCCACCCCCTGCCCCCCCAGACATACATATACCGTGCAGGACACAAGAGTCACAACAAACGCATGATGACCCACAGTGCCAAAATAAATACACACATGTGCGGCCAGAAGAACGAGAAACAGTCACACAGCACTGAAGTAACAACCAATAACTTTATTGAAACACATCACAAAACAGCTATGCGGAAGACTTCTGTTGGGTCCGCCACAGCCTTGAAAAGAAAGCACAAATTCAGGACGTGTGTCATACGCACATCAAAGGAGCGAGATACAGAGAAACAGAGAAGGAAAGAGAGCCAGAGAGAGAAAGAGAGAGAAGGAAAGGAAGGGAGAGAGAGAGGGATGGAAGGGAGGGAGAGTGAGAGTGAGAGAGAGAGGGAAGGGAGAGAGAGTGAGAGAGAGAGAGAGGGAAGAGAGAGAGAGGGAGAGAGGAAAGGGAGAGAGTGAGAGCGAGAAAGGGAGTCAGAGAGAGAAGGAAATGAAGGGAGAGACACCGCTGCTCCTGCGCACACAGGCCCCACTGCTCACCTGCTGCCACCGGTGTGTCCATCAGTAGGCACACCACGTGCCCATGCGAGTTCCAGGCCCTGGTCACGCCACCATGGCATGGTCCACATCATGCGGGCCCGCCCTGGGGCACAGCAGGTCCCACACATGACGCTAAGTCCTGACTCATCAATTGCGGAGACCACATCAGTGCACACATCATTATCGCAGGCTGCACACCCGCTCAGCAATTACGTGTGCCACTAACCTTGTGCAACACCAGTCAGCGCCACGTGGTGGTAGGCCCGTGTAGGCCGTAAGGCCTCCAGTGCCACTAACCCTGTGCAACGCCAGTCAGCGCCACGTGGGGGTAGGCCCATGTCAGCCGCAAGACCCCAGGTCCCACCAACCCTGTGCGCAGCAAATCATGGGCCCTTTGTGATTGAGCATCGTGGAGCGTCCGTCATCTAGTCACCACCGGCAGAAGGGAATGTGACGTTGTCGGCCCCTTATATTTGCGGGTCACATGGCCTGTGACGCCTGTCCCGGGTGTGTGTGGTGTGTGTGCAGACCTGCCCACAGGGAGTGGCCGTGACATGCTGACTACTAGACCAGTGACCTGCACACCACCAGTGAGTACGCCTATGACAGATAGCTTTGTGGCCCCCCCTTGGAGAGTAAGCGGAGTGGTCTAGCCTGGCGTACACCGGACCAGCACAGGGCTTGCAACAATGACTCAGGGGCTTTGGGCGTGGTTCAGTCCATATCCGGACAAGGAAGTGACTAATGCGTGTGTCCCTGTTGTAGTGTCCATGGCACCCGGGACACAATAGGCAATGTAGCACACAGTGACTGACATCCCACTACATGACCATCATTGACATAAGGGAAATCAATGCCCCTACTTCCATCCACACATTCATACATGAATGATGAAAGACATGACACAGCAGTGCGTTACTGGATGTTTATTGCACATCCAGTGGAGTTTAGCAACGGGAGCGGTACAGGCCCAGGCCAAGCACATCACACAATATGGGCCAGCGGAGGGCCAGCCAGAGTCCATCCGGGTATGACAGGTACTGCGGAAGAGGAAGGGTACAGTCCGCAGTCTGGTCGCCGTGTCATTGGTCATTAAACAGGATATGGCAATCCATGTCGTGGTACAAGGTGAGTGCAGCGGAGTGTATCGGGGTCAGTGGGAGGTCATGAGGCCATGTGCGGCACCAAGCAGAAACAGGCAAGGTGGAAGAAATGAATGCTACTGCCTCCTTCTGACAACAATCCCATCCACGTCTTCGTATGTGTGCCCTGCCCCACCTGTGAGTGTTGCAGTACCCGCTGCGGCACTGTGTGCCACTGACACATCAAGGGCTGGAGGAGGATTGACTGCCGTACTATGTGGCAGTGGCACATCAGGTGCCGGAGTGGATACGCCTGCTGCACTGTGAGGCTCTGACACACCAGGGGGCAGAGATGTAGACAGTGTAGGGGCAGCAGCATTCATCAGCGCCACGCCTTGTGGCAGTAATGCCTTGATGAGGATCTGCAGGGCATGGTAAATCCCAGCTATATTTAGCTGTAGTGCAGCGGTGGCTGCCACCCTTTCATCTTCTATCTGCACCATGTCCTCCATGAGCCTCCACATGTGTGCCAGCTCACGGCTGGAATCGTTGGAGCCGGTATGAGCGGCCAAGTGTTCTTCTCTTTGCGTCATGACTCCAGCGATGTCAATCAGGGCTCATTGGAGACCATGGAGCGGGCCATGGGTGTCCGTTAGGGACTGGAGCTGGTCCCTGATGGGACCTAGACACCCTTGGATGGCGTCCAGTTTGGTAGTCATGAGGCCGAACCCCACCTGCACCTGCTCAGCTGTCTCCCTCTGGCCCTCCAGCACACCGCTTTGGAAGGGCATGGTTTGTTCCAGCGGGCTGGCGTTGTCCTCCTCGTCATCAGTGAAGAGTGGCTGAGACTGCTCTGCAGGGGGTGATGACCGTGCCCCCGCAAAGTGAAGGGGAGATGGTGTATTATGATGTGTCCACGTGTATGTAGCCGCATGGTACATGTTGACATTCAGACAGCATGGCATTGTACATTGTGACAGTGTGTAGATCAGGGAAAAGACCCAGAGTCATTGAGGATGTGCACTGCTTGATTGCGCATGTGTGCCATTGCGGCCCTCTCCACCCATCCCCCCAGTACCTGGTGGTCACTCACCTTGTTGTGGTTGTGTTGTGTCATGTCGAGCAGTGTACGTTCCCCCGACTCCACACTGATGACTGTCGACACCAGAGAAGTGTGGCTCAAGTGGTTGGAGCGGCAGACCCTGATGCAGAGGTCTGGCCCGGACCAGGGTTCAATTCCCCGCCTCGGCGGGTCTTGGGCTCAAATTTCCCCGGACCTGACAATTCTCGCCTCGGTGCCTATTCCAATCATGGAGTCCCACTCTGTAACTCTGGACAATAGCTTGTTTAATCTCCACAACGGCCCCTCGCAGCGGGATGCCTGGCTTTCACCTTGGGGATGCCCAGTAATGGGTTATCTCACAGGGGAATACCAGGACGGGTTCCCTAAGCAAGCGCTAGGACGCTTTCAGGCAGCCGTGCGCTCTACAAATCAAATTTCATTTCATTTCATTCACCAGCTTCTCCATGTCATCCAGCACAAGCTGTGGAGTTGGACTCCCACCTCCAGTCTGCATTGCTGCCTTCTGGTTGGCTGCGAGTTTCTCCTCGGTCTTACGCTTGATGTCAATCTATCGCCTCTTGGCCTCGTCCATTGACCTCCTGTGTTCTCCGACGGCATTCACCTTGTCCACGATGTTCCGTCATATCCCATTTTTGGTTCCCAATGACACGTTGGAGGTGACGAACAGTTGCTGATGGTGTTCCATCACCTCCGTAATCAGGATCCTATTTTCCTGCGGACTGAACTTCGTCTTCCTCTTTTTCTTGTCCTTTCCCTTCCCTGTCCCCGAAGTCCCAGGCTGATTGTCCAGGGTGCTTGTGGGGTTGCGCTGGTCCTCTGCGCCACCTCTGGCTGCCTCCATGGTGCTTGGGTGTTGGTCAGTTTGTGTTTGGGTGTTTTTTCTACTTTTATAGTGATTTTTCCCACCTGCCATGTGTGTGTTGCAGGCCTGGCGCTGCTTATCGCTGATTTCCTCATCGTGCTTTGGCCCATCACATGATTTTTCGCGTTGAGGTTTGTGTTTTTAATCGTCGTCGAGGTGGTTGTATTGCGGACATTGGACGCGGTTTCACCAGACTATCGCATGCTACCGCCTTGTTGTGAATTCCACATTAATACGGGGTTATTTTCCCGTGATCGGCTGCGATGTGTAAAGGTACGTTAGCTTTGTTTGGTAATGTTTAGCACACGTTCTTGTGAATATACCCCTAAGTGTCTGCAAATGATTGCACAGGTTTTGATTATCTCAGCCATCAGGATAGGTAGACACCTTACCTGTCTCCATCTTGTATCATAAGCTGTTTATTTCACTGTGATTGGTTCACTCACAAAACTATGTTGAAAAAAGGAATCACTCAATAGTAATCAAAGTATACTAATTCAACTTTTGTGGCACCTTAGAATATTGGTTTAACACCCAAAAATGTTTAGAAAACAATCACAATCACTGGATGATTTCATCAGTGATGTAATTTGAGATGTAATCAGTGATGTCACTGACCATGTCTTGAGTGATGTAATATGTGAGGTCCTAAGCAGGGCATTGTTGGGTCATAAGTTATAGTTAGCTCAGGTAATTATAAAAGCTGAAATTCACTGATTTTGTAGGAGTGAAATCTGAGCCTAACTATAACGTCCCTGTAACCTTTCATTTTTCAGTGAATTTCTACATTTAAAAAGATTCTATTTCCAAACTATAATTTCCTGTAAAATTAGTTTTTTCAGTGAATTTCAAATTGTTTTCAATTCTATTTCCTAACTGTAATGTCCCTGTACCCTTTGTTTATTTAAATGAATTTGTAAGGTGTTTTATATTTTATTTCCAAACTGATACCACTAACCTTCGACACTGAGTTGTGTGAGTGCATGAGTGTCTCAGTAGGTCTACGAGTGTCAGAGTAGTATTTGTAAGTGGGTGTGAGAGAGTAAGAGTGGGGCTGTAAATGGGTATATGAGTGTCCGAGTGGATTTGTGAGTGGGTGTGTGAGTCTCTGACAGGGGTAGACATTAATGTCCGCTCCACTGATTTTGTTTGCAGAGTTTTGGCACGCTGAGCTCCACTTGGAACGTGGAGTTTGGCAAAATGTCTTCCAACTACCGGCAGAGTAGAGTTTATCAACATGCTCAGCCCTAGACTTCATCCCTCAAAAGTAGTGTGCCTCCGACGAGGCTGAGCAATCCCGCTGTGGGGGACTTACTTGTGGCAACCATAGGGATTCTTGGCCTCCATCAACCCTCAGTAGTCAAGGGGACTTCATCCCCCAACCATTAGTGCACCAAGAGGTGCATTTGCAGAGTGGTTGAGAAAGGGGAGAAGCCTCCCAAGGAGGTCTCAGCAATCCTCTACGGCTATTATTCTATGGGGAGGGGGCCCTGTGGCCCTCCTTCCCAGACCGATTTTATCCTTGGGAAGCAATCCTAATGCGCCCAGCCTTTTAAGTAGGCAATTTAAAATGGAAGGGGGGCACGCAGCCCTCCTCCCCAGGCTGATTTGGGCCCTGGGGACCCCATCCACCAGGGCCCGGCCATTATACTATGGGGAGAGTGACCGCATGGCTCCCTTCCCTGGGCAAATTCGGGCACTGGAGACCCCATCCATGACCATCTCTCCTAGGTGCCCCAAGGGCACCCTTCTGCAATGGGACAACAGGAGGATCCTCTAGGCCCCTGCGATCCCTGTCGGCTCCTCATCTTCTGCAGGAGCCAATATCACTCTGACAGGTAAGGAGCTGCTTAAAGGCAGCTCCCTGTCTGTCAGAGCAATCCTTTGTCAGTTCCCTTGCTCGCTTGAGAGCGTGCAGGGAAACAGAAAAAAGCTCTGCTTCCAGCAAGCAAGAGCATTTTCACAGCTCTCGCTTGCTGAAAGCGGAGTGTTTGCTGTGACTTGATGGGAGCTGCCAAAGCTCCCACCAAGCCACAGCAGCTGTGTCCTGGTGATGGGTATACTGGGACATAGCATGAGCCGGCAGTGGGGGGGGTGTTTTCCAGGGCCATCTATGGCTCCAGGAGGGTGGGGGGGGGGGCGCTGAGACCCAAACCTTTCTTCAGAATGGGGCGACCCGGGAAGGTGGTGGTCCCAGGACCGAGTACAGCCCTCCTCCTTCTTTTAAAAAACTGAAAGCCTTGGGGAGGTGGTGGTCCTTGCACTGTTTTACACATTGCACTTTATTGTTGCGATTTGCACTGACGTGCACATAGCACTGTTTTTTTTATATATCTAGGAGAATTGTGCTTTCCTGATGTGCATTGAGAGAGGTCAATTGAATGAGATATTGACATGAGGTATTCCATATAAGATCTATGAAGAAGCCAGACCATTTTTAGTATGATTATAGAGGAAAGATTGCTTGCATATTGGACTTTCTTGTACATTTCGCTATAAGCAATGAGAGAAAGTTGGAATTAATGTTATACAGCACACTTTGAATTTAAATATTGTTATGTGGAATTAGCATGCTAGGGATTATTGATCTTTGGTGTAAATGAGGTATGATTAATAAGAACGTATAGTGTAACTGGTACTACACATACTTCATGAGGAGTAAGAAAATATATGCTTGAATACTTTACAAGGGAAATCTTCTATATTATGTAGGCTCTGACTCATAAAAAATAATTATTTTTGGAAGTAATGAACATGACCGCTGATAAAAGAAAAGCAAAGCAGTATCCTTTTTGAACAAGCTCAGGTCTGCACATGCGATATTTAAATATCAATGAGCACTGCTGGAGAGGTTGAATCTGAATTAAAATTTAACCAATAGATCAGGCTAGAGGCATGTTTAAAATTACAATGGTCCTGAAACTCTAATGACATTCTTTGCTGAATAGCAGGGTGGTAGGCAGACATTCATTGTGTATGATAGGATAATGATTAGTAATGTAGTATTATAGTAATACATACAAAAATGGTCTGATTGAAACAAATGATAAAAATGAATAGAATGCGAGGTGATCTCCATTCCATTGTGATTTTAAATGGGTTTTTTCACGTAATGATTGTTTTAAGGAGGCAAGGGGCGGGAATTCTTCCCCTTTAAGATCCCTCTGTACACATGGCAACTCTATTGCCACTTGAAGGCTCCGGCTGAAAGCTTTCTACACTTGGAAGATGAAAAAAGATAAAAATGAAATAAAAATCTAGATTGTAACACCTGGCCTGGTTGTGCTGCCCATTCTTTGTGCCATGCCAGAGAGCTGTTGTTTTTGTTGAAGAGACGTCATTGGAAATATCTGTTTCTATTTTTAAATATGTGTTTCAAGGGTTATATTACACTAAAAGGAGGTCTGTCACTCTGTCACAAGGATGGTGTCATCAGTGATGTCATGAGTGATGTCACTGACCATGTCATGAGTGATGTAATATGTGACATCATCAGCAGTGCATTGCAGGCGCTCAAATTATAGTGAGTCCAACTAACTATAACGTGGGAATTTCAATGGTTTTATGTCAGTAAACCTATGGTTTTTTCAGTGAAGATATATATATATATATATGTATATATATATATATATATATATATATAATATATTATATATATATATCCATCCAAACTCTTTCCGTGATACAAAGAAACATGAAGACTTTCTCAGCCGGCAGGCACAAATCTACGCGTTTCAGGCTGTCACAGCCCTTGTTCACGATCGTGTTGATTGCGTTGATCGTGAACAAGGGCTGTGACAGCCTGAAATGCGTAGATCTGTGCCTGCCGGCTGAGAAAGTCCTCATGATTTAAAGGACGGCAGTACAAATTGAAAAATAACAGTATGCAAGTTCGTCCCCATGTTTCTTTTCATCACGGAAAGAGTTTGGATGGTTGTTTAAAGTGGTTTGGTTCTGCCGCAGGGGCTAACAAACCGGCACCAGGAGCGCTGCAGTTCCCGGCAAAAGGATCTAAGTGACAGTGATATATATATATCAAAGCTCCAGCTTGTGTCCCACAGTTGAGAGGCACACGAATAGACAACAAGGAGCTCCAAACTTAAACTCCTTTATTGAAAAGGTACGAAGGACACCAGCCAGCTGAAAATTTTACTGACATAAAACCATTGAAATTCCCACGTTATAGTTAGTTGGACTCACTATAATTTGAGCGCCTGCAATGCACTGCTGATGATGTCACATATTACATCACTCATGACATGGTCAGTGACATCACTCATGACATCACTGATGACACCATCCAGTGAATGTGTGTCTTTCTGAAATATCAATATGTTTTATATATGTATTTGTAAAGGTCGATGGACGAATAAATGTTTAAATAAGTGTGTAAATGGATGTTTATTTTTAATAAAATATTGATTGGTTAACTGGCTTATAAAGTGTATCTTAGTGAATACATATATTAGCGAGTAATTTTAAAATATTTTAAATATATGTATCAGTGTTTCACTTTGTGGATAAGTGGCTGCATGGGTTGGTGACTGACTCACTGTTTGTATGTGTTTTTAAGACAGCGTATGTGCAGGACTGTATGGGTGGATGAGTGTGAATATGTGTGTGTTAGTGAGTGAATGCCTGCCTCACTAGTGTTTTTATGAGTAACTACATATGTTTAATCTAGTAGTATGTGAGTATTGATGTATATAAGTGAGTATATGTGAGATAGAGATTGAAAGAGTTCCTGTTTAAATATGTATGTGTTTCTATAAGTGATTGTTTAAGAGAGTAAGTATGTGTAAGATTCCTTAGAAGTAATGTACTAGTGTGTGTATAGCTGTATATGCAAATAAATAAAAGTTTATTTGCATGTGTGAGTATGTGAGTGAGTAACTTTTGGATGACTGTCGGTGTGTAACAGGATGTAAATGTGTATCACTACATATGATGAGTGACTATATAGAACTGTTTCTGAATGAGAGGATGTGTATATAGATGGAGGAATTACTGAATTGGTTGTTGTAACTGGTATGGGTATCTCAATTTTTTTGAAAATGTTAGTTTCTATTTTTGAATATGTGTTTCAAGGGTTACATTACACCCAAAGGAGGTCTGTCAGTCTGTTACAAGGATGGTGTCATCAGTGATGTCATGAGTGATGTCACTGACCATGTCATGAGTGATGTAATATGTGACGTCATCAGCAGTGCATTGCAGGCACGCAAGTTATAGTGAGTCCAACTAACTATAACGTGGGAATTTCAATGGTTTTATGTCAGTAAAATTTCCAGCTAACTATAACTGGTGTGAAACCTATGGTTTTTTCACTGAATTTAATAGGTTTTTTAAATGCTAATTCCTAACTATAACTGATGTGAAACCTATGGTTTTTTCAGTGAATTTAATAGGTTTTTTAAATGGTAATTCCTAACTATAACTGGTGTGAAACCTATGGTTTTTTCAGTGAATTTAATTGGTTTTTTAAATGCTAATTCCTAACTATAACTGGTGTGAAACCTATGGTTTTTTCAGTGAATATATATATATATATATATATATATATATATATATATATATATATATATATATATATATATATATGTATAAAATTTCTATGGCAAAATGAAACCCCTCATTTTGTTCCTTTTCAAATTAAATGTATTAAGTGTTACCACTTTATTCCAATCAAGATGACTTCAGGTGTGCCATACTTTTGTCATACGTAAGACTGTTAGCGTTCTAGTTGTTCTTTAGAACACTCTGGGACATTCTGTCATTGGGCTATAGTTGGGCTACATCTGGCTGATATTTGGGCTACATTTGGGCTCTTTTGTCTCTGGTGGCCATCTTGGGAAACTGCATATCAGAATTTTTTTAATGAAATATAAGAGGATTTGAGTAGTCACTCAAAATGTGCCCTAATTTTTCTTTCTTCAGCACTAATCATAATTTCTATGCCAAAATGAACCCCCTCATTTTGTTCCTTTGCAAATTAAATGTTTTAAGTGTTAACACTTTAATCTAATCAAGATGACTTCAAGTGTGCCATACTTTTGTCATAAGTAAGACTGTTAGCGCTGTAGTTGTTCTTTAGAACACTCTGGGACATTCTGTCATTGGGCTATAGTTGGGCTACATCTGGCTGATATTTGGGCTACATTTGTTTTTTTTTGTCTCTGGTGGCCATCTTTGGGCTACATTGGGCTACATTGGGCTACATTTGGGCTCTAACATATATATAGCCCAATGTAGCCCAATATATATTTTTTCAAAGTTAATTTTCGTAAACACCACTGGAGCATATATCTTGAGACATAGCAAAGGCACATCGGGGTACCAGTCCCTACAATTTTGCCAAGTTTGGTGGAAATCCATTCAGCCGTTCGGGCTAAAAGTGAGTTTGACCACCCTATGGAAATTAACACGGAGAAAACACGTTTTAGGACCCCCCTTTTATCTCGGCCCCCGCTTGACGAATCCCCCCCACATTTTCAGGGAAGGAGCGGAGCAGACCACGAACTTTGAGAAATTCGCGAAGATTCGTCCACCGGTGCCAAAGTTATTCCCAACAGAATGTTGCGGATTTCCTATGGAAAGTAGATCCTAACTATAACTACCTACTGGCGACCGCCAGTAGGTAATATATATATATATATATATATATATATATATATATATATATATATATATATATATATATATATATATGAGGTACGTGAAGCTCCCAAAGTTAACAAGTGCAGCGAACTTAGCCACTCGAGCAAACAGGAACCAGCGAGACCCAAAGAAGGTGCAAATTTTTCTTTATTAGTTTTTAGCCCACCACCAGTCCGCCATGACGCGTTTCGGCTAGAGATAGCCTTGATCACATGACATCGTCATGAGGGCTGACCACCCATTTAAAGTGCAGAAGTGCCATCACATGTCATGGAAACCAAAGAAATACTATTGTTGTTACCATGATGTTGCATATTTTTACATTACGGCCTGAATGCCGGTATTGCACACATTGTCAATGAATTGATCAAAAGTGTTATTAAATTGCAGTAAAATACATTAAACATTGGCAAAGAAAGAAACCTCAGAGAACAAATGCATTCTTGAAAATTCATGGCAACGGCTATAAAAACTTCTAAAATTGTATAAAAGTTAAAAGCCGAATAAATAATTATATAAAGTTATGTAACCATTAAAATACCACAAAACCACTGTTAGCAGGTGCAATTTAAAGTCAACAGCTGAATGGATTGTGCAAAATGCTCTAATTGTAAATCCCCGTTGTCATGGAGTCAAACAATATACAATGTACATATATATATATATATTCACTGAAAAATTCATAGGTTCCACACATGTTCTAGTTAGATGGACATTTCACTCATACAAAACCATTGAAATCCCCCCGTTATAGTTAGTTCAGCTAACTATAACTGGCGCGCCCGCAATGCACTGCTGATGACGTCACATATTACATCACCTCATGACATGGTCAGTGATCTCACTCATGACATCACTGATGACATCTCAAATGACATCACTGAATACATCATCCAGTGAATGTGCGTTTTTCTGAAATTTAAATATGTTTTATATATGTATATCTCAAGATCGATGGAAGAATAAATGGGTTTATAAGTGTCTAAATGGATGATTTATTTGTAAAATTGATTGTATAACTGACTGATTAATTGTACCTTAGTGAATACATGGGTTAGTGACTAATGTTTAAATATGTAAATATCTGTATCAGTCTCACATTTTTTGAATAAGTGGCTGCACGGGTTGGTGAGTAGCTACATGAGTGTCTATATAGGTTATTAGTTAGTTTTTTGAGTATCAGTATCAGTTGAGTGTCTCTCTGGTTCGGTGGGGGATATTACTTAGCGCATAGATGCATGAATGAGTGACTCACTGTTTGTATGTGTTTTGAAGACAGCATGTGTACAGGACTGTATGGGTGGATGAGTGTCTATAGGTGTGTTAGTGAGTGAATGACTGTCTCAATACTGTCTTTATGAGTAAGTACATATGTTTTAAACTATATATGTATATGTATAACTAAGTATGTGTTTCTAAAAGTGATTGTTTAAGAGAGTAATTATGTGTAAATTTCTGTACAAATAAGTGTAGTGGTGTGTGTATAGCTATATATGCAAGCAAATGGATGTTTGAAAGTTTATTTGCATGTGTGAGTATGTGTGTGAGTAACTCTATGTATGGGTGTAGGTGTGTAACAGGATATATAGGTGTGTGAGTACATATGATTAGTGAGTACATGTATGAGTGACTATATAGAACTGTTGGTGAATGAGTGGATGTGTATGTAGATTTTGAAATTACTGAATAGGTTGTTCTAACTAGTATTGCTATCTCCATTGTTTTGTAAATTTTAGTTTCTATTTTTCAATGTGTGTATCAAAGGTTATATTAGGGTGAGAGGAGGTCTGCCATTCTTTCACAAGGATGATGTCATCAGTGATGTCATTTGAGATGTCATCAGTGATGTCATGAGTGATGTCACAGACCATGTCATGAGTGATGTAATATGATACGTCATCAGCAGTGCATTGCGGGCGCGCGAGTTATAGTTAGCTGAACTAACTATAACGGGGGAATTTCAATGGTTTTGTATGCGTGAAATGTCCAGCTAACTATAACATGTGTGAAACCAATGTTTTTTTCAGTGAATTTTTAAAGTTTTTTAAATGCTAATTCCTAACTATAATGTGGCTGAAACCTATGTTTTTTTCAGTGAATTTGAAAGGTTTTGTAAATGATAATTTTAAAATGTATTAATTATTATATTTCTTTCTTTTTATAGTAATTTCCTACATTTTTATTATAAATGCTTATATTTATTTTATTTTTGAAGTTATATTTCATATTTTTAATGTAAAATAATAACAAAAGTAAATTCAAAAAGAATGCACTGCTAGTGAAACTGCCTGGGTGAATTTGTAAGTGTTTGTTAGGGGCAGATTTACAACCCCCTTGTGCCTCTTTTACACCGCCATTGCATCACTTTTCTGATACAGCAGTGGTGCAAAAGATGCGCCATGGTGTGTGGTATTTAGAATATGACGTATCTGCGAAGTGCGTCACATTGTAAATCCCTGTACCAGAAGGAGACATTCCTACATGGGGGGGCGTTCTGGTACAGGAACACCTCCTAAACGTGGATTTCACTTTGTCACTTTTGGGCTCATGCTGTGTCAAAACCCTGCACTAGCTTGAAGCAGGTGTAAGGATTGACACAGCATTCTGAGCATAGGGCCCCCAGAGCATTGCTGGAGATGCGTTGCACTTGCAACAAAACTCAAACAATGCACCAACTTTACAGCACAGATACAGCACATATCTGTGCCCTTTTTGTACCATGGTGCACCACATTGTAAATACGACGCATCCATGGTGGTGGTGTCACAGTGCACAATAACTGGCATATTCCTGGGAATATGCCAGTTTTTGTATATGTGCCCATTAGTGTTTTAATGTAGTGAATGGATTACTACATACCGATGAATGAGTCACTACAAAACTAAAACAGCAGTGACAGCGTGTTTGGTGGAAGTGTAAGGATACAAACTGGGGAATTGAAGGTATAAAAGACAAATTTTCAAGTACATAGAAGACTGTATGCATAGTCTATAGGGGTTTGAAGCAGTCTATGGCCTAAGGCCTATTTTAATGCACGAGTACTTAGGTAGTGAGTGGATGATTACAGTTCTGAAAGGAAAGAGCCTAATTGAATTTATAACAGCCTCATTTTTCCCACAGTACATAGATAAACACATACTGCTGAATGGCTCACAATAATATTGAAACAGTAGTGTGAGAGTGTTTGGTGAAAGTGTAAAGATACAGACTGGGGAATTGAAGGTATAAAAGACAAGTTTGCCGGTGCATAGAACACTGCATGCATAGTCTATTGGTGTTTGAAGCAGTCCATGCCCTAAGGCACACTTTCCACCATGAGTACCTGGGTACTGGCTGAATGATTACAATTCTGCAAGGAGAGTGTGTGGCTGAATGTATAGCAGCTTTATTTTTACAACAGTGTATAGATAAGCATATACTGCTGTATGGTTCACTAAAATACTGAAACAGTAGTGTAAGAGTGTTTGGTGAAAGTGTAACGATACACACTGGGTAATTGAAGATATAAAAGGCAAGTTTGCTAATGTATACAACAGTGAATGCATAGTCTATCATGATTTGAAGCAGGGAGATGGGGGGGGGGTGCGTTCCGGCGCAGGAACACCTCCGAAAAGTGGCTGAGTGAAATATACAAGATTTCACTTTGTCACTTTTGAACTCATGCTGCGTCAAAACTCTGCACTTGCTCGAAGCAATTGAAAGGATTGACTCAGCATTGTGAGCATAGAGCCCCTGAGCATTGCTAGAAATTCGTTTCACTTGCAACGCAACTTAAGCAATGCGCCGCCTTCACGGCACAGATACATCACATATCTGTACCATTTTTGTCCTATAGTGCACCACATCCTAAATACGGCACATTCATAGTGATGATGTCACAGTGCACAATAACTGGCATATTCCTGGGGATATGGCAGTTATTGTACATCTACCCATTAGTGTTTTAATATAGTGAATGTATTAGTACACACTGATCAATGAGTCACTACAAAACTTTAACAGGAGTGACAGAGTGTGTGCTGGAAGTGTCAGGATAGAGACTGGGGAATTGATCATATAAAAGGCAAGTTTGCAGGTGCATAGAAAACTGCAAGCATAGTCTATAAGAGTTTAAAACAGTCCATGGCCTAAGGCCTACTTTGCTCCATTACTACTTAGATACTGACTGGATGATTACAGTTGTCCAAGGAGCGTGGTTCAAGCTGAGTGTATAACTGCTTCACTTTTAAAACAGTGTATAGATAAACACATACTGCTGTATGGCTCCTACAATACTAAAATAGCAGTAGCAGAATATTTGGAGGAAGTGTAAAGATACAGACTGGGCAATTGAAAGTTTAAAAGCCAAGTTTGCAGGTGCATAGAAAAAGTAATTTATTATTTATTAATCTTCCCAACACCCGAAGCGCCAGCACACCTTTCCGAGGGTAGGTTTATGATTTACAAATGCTAACATTTTTAAATTAAGAAGCATAATTATAACAAATATTAATCCTTTTTTTTCTTCTAATGATAACAATATTTTTTATGTCTTCTATTTACATGTTTTCAATCATGAAAATTCAAAGAACACATTTTACAGAGTAACACTTTTTAAACTCCAACGTATGTAGATAATAATACCTTATACGTGTTACGATCGAAATCGAAACCTTTACAGCTTCACAGTTTGTAACATTTCCGAACACGTGCAGAAGAAAAACAGTTTAAACGTGAGCACGTGTAAACTGCAAAACGTGCCATCTAAATAGGAGGACCCACAGCTTCCTTCCATAGACTAATAAACAACCAAAAACTATATAAACCACACCTACTGTGCAATTAGTTTCGTTTTTGAGAGTTAATTCTGAGTTGCCAATCTATGTTACAGATTCTCTTTTTGCGTCATCAAACATATTCCAGAGTTGTAAATTGTTTCAATATTGCACAGGCATAGTACTTAGTTATAATTTGTGGCTATTTATCAATATTTAAATATTTATATGTAAAAAATGTTATTGCATGTTTTTCGCTTTTCTTGGTAACGTCAGCAGCTTGTTTTTAGAAACAGATAGATTATAACAAACATTGCTCCTTTTCTGGCTCCTTTCACCTTATATATATTGAGTTTTTATATTATAATATTGACACTGTACTTAGCTTGAGAGGTGTTGGTGACCCGTCGACACAAATCCATTTACAATCAACTTCACCATCTTCCACTTCCTATTGTGTTTCCCCCTAGAGATCACATACTGTTAATATGTATTTTATAACATTACCAGTCTTGGTGATCTTAGTGGACTTCACGATCCGTCGTCACAAAGAGTAACGATAAGTAAGCAACGATACCGGCTTGCGGTTTTAAGTCTATTTTCCCCTTGTGATCATATGCTGTGAGAATATATACATATTATTATTCTCACCGTCATGATTTCAGAGTTGTTTATGACCCGTCACCATGAAGATCAAACTTTTTCACCTCCCGGAGAAAAGAAATTCAGTAAATAATTACCGCTCAAAAGTATTTTATTATGGATGTTCTGTTAAATACATAATTTTATTTTCCTTTTTACTGTAACAATGGTATCAATCGTTATATTATAATAGATTGTCCTATTGCTACAGAAGAGGAATAGGAGATTTTTCAGCGCCATCTATAATATAACTTTCTTTTTTTATTTTTTTTATTGCTAACGTTGGGTCAGTGTAGCATAATACATTCACAAAGTCCATATATATACACCCAAAGACTTCTTGTACAATTGATTGAATTCAGCTTGAAAAATTAAATTAGTTCATTACATAATACATAACTCATAAAGTGCCCCCATGTCAGTAATCCAATCTTTTTTTCCTTGCCCCTTTTAAAGCGTATAGATTCCATTCTAATTCATATACATTGAATAATTTTCTTCTCCAAAATTCAAACATAGGTGCTTCAGGTTGTAACCATTCGGTAGCTATACATAGCCGAGCTATAATCATTGCCACAAACAAAAAATTCTTGAATTTACACAAGTCCGCATTTTCATTAACAGATTGGCTCCCCCCGGTTAACATAAGTGCTGGGGATATTTTTAAAGGATAGTGAATAATTTCAGTTATGAATCTTTCTATACTAGAAATGAAAGACATCAATTTAAGACAGTTGTAAAAGATATGAACAATATCTGCCTCTTCCCCTCCACACCGAAAACATTTTCCATCATATTTTGGGCCCCATGTGGCCATTAGTTTGGGAGTATAGTATAATCTGAATATAGTTTTATATACCTGTGCTTTCATGTTGGCTGACAAACAAATATCTTTAGCCATCAAGATGGTATCTACGATATTCAGATCAGTTTCCGCCAGCTGAGTCTGCCAGTATATATTATATTTATTCAGGTCATCAGGTTTATACTCCAGCAATAACCGATATATCAGGCCGATCTTTTTCTTTGATTGAATTGCCTCTATTAGTTTATTAGGGGCAGGTCTATTTAATTTCTTTAAGCAAAAATCTCTAAGTTGGAGATACTTAAAAAAAAAGGAATGGGGTATTTGATATTTACTGTTCATGTCAGAGAAAGCTCTAAATGTTCCATCCGTCTCACATGGGTCTCCAATTCTTACCACCCCTTTCTTGCTCCATTCCTTAGCCACATTGTCCCAAAATATCGAAGGAAGTATCTTCTCCGCTAGAAGCAGGGTGTGGTATATAATTTTCTCTAGCTTCATTATATTCTTAACTTTTCTCCAGACTTTATATGCTGAATCAATCACCTTAAATCGGGTATGCTTGCAATAGTTCCCTTCCAACTATTTTAACAAACATCCCTTTGAGTGTTCCCCCAATAATAAATAGAATATTGAGGGAGACTCTGCCGGATCCTCAATTTGTTCTCCAGTCAATAGAATTTGCATTCTTTGTAGAAAACATACATAATAATAAAACAAAAAATCCGGGATCCCCCGCCCTCCTCTCTCTATCGGAAGTGTTAACCATTTCATAGCTCGCTTGGTTTTCCCGGGTGACAATAGAAATTTAGTACATAGAGATTGCAGTTTAAGTATATGGCTAAAGGGTATTTCTAAGGGAATACTACGGTATATATATAATATTTTGGCTAATACATTCATCTTAATGATGTTGCCTCTCCCAATTATAGAAAATTGGAGTCTCCCCCACCTATCTAAAGATTGCTGAATTTGTTGTATTGTCTTGACCCAATTAACTTACACTATCTCTTGTGTATGTGATTTGATTATGATTCCTAAATATGTCACTTCCGAGATTACCCTATTATCATTAAATTGAACGCTATCTGTACACAGCACCTGCGTTTTCGCAGCATTAAGTTTATAGCCGGAGCTGTTTCCAAAATCGGTGGCTAAACGTTCAATCTCTATCATTGCCTGCCTAGGATCATTAGTAATGATGGCTATATCATCCGCGTACGCAAATATTGAATATGGTATATTAGAAACAAAAAATGGTTTAATATGTGGTGACTCTAGTAATTTAATTAAAAAAGGATTAATGAATAACGCAAAAAGAAGTGGAGATCAGGGACACCCCTGACGAGTACCTCTTGTGATGACTATCCTTTCCGATTTTTGGCCCATAGCTGCGACTCTCGCATTAGGTGATCGATAAAGTACCTTGATAGCTCTTAAACATTTTTTACCAAATCCCATTCTATTCATGACTTCCCACAAATAGGCCCATTCTACACGATCAAACGCTTTTTCAGCGTCAAGTAATATCAGCGCAAGATCTCTTTTCTCAGTTTCTGCTATATCTATTAGAGTAATCACCTTGTTAATGTGGGCTACGGTTCCTCTGTTTGGGATAAACCCATGCTGGATCAATGATACTAAAGGTGTTATGACCTTAGACATACGGTTTGCTAGCATCTTCGAATAAATCTTCTATCGCAGTTTCGTAAGGATATGGGTCGATATGAAGCAGGCAGTTCTGGGGGTTTCCCTTTTTTGGCAAAAACAACAATTGAAGCGTCATCCCATGACTGTGGAGCTTTCCCCAATTGTGCCCTTCTAAAAGTCTCCAACATGAGAGTTTTTAGAGGTTCGAAAAAGCATTTATACACCTCGCCTGGAATAAAATCGGGGCCAGCTGCCTTCCCATTAGGAGTATTTTTAACTGCTCTCTCGAGTTCTTCCATTAAAAAGGGTTGATCTAACGCAATTTTTTCTAGATCAGTTAGTTTATTAAAGGTAACTTCATGCAAAAAAAATATCGGGAGCTAAATTAGACTGTTTACTGTATAATACTGTGTAGAACTGATACAGTATTTCCAATATTTTCTGTGGGTCTTCAAATACGGTCCAGTTTTTATCTTGTAGTTTTACTATTTGGCGAGTAGATTCCTTCATTTTTAATTTTAAGGCCAGAGCCCTCCCTATAGCTTCCCCGTACTCATGAATATACCTCCTCTATATTAGATATTTCCAAGCTATCTCCTCACACCATACTCCTGTAATATTAGCGCGGCGTTTGGCAATTAAACCCTCATACTCATGAATTTTAGTCAAGTTATTATCCCCCTTCTCAATTTCTGTGATTAAATGTTCTTCAGCATTAAAAAGCTGTTCATACAAATCCCGCATTTTTCCCCGTTGTAGATTCTGATGATAAAATCCATAGCTCGTTGTTTCCCCTCTAAAACAAGCTTTTCATGTATCCCATATTATCTCAATATTAGCCGAGCCCATGTTATTCTGTATAAATTCTGTGATCCATTTAACCATGACCTCTCTATATTGTACATCCAAGCATAGTTTCCTGTCAAAGTTCCTATTCTGTTTCATTTCTCCTATATGGGCAACCTCTATTATCAGTGGGGAATGATCCGATGTTACCCTGGGATATATCTGAATCTTTATATTAGATTGAATGCTGGCTGAAGTGAAAAAGTAGTCCAAACGAACAAGTTTCTTATGCAGTGAGGAATAATAGGTATATCCTGGTGCAGTAGGATGAATTTTACACCATATGTCAACCAATGCGTGATCCTTCACTAAGTTATATAGTGCTTGAAAGACACAAGGCTTTCTCCCCTTATAATTCTCTACCCCAGCATCTAACTCCCCTGCCACCAAGTTAATATTTAAATCTCCATCAAGAACTAGGGGGCATCTCCAATTAGCAAGTTCAACATTTAAATATTCATATATTTCCCCCTCGTCCAGATTAGATCCATAAATTGAGCATATTGTTATGTAAGTGCCTCCTATATTTAGTGTAACTATCACCCATCTACCCCATTTAGCCGTCAAGCTATTTACAAGTGTGCCTAACCGTGGTCTTATCAAGATCATTACCCCTCTAATCATGCTTGTTTGTTGAGATGCTGCCAGCACAATATACCCTAAATCAGATGCTAAACCTCTTTTCTCCCAGGGAAGATGCGTTTCCTGCAAACATATGTCCGGCTTCAAAAATCGAATTTCAGATGCGATCCTCTTCCTTTTATTTATATTGTTGAGGCCCGAGACATTGAAAGAGCATATTTTAATATTCTTAGCCATTACAATAATTCCCCATCATGTTAACTTTCTCCATTTGCATTTGCATAATTTATTACGTTAGTACACCCCATCTTACTCCTTACGAATCCTTTAATACTGGATCTGTTCTTTTTTATTGGTTCTATGCTATCATTTGACCTCAATGTGGCATTTTCCCCCTTTAACCCCAGTGCCCCCCTCCACCAACAACCCCCTAGCCCAGTCACCCACCCCCCTCCCCCCCTCCATTACCGAGGCTTTCAGACTCCTGGTCCTGGTGATGGTGCTGAGCTCCACCTCTCCCCTGTTGTTACCCCACAGGTTATCATTTCATGCATCATTTATATATGCTACTTATCCAAACTTTCAAATTCTTTCTAACATATACCAATGGATACTATTAAATAAACAACATTCCTATTTAGAAGTTTTTCGGAATAGTTATACTTCACAGACAAGGAGAGTATATCCGTTAACTATAACAACCGATGAGAATCCATAGTCTAAGAATCTTTTATATCATGCAGGTATCCTTTAGCGGCTGCAACGTTGGTAAAGAATCGAGTGTTCTCTTTATAGATAACTTTCAGTTTGGCCGGGTTCATAATGTAGGCTTGAGCCCCCTTTCTTTGAAATTGGTTCACCAATTGTCTTAGCTGCCAATGGGTGTCCATTGTATATTTACTGTAGTCCGGTGTTGCAAAAAAAGTAAACCCTTCACCCATGCCTTTACTGTTTGGTCAAGTATTCATATATATGTCTTCTCTAGCACGGAAGCTGTTAAAGGCCACCAGAATCGGTCTAGGTTTACTGGCGTTTTCCCTGGGTCGAAGCTGAATATTGAATGGATATCTGTGGGCACGCTCAATCTCTCGTTCCCAATCCCATTTCTTCAACTCCGGGAACGCCCTTTGGAACAATTCACCAAAAAACTTGCGCGGATCTTGCGTGGATCTTGTCCTTCTTTACCCTCAGGAATTTGCATTAGTCTTAGATTGTTGCGCCGAGAGCGATTTTCAAAATCGGGCATTTTCCAGAGTAAGTCCTCTTTATTGGCATTTAGATTTTCAGTAACAGCCTTTTGTTTTACTAATTCATCCTCAATATTGGACACTCTAGTCTCAACCTCAGTAAATCTTTCCCCAAAGTCAGACTGTGACTTTGCAAGTCTCCGAATGGAACTTTGCAGCTTCCGACAAGAGTTTTGGATTTTTTGACTATCTCGCTCCGTTTTTTCCATGTGGCTCAAGATTGTCTGATAGATCGTGGCTAAAGTAATATTATCAGTTAGTTCTTATTGACATCCTCCTGCTGCCCCCTCTGTTATAGACGCGTCCCCCTCACCCCTCACTGTAATAGGGCTGTCTTCAGTATATTCCTCAGCTTCGTCATCATCATCAATTTCACTCTCACCTTCCTCCATACGCATCTGTTTAGAGTATTAAATGGCCAAATCTTCACATGAAGAGGTAGAGTTTTCTGAGACTGAGTAGAAATCCAGTGATTCTGCCTTGTTGATTGCATTTGTATCCAAGCTTGGTTCTGTCGTAATTGACCCTTCAGCAGAATCTGTGGCAATTCTCTCTGGTAATCCGGAGCTAGAATCGCCTTCTGAGGGGGTGACAGCTGCACTTTCATTTACAGAGGCGGTAGCTACTGATGTGATAATAATTTGAGGCACTACAGTTGATGTATGTTCACCTTGCAGCACTTCCTTCACTGTCATTATAGTAGACTCTCCATTAACTACTTGTGATACTGTCTGTGGCTACGCATCGCTTCCTTGCGTTTTTTCTCTTCTACTGCCATAAACAAGGTCGAGAGGCAAGATGGCGCCCGCACGCCGAGCCGTGTCGGACGTGTGAGCTGTTCTCTCCACTGACCCACAGGTTCTGTTATGATGTGAGGTACAAGAGAGATATCAGAAAAGTATCCGAAAGCTGCAACATTCAAAATTGAACGACTAAGCAACGGAAAACATTAAGAGGAACGCGAGCGGCATTTTTTCATACCTGAAGACGCTGAACGCTGATGCGGAAACTGACTACAGCGCTGACGAGACTTCGCCGAGCCTGGTGGGCGGTATCCCACACAGGTGCTGCGGGTCTGCTACGCTCTGAACGCCGCGAGCACCGCGTTCCAGGATTTTGGAGGAGAGAGGAGTCGCAAGAGGAGCAGTCACTATGGCGCCTAAAGGAACACGTAAAAAACGAGATCCAGAGGCTAACACAACTGTGAGTACAAGTGGAACTGAGAAAGATTTGAGTGGGGCTGTATTAAAAAAAACTGGGGGAGTGGTACCGGCTAAAAACCCCAACGCAGCTAAATATAATATAACTTTCAAATATTAAAAAGTACTTGATCAGATATTTTTTTAGAAACATATTTTAAGAAACAGCAGAACAAAAAAAATTAGCTATCATGCATACTTTGTTACTTTAAATATTTAATAAACCCTACATTTCTGAATTTTCTAATTTCTATTCTTATTTGCGGTTCCTATTCACCTTCTCCCTGAAGAATATATAGGACCTGTACTTTATATTATAAGAGTACCATCCTATATATTCTTTAGTGAGTATGTGATTTATTAGCGGAACAGTCTGCAACCTCTAAGCACTACGACAGCACGTTCCTGAATTGTACCGAATACAAATTTGAAAAATAATAATGCATGCATTTCTATGTAATATGAAATCATATGTATTTAACTGTTTTTTACTTGTTCTCTTGATCTGAGATAATATAGTGCGGGAGTGTTTGCTGTAGCACTTCTATTCTACTTTATCTAAAAGTAACTGATGCCCTCTTACATCATCAAGTATGTGGGGCAACACTTTTTCATACTGTAGCACAAAAAAGAAGTATATGGCCATGCTTAACTGATATTTTATGAAATTCCATTTTTAATTGTCACCCCTTTCATATATACAGCGACAGTTTCTGAAGAAAGTTTATTTGTATTTGCTTAATAAAAACTGTTTCAAACCTAGACTGATTTTTTTGCTGCGCAACCACACCTCCCCATCAGGAAAGTAAACACCACATTATAAGTAAATAGTACTCCTAAGAATTATGTCACCTACGAACATGATTAAAAAAAACAGCGCAAGACACTGTCATTTTTCCGCCGTGATTTATATATCACACGGCAATTATATAAATGGCCCTTGAAACATACAAAAACATTGTTTCCCTCATAATCCCTCCCCACCACCTTATGGGCACTGTACAGAGTTAATAGTGTTCCTAACCTGCTCTCTACTACTTTCTTTCCCCATTCTCCTTTGGAACATGCATCACAATATCACTGACAACAGTGAACCATTCCCACCCAATAAGGAGCAAACTTGTGCTCGGAACACTTTAGCCAATAAAATGTCCATGTTGTTCCACAGACGAGCAAGGAATGACTGCCAAACCTTCTACGTTTAATACTTCACAGCCAATGAACATTAAGCTTCGTAACGTCCCGCTTGGAGCACGTTACCCTAATACTCCCCGAACAGGAAGGAATCGCTTACAAAACTTTTTCACTGACTTCTTCTATGAATAACGGTTCCTATGAAAAGAAAATATATAATTCTCCAGCACAGTAACTATTTCAATTAGCAACATATTGTGGTGAACTTCTAACCTCTGTACTAATGCAAGTGATCCATGAACTGTTACTAGGGTAACAGGCAGAAAGGTACTGGCTGTACAAAAAACGCGATATTTTCCCTGGATCCTCTACAAGACAGAAAGGAAAGCAAAATACCACATTTACAAATCCCTTGCCCAGCTTTTTTTAATAAAAAGAGGCCCCGGGGGGGGGCGGTCCCCGGAACTCCGGGGGGCCATGAGACCCTCGCATACATATAGTTAAAGCCCCCGGGGTTAGCGATTCCCGCGCAGGGAGGACCCTCTGGGCCCCCCATTATGAAAAAAAAATTGCCCCCGGGATTTGGCCGCCCCATAGGCTAATTTACAATAAAGCATAAAGCAGGCTTCGCCTTTTTTTTCTTTTTTGCCCAAAACACGTACCCCGCGATTTTTTTTCAAAAGAAAAAAAAAAATAATGCCTGACGTCATGTACGGCGCCCCGTACGCGTACGGCGCAAACGTTTCCAATTGTTCAAAAACATATATTTAAGTATTTAATGTACATATTAAGGGAAGACATTATCTGGGTTAATCATGAAAATAGTTTTTTTAAACTTTAAATGAGCGTATATTACTTTTAAAAGCAATTACGGAAATTGCGGCTGTACGTCGTAAGAGCAAAGATGGTTTGAAGAGTTATACATTTTATAAAATAATATAGTACTGCACGCTAAAGGAGAAAAGTCAGCACAATTATTGACCCCTTTCCCAACATTTAAAAGTCCCTGGGGGAGGTGGTAAATTAATCGAGACTGAATACGTTAGTACAGCCTACTCTGCTTACGCTACCAGGAAAACACAACAACAGTACAAGGCCCAGATTTCCATTGTAGTGATTTCTTAGTTGCAGGTCTAGTTGTCAGATCGACACACACACTCCCTCATGGCTGGCATACACCCACACCACACACATCCAGCACATTTGTCACTACACACGTGACGCTATATATAAAAAAGACGGAGCGCACGTGTTGTACGCCATTTTAGAGTTGTTCCCAAAGTACCGAACAAGGGGCCCACTACTACATGCGTGGCCTCTTTGGTCACTGAGTTAGTGGTGCCCGAAGAACTGAGCAGGTGAAGAACCTGCGATGATGATAATGGGAGCACGAGTATGTTGTTAGCCATAGAGATATCAAGACTCTGCACCATATATGAGACTTCTTTGTTGGAGATCGGGACTACATCATGCAGAAGGTGTCTTATCCACGAAAAGGTGAGCAGTGAGGCTTGAGTACGCATCGGAGGGAGTCAGTGTTGTAGCAGACTAGATACAAAAACGAGACTTAGTGTTTCAGACGAACGCACTCCTATATAGTGTATTAATTTACATGTATACATTTTTTTCCCAATAGCAGGAACGTTTTTATAATCGCTGAAATGTCCGGAATATTACTAATACAAACAGTTTGTAGAAATGTGAGAAGGAATGTGTATAAAAGCGCGATGTTATCTAACTCCAAATTAATATAGTAACAATTACCAATCATAACATCTTTCTTTTATTATCTTTTAGATGTAGAGCTTCAGGATGGATTATGTAACAAGGATCACGGCAATGGCACAAGGTGAGCAAAGAAGCTTGATTCCGAAAGAACAACAAGTTATCTGTGAAAGGAGAGAATGTGTAGTATGCAGCAGGCGCGCAAAACACACATTGGGCTAACGGGGCTTCAGCTAGGATGAGATAGCTTCCTGGGCCCACACACAGTCGCACCTGACTACTTCACAGGTCTTTTAAAGACATTTTGCTTGTTAACACAAGAATGGGCCTATCTGGAACTGTGCTCAAATGGTTCACGTCCTTTCTGCATAACAGGTCGCAGAAATTCAAGAGCAACAACTTGATGTCCGCGCCAAGACCTGTATCGCTAGGCGTACCACAAGGATCCTCCCTATCCCCAACTTTGTTCAACCTAGTTATGGAACCTCTCACCACCTTGCTACAAGAATCCAATGTACACTTCCACATGTATGCTGATGACACCCAACTTTATCTCAAACTACAATCACCCAATGACATCACGCTCTTGAACTCAACGACCAGTAGCACCCAATCCTGGCTGGCCGCTAATCATCTCAAACTCAATGCCCTTAAAACAGAGTTCCTTCTGATCTCACCTCCCGCGAAGATCACTACCGCACAAATGTGGATTAAACACCTAACGGCACTCAATGTTCAACCCACCATCGTGGACTCAGCGAAATCCTTGGGCATAACACTTGACACCAATCTCAGCATGCAGGAACACATCAACAAAGCAACTAAGGGAGCAAACTACCAAATCAACACCCTTAGGAAACTTAAACCCTTCCTTCCAGCCAAAGACTTCCAAACTGCGGTACAATCACTAGTCATACCTCGAATAGAATACGGCAGCACCGCCCTCTGCGGTCTCCCCCTAGCTACTACGGCACCCATAAGAGCCTCTTTAAACGCCGCAGCGAGACTTATCACTGGATCAAAAAAACACTCACACATTTCCCCTGACTTCAAATCCCTGAACTGGCTGCCTTTTGAAGCCAGAATACACCTGAAAATCGCTTGTTTGACGCACAAGGCTGTCCACCTGAGCTCACCTAGATACCTCGCTAAGAAGCTGACGATTTCTGGAGGCTCCAGAAACACTAGAGGCACAAACAATCTTTTGCTAAAGCCTAAAAGATTCCGCAAAGAAAAAACCTATAAACGCTCCTTCTCAGGAATGGCTCCCAGGATTTGGAACTCACTCCCCCCTGAAACCAGGCTCATCCCCTCTACCATACTTTTCAAGAAAGAAGTAAAAGCGATCCTCATGGCTAAATGCACTTGAACCACTACTGGGGATCAACTTCAAAGACTCAGTGCTCATCTGTACTACTTGTTCGAGCCCTTTGCATTTTTGTTTGACTTTGAAATTGACTTACTTGATTGTTTATGATATCACTTCACTGTACTTTTAACACAATAGATGTATCTGTGTATATTTGCTCCTCTCCTCTGTAAAGCGCTCTGATATCTGCGAAGATCTTCTTCGCGCTATATAAAACTTTCAAAATAAATAAAATAAATAAATAATGAGGCTTTGATGTCCCCCCCCGCTTACAGCCCCTGCTTGAAGTTAAGCCCCCCCCCTGAATTTTTTTTCTAGCCCCCCTATATTTTTGACTGTGGTTGTGCCTCTGGCTTCAGGTACACCCCCTGTCGTGTGTGTCTCTCCCAAGTTTTAATGTCTTTTTTTCTCTCTTTCTCTTTCTTACTCTCTCACATCGTTTCTCTTTCTGTTTTTTAAGTTTTGGACGCTGCTGTCTCCAGTTTGCTGTATAGAACCTTATCTGAGTTGAAGTGGTGAACTCTATTGCTTAAAGTGAAGGCTTCTTCGACACGTAAAGCACCCTCTTTGTTTCACGCCAATGCCACTAAATGAGCAAAGAATTTTGTTTCTGAAACAACAACAAAAAATTTGTTAAAGTAGGTAGTAGGTAGGTAGTGTGCAGCAGCTTGACTGTGAAAGAATTTATAATTACCTCCGAGCAGTGACAACAGATAGGTTACAACAGTCTGAGAAACATCTCTACAAGCTATTGCGCCATTTTTGTGTCACTTTTTTCATGGGAAAAGTGGCACAAGGAGCTTGTAAATCTGCGTCTGACTTTTCAAGAAAAAATCTCAACCCCAGACTCTGCAAGACAGTTTTAATGTTGTTTTCTCTCTCTTTCTCTCTCTCACTCTCTGTGACATCATTTCTTTTTCTCTTTTAAAGTTATAGACACTGCTGTCTACTTTGATGTGTAGAAGCAAAGTTGAATTGAAGTTGTGAACTCTGGTGGCCGCACTGTTTATACGAGGTAAGCACAGCGGCCTAGATATACAATGCCTCCATTGCAATGCATTAGAAATAAATCGGCATATTTACAATCCTGTTGTGCCATTTTTGTGTCAGTAACGCAGTAGGCACTTCCATATAGACACCACTTGAACGCGGGACTATAACAGAAGTGAAATGTACTATGTAATAGTTGTGCCCAGTGTTGTTTCCCACTTGGCTAGGGGTCTATCCACTGTACGGAACTGTTCATGTTGTGACGTGGTGTATAATTTAGTAACTAGGCGGTGTCACGTAGTGGATGTTAGGAGCGTCTGCAGCGCGTTAAGCGATGGCTGTTCAACCGGAAAAGAGGGATACAAGGTTTTGATTGCCATGCATAAACGCAGATACGTGAAAACTTTTAAGGGAGTACGACACGTGCTTAAGGCTGCAGCGTCTGGTATTCCTTGTTCGGGATAAAAACCTCAGATGGTACTGAGTCCCATCTCATGTAATTCGTGCACCATTTTCCGCTCCTGAGTCACTGTGAGTTGTGGATGGTGTCGGAGGGGAAGTGCCGGTGCATATAACTGAAGTTTGTGCGCACGCTTCGCTAGTGTGTGCCAGGCCTTCGAGGTGCAAATCGATGGGTGTAAAGTGGAAGCATACTCTCTGGGTGAAGATATGAGTGAAGGAGGGGGGAGGGGTGCATACTTTCGTGTTCCACCGCAATGTGCGGCATGTGACCGTGTGGCTGTAGCCAATAGTGTGCATGTTGCGCCTGGGCGCAATAATAATATAGTTCCAGATCGGGGGCACTGAAGCTGCCATGGATGTAGGGTCTCGTCAGTTCCTTCCACCCAACCCTTGCGTGCTTCCCTGTCCAGGTCAAGCGGAGTTGCGCTGTGCGCAGTCTGGTGAACAAGACCTGTGGTAACCAGATCAGTATATTCATAAATAGATATAAAAACCGGGGCAGCACTACCATTTTCTGCAGCACAATTCTATATGCCAACGATAGGGGTAGTCGGGTCTATCTAGTCACTTGATTTTCCAGTTTGGTTATTGCTCTACCATAATTTTCGCGTATCACTGTTTCTGAGTCACGGTGTATCCAGACACCCAGGTATTTAACCGGATCAGTCTGCCACTGCAATGGGTAGTCTAGGGACGGTTTGATCATCACGGGGGTAAGCGGGATGACCAATGATTTGTCCCAGTTAATATAAAGGCCCGAGAAGTATGCAAACCTAATACATTCTCGAATAAGCGCATTTAGATTAGTATCCGGGTACCTAGTGTACAAGACCATGTCGTCCGCATAGAGTGATATGAAGCGGGATTGTGTTGTTACATTTGAATGTCTCATTTCTGTGGAGTTAGAAATAAAACACTCCTTTTTTTAATAAAAGCAAGTATTTGGCTTGATATTGATATATTGTTCGTGCTGTTTGTACTTTGTGTTCTGAGTTGTGTTCATTGACCTCTAGCTACATCCATCCAGCAGCGTTATCCCTGAAGTGAACAATGTCCCCAAATGCATACGGAGTTATAATGTTTAAAAAAACAATTCACAAACAATTTTATTAGAAGTTCCTTTGAATATAGTTTTTATCTAAATTTCCTTGAATTCTTCAATTTTTCGATGTTATTTTCACATCATTGGTTTCCTTTTAACACATATATGTCCCTTGCCCAATGCATTTCGAGCATTTAGTCCTTCATCAGGGGCTTTATGTTCTGTTAAGAAGAATATACACAACATTATAATGAATAACTGTCATAGAACATATCATTGCACGTTAAAGAAAACTGTTAAGCATGTAGCTTTTAAACATGTAACTGTGTTGCAATAAAATAGCCTCATATCCCTGTGTTTATTTTGAAATTCAAATGGGTAAGAGAAAAGGCGGTCCAATAATAAGTGCATTATTCCTCAAATGCGGGTAAAAAGTCATGTGATAGTAAATGTGTAGGGAAACCAAACCGTGAAAAAGGATAAACAAAGAGAGAAAAAGGTAAAGTGATCGCCATGGGGTTCCTGTCATGAAAACGGTTGTATGCGTGTCTAAACGATTCAAAGAGCCGTGCTAAATACCTTCAGCATGACGGTATGATATGTATGCGGCACTCCCTTGCACGCAAAAACAAAGGTCACGTTTCCGTAATCCGAAATCAAATAGTGACAAGCCACATATATACCTGAACTTACGAACGTTTATGAGTTCCTGGGTCGCTTTAGTCGATATTCAAACAAGTATCTTGATCTGTAACAATGTGAAACAGTACATTAATTTACGGAGCACCTTAGCGTGCTGGTATATCGCCAAATCACCCGAGGTCAAGAAAGCGTCTTACCGTAGTAATGGCGAGAGTAAACAAGTATCGGCACTAGCTTTGCTTCCATGAAGATTCCGGAAGTTGAGAAATTCAACAGGGATTTGGCACATATGTGAATGAACTCCGCGATGCGTGAGGACAGAAATGAAAAAAATACTAAGTAGCCCACGTGACTTGGAAAAGAACAGATCCCAAGGATTCAGAATGGGTAAAGCCCGGTTAGAAGCGCATGTGAACTTACGTGGAGTATAAAAAATACTGTGGGGCTCACGTGTCTGAAAAAGGAAAGATCCTCATGTTAATAAAAAATGTAGACAAACCAAAATTGAAAGATCACCAGATAGTTCCAGAATAGTGAAGAGATGAAAAAATTATGATTGTCACAAACACTACGGACGACTTATGTTGTGAGTATAATGAACATGGGTGACAGCAGCGAAATGAGGCTGAAAAGGCCATCGTGTGAGTGTGTGGTGTGTAACAATACAACCACGATGCATGTTAAAGATATGATAGCAAAGACACTTGTATAGCAAAATATGGCACTTCTTCATTAAGATTTTTTCATGACTGTATAAATGATAAACAATATATAAATGATAAACAGAGTATCCTCTCAGTTTTCACTAGATATGTAAATCATAATCATAAGTATGAATCGAAAGATAATAAATTACAAAAAACAATTGAAATCCACACGATCATTGAGTCCTTTTGGATGGATAGTATTCAGAAAGTTAATCCAAAAGATTTCACGGCGTAGAAGATGCTGAGCTCTTTCAGGAATGATCTCAGGTTGTTCCAGTACTAGGAATCGCAGTTGACTTGGAGTATGATGGTGAGCATTGAAATGTGATGCCAATGGTGATTTGGTACTCCTGGTGCGGATGTTACTTTTATGTTCAGTTAGTCGAGTTTTTCTTTTTCTTTCTGTCTTTCCCACATAAGCCAAGCCACAGGGGCATTTGATCATGTAGATTAGATTACAACTGTCACACGTTGTGACTATTAACTTGATTGTGGTCCCTCTGCTTGGATGTTGGAATATTTTGCCTTTGCCTTTTATAATGGCATTGCAATTATCACAATTGTGGCAGAGTAAAGTGCCTTTGTATGTGAACTGTTTCTGATCATCCGTTTTATTTAATAACTCCTTAATGTTCTTGGTGGGTTGGTATGCGAACCTGGGTGAACTGGAGTATATACCATTAAAATCATCTTCTAAAGTCAATAAAGGCCAATGTTTTAGGATAATTCTTTTGATTTGTTGGCTCTCTGTTGAATGTTTCGAAATGAAAACCATTCCTTGTTCATCCTTGGATTTATCTTGAGTTTTTAATAGAGTCGTGCTGTTCAGTTTCTGTGCTTTTGAAGCGGGTTCTTCCAGGATTCCTGTTGGGTAACCTCGCTCTTTGAATTTAGTTAAGGTGGTTTGCATACTTTCTTTGAATGATTTCTCTGTAGAAGAAATTCTTTTTAATCTCAACAATTGAGAGTATGGAAGGTGTTTCTTAAGCGAATATTGGTGGAAACTTTGAAAATGTAGCAAATTATTTCGATCATTGCTTTTGGTGTATACAGTTGTCTCTAATTCCCCCCCTCTAGCTACATCCCCCATGCCAGAGGGAGCCTTGAGCGCCCACAGCTACCGCAGAGAATCAAGTGCAGAAGGAGGACTTGGCCTACTTGAGCAGGAAATATAGTAGTTCGGTCCCTGGAACATCAGAGTAAAAGGCCTCAACCACCACATGTGGGTCCAATAACCACTGCTTGCCCTGTGGTCCTCCAAAAGGGGTTTTGACACATACATAGATATATCTTGGATTGTAAATAAAAAAAAAAATTTGCACAGCGTTATTTTGTAAGCGTGCATGCATACTGACACATACGGACAAATCACTGTGCCTTTTGTTTTGGTATTATTTATTTATTTATTTGTTTAACTTTGGCCATACTGCACACACAGCATCTTGCTGACACTGTACAGAATTGCCAAAGGCCATTGGCAAAAAACAATAGTTGAAGCCTATTGGCTTTTCCAGTGCTTATTAAATTACCAATATACTGTCTAAGATAACTATTGCATCTTCTACTACTGAGCCCTAAAAGAGCAGACAGATACAGTCTGGGAAAAACATGAAAAGGTTTGATTCTGATGATTTATGACCCTTTTGAAAACTGTCCTCTGCCTTTTACGGCCATGTCTTTTGCAAAGAAGATCTAGGGCATGGGAGCCGCCAGTGCGCGAGGTTGAACTCGTGGGTAGTATAAACCTCTGAGGAACTGGTCAGCCACGCTCAGCTGTAGCATTTTTTGTTTTTATATATTTGTATAGGTGTGGTCTTTATCACTGTCTAAATGTAGTTCAATTGAAAATGCAACATCTCCATTTTATGTTACATAACCAGACCGACTTCTTCCCAGACCTGTCAACTCACTTTATAATATTGAAGCTTATGACATGATCTCCCAGTGAAGAGCGGTACCAGACGGTGAGCTGAAAACCCCTATATATCTATTTCAGGTTTCCAGCTCGTGTGATGGTAGCTCACCACCCTGGGAGTCCGGCATGTTTTCACATACTCCTCAGAACACTGGAGGGCGGGCTCAGAAGCCTTTATTTTTTTGTTTGTTGTTTTTTTTGTATTCCGGACAGGGTTACAGTACTTTTCTCATGCAACAATGGGCAGTGTTCCCGACCCTCTCACCATTGCCCTGCCTCTCCAATTGTCTCTCCTGGGCTTTTTAGGCAGTGGGTACCCCTTAACCCCTCTTCCAAGTCCCTCCCTCTCTCACATGGGGAAAGGTTTTTAGGTCTTGCCTAGGCAGCGCATGCACTGTCTCAGAGATGTGGGATTCAGTTCTATGGACTTTGAACACGTCCAGCGCTTACCATTGGTTGTTTTGTCTGCCTTTAAATATTCGCTCATTTTCATTGGTGAATAGTATACATTTGTCCCACCTTTTGACTGTTTTGTTTCACCCTGCAGACTGCCCCTGCTACATGGCTCCTTTTAATATTGCTTACAACAACAAAGGAGTGACTATTGCCGCAAAAGAACACAAGAAGGGGACTAGTGTTTGCGGCCTTAAAAAAAGCATCAAAAGTGAAGTGTGCAGTGTAGTGTTCAGAAACCATTAAGGTTTTTAAGAAAACCCTCACTCACCCACCTAGTGGGTGACATGCTTCATCATCGGGTTCCACCGGGCCGGCCGAATGTCTACCCGGTGTTCTGCGACACCTACAATTGCAGTAGAGCTGGTTTTTGTGTCAGTAGTGAATGGTGACAAGGTGAGATGAAAAGAGAGCAAACTTTAACGAAAATTAGATTTTAATATAGGTGAAGTAAGCAGTCATTAAAAATAAGTAAGGTGAACAGCAGCTATGTCCTTGGTGTACAAAAGGTCGACATGTTTCTGCTCATAAATGCCAATTAGGCTGAGCTTTTATCAGGACCAAGATAATGGTGTAAAACAACCTCTGGGTGGTGTACACACGCTAAGGTGTACCCTAACCTCAGGGGTGTCTGTGAAAAAGATGCAAAACTCATGGTTTTGTACCGGACTCTCCTGGTATTTCCAGTTGTCCGAACGTGAAAGCACGTTGCGCTTCACTTCGTGGGACCGGTGGAAGGGGTTTTCTTCGCTCCTTCACATCTGACGTCTCCCCGCATGCGACCTAATCAGCTCACATCCACCCCCCGAATAATTATTCGGGCGGTGGATGTGAGCTGATTAGGTCGCATGCGGGAGACATCAGGAATGAACTTCTCCGACGCGAAGAAAATCCCAGCCACCGGTCTCATGAAGTGAAGCGCAATGTGCTTTCACATTCGGACACCTGGAAATACCAGGAGAGTCCGGTACAAAACCGTGAGTTTTGCATCTTTTTCACCAACACCCCTGAGGTTATGGTACACCTTAGCGTGTGTACACCGCCCAGAGGTTGTTTTCCACCCTTCTTTTTGTCATTGGGCAGAAAAAAAGCAATACTGGCTTTGTATTTAAGCAGGGAAGACACAAGACCGTAACATATGTCCTAGGAGATTGACACTCATCCTTCACCCCCATTGCTCTGTGTTCTCACTAGCACCAAATTGTCATGGGCAGTTGTGGGCCCTATGTGCACTTGCGGGTGTTCTATTATTTGTCAAGTTGCACGAGGACTCTTGTGATGTTTCTTAGCATTTCCTTGATCGGAAGACTCTGAGAATGGCAAGATTTTGTTTGTGTGTTTAGTTTTTTTGGACAACCCTCATCGAGTTACCATTGTTTTGTGAGACAGATCCTTCTATTCACTCTGTTAAACATTGCCTACTTTTCCAATATGACATATGCATCCAGCCCAATTCATTTGAGTGTCCTTGAAACTGGTCCACCATTGCAGCGTCAGAAAATGACATACACTAAGCTTTGGCAGGTTGCGAGAAACGTGGTTAATTATTGTAAATGCCTATGCCTTCCTGGCTCAGGTGTATTTTTGGGATGACTGCATTAGCAGACCTCTTCTCAAAGTTACTCTAAGATGGTGGATTAGCTTAATGGCTATCTGCATAATTTGGTTGCACCGTGAATATGACGGCTTTAACTAAAGATGCAACATACTCGGGGCATATTCTCATGGATTTATCAGCACTTTATCGCAGCCAAAGTGGCAATACATTTATCGCCCCATTCAGAAGCTGGTGCTAACAGCTGATATCACCAGTTTACCTGAGAATGCAGCTGAAAAAAACATTGCCACAGATGACACCGGCAACTATCAATAATGAAATGCAGAGTAGGCGTTCCTGTGAAACAAATCTGCGACAACACCACTCCGCAACATTCACAATGACCAGCCAGATCAGCGATAAGAACCCAAAACAGGCGATAAGGTGCGTTAGCAGCAGGAAATTTACACCTGCTCTGACCTGGTGTAAAGTCGGACGCCAACCTGCACCAGAAAAGGGAGCCCAGGCCAGTGCCATACCTGAAGATCAACAGATGCCATGGAGCCAATAATCATGCAGCTCGGGGCACCGCCACCACCCCCAGGACCGCCAACCTCCCACCCACCAGTACCACCACACAGGCAGCGAAGACAGTGGACCATCAGAAAACGTACCAACCTCACAAACCCAACAGCAGAGAATGTCATTGCCCACTACAGGCTAAAAAGGACAACCATCCTCCGCATCCTGACCATCATTGCCCACAGGCTGACGGTACCAACACAGCAGACAACCAACATCCCACCTCAGACAAAGCTGCTGGCCGTGCTGCACTTGTGGGCCTCTGGTACCTTCAAACCAACAACCGCCAGAGTCGGAGGAGTCTCACAGCCAGCCCAATCTAAGTTCCTCACAACTGTCTTGGATGCCATCATCAGCAGTACCTATACTTCCCCCACACTGATCAGGAACAGCTGGAGTCCAAGCGAGGTGTCTATGCCATAGCTGGCTTCCCACATGTGTTAGGGGGCAATTGACTGCACAAATGTCCTACTTGTGCCCCCCTGGTGACACTGCACACAATTACCGCTACAGAAAGCAAACGCATTCCATCAATGTGCAGGCAATAGTGGACCACTGGGGAATCTCCACCAACGTCGTCGCCAACTACCCAGGCAGTGTGCATGATTCCTACATCTTCCTACAGTCTATCATCAACCAGCACTACCAGGATGGCACCCATGGAAATGCATTGCTCGTTGGCAGGTACCAAATGAACACACCACACACCTCAACTCCACAATCATGCAACTCACAAAACTGGGAATGCACATGTTACAGACTCACAAACAACATGCCAAACAACATGCCCACCTACGACAGCACAACTTACTTTTGGAACCTGAGCTAGCCATGTAAATAGGCCATCAACAGCATGGCACCTCCGCCACACAATAGTAGATTGTGGGGAGAGGTGGGGAGCAGGCATGTGCGAAGGAGGCAAGTGACCCATTAATGGGAATGGACACAATGCCAAGTGTGGCGTGGATGTGATAGCCAGACTGCAGTATGCAGATCACACACATATCCATGTCGGCATACACCGCTGGTATATGTAGTGTAGTGGACAGTGGACGCAACCATGTCGCCCTAGCCATTGCGGAAATTTAGCTTGTTACGTCCCACTCTGTAAGCGTGAGTGGAGTGGGCTGGCACGGCATACGCCAGGCCAGTTTAGGGGTGTGAATAAAAAGAACGTAGCTCTGGGCGTGGTTCTCTTCTGGATGCCCAGCATCTTTGCCAGGGCGGCTCCTCTCACCCCACCACGAGCCCGACGCCGTCGCCGTGAGCAGTGTTGCCTGCAATCCTGTGCGCCTGCTGCACCCACAGCCACTGGTCACCAAACCCGTCTTGCCTGCCCCTGTGCATCCAGGCCTCACTGCTCATCTGCCGACACCGGTGTGTGTCAAAGAGGTCCCACCACGTGCCGGTGCAATCTCCTAGCCTGAGGCCTCGGGACCTTAGCAACCTCCTCAGACCATCACAAGGCGCGCAGTTCTCCGTTCTCGATGACGTACTCCCCCGTCATACACAGCAGACAAGTAGGTCACACATTTGGAACTGAGTCTTGATTACACAATGGCAGAGTACAATTTTATGGCAGAGTTTATATCACTATACTCCCTTCGATATGGTGCCACCAAGTCTGTGTATAGCATTCCAACCACACTTGTGTGTGGGGCCACGCGGACAACTGCCCTCGGCCCACACTGCACTCGAGTAGGTCATACATTCTTGATTTCTTCATGGCAGAGTTCATATCATTGCACCAAGGAGAGGTGTAAGAGGAAGACGCGTTTCAGTCAGGAGAAAAAAGGATCATCTTTATGGAGGTGATCGAACACTACCAACAACTGCCCTGGTGTCACTAACTCTGTGCATCGCAAGCCAACGACACATGGCTGTGGGCCCCTGCTGAGCAGCCTCTGGCCTACACTGCGGTTGAGTACGTCACACATTTGGGACTGAGTCTTGATTTATTCATGGCAGAGTTTATATCATTGTACCGGCCTCATCGCAGACTGCATCCCCTCTCAGCCCCAGTGCCACTAAGTCTGTTTCCCGACATTCATGGACACTCTCTGGTTGAACTTTGGTGGCGTCTGAGTCTATGGACTGGGGGTTCTCTTCATCCCCATGTAGCTGAAACCGACTTGGTGGTAATAATGAGGCTGTAGCATTCCACTCCTCAATTTGTCGTTCCGGATGGCTTCTTCCCTCTGCATCATGCCCTGTAGGACACCTTCCACTGTCCCCCACAATCCTCCACCACATTCATCTTCGACATCGAGGAGGACCCGCTCAGTCCGCGTGGCCCTACCTCAGTTCACCGCAAGTCACCGTCCCGTGACGGTATACCTGTGCCGGCCGCAGTGCATCCTGTGTCACGATTTCACTTACTAGAACCTCCCAAGTCTCCAATTGTTCCCTTCTTGGTGCTGCGTGTTCCAAAATCCTCCCTGAACCAATCAAACCGACAAAATTATAATAATTCCTGTCCGTCCGAATGATTCCTGGGGGAAAGGGGAATTGGAATGAGAAACAAACAACAAAACACTGGACTCCGTCTTCTAAGGAAGTCGTGTGACTGTTTCTCGACTGGAAGTGACTCTGGGCCTTACTCTTATTTTTATTCTTCAAATAAGAGCAGAGTATAAGTAAAGAATTCTTATTGCCCTTCTAGACATCCAATTAGAGCAGGGATTATAAACCTACCTGATATAGGCGAGCCCATGCACAAACTTCATTTGATAATGTATTTCTTGGTCCCAGGAGAACCTTAAATAATGCAGAGATATTCATTAACAGTTGCTTTCATTAACAGTTGCTTTCAAAGACATTTTTTCATAAGGTTAGTTTGGTTAGTAATTATGGTGTTAACGGTGTTAACTTTCTCTTGTTGTTCAGTATTTAAATCATACCTTTTACTCTATGAGATGATGAATCCAAAAGGGGGTCTGAAATGACAAGTAAGAAAACAAATACAGAACCAAATGTGCTGTCAATGCATCATTTGTTCTATCTCATAATTGACTAGAAGTCCCATTAAACATTCATAAGAAAACTGTCCTTTTAAATGCTTTAAATATACATTTAGACAGATCGTTAAATAAAGAACACTCAAAACACTGTATTTCTTCTCAAGGCAGCGCTAATATTGTCTTTTCAATGAAGCGCTAAACAAGGTCTTTTATTCCTGAATGTCTTGATTTTTAGCTCAAATAAAATCCTTCGTCTGAGCTTTACACAGTTTTTAAATCATTGATGTGTAAAATGTTTAAATAACCTTACAGGAACTTCTAGATCGGCTTTGAAATTGTTTTAAGTTCACTGGTAATAAAATATGAATGTCATCTCTCACACGTTCTTTCTTTGCAGGTTTTTTGAAGGAAAGCTCTGGTGAGAGCCGCCGACACAGAAAGGAGAATGACGACTTCCGGAAGCTCTCGAGGAAATGGGAGACCGCGAATAATCCTCGCAAGGCTGCAGGAGCGGAGAAGGTTTGAAAACGGCTCCCGAATCAGGTAAGTTCCATCGGGGCTTCAATCTTAGCGGGGATGGGTCCGGAGGCTCCACTGGTGACGCGACGAAGCAAAGCACCGATGGAAAGCGGGTGGGGAGCGTTACATGTGCCTTGAAAACCGCATGTGAATCTATTTTGGCAGTTTTTCTTGGGCATAACCACTATGACCACGTGTATTTAACTGCTACCTCCACATAGCGGCAATAATAAATAATACCAAAAGAACAGGACACTGATGTACAAACAAACACTGCTACCTTCAAATCAATTGCTGATGTATAATACAGAGTGTACAAGAACCACAACACGGACAAGATTGTAATCCTAGTTCTTTCTATCCAAGTTCTGTTTATCAATAATCAAATAATCAGATGACTACCAGGATCAACCTCTAACATCCTGGGCCACTAACTCTGTGCAGCTCAAGTCAGGGACCCTGTCTGATAGGATATTGAATGGCCTCATAGTCGATGGCCTTGGGGTCATCAACGCAAAACCAAAAAGGGGATGATGGACGGAGTGTTGAACATTGCAAGCACTCACCCCCAGTCAACTGATCTGGGTTTAATCCATCATCATTCTTTAGCATTTAGCTTAGGACATCGCATCACCGCAGGGGGCACATGCCACCACCACCAGGACCACCTCCAAACGCCAACTACTGCCAGAGTCGGAACAGTCGTACTGGCAGACTAACAGAGTTGCTCACACCTGTCGTGGATACCATCATCTGCCTGATGCTCTGCTCCGCTCTTCAGGTGCCACTAACTCAGTGCACCACAACTCATGTACCATTTCTGATAAATTTTTGTGCTGTGTAGAGCTCACGCAGCAATGTCACCTCATGCAGTGTGGGAGACCTGGGACGATGATGAGGAAGAATATGCAGGTTTGGCACACCCCACTGCAGCTGCATCATGAATATCTCGAAGGGACATAATCCGAGACAATTTATTCACATGAGCACGCTCAGCTCTAGTGCCCCAACCTCAATGCACTGCAACTCACAGACACTTCTGTTTGCATATTGGTTGATCTCTGTACTTGCTCCAGCTACCACCATGTTGCTTTGCAGTTGTTTATGTAACGCTGGTGATTTCTGTTTCTGTTTTAATAGTGATCACTGTTCAAGTTGTTGCCAGCACCAACCACTCCATGAGGGCTGGCTTACACTCACCCCCCAAACATCCAGCACAGGTGTCACTGTACATGTGACCCTGCCAATAAACTATTTGTGTGTGTCCGTGTGGTCATATTGTATGCATGAAGGCCCCGGCCCTACAACGATACATTGTGCTGTGCACAGCGGATGCAATGATGTCACCGCAGGCAGCGGGTAAGACCTTGAACATGTAGCTTTGTAGTCACCCACTAAATACGTAAGTGGAGTGAACTGGGCCATCGTCCCCGGTCCAGCGTGGGTGTGTGAATGATAATTCCGGGGCTCTTGGCGTGGTTCAGTACAGGAAATGTGCAAATGAACGTGTCTCTGTCGCAGTGTGGTTCTCCTATGTGGGATGTAGGTGGTCCCTGAAGTGCTCTGACCCCACCTGCACCTGATAGGCAATCTCCTTTTGGCATTATGACACCTGGCATTGGAATGTGATGTGTGCCTCGGTGAAGTGTTGGGAGCCATTCATTCTGGCAGGTGTTTTCTGCTATGTTGTCTGTGTAGGGGTGGGGGTCTACTTTATTTAGCTTGGCTGCCCTGCTACTTGAGGTGGCTTGCCTAAGATGTCCATGAGCTGTTGTAGGGCATCAGTGTCGAAGGTGTGGTGGTCCTCTCCAGCATCACTAATGAGTTGTCTAATCTGCTCTGCTGGAGGTGTTGTTTGTCCCTCTGCAAGGTGAAGGGGAGATGCATGTTGACATTGTGTTGACATGTATGTTAGCGCATTGTACTTGTTTACGTGCAGACTGCATGACAATGTACATTGTGACTGTTTGGTAGGTGCTGAATATTTGATGCGGGACAGTGGACATTTTGACATGACGGATGCGACGTTGTACACGTACAGTTCCATCTCACAGTTTCCTGCTATGTTAGATGTGATTGGCCTGTTTCTGCTCATGAACGGACCCAGTTGTGCCCTCTGTTCTGCAGTGTCGGTGTTGCACTTTGTACCACATTGTCGTCAATGTGGATGTGCTATTATTGCTATGTGTATGTGCTGCAGTGTGCCACTGGGCTCCGGGACATGATACCGGGTCATTGTGGGTGTGCAGTGTGCTACACATCGTTGTGCATGTGTGCCATTGTGCCCATCTTCCCCGTCCCCTCCAGTTCCTACTCATTACTCACCTTGTTGATGTTGTGTCAGGTCCTATTGAGCTGTGTCCGGACTCCCAACTTCTTGCACCGTCTCCACACTGATGACTGTGGCCTCCATTTCCTCCAGCTCTTCCTGTGGTGCAGGACTCCCACCTCCTGTCGCCGTTGCTGCCTTTCTGTTGGCAGCGGGTTTGTGCTTGGTTTTGCTTTCACATCATGCCAGCACCTCTTGGCCTCCTCCATTGACCTCCTCACCACTCCGACTGCATTCTCGTTTGTCAAATTGAAGTTCAGTTGATGCTAGTTTTTTGTCACCTCTGTGACCCTGATCTGGTTTTCCTGCCGACTGCACCCCGTCTTCCTCTTCTCCTTGGCCTTCTCCAACCCCGCAGTTCCTTGCTGGTGGTCTGTGGGGTTTGTGGGGTTCGCGTTGGCCTCTGCACTCGGTCCGGGTTCATCCATGGTGCTGCCCAGTTTATTTTTGTTTCCCTTTGTTTTTCTTCTGCTTTCATTGTACCTTTTCCCGCTTGAAGCATGGGAATTGCAGGCCTGTCGCTGGTTTTCACAGATTTTTGTATCACGATTGCCCTTTTCTCAACTTATTTTGCATTCGTGTTTCGCATTTTTGCAGCGTCGCATTGACTTTCTCACGGACATTTGACGCGTTATTGTGAGCCTATCGCATGGTACCGCCGTGTTGAGAATACGAGGTTAACAGGGCGTTATTTTCCCACGATAGACTGCGATGTGAAATGTTGAGTTAAGCTAATTTTGCAGTAGTTATCACACGTTCTTGACAGTATCCACCTCAGTCTTTCACCTTTCTCACGTGGCTGAAATGAGTACCATTTGGGTTGGGTACTCCTCACAGTTTTTAAAGCACTGAGAAAATGTGCCGCACAATTTGAAATCAATTAGTTTTCTTCACTTTTAGTGACTAATGTTTCCTACAAACATAGCTGACAACTGGAAAATCTGTTTTGAGGCATATGTTCATTGAACATGTCATGTTTATTGAAGGTCATTTTAATAGATGTTAAATACGTGGTACATCACATAAGGAAAGTGAAAAGAATGCACTAGTGAGGCAAGCCTACATACTACTTGTGCTATGTTTAATCGAGTGCGCTTCTCACCCACTTTAATCACTTGTGCTATGCCGACACATGGCTCTAAAATTGATACAAGCTAGCTGTCAGAGTATTTGGCCTTATTCTAATGTTTTAACACAAAAAGTGTGTCCTCTTTCCCACCAGGGTTCTATCCAATGACACTCCCCCAGCTCTCTCTTTCACCCATTCTGCTCTAATCTCTTCCTCACGACCTCGCAACTGCCCTCTGTTTCCCACTGCCTCCCATATTCCTTCTCCCCTTTCCCATTCTCCTCTAACCATCCCTTTCTCCCTTTCACTCATGCACACTTTTCGCTGTCTTAGACGCACATATCCTGTTCCAGTATCATGCTCTGTCCTGTCATGCATTATCCCCGACCCTGTACAGCAACTCCTATTTTTTTTTATTCCTCCTCTCCCTGGTAACCTATTTCTCATTTTCTAGTTCTCCAGCACCACAAGGTCATATGAATGGCAATAGCGGTATGCAAATATAATCACTTCACTGCAAACAAAAGTAAAATTCATTGTGATTTACGGGGCCAGTAGCTCTAACTTTCGCAAATGCGAGACCGATTGCTTTGCAAATTGTGGTAATATAGAATAAGTCCAGTGAAGACAAGGTATAGATGAAGAAGAAGGTATTTATTGAAGATGGTAGTTATCAATTAAGTGAGAGCCTTGTAGATTATAATGTGAAGCCCCACCAAGAGCAGCTCCCTTGCTGCTCAGCCCATACTCTCAACTGACAATTCCCAGGCATCCCAACACTCTGTGACCTCACCACTCATACCAACATTCCACAATATCCACACTGGCTGAGCAGCAAGGACCATGAACCAGGAAAGATGCATTGCACTGAAGATAAGATACAACACATCTTCTCCATTATGAATAACAATTGAATGATACATCAAGAAGTAAATGTAATAATCATATCAATACCCATTACGTGAATAATAAATCAATAAATAGACATATCAATCATATTGGTAACAATTACACGAAGAATCTACGAAACACCATGAAGGAAGAAAGAAAGGCACACAAAATATTAATTGAAGATATGCCATAAATCCTATGGATGAAATGCTAAGGAACCCTCCAGTGATAAATGAGAAATATGAAGATGAGAGTGACACAAACCTACAGTGATAAAGAAGACATTTCAGAGAAGAAGCAAATGAAAGTGACACAAGACACACATCTCTTCCCTTTTCCAGGGCACCAAGACAATAATTAGAACACACACATCTTCCCCTTTTTCAGGGCACAATGAAAAAATAAATATAAAGGATGCACAGTGCATACACCAAAAGAAACGAACAGCAGAAACAACGCGCAGAGTCACCATCACACCAGTTGGCCAGACTAGTATCAAATTAAGCTGAGAATAAAATATAAAAAGGTGGAAACAACAATCAGAAAAGACAAAAGATACTCCCAACAATATAAAACAAACAAGATCTCCAGAGGAGAAGGGAGAGAAGAACACCCGCTAGGAGTACAGACAAAAAAAATTTCAGAGAAACCTCAAATGCCATACCCACAGAAAACTTTTGAGCAAAATAGAAAACTGTGGCTGACAACATTCATTAGATAATTTCAGTGAAGATCCCACATAAAGGAATTTTGCTGTCAGATCATGTAAAGTAAAAATAACGTGCACGAAAAATATGTAAGTAACATCTCCAGCAATGTAAGTAACGAGTCCACACAAAGTAACATGTTAAAATGGCAAGTCATATAGCCAATTGGCTATCAAATAATACAAACCTCAATTCAGATAAAGGATCCCTTAATAAAATTTCAAAGCAAAGCAATATAAAATAAAACTGAAAAAGTAGGTGACAGTAAAAGTCACATAGCCAATGGGCTATTAATACTAACCTCAAATAAGAGAAAGGAACCCTTGATGAAACTTTAAAGCAAAGCAACTATGTGCTTTGTAATGTAAAATAAACAGGAAAAGTAGGTGACAATTAAAGTCACCTGGTCACAAGACCGTTAAAACTCACATGTCTCTGTAAAACTTGGAGGCAAGGTACATTAATGATAATAAAACAGGAAATGTAGGTGACGAATCACTTCATGTAGCAATAAGATGTATTAAAACTCATTGAAACAGAGAAAATAGGAATACTGAACTTGCATAAAATAAAGTAAATACTGAATGCAGAAAGTGAATGTGAATTGTTTAAAAGCACATTGGCAAAGAAATATCACCGCAAAATACCTTGAAAAACCAAGCAAATTCAAGTTTGTAATGTGGTTCAAAACCTTCACGCTTCGCGAAAAGACCTGAAAACACAGCAGGAAAAGTAAAGGATGGCACAGCATGAAGAGTGCTGAGTAAACTGAAAAGGAGACAAGTTCTTTTCAAAAGAAGAGAAGTTTGTCAAAATAGAAAAACGGTCTTGCAGTGAAGTCAGCGCACCAATGTCTTCAAACACTGAAACAGCATGTCATCAGAGGGCTGCACGTAGGAAGGAGAACGCTGAATAGCAGCAGAAAAGAAAACAGTACCTGCAGGAAAACAAAACATTATTAACAAGCTCCGATGTCCTTATATGAATCCATGTGTTGGCAGAAATGTTAAGGAAAGGACGTGACATCTTCAACAAAAACTTTACTGACAACACATGGTTGGCAGAATCACGCAAGCAAATAGGAAATCCTAGAGGAGCTTGACTTTAATGTGTTCCGGTGGTGCCAAACAAGATGGAGGCACTTAGCATGACGTGGTGCAGGGTGGCTCACGGTGCGCTTGTGCACCAAAACATCCCCAAAGAGAAAAGACGGGGCCGGCATCGGACATGCCGAAAGTATGGCGGTCGTGCCGGCCCCTGACGACCTCTGAGACGGGCCTGTTCCGCGCAGTAGTGATGTGACAGGCGCGCCTCGATCGCGATTGGTCGCGGGTCCCGAACGTGACCCGAAAGTGATTATGGTTGCTTCCGGGTCACACGTGGGGACAACGCCAGGCCGGTTAGAACAGGCATGGCTGTAAAAATGGCATAAAAAGCGGGGAGCTGAGGAGTCGTCCTCTTTGCTCCTTGCTCCCCCAGCCTGCCAGATCAGCATCGCTAGGAGACTGTACTTTTATTTCCCTTTTATTTTCCATGTTCCACGTTCCTGAGCTGCGGTGGGGTCGGTGGAACAGCAACCGGACTGTTGCTGGCATCGAAGCGTGTCGCGAAGGTCAACGACCGTGAGGAGAAGGAGCTCTTGGCGTGACAAGCATCGGGAGAAGGTTTTTTGGCCAGGAGCTCGTAGAGCTTCATTTCAGAAAGGAGGGGAGAGTCCCGTTTGAGAGCAGCGGAGCTCCGATTAAAGACCACGTGAGAAGGCAGGAGGCCGCAATCAAGTGTTGGCAGGTATAGCTGGGCATAGCGTGCCTCAGTGATTTCAGGCTGGTATCAGCTGAGCAACGCGCTCAGTGGCGGCACCCGCGTTGGTGACTGATTAATCTGGCCATTTAGGAGGACGAAGCTACGAGCGTGAGCGCTACTTTTAGGGGCATCGGAGAGGGTGCATTAGAGGAGCAGCGCGCTCTGTGGCGGCGCACGCTTTTGTTTTTAAGGCCTGCTGATTTCTCCATTTACAAGGGATTACAAGGAAGAGACAAAGAGCGGAAGCGCTCATCTTTTGCACTATCAAGGGGGCGCATTAGAGTCATCGGTGGGTGATTCATCATTACAGCAGTGAAGCGCCTTGGTATACTTTGGTGTGATCTGAGCATTGATATCATTGATCTGAAGTGGGAGTCACGCCTGATTGGTACTGCTTTGTCTAGATTTCATGGGAGTTTAGGCATTGGTTGGCATCTGACTAGATTGTGAGTCACACCTGCTTGGTGTAGACCGGTGGGGGGGGCTTACCTGGATCTGTTGTTATTATTCATTACTTTTAACAAGCACCAAGAGTCACAACAACAGGGATAAGATCGCCGAGAGGCCCATTTCTTCTTGGAGCAGCACACAGGAGGGCATTGTGTATACTGTTTAAAAGCAATGCCCAGTAAGGTAAAGCGTGGCGAAAAGCGTTCTCACATGGAGTACATGATGGAGACAATGATGCACAAGAGGGTTACCATGGATACGAGATGGAAGAAGGTCGATAAATTGGGGCAGAGTCTTGCTGATCTCAGGGAGAGGGTGGAAGGACAAGGTGATGTTGCGGATAGGCCGCGGCGAACCATAGTGCCCCCTCAAGCCATAGAAGCCCCCTTCCCAAGCAGGCTAGGCCCAAGAAAGGGGCCACAAAAGGAAAGAATATGCCAAAAGCACCTGTGCCATTCCCCCAGACCATGGGTGAAGGGGAGGTGCCTGGTCCCTCGGGAGTGGTTCCTCTGAGAGGTGTTCCTTTGGGTGCTCCGGTCCCGGTTGTACCTGCGGGGTTGGTTCCTCTGGGTGGTGTTCCATCATGTGCCCTGGCCCCGGTTGTCTCTGTGGGGGTGGTGCTGGTAGGAAGTGGCGCAAAGGAGCCAGTGAGACCAGCGGGGGGGAATCCAGGGCTCTTCCTACAGCCAGTAACCCAGTTCCACAGGACTTAGTGTCACAGTTAGCCGCGGTCCTCCCTTGGTTAGGGAAGGCTGCGATGTTGTCAGCATCAGTGGGGGAGAAGGACATAGGGGGGGACCCACTGGCTGAAGCAAGACGGATAGTAGCTCAGTTTGATGCAAAATCTGGTGGTAAGACAATTGAGGGGCAATTGGGTGCCCCTTCCCCTCTCATTCCAGCCGGTCAGGCACCCCCACTCGAATTTAACAAGGAAGTACCAGTGAACAGCCTGGCGAAGGAGAAGTTGACGTAGCCAGCTGGAGCAGCTCTAGTAGGTAAGCAGCTAACATTGCCGCTGTTGGGTGTGGGTGAATCCAGCACCGGGAGGGTGCACTTGGCAAGAAACGTCACACAAGAGGTGAAAGAAAAGATATGGTCAGGAAGTTATATTAGGATGTTCTCATTGCTTCTTGATGAAACTGAAAGAGAGGAAGCAAAGAAAAAGGACTGGATGCTCTCCAGAGAATGGGCAAGTGAGCTGTTAAAATTCAGGATTGAGGAGAACTTGAATAACTGGATTAGAGGTTTCTCAGTATGCATGGCAGTGATAGCTGAACGTATTCCTAATATACAGGCAAAGATGGCATGTTACCAGAGCCAGATCACAATGGCTCATGACAAGTATGGGGGCATTGGATGGAAGGAGTATGATAAAGATTGTAGGAAAGCCAAGGCTTCTGACCCATCCCTCTCCTGAGACCGCGTTGACACAATCGCGTGGTTAGATCAGTTTCGGGTGGGAGCACAGTCCAATAACAGGAGCCAGTCATTCCAATCCTTTCAGCCCTTTCAGCCACCTCCAACCACAGGCCCTGCCACTTGTTCAGGTAGCGGCGGAGGATGGAAGGGGACATGTGGGTCTTTAATAGGCGCACATGTACTAGGCCTCCAGGCATGTGCAAGTTCAAACACGCCTGCTCTATCTGTGCCAACCCATCGCACCCAGAGTCCAAATGTCTAAAAAAATCAAAGGATAAGGGAGGGAGGAAGCATGAGTGAGGGGAGGGCACAACACATGGCACACTCACCCATTAACGTAATGGCTATGACTCCTTGACTGAATGAATACCCTTATAATTCCACTGCTAGGACATTTGTAAAAGGTTTCGTGTATGGGTTTAGGATTCCTGCACCTGACTACGTTGGAGCACCTGAATGCAAAAATCAACTTTCTGTTAGGACTAACCCAGGCGTGGCGGCAACAAGGATTGAAAAAGAACTGCGCTTGGGCAGAACAGTTGGGCCATTTGATTGCATCTAGGTAAACAATTTTGTCTGCTCCCCTTTGGGGATGGTCCCCAAAAAAGAGGGTGGAGAGTTCAGGTTGATACATAATCTATCAGCACCTAAGGGCAACTCATTGAATGATGCTATCAGTGATGAGATTTGTAGTGTAAAATATGCTTCCTTTGACCAGACGGTGGCGATGCTCAGGGGCCTGGGCCCTGGTGCATTGCTGGCAAAATCTGATATTGAGTCTGCCTTTGGCTTGTTGCCAGTTCAAGTAAGTGAAAAAGGAGAGGTACCCCTTAACTGAAGTCAAGGGAAATGGGGTTCACCAACCAATATAAAACAGAGATTCCCTTGAACAAGGCCATGTACATAAGCACCATAAGTGGAAAAAAGCAATAACTACAACAAGTAAATCTAGAGTAAAAAACTGAGAATTTATTGTATACAGTAAAATTAAAAAAGCAGAAAACATAGTAAGCTGCTTGACATAGGTTAAAATAATTATAATAATAAAATAACAATCCCACATTCAATATTGACCAGCAATATTGCTAAGAACAGACAGAAAAATAGTAAGACATGCAATTTGTGCAATACAAGGTGTGTGTTCTGATATTCTTTTTAAGGCACCGGTGTTATGCACTTTAAGATTGTACTGTGTCAACAACAGTGTCTGAGCCTCGAATCTCACTGTACTAGGGCGTCGACGCGTTTCGGTGGTTTGTTGAAATTCTATCCACCTTTATCAAGACAAAGAATCAGTTTCTGTCGTAGTGTACATATGTTCCTCTTAGATGCGAAGGACCAATCTATAGTGATAGTGCAGACGTCCTCTGTAATGACGATATTACTCAAACCGCAGATGTTCATGAACAATTTTCAAGCTTGGTCTATATTAATGTTCCTTATCCGTAAATTGTTAAAAATGTACAGCAGACTGAGCCGAGTTTGGTATGACATATGATTCCTTCTGTAGCGGCTTCTATTTGTGCTTTGCTGATAAGTCTACCTGTTAAATTGGGTGGCAGTATAGTGCTGAACTTTCTTGGTACACGGCGCTTTACTTTCAATCGCGTTGTGTGGGACCAGAGGCGCCTAAGTCATGCCCCAGAGACGTGGGTATTCGTTCCCTCTACGTCTACTGTCAGCTGCACGCTTCTCTGGTCGTAATCATTCAATGCCTGTTGCCAGTTCAGCCATCGGATTTTCACCTTCTGGGTTTTAAGATCCAGGGAAAATTCTACATGGATAAGTGTATGCCCATGGGTTATTCAGTCTCCTGCTCTTACATTGAGAAATTCAGTTCATTTTTAGAATGGGTGTTTAGACAGGCAACAGGGAACCAGTTTGTCATACACTACCTAGATGACTTTCTTATCTTGGGGTCAGCGGGCTCCCGGGAGTGTACCTGGGCACTGCAGAATTGTGCACGCTCATGCAGGCTTTTGGGGTTCCCCTGGCACCGGGGAAGACAGTAGGGCCAACAACAGCAAAAGAATTCTTAGGAATTGAGTTAGATTCAGTCCAAGGGTGTTTCCGGCTACTAGCAGACATGATTATCAAATTCAGGACAGCATTGCAGCACTGCTTAGCAAAAAATAAATTCACCTTGCACCAGTTACAGCAGACGGTAGGGCAGTTGAACTTTGCTCTGAGGGTAATATCGATGGCACAACGCTTTTCCCGCTCCATCTCACAGGCCATGACCAGTCTCAAAGAAAAACACCACCACACTAGGCTGTTGGCTGAGGTTAGGCAGGACATGTGAATTTGGATGGCATTCCTGCAGGACTTCAACAGCAGGGTAGCTTGGCCCGGTCCACCCACTACTTCTGCTGAGTTAGGTTTATTGACTGACGCTGCGGGTAGTGTGGGAGTTGGTGCAATACTCTGTAATGAGTGGGTGGCTCAGTGTTGGCCGGCATGGTGGGTCCAGAATGGGGTGACGTGTAACATCGATTTCTTGGAACTGTTCTCCATCTGGGTGGCATTAACAGTTTTGCCTGAAAGATTCCATAATCAATCGGTGGTATTCTGGTCAGATAACATGACTGTAGTTAAATGCATCAACCATCAAATGATTCTCCTCCTGTTGAAAGAGATAGTGTTGGTATGTATGAGGTTGAACATGCAGTTTAAAGCTAAACATGTGCCAGGGGTGTTGAATTATGCTACTGATGCACTCTCTTGCTTCAAGATGCAGGTTTTCGGGGCACACCTCCCCTCGGCAGAAGTGACTCCCACATCCTTCGCAGAAGTACTTATGCAGATTGGTGCCCACAACTACCAAACCTTGTGGCAGCTAGCCTAGCTCCCAGGACCAGGAAAGCATATGAAGATGTGTTTTGGGCATATTGTATATTCTTGGGAAGGGAGTGGGCAGAGAATTGGCAGGACACTGGGCACTCCTGCTTTACTTGGGTGCTTCAAACGTAGAGGGGCGCTCAACAGCAGCAGCCAGGAGGCATGTGGCAGCAATCTCTTTCTTTGCACAAACTAGAGACAGGGGAGACCCCCCAACAGTTTTACAGTTAGAACAGGCTTGAAAGAGTGGCAGTGTCTCCAAGGGTCAGCATCGGACACGAGACGTCAAATAGGGGTTGAGCTGCTAACATCTTTACTGGGGGCTCTTGACCTTATTTGCAGCACCACAGGAGAAGCTCTGCTGTTCAGAGCTGCCTTTTCATTAGCCTTTTATGGTGCTTTTAGGATAGGGGAATTGGTGGCCCAGAATAAACAGGATGTGCAAGGTGGTCTGCAGTTGGAGCATGCGAAGGTGCAAGGCGATGCCTTATTGATATCCATTTGGAAATCCAAAACTGACCAAGAAGACCACGGGATAGTATTGCATCTGGCACATGGTAACCCTTGCTGCCCCGTAACACAGTTAGAGGCATTCCTACAACAAAGACCTAATACCAGGGGGGAGACTTTGTTAATACATATGGATGGTACCCCGCTCACAAGGTTTCAGTTTAAGAGAGTCATGGACAGGTTTGGCTCCTAGTTCCATTGGAACTTATTCTTTCAGAATAGGGGCTGGCACTGAGGCGACAGCAAGGGGTTTCCACAGCAGCAACGTAAAAAGGATTGGGAGGTGGTCCTCCAATTGTTATAAGCGCTATGTGCGGTTTCTCAAGCCTGTCAAGCAGGGGGTAAACTGGCGGCGGCACATCAGCAGCTACAATCATTGCAAGGACGTGCACATCCACAGAAATCAGGACCACATGTCGTTTGGATTATTGGCCATTCATATGTAAGACGTCTGTATGCATTTTTCTTTTCAGGTAATTACAAGTCCTGAGCTGAGCTGGCTGGTTTTAGGGTGTCATTTCATGGAAAAGGGGGTCTCCGCTTTAGTCAGTTCAGGGGTTTTGTAGTGGACATGTTGAGCGAGGGTGAGGCTCGCCCCAGTATCATTATCTTGCACCTGGGGGGGGAATGATCTGGTAAATCTGGGTAGATGAGGGATAGTGGAAGCCATAATCACTGAAGTAGATTGGTTAGCTAAGGCATGCCAAGGGTGCACCATAGTATGGTCACAGATGGTACCCATATTTCAATGGAGGGGTTGTGTCTGTGAGGGCACTGAACCACTCAGTAAGGTGGATCAACAATAAGCTAGGGAGGTTGTTTAGGTCTCCTCATTTATAGACGATCGCCCATGGGTGTATCAGGGGGGAGCCGTGCTTTTTATAAGATGGTGTCCACTTGTCTAAAGTAGGTAATGAAATCCTTTTAGAGAATCTGCTAGCGTGGTTGGGGGGCTTCAGAAGCAGGATATGACCATCTAGTTAGCAATCTGGGGAGTGGGGGCAGATAGTCGGTCAACTATGCTGGCCTGTGGCGGTAAGGTCATGATTGGTGAGCAGTAAATTTAAGGTCCTTAGAGGGTGGCACCATTCTTGAATGGGGTTGCCCAAGGGGGAGGGACAAGTGGAATCTCCTAGAATTTCAAGGGCAGTTACAGCCAGTTGGCTGGATGGGTGCGGGGGAGTGGGGAGTTAGCTTTACCTAGTCTGGTTGACCACCCCGCACGTGCACGTTGGCGCCAGTAAAGAGCACAGAACTGCAAGGGCCCCTTATGAAGATAATATACAGAATGTACCGGGGTAACCTGGGTGGAAAGGAAGTACCCTCACAGTGAATGGGCCCTCTGTGCATGCACACTCGGTGGGAGGGCGGGCATATTTTGATAAGGATCTGACACCAGTTATTGACCTTGCCATAGGCTCAAGTATGGATACGCAGAAAAGTAACTGCTATTATGATTATTGATGATGATATGTTTTAGATTCAGATAGAAATAACTTGTATTACAGTTATGTTAAGGTTAGCCATCTGACATCTGTACATATCAATGTAATCAATATCATTCTGTTTTCTGTGTATTTTGGAAATATTGTAAATATTAAGTTTGTTTGAATTTTCTATGTTAATAAATACGGCTGGGGTTATCTATGACCCCCTCATCCAAAAACTCTTGTTATTGATATTTTCTGGGTCTTGACAAGGGAGGAGGGGGTATAGGTAGTACCAAGCCATAGAGAAAAGGTGAGGCCGGCATCGGACACGGCGAAAGTATGGCGGTCGTGCCGGCCCCTGACGACCACAGAGGCAGGCCTGGCGCACGCAGTAGTGACACGACAGTCGGGCCTTGATCGCAATTGGTCGCGGGTCCCGAACGTGACCCGGAAGTGATTATGATCACTTCTGGGTCACTCGTGCGGACAACGCCAGGCCGGTTAGAACCGGCCTGGCTGCAAAAATGGCATAAAAAGCTGTGGAGCTGAGGTGTCGTCCTCTTTGCTCCTCGCTTCCCCAGCCTGCTAGATCAGCCTAGCTAGGAGGCTGTAATTTATTTCCCCACCCCATCCCCTAAAGCAATGGTTTTATGGTGTATGCCTGTTTTGTTTTCTTCGGTTATGTCTAGGAGAGGTGTCTTCCTTTTACAGGTCATCTATCGTCGTATTTAGTGCAAATCCCCACCGAGACCAGGAAGACGGTCACCCAGGCCCTCGTCACCAGCCGTCTGGACTACGGCAACTCCCTCTACGCCGGAACCACCGCCAAGCTCCAGAAGAGACTTCAGCGGATCCAGAACGCCTCAGCACGTCTCATCCTGGACATCCCCCGGCGCAGCCACATCTCCGGACACCTGAGAGACCTGCACTGGCTCCCGGTCAACAAGAGAATCACCTTCCGACTCCTCACCCACGCACACAAAGCCCTACACAACCAAAGCCCGGGATACCTCAACAGCCGCCTCAACTTCTACGCTCCCAAACGCCAGCTTCGATCGACCGGCCACACCCTCGCCGCCGTCCCCCGCATCCGAAGAGCCACCACAGGAGGACGGTCCTTCTCCTACCTCGCCGCCAAGACATGGAACTCCCTCCCGACCCACCTCCGCCGGACCCAGGACCACCTCGCCTTCAGGAAGCAACTCAAGACCTGGCTGTTCGAGCAGTAGCGGACCCCCCCTCCCTAGCGCCTTGAGACCCTTTGGGTGTGTAGTGCGCTATATAAATGCTGTGATTGATTGATTGATTGGTCAGGCGGTAAGGTCATGATTGGTGAGCAGTAAATTTAAGGTCCATAGAGGGTGGTGCCATTCTTGAATGGGGTTGCCCAAGGGGGAGGGCAAGTGGTCTCTCCTAGAACTCCAGGGGCAGTTACAGCCGGTTGGCTGGATGGGGGCGGGGGAGTTACCCTTTACCTAGGCTGGTTGGCCACCCCGCACGTGCACATCGGCGCCAGTAAAGGGCACAGAACTGCAAGGGCCCCTTATGGAGATAATATACAGAGCGTACGAGGGTAACTGGTGGGGGTGGAGTACCCTCGCTGTGAATGGGCCCTCTGCGCATGCACACTCCGGTGGGAGGGCGGGCATAATTTGATAAGGATCTGACACCTGTTATTGACCTTGCCGTAGGCTCAAATAGGGATACGCAGAAAAGTAACTGCTATTATGATTATTGATGATGATATGTTTTAGATTCAGATAGGAATAACTTGTATTAAAGTTATGTTAAGGTTAGCCATCTGACATCTGTACTTATCAATGTAATCAATGTCATTCTATCTACGTATTTTGTAAATATTAAGTTTGTTTGAATTTTTTATGTTAATAAATACGGCCGGGGATTATCTACGACTCCCTCATCCAAAAACTCTTGTTATTGATATTATCTGGGTCTTGACAAGGGAGGAGGGGGTACAGGTAGTACCAGGCCATACAGAAAGGCACACAAACGTCATAAAAGGTCTTGTGGAGCTGGGCAATATACCGGTAAGAGTGTGCATTCTATGGGGAGCTTGTGCCTGCAACTTTAAAAACGAGAACGGTGGTTGAACTGCCATAATGGATGCAAGTTTATAAATAAAAACTAATGTAAAACCAAAGTACACACAGACAAATGCTGGCAATGAATATGAAAAGCAAACAGGCTGAGTGAACTTTCCTAGATTAAATAACAAGGAAAAACAGAATGTGCATATCCACATGACGCTCTTCCCTATAGCAACGGGCAGTGCCGTCCATGGCAGTTTGTGGCAGGGAGGAAGAAGCGTAATGTACAAGCTAACGGGCAAGTAGGCAGAAGTACCAAAGGTAATGTAAAGAAGAGTAAGGCAAGAACTGGCAGGAAAGCGTTGTGGGCGACCAATGGAAGGTCAATGGTGGGGCTTACAGAGTGCCAGCATTTTAAATGAAGTTCATACCTTTAAGTTACTTCCATGAATTTTCAAATTTCATTAGACCATCAGGAGGCACATGTAGGTTCTTCAGATCAACGGAAAATGTGGTGATATAAAATAAGTCCATTGATGCTGAGGTGTAGATGAAGAAGAAGGTATTTATTGAAAATGGTTGTTATCAATTAAGTGAGAGCCTTGTATATTATAATGTAAAGCCCCACCAGGAGCAGCTCCCTTACTGCTCAGCCCATACTCTCAACTGCATCGCACTGAATATAAGATACAACACAAATGCTTGTTCAAGTTTGCTGCTCTGCTTTTTTAGGTCTCGCCTGAGCCAGCGCATGTGCAAATGTATCTGTAATGCACGACCTCCCTTCCTGTAATGCCATACTATCTACACACCAAGTGTAGCAGTAGATAACATGCATTCACACAAGAGTCCGTAGGCGTTAAGCACATGTAACCACTGGCGTAGCTTGGGGGGCAGAGGGGGCAGGTGTTGGGGTACTACACCCCTCTAATAAATCTATTCTCTTGTAAACAGTTGGACCCAGGTGTTTTTAGTCTGGTGTGGTGAGTAGTATGTTGGATTGCACCGAGACTTTTTACATTCTCTGTCCCTCTGTCTCTCTCCCTTTGGAAGATTTTAAAATATGTTGGTTACAAATAGTTCATTTTGCACAGACAGGCCTGTAAACTTGAGTCTCAATTGAGATGTTTTGCCTGTATCCGTCAGTCAGCAACATGAGAGAAGGATAGGGTAGAAACAGTGAAAGGAGGAGAAATTCGAGGTTTCTTCTCTCGATTTGTTTCGCTATTTTTTTTGTTATTTCCTTTCCCGCTTCTGCCCATTAACTTAACCCGTTTGTGATGACAGCTGACATACCTCCTGCTTCCCTGGAGAGACTGTAAGCCCACACCAATCGACCCTGAGTTCTTCACCACATACAGCATCACCGCCTGCCGACATATAGATGCATTTGGTTATATTTTAACTCGTTTAAATATTTTAATTTAAGTTATCATTAATTTATTTTGGGTTTAAGTTTGGGTCCCTACCGCTGTTATATTCAATGGGAGCGTGATGCAGTACCAGTGGTTGGCCACGTGTGGTGTTGGACATAATCTATCTCTGAGATAGAGTACAGTTTCTACTGTCTTGGGTCCTCTTTGGCTGTACTAACTTCAGAAATGCTGTTTGTGATTAGCAACTAGTGATTGTGGGCAGGCGCATGTCGCTCCTAATCTCTGTCTCTAAACTTCTGTAAATGCCTCCTTACTCCTCCCTAAACTTCTCCCATTTAGCAGTAATTGTGCTCATTTTTCCAGCCTCTCTCCCTGGTCTTGCCCACATTTACTATTCCATAATAAACTTGCAAAGGTGATGATCTCCACTTAGAAAAGGTAGGACAGAGGAGGTGTAGATTTAAGCTCCTAGGTTTGTGAATTCCTTTTTTCAGTAAGTTGTACAACCTTCTGTTCAGTACAGAAATCCTTTTATTTGCTGCTGTTTCTCTCCCTCTGTTTCACAGCACAGGAGCCTCCCCAAATGGCACTGCAGCTGAGCATTTCAACTCATAATTAACCATCTCGACTAAGAAGGGGAGCTCGTCTCCTAAAAATAAAGTATGGGTATGTCGTGCCCCTCGGTCAACCCCCCACCCCTCCACCCGCGCTCAACAACCTTTGCCGTACCTGGGATCCAGTCCAACTAGTTCCCCCATTATTCTAGCACCGCTGCTATTCAGATAGCGGGGCCTGTGCCAATCATAGCTTTTGCTTGTGGCACAATCATTTAAAGAGCAAGTATCTTTATAGGAAGCCAGTGAAAGCCTTTGAGTTGCAAAGACCTGGAAGTACAGACAGGGATATGGAGAAGCGATCGTGAAGCATAATTTTTAATGTTCTGTAGACTCCTAGGTCCTTGATCCAGCGCTGCTCCAAACCAAACCTCCAAACCATCACTATAGATCCTAGGAGCTATCACACTTTACTCGTCGGTGGGGCCCATAACACCGCGAGTCATTCATTCACACAAATCACCCTGCTTCCAAGATCAGTTAAAACCAGAGGAAGAGACGCTGTATTTAGCGGAGTGCTTACCTCATAAATTTAATCTAAATTTTATGCACTATATACATCTGCAGTTTATTAGATCTTACCATGGTTTTACTTTTAAGAAACATTAAAACACCCCACTATTTGGTTAATGGATCAGCTAGTAAAAGTTGACTAATGGACAACAAGACCAGCTGAATTTTCCATTTATTTAATTTTTATTTAAAGATTTAATCTCCTAGCATGACCTCATTTTATTTAACCTTAATTCAAAACCCCTTAAACATTTAAAATTCACCTAAAGAAAAAGAAGATTAAATTCAAACAGTTTACATTTATTAGCAGAATAGTTCAGAAAATAAGTCAAAGACATATTACCAAGGATATCAGCAATGGAAATCAGAGTTAGCGTAGAATGGTTCCCAAAAACAGCCTCTCTATTCTTCCTTGATGTTCACCTCCCATCCGGACTCCGTTCCCATCAAAAGTTAAAGTCAAGAAAATTTCAAAGCCTTTCACCATGGAAAATCAATCAGTCCGACAGCATGTCGTGGTGCGAAAAATAAATTCAAAAGCATGCACCCTTCTTTCCTCCAAACGACCTCTTTTATACCCTTTTTCCCTAACTATCTATCTAAAATTTGAAACTTTTAGGGTCCACGCTCAACTCTCATTGGTCCATTCAAGTGGTGGATCAGGATCACCTTATCTCCTCATTGTCCATATTTCCGCCAAGTCATCGTTATGATCATAAGAAAGTTCCGATTGTTTGTTATTACATTTTTTTTTTCACTCGAGTCCTATAACTTGTCACTTCACAAAATGTTCTCAGGCTCATGACTCGGACATCTCAATCTTGGCACCATTCTGCTCTTCAGGCCAAGCTGACCTTGACCCACGCTGCATAGGCACAGACTGCTTGCACATCTCTCGAGCATAGTCGCGCATGCGTAGAAACCCACTGTTTCGGAGTTTCGCAAACACTCCATTTTTATTTAGGCCGCATGGGCCATAACGGGAACTTTTATAGAAACAAACACAATTAAACGTTAGATTTCCAAGTATAACCCTTCTGTTTACCTCATCCCCCATTCTAAGATTACCCTGTTAGTTACTACCTAGCATTAAAGCTACACATATGCATTGCTTTCTTGCCACAATTATACATTTAGGAAGCTTAAATGCATAATTTTTCATTAGATTATAGCATTTCCGCACTATATTAGTAAAACGACTTCACATAGTTAATGGATTAAGTTTGCAACACAAGCATATTAGTATCCCACGTGTTTTTGTGTGTGTGATTTCGATTCTACGTTGGTTAATTTTAAAACCACACGAATAATACATATTACAGTTATGGGAAGCTAACTTCACGAGGGTATACAAAAAATTTTGTTTTCACCCTTGCTCCATCATGCTCAGTAATGCCTAAATATAGTCTCCCTCTTCTTCACCCAGCCCGAGTTTGAGACAATTGTAAGTAAAAAAAACCTGAATTGTAAGACTTCATGTTTACATTTACTGCATCCTAAATACGAAGTAAATGTAAACCTGAAGTCTTATACTTCCTTACAAGGTCCCAAAAGCGAGACCTATTGCATTGCAAATGCTTGTTTAATGATGAAACAGAAGTATTTGCCTATGCCTCCATGCTATTTCGAAGTACACACTGGTTTATGTACAAGTAAACCACACACTGTTAGTTTACAAAAAACAATTGCTTGTTGTATACCCTTGCCGATGTTGTTCTTTACAAAGCCAGTTTTCTTCTCAAGTTTAGTAAGGGAAGAGAGTACAGCTTGCTCAAAGGCTATGACCTGTTTGGGAATGTTCATAGTAGGAGTGAAACGTGATTTCACCCTAAGTCCAGTAGTTTCCTGTGCGGACGTCATTTCGGCTCCAGCGAAGAAAGTTTTTAACCTTATCTTGCGGCAAAAGTCAAGTGCTTCTAATTTTAGTTTAGTGAAATCCGTTCTTTTTGTTGGAACGAATTTGAGACCAAGATTAAGAAGCATTTTTTCCTCCCTGGACAATTCCTTGTCAGATAGGTTCACTATGGTAGACAAATTTAGTTGTTGTTGTAGTTTTTGTTGCGTGTTCGCATTTGCCAAGGTTGTTTGAAACGAGGTCGCGATTGGCCGCCCCTGGATAAAAAGCTTGTTTGTGAAAGCACCCTTTTTTCAGTAATGCACAAGATTGTATGGTCCATGTATTCATGTTAATGTTTTAAATGTTTAAAATCACTGTTTTCTTATTTATTCACCATATGTTTGGGTTTTGTTCACATGTACAGTAAATGTTTTGTAATTTTGCATGGCTAAGACGTGCGGTTGATAGTGGTCTTAGTTCTGACTCTTTTTTGCAAATTGTTTCTGTAAACTAAGTACAAAATTGAAAAACATAAATTGTTTTTTGTAAACTAACAGTGTGTGGTTTACTTGTACATAAACCAGTGTGTACTTCGAAATAGCATGGAGGCATAGGCAAATACTTCTGTTTCATATTGTGTGGCCCTGCCTACCCTCCTTCCCCTCGGGCCCAGCCACCCTTCTTCTTTGTTTAATGATGAAGCCAGGGTCAGCCGGGCCTACAGGGCAATCAGGCAGTGGCCGAAGAGCTGCTTGTAGTATTCTTGCATCTTGTTTTTGTTCTACATGCTTTCTCCTCTACCAGTCCAGCTTGTAGAATGTTGCAGCTATGATGCACTAGAGAATGTTGGGATTCTGTGGGCTGTGGTTGACAGTTGACATTGGGCTGAGCATCATGCTGGATGCTCCTGGTAGGGCCGTTATACCAACTTATCTGAATATCTTCTAATAAACATCTTAACATCATCTACTGTGTGGGACCTCATCACTACACTGCTCTAGAAGGTCAATGGGTGGGATGGTCATCCCAGGCTGGTCAAGATTTCCAGGCGTGAAAAGGAGCTCACAAGTAACTAAACACCATGTCACAGTATTCATCAGGTGATGCCACTTCATGTGGGAGATGCAGAGACAACAGTACAATGACGGAAGTGCCAACCACAATGTGTACTTCCCAAGTGTCAGTGGGGCTGGAGGAGAAACAGTCTCATGGTGGGAGGGAATGGAATTAAAAATGCTTCATTGGATATGAGCATTCTTTCCTGCGGTCACTTCTTCCCACCTTTCTTAGCATTCGCCCCTGGCGTCACTTCATCTCCCCTTTCTTTAGCATTCTCTGCTGGGATTGCTCTCTTTTATCATAAATTGGATTATTCCCCCTCTCGTGTGAATGGAATGGGACGAGGAAGCTGATCGCCAGAGTAATGCCTGACCACGTGTTGGTGAGACCTCGAATCACCAAAAACACCCCTCCTTTGGTTTCTATGCGCCGCACTAGGGTGACCAACCGTCCGTAAATTTCATGGACCGTCCGTAATTTGGGCCTCACGTCCGTTGTCCGTGAGGAAACCTTTTACGGACGCCTTTAGTCTGTAATTTTGGGCATTGGGGAACATCACTGTTCCCCTGCCTGAAGCTTCTGCTCCCTGATGGCCCGCCACTCACTCAGCCTCTGAACCCAAGACAAGCCCCATCCGCCCATTGTCATTCTGTATGGGGCTGATTGCCACATTCAGAATGACAATGGGACAGTGTGTAATTTTAACGCATGTGGTGGGCCTCCTGCAGCCTCGGTCTAGGGCAGGGCATTCAGTCAGGTGGTGAAATACACAAAAACGCCAATGCTGCTACAGGAGAATTCAGCTCACGAAAAAAGGTGGTGAAACAAGTAAAAAAAAAAAAAAAAAGGGTTCACTGTCTCATCATAAAACGGCCGCATTTTCATTTGCCATATTCAACAAAGCCATAGTTGCTGCTTTTTTTTATTTTATGCAACTGACAACCATTGACAAAGCCAATAGTTCTGGATGGTAGGTGTAACACTACTTGTTGTGTTATATATTTGGATGCAATGAAAGAAGCAGCAAATTACCAGTCGGGTGGACCAATATGCTGAGCACAGACTTTTAGCTTAGGTATGCCCTTAATTACATCGAACACCCACTTTCGAGAACCCCCTACCCCCAGTTTTTTCATCCCACTTAAAACCCTGGAAAAAACACCATTTCAGTGGCACAGTGCTTCATGCACGAGTCATGACTTCCACTTTTTCAGATTTCCTATGTACAGGGGCATAGTGAGCCCTCCCCCGTCCCACACCCTTGCTTTAGGATAAACAGCAGGGGTGAAATCCTTGATGGGCCTCTTCTGTCTGCAACTCTGTAGACAAAGGCTCAGCTCATAAATAATGTGAAAAATTGAGTAAGTGAAGGGATGGGTGGATGGCTGGATGGATTAGTGAAAGGATGAATGGATGAATGAAAGGGTAACTGGATGAATAATGAGAGAAAAGATAGACGGATGAGTGAGTGGACGAATGGATGAATGAGAGAAGGTAAATACATGGATGTATGGGTGGAAGGGTAGATGGACGGGTAAATGGATGGATGGGTGGATGTATTAGTGAAAGGGTGGATGATAGGTGAGTGAATGGAGGATGGATGAGTGAACTGATGGGAGGATTGATGAATTGATAAGTGAAAGGATGAATGTATGGATGTATGAGTGAGTGAAAGGGCGGATGTAAGGCTGGATGAATGAGTGAAAGGCAGGGTAAATGGACAAAAGAGTGGATAGATGAGTGAAGGAGTAAAAGGGTAGATGAATGAGAGAAAGGATAGATGGATGAGTAATAGGGCCAATGGATGGATTCATAACTGGATGAGTAGATGGACGGGTGGATGGAATGATGGATGACTAAGTGTAAGGGGGATGGAGAGCGAAAGGGAGGATGGTTGACTGAAAGGGTGGAAGGATGAGTGACTGGGTGGATGAAGGAGTAAGTGAAAGGATGGCTGGATCCGTGAAAGTTGAAATGGCTGGACGGATAAGTGAATGGATGGATGAGTGGAAGAGTGGATGGATGAGTGGGTGAATGGGTAGGGTGAAAGTATGAATGGAGGGATGGATGAGTGAAAGCGTGGATGGAGGGATAGATGAGTGGAATGCCCGCCCCATCTCGCTTCTCCCGTTTCCAGCCAAAGTCATCGAGAAGACCGTCAACAAGCAGATGGCCGCCTTCCTCGAGACGAACCGATCCCTCGACCCCTCACAGTCCGGCTTCCGATCCAAACACAGCACCGAGACCGCCCTCATCGCCGCCACCGATGACATCCGAGCCCTGATGGACAATGGAGAAACAGCGGCCCTCATCCTCCTAGACCTCTCCGCGGCATTCGACACGGTCTGCCACCGCACCCTAATACGGCGCCTCAGCAACATCGGAATCCAGGACAAGGCGCTGGAATGGATCATCTCCTTCCTCGACGGAAGAACACAGTGAGTCCGCCTACCACCGTACAAGTCAGAGGCCTCCGAAGTCATCTGCGGCGTCCCCCAAGGATCATCACTGAGCCCCACCCTCTTCAACGTCTACATGAGCCCCCTCGCGGCCATCGTACGCAAACACCACCTCAGCATCATCTCCTACGCCGACGACACCCAGCTGATCCTCTCCCTGACCAACAACCCCGCCGCCGCCAGAGCCAACCTGCACGAAGGGATGAAAGAGGTATCCGAGTGGATGACGACCAGCCGCCTGAAACTGAACTCGGACAAGACGGAGGTCCTCATCCTGGGCTCTTCACCCTCCGCCTGGGACGACTCCTGGTGGCCTCCCGCCCTGGGCACCGCACCCGAACCGACAGACCATGCACGAAACCTGGGCTTCATCCTGGACTCCTCCCTCTCCATGACCAGGCAAGTCAACAGCGTCTCCTCGGCGTGCTTCAACATCCTACGCATGCTACGGAAGATCTTCTGGTGGATCCCCACAGAGACCAGGAAGACCGTCACCCAGGCCCTCGTCACCAGCCGACTGGACTACGGCAACGCCCTCTACGCCGGGACCACCGCCAAGCTCCAGAAGAGACTCCAGCGGATCCAAAACGCCTCAGCCAGACTCATCCTCAACATCCCACGATCCAGCCACATCTCCGGACATCTGAGAGACCTTCACTGGCTCCCCATCAACAAGAGAATCACCTTCCGCCTCCTCACCCACGCACACAAAGCCCTACACGACCAAGGCCCGAGCTACCTCAACAGCCGAGTCAACTTCTACGCTCCCAAACGCCACCTCCGATCAGCCAACCACGCCCTCGCCGCCGTCCCCCGCATCCGAAGAGCGACTACAGGAGGAAGGTCCTTCTCCTACCTGGCCGCCAAGACCTGGAACTCCCTCCCGTCCGACCTGCGCCTGACCCAAGACCACCTCTCCTTCAGGAAGAAGCTGAAGACCTGGCTGTTCGAGCAGTAGCGGCACCCCCCCTCCCCAGCGCCTTGAGACCCAACGGGTATGTAGCGCGCTTTATAAGTGTCACTGATTGATTGATTGATTGATTGAATGATGGATGGATGGATGCAAGGATAGATGATGGATAGGTTTGCATATGGTTGAATATTGTTATGGATGGCACTCAGATAAAAGGACAGAATGAATGGTGAAAGATTGAATGACGGATGAAAGAATGATTACACATTGTAACCCCCATTATCTTAAGTAAAATTTCCTATTCATTGACTTTCACATGTATATGGGTCATTGTCTCTATATAAGATGTGTGTGATCTAACGCACTCCGACACCCTGTCCTACTTACTTGGGATGAGTAGCACTATAAAAGAAATTAAAAACACATGAGAGAGGGTCTTTGTGAAGATGAGGGGCACCATTGGAGCGTGGTTGCAAGGCCGAACTGGCCAGACTGGATATCGGGTGTTTTCCTGGGAGGCTGGAAAGGTGGGGTGGGGGCGGTTTTGTTACCACAAAAAGACCTGCACATATGCTCAAAGTTGCACGCATACTGAAAAACCATGAAGTGCACAATTTGTTCAACCTAATACAAACTTATGTTCACTTGTGGTTGTCTATTTACTTACTTCTATACTATTGCTCAACCTCCTCTGATGTGTCTTTAAAACGTACCTTTTGTCCTGAATTTCGACCTCCTGTCCTGAATTTCTGTCCTGAATTTTGACCCTTTGTCCTGAATTTTTACACTCACAGTCCTGAATTTGTACCCATGCCAGTTGGTCACCCTACGCACTCCCCTCTCCTTGGCTGCAACTGTGGTACGGTTCAAAGCTTCCCGCTGGGCGTACGTGCCAGAGGTCACGTGCCTGCACTATATGATGCGCTCTTACGGTGGTCTGAGTGTCTCTGATCAAGCGCAGCTGACCTCTCAACAGAACACCCCCAAAAAGCTGCCCGTTTACCAGGCGCTGAGTGACATGCAGCCACATGACAGGGCTGCCCTGTGTATTGAGTTCACATTTTCCAAGAATTGCCAGCGACGCCGTCAGATCCAAGCTTGGCTGCTTTGATGTCGCAGAGGCCCAAAGTCATTCTCCAATGACGAGCAGGCAGGATTCTGGCCCATGCTAACTCCCTTCTCCCGCTGAGGTCGGTCACTGGTCTCACACTGCAGATGGGTGGGAAGTAACGGGGATATTCTAGAGACATTGTAGGGTTTATTGAGATAAGGGTGAAGAAAGTGGGAGAGTAGGTGTGCCTGCTGTTGGTCCTTATCGACCGTCGTGTGTATTGCCTCTACAACCTTGTGCAGAGAATTCTAAAGCCATGCTTCAATCGCTAGCCACTGCTACACGCCGAGGGGCCACAAGGTATCACTTCTCAACGCAGTGGCGTAGTAAGGGTGGCGGTTGGTCCGTCTTGGGTGGCATGAGTTTTGGGGGCGGCGGTCTCCCGCTCTTACCTCTGGCCATCGTATGACAGCAAACGCAGGAATCACCAGCGCATCCTGCCCCTCCCTGCTCTTACATGCGGTTGCAGCGGGGCGGCAAACGCAGGGACTGCCGCGTGAAACCAAAGGCCTAGCTACGCCACTGGCTCCATGCGCACCCGCTCCTCCATGACCTTAACCACCAAAACCATGTACTGACAGGGTACATGGGGCCGTTTGCAGCAAAATGACTTGTTGCGGTACCATTCGCCAAATCCCTACAAATGATGCCCTAAATCCGATTGCAGCAAAGTGACTTGTTGCGGTACCCTTCGCCAAATCCCTACAAATGATGCCCTAAATGTCATGGCAGCGCTGTTATCAGATACCGCCTATTTCTAATTCAATGCCATACTGTAAATGGCCACTGGGTGTCTCTACTGAACCAGTGTTTTATTTGTTCCTGCCAATACCGTAGCCTCACCATTCTCTAGGTGCCACTGATTGCACTGATCTGTTTACCCTGAGTGATCCTGGGATGTGGAAACTCTTTCAGGTACTATTGTCGGTTCAGTATTTGACCAAAACAAATATTCCCTCCCTGGAAGAGCCGGCTTTCCTAGGAAGCGTTCCAGAGTGGGGTAGTTCAAAAGACAGCGCAAGTGTCAAATGATCCTACAGCTGTTTGAGAACTGCAGATAAGTATGTCTGATGACAGAAGCAGGGGAATGGACAACTGTAGAGCTAAGGTATACAGGGAGGTTTGGTGAGGGGGAAGACGTCAGAGAAACCTTGTTAAAATCAGCTGGCTCAAGGTGGGCAAATGTACCTATGCAAGATTAGTATCCTCTTGGCTATACACAACTAGACTCATAGGCGACTGCCATTTTTTCCACTGTGCTGATAAAATAAGGAGTGAGTCTCAGAGAGGCACACTTTTGAAAAAACAGCACAGCTGGGCCACTGCACCGTGTGGCTGGGCTAGCAAAATCTTGGCAAACTTTCTTAGGGACTGCTAAGGTTTTCCTGGGTTCACTAAAAGGTGTCTGGGAGGGTGAACATTTTGCAAAGTGAGTTAGAAGGCACACACCAAGTCAAATACGCACAGTGCTGCTTGAATATGATGAAGGATAGTCAGATATATGCAGGGATCATGTATGGGCATAAGCAGCTTGAACATAGAGATAACATTGAAAACGCACCTGGTGTACAAAGTCTTTCCGGGTCAAGATAAAAATGATCACTGAGTTGGGCAATAAAGACCTTAAAAAAGGTAATCAAAACAATGAAAGAGCGTCAGGATCTATAAAAACACACTCCAACCCCAGCAACCCTCAGAAAACAGTCTTACCAAGAGGAAAAACGAGGGGAGTGAGCAAGCAATGAAAGTAGGGAGAGAAAAGAACAATGATAAGAAGAAAATCCCTCAAACACCAAACAAGTAGGTGTTAATTATCATCATTGGGTTTTCCAAGTATGAAAAAATGGAAAAAAGGGAAAGAGGACCACTCATAGGGCCCACAGTGAAAGTGCAAATTTAAAAAAGAAGATAAGCAGTTCCTAATATCAATTTTAATAGAGGGATAGCCTACTTCTATTAAAAGCATGTGAATACAGCGGACATTTTGAAGGCATAACAATGAAACCTGATGTCCTTTAAACGAGAAAAAAAATGGTCAACATGTTTCTGCTTACTAATGAGCAACAATCACTCAAGCATTCATCAGGACCGAAAATAAACTTTTGTTTTAACAGCTTAAAAAGGAACACACTCTAACGTGTGTCTAATTCTCGCTGTCCCCAAGAAAAAGAAGGGTGATTCACCCACTCACGGTTACTCCTCCGTGAGTTGCCTTGGTTGCTACTAGTACGCCTGTGTTTATCAGGCTGCTTGTAGAAGCCTCATGGGGCATGGCAGGGGTATTCTTCACGTCCGTTCTAAGTGACAGACAAACGTCTCCCCTCTCCGGACCTACGGAGTGCACATCCATGCCCCGAATTCGGGGCATGGATTTTAACAAGCTGTTAAAACAAAAGTTTATTTTCGGTCCTGATGAATGCTTGAGTGATTGTTGCTCATTAGTAAGCAGAAACATGTTGACCATTTTTTTTCTCATTTAAAGGACATCAGGTTTCGTTGTTATGCCTTCAAAATGTCCGCTGTTTTCACATGCCTTATTACAAGTACGGCCGTCCACAGGAACAACATACTCGTGGTGGCGGTTTGAGCACTGCCATACTTACGGGTCTGCCTGTTGTATTATGAGTGTGGTGGTCGGACCTCAACGAGACTGCTGGCTCCCGCTGCGCCAGTGATCTGGAAATGAGCAGGAAAATGTTGGCCGTGCGGCTGCGGCACCACAGAGCATATTCCTACTTTCCTTTCCACAGCCCTTTTCATGGCAGTGAGCCCACCATGAAAAGGGTGACAAACATGGAAGGGGGCTCTAACAAGGCAGCCTGCTTCTTCTAGACCTGGAGGTGCATGCAGGGTGCACATGCTGTACCCCCCTGGAATTGCACCTCCCGTTCCTGCACAATGTGGTATACATTCCACACCGTGCAGGAACGTGCTGCTGCCGCTGTCACAGCGGTAGTCTGCTGTTAAGCCTCTCCTATGAGCCTGAGAGCCCTCCACCGTGACACCGCCACAGCACCGCCCGCCCACAATGGATTACACTCGTAATCCCGCAGGTGAGCTCACAACGGGCATGGCGGTCCTCCTGTCAGCGCGGGGTTTAGCGGGACAACAGAAGGACTGCCAAACTGGTTTTAAAGACCTCGGTCTAGTGACATAGTTATCAATAGTGTAGGTGGTGCAGTGACACTGAGGCCTAGGTATCTGAGCAGCCAACTCAACCCAAAACACAAGCTGTTTTCTTTCAGTCAATCTAAGGACAGGGATTCCTATTTTTGTATCATATATTCGGCCTAAGGCACCTTTGCTATGCCACTGACTAAGCTGGTTGGAAATATGAAGGTGGGGTTAAAAAATGTGAAAGGGCTAGTGCAAAATATGGCTAGAGTAGTGAAAATGTGAATGAGATTTTCAAAAATGGACTTGGGCTGGCCAGGGGAGTGTCATGTAACTGGGCTGATTGAAGGTATTCATGAACTGGTTGAAAATATGATTGAATTGGCCAACGCTAATGTGCCTGAGCTGGTGAAAAATGTGCAAGTGCTTGTGGGAAATATGCAGAAACAGGATATGAATGGGAATTTCTTTTAAATAATGTGGTGGCCTGGTCAAAAGTGCAGTGGGGGCCTGGTCAAAAGTGCCAGGGCTTATCCAAAATCTTTATTGCTCATTAAACATGTGCATGTGCCAGTGATGCCTTGGTAAATAAAACAAACATTGGCAATGTCAATTGGACTGGCTTTTTGTTACGAGAATTATTTGATAAAAGTAGAAAAAAACTTTGTACCATATTTATAATTTTTTCACACCACGCAATGCAGCAGGGCACCTTGCTGTGCTGCCCTGAGTGAAAGGGAAAGGGCAGGAATGCGCAGTTTTAGACATTATACGCTGCATTCCTGTCCTTTCATAGTGCTGGTGCCCTTTTGGCAGCCTAGCACCAGTGCACACACCTTTGCGTCATGGTGCACGGGTGCCTGTGTTGTAGGCAGGATGTTTTTGTGCAGGAAGAGACACCTCACTGCACAAAAACAATCTCGATAGGAATTTTTCTTTTTGTTTGTTTGCAGAATGCTGCACAAGTACAAAGAGGGAAAAATGAGAAATAAAGATATTTGTCCTTGTAATTCCTCACATCGAGAGGCAAAACATTTTGATGCAAACCCAGGTCTACCACTAATGGTAAGACTGGGAATGCGCCAAAATCCATGGGTGGGTGTGTGGGAATACCCATGCTCCACCAATGAACTGCCTCCCTGGGGCTGAGTAACACAGGCAGTGATTTGCACTGCCTTGCATTACTCTAGATTTATCAAGCCATGCAGAGCCATTCAAAGCGATCTAGCGTGGCTTGATAAATCTCACTTAGGTATTGCCTCACCCTTGCAGCCCCTTGTGTGGCACAAGGGCGATACAAAACCTTTATAAATGTGGCCCTTTGTGGGTGCTGCTCGTAGAGGCCCGTCAGTCACGGAAGGCTCCAACCAGATGCCTTGCTCTGGCTCAGCTCAAGATATTCTTGTAACCGCAACACAAAAACAAGCAGAGCATTCATTTGTCTTCTGCTGCCCCTGCCTCCTATGCAGCCTTAGCCAAGTCTCCCATTGGGGGTGGGCGGTGAGCACTAGGGTCTTTTTACATTTTGATTATGGAGTTAAAATAAAAACAGCCTGCAGTTCTGTCTGGCCGCCAACCTATTCAGCACCTGGTGTGGGGTCCCAACGGGTAATGTTACAAGGTACAATTCTTGCCTGTTTGGCTGCTCAGTTCGTTCTGTTGAAGCGGTCTACAGGGATGATGGGTGGCGTGAGCAACAACACAATTCTGCTGCTTATCATTTCTAGTGCTGGGAAGCCCTCGGACAGCTATGCGCTTTATAAATCGATAAATATAAACATAAACACTGTCTCAGAAGTAGGGCTTCACCCTCAAGAGAGAATAGGAAGGGAAGGATGCGACATGGCGAAACACATGGGGACATGCGCATCAATGCCCAGGGCAATGCCTAGGTAGACTATGTGACCTAGAGTGCATGCGGCTACAGGCAACATCCCCGCAAGTCCAGTTCAAGAATAAGGATTTTTTATAATATAAAAATGAGAGACAACCAGAGTTTCTAAGTAATAACAGCTAGATATTTTGCTGAATTATGAGGAGAGAAACTAGACAAGCTTTTTTGCTTGAAAATCTATCTTTTTTCATTCTTTGCTTCTTCAAACAACCTGGAGCATAAAGCAGTAAAAACTGCTCTTGAACTCATAAGCCACGGTCTCTCCAAACACTATCTGTGCTGAACACGGCTTCTCAATAACAGTACTAAGGATTTCTGAGCAACTTGCATGTTTTTTGGATGGTCTTCAGACGTCAACGCTTTTGCTCCAGGCTTGACGACATACAAAGCGATACAAAAGGGGATGATGGACGGAGAGTTTGAGCAAATCAAACACTCACCCCCAGTCAACTGATCAAGGTTTAATCCATCACCATTCTTTAGGTCACTCAGCCACCCCAGTTCAGACATGGCCTTATGCAAATCAGTCTGACCCTGTGCCTCATGGGAACAGTCCAGCCCGAACTACCAAGCCATGTCTTTCCTGCCCCGGAAACAAGCCTCCTGGGACCGGTTTCGGATTCATAATGCTCATCAGCCAGGCTATCTTGAATCCAGTGGCCAAGTGAGCAAGGGACTCACGTCTGAGCATACCTTGCCAACTTAGGGCGAACAAAGCGATACAAAAGGGAATGATGGACGGAGTGTTTGAGCAAATTAAACAATCACCCCCAGTCAACTGATCTGGGTTTAATCCATCACCATTCTTTAGCTCTCTCAGCCACCCCAGTTCAGACATGGCCATATGCAAATCAGTCTGAGACTGTGCCTCATGGGAACAGTCCAGTCTGAGACTGATTTGCATATGGCCATGTCTGAACTGGGGTGGCTGAGTGACCTCAAGAATGGTGATGGATTAAACCCAGATCAGTTGACTGAGGGTGAGTGTTTGATTTGCTCAAACGCTCCGTCCATCATCCCCTTTTGTATCGTTTGTTCGCTCTAAGTTGGCAGGGTATGCTCAGACGTGAGTCCCTTGCTCACTTGGCCACTGGATTCAAGATAGCCTGGCTGTTGAGGATTATGAATCCGAAACCTGTCCCAGGATGCTTGTTTCCGGTCCAGGAAAGACATGGCTTGGTAGTTCGGGCTGGACTGTTCCCATGAGGCACAGGGTCAGACTGATTTGCATAAAGCCATGTCTGAACTGGGGTGGCTGAGTGAGCTAAAGAATGGTGATGGATTAAACCCAGATCAGTTGACTGTGGGTGAGTGTTTGATTTGCTCAAACGCTCCGTACATCATCCCCTTTTGTATCGCTTTGTTCGCCCTAAGTTGGCAGGGTATGCTCAGACGTGAGTCCCTTGCTCATTTGGCCACTGGATTCAAGATAGCCTGGCTGATGAGGATTATGAATCCGAAACCGGTCCCAGGATGCTTGTTTCCGGTTCAGGAAAGACATGGCTTGGGAGTTCGGGCTGGACTGTTCCCATGAGGCAAAGGGTCAGACTGATTTGCATATGGCCATGTCTGAACTGGGGTGGCTGAGTGAGATAAAGAATGGTGATGGATTAAACCCAGATCAGTTGACTGGGGGCGAGTGTTTGATTTGCTCAAATGCTCCGTCCATCATCCCCTTTTGTATCGCTTTGTTCGCCCTAAATTGGCAGGGTCTGCTCAGACGTGAGTCCCTTGCTCACTTGGCCACTGGATTAAGGATAGCCCGGCTGATGAGGATTATGAATCCGAAACCGGTCCCAGGATGCTTGTTTCCGGTCCAGGAAAGACATGGCTTGGCAGTTCGGGCTGGACTGTTCCCATGAGGCACAGGGTCAGACTGATTTGCATATGGCCATGTCTGAACTGGGGTGGCTGAGTGAGATAAAGAATGGTGATGGATTAAACCCAGATCAGTTGACTGGGGGTGAGTGTTTGATTTGCTCAAACGCTCCGTCCATCATCCTCTTTTGTATCGCTTTACTAAATACAAAGACATGTTAGCATGAAACAGACAATCACAGTTACAGTTTGACGCAGTTGTTTTATTCAATACGTGGCTGAATCGAACCGATAAGCACAGCCCACGAAGAAGCCTATGTTTAGGCGGAACGTGTTGGCTGCATGTGTTTCTCTGTTTAAAGAATTAAAAAAGAAACGTTTTGAAGCAAAAACCAACTCGGTTTGGTAGCGGGTCACTTGAGGTGGGCAACAATCATTGCATGTCCAATTTTGTGATAACTTCAGGTGGTGAAGTGACTAGATTCCCTAGCTGCCAACATTTGCTCCGAAATCTCAATGATTCAACTAAGATTGTGAGGTTGGGGACTGAAGTCACAGCATTTACGTCTAATGGCGCACAATCCATGAAGCTTGTGACATTCGCACCACTAAAATTAAACCTTTGTGCCTTTTCACATGCTGCCTCCCAGGAGAAAGTGGCCCAACGTGTGTCTGTACATGCTTTCCCTTTCACTGTACCCATGCGGCACAGTCTTTGATTACATTCTTGCTACCGTCACATTTCATTTTGCTGTAAGACGTGTGCTTTCTACCTCTGCCTATAATATCTCTCCACAATACATGTGACAGATCTCGAGATGTTCATATTGCCTATAAGACAGTAGTATATGAAACAAGGTGGTGGGAGAATGGCAAAAGCTGGCCATCCATAGTGGTCTCCATACCAGTGCTTAATTTGTCAGAAATTAAGTGCAAGGCCCTAGGTATTTATTTCAAAGGAGTCCACTGCAGCTGGCAGTACCCACTGCTTCTGCCACTGCTGCCAAATGCCAGTGCCAGCATTAACTTCTAACAATCACACTGAAACAGGTGTGGCATTTTGGACTAGTGCAGGTGGCCTAAAAAAAATAAGCATAGCTTGTAACTGCTAGTTTTATCCTTTTTAACAGCAAATATTAAAAGAAATAGACACACAATGCCACCATGTGGTAGACTCTCATACACACAAAGTTGTATTTAGAAATTAGGGGTCGCTTAGGATGGCAGTCGGAAATGCATTCCTTCCGCCGTGGTAGCGGAAAATAACCAAATGCATGTACCGCGGCAAAACCAGCAGTCAGATTAGGATGCACTGCTTGAAAAATCCGACCGCCGTGGACGGATTCCACGAAACTCTGCCGGGAACGTCCAGAAAAGCCGAAAATCCATCCGCGGCGGTCAGAATTGCTGCGGAAAGACCCAAAACCGCCGTTTGACCAGCGGAATGACCGTAAGTGAAATTATGATACGATATCGATCTGTTTTCCCCGACCGGTGCGATTGCGCTAAATTATGATTGGGAGAGCCGGTGGAAGAAAAATTGCATCCAGACCGCTGCGGTCGCGCGGAAAGAGGAATGGTGGTCGAAAGCAACCACACAACAAGGCTACCAAGTGTGGCTGTTTTCCTGGTGCAGCCTCCAAAAACATCTCACGCACCCCAATGACATATCCACCTGGCAATAAAAATGTACAAATACCAGGTCAACCCATTCCACCACTAACATTCACCGCATCTGGAGAGTCTCACAGGAATACCCGGGGAGTGGAGGCTGGTAAGTGAATTGCCGGCGTGCAGATAGGCCACGCCCTCTTGAGGCCACGCCCCCTGATCCGCTCGGTATATAACGCTGAAAACTAGCGTTGTCTGCCATTACCACGAACCTCCTGAGGTGGAAGCCGGGAGTTAGCTATTATTTTTAAAAATACTTTGTGTGTCACTTATATTGTTGTTGTTGCTGATTTTAAGAGCACCTACCCGCCCTTGACACCACAGGACTCGTATCCCGAGCACTCCGCACAGCTGTCTCTGCACTGTCAGCGGACTTCGAAACCCCTAACTAATCAGGACGCCATTGCCGGCGTGCAGATAGGCCACGCCCCTTGAGGCCACGCCCCCTGATCCGCTCGGTATATAACGCTGAAAACTAGCGTTGTCTGCCATTACCACGAACCTCCTGAGGCGGAAGCCGGGAGTTAGCTATTATTTTTAAAAATACTTTGTGTGTCTTTTATATTGTTGTTGTTGCTGATTTTAAGAGCACCTACCCGTCCTTGATACCACAGGACTCGTATCCCGAGCACTCCACACAGCTGTCTCTGCGCTGTCAGCGGACTTGAAACCCCTAACTAATCAGGATGCCATTGCCGGCGTGCAGATAGGCCATGCCCCCTTGATGCCACGCCCCCTGATCCGCTCGGTATATAACGCTGAAAACTAGCGTTGTCTGCCATTACCACGAACCTCCTGAGGCGGGAGCCGGGAGTTAGCTATTATTTTTAAAAATACTTTGTGTGTCACTTATATTGTTGTTGTTGCTGATTTTAAGAGCACCTACCCGCCCTTGACACCACAGGACTCGTATCCCGAGCACTCCGCACAGCTGTCTCTGCACTGTCAGCGGACTTGGAAACCCCTAACTAATCAGGACGCCATTGCCGGCGTGCAGATAGGCCACGCCCCCTTGAGGCCACGCCCCCTGATCTCACTGCCCCTACAAATTATGTGCATTCATCGTACGCGCAGCGGACGGGCGCAGCGGGCGCGCCTAAGGAAAGCCCGTCTTCGCCCGTCATCGCCAAGACATCGCCTCTCGCCAGTTCCCCTGCTCTAATTACACGGACTGGTTATCATTACGATAAAGATTACCTCCTTGCACTGAACTCAGGCCAACGATGCGACAAGTTAGTAGGGTGGACTGGACAGACAGACCTACAATGTAAGTCTTGTAACTTTACCACAACTAAACCTTGCCTACCTGGACGCAAAGTCAACACGACCAAACATACCTCTCTTACGGTTCTCCAGCTTAACGTAAGGTCCCTTGTAAAGCGCCATCTGGAGGTCAACACCCTATTACTCGACGAGAACCCAGATATACTTTTCATATGCGAAACCTGGCTTCAGGATGAGCTAACCAGCATTCCGATTCTTACGTTGCCGGAGGGCTTCGCAATGAAATCCATCAATAGAGAAATCAGGGGGGATGGCATAGCAGTCATATACAAAACGCTATACACCTGCTCCTTTCTGAAGGAAGATAACGTGGGATGTGAGTGTGCCCGCTTTAAAGTTACTACTAGCCCTTTCTTCTCCCTCTCAGGCCTCTACATCTACCGACCTCCTGGCCCCGCACCTAAATTCACGGAGGAACTCCTGGAGACAGCCCACGCCCTGGTTGTGACTTCAACCAACTTTACTATTCTCGGAGATCTTAACCTCCACTTTGACTCCCTCTCAGATCCCACTATCGAAAACCTTCTGGCAGACCTTACAGCCCTACAGATGACTCCTCTCCTTCACTCCTCCACGCACTCCGCGGGTCATTTACTCGACCCTGTGTTTACCAACATTCCGGAGGCCAGAGCCGATCCACCCAAACCCATGGGCTGGACCGATCACTTTCTCATAAAATTTGCGTTATCGGCCAACACCCCTCCCAACAAAGACTCGCCTCCCCCCTGCCTTAAAAGACCGTGGCATAAACTTCTAAAAGAGGATCTTTCTGCTACTCTAGGAGCACTCCACCTCGAAACCTCTAATGATATTAACATGTCCTACGCTGCTTTTCAGGACTGGATCATTAAAGGTCTTGATACCCTTATACCAGCCAAATGGACTAAAGGACGCTGCACCCCTTCCAACCCATGGTATAATGAAAATCTTAAACTCATGAGAAAGGAATGCAAAGTGGCCAAACGTAACTGGAGAAAGGACTATACAGACAGAGACAAAGTTCTTTACCTGTCTAAAATAAAAATATACCATAAAGCCATACGTGCGGCCCGCACATCCTTTTACGCCAAAGAAATTAACTCCAGCTCTAACCCCACCAAAACCATTTTTAAACTGGTACAAAAACTACAAAACCAAGGCAATCCTGCTGCATGTATCTCTTCCTCACAGCAGTGCGAGGATCTGGCCACCTTTTTTATCGAAAAGGTAAGAAAAATCTATAATACCTTCCCACAGAACCCACCTGACTCCACTAATCCCTCTGACTCCCCCCACATAGGCACCAGACTTTTACGCCTACCTGAAATCTCCTAGACCTAGTCAAACTTTGTGGAAAAGTTAAATCAGGTGCCCCCTCAGATCCCATGAGACCGGCCCAATTTCTAGAGTCCCTGGACTTCTTTCTTCCATCTTTGGCCACACTTCTTAATCACTCCTTCTCATCGGCAACAGTGCCAACTTGCTGGAAACAAGCCTGGGTCACCCCCATTATCAAAAAGCCTACCCTTGATCCCGCAAAGCCAGAGAATTATAGGCCCATCTCGCTGCTTCCGTGGCAACAGTCCCAACTTGCTGGAAACAAGCCTGGGTCACCCCCATTATCAAAAACCCTACCCTTGATCCCGCAAAGCCAGAGAATTATAGGCCCATCTCACTGCTTCCGTGGGTGTCCAAACTAGCAGAAGCCCATGCAAACAACGTGCTGTCAGACCATATGACCCACAATGACATCCTGGACCCTTCTCAGAATGGGTTCAGACCGGGGCACAGTACGGAGTCCGCCCTTTTATCCACCACTGAACATCTCCGGAAGATTCTGGATGCCGGTCAAAGTGCTGCGCTGATATTGCTTGATCTCAGCGCAGCCTTTGACACGGTCTCCCACAACATCCTGCTAAAACGCCTAGAAGACATCGGGATCAGTGATCTGGCCCTCGAATGGTTCCGCTCTTTCTTGTCGGGTAGATCCTTCCGAGTCTCAGCCCCCCCGTTCATCTCCCAATCTCACTCTATCGGCCAGGGAGTTCCCCAGGGTTCGGCTCTCAGCCCATCCCTGTTTAATCTCTATGTACAGCCTCTGTCAGCCGTGGCCAGGGAATGGGATCTCACGCTGGTGTCGTACGCCGACGACACCCAGCTGGTCATTACCCTCACCGAAGGCCCCTCCATCTCTGCCACGAGATTTAGGGATGGTCTAGCCGCAGTTGCCCACTGGATGATGGGCAACTGCCTACAGCTGAATGCAGGGAAAACCGAGGTGCTGCTCCTTGGAAAGAAAACCGGATGCTGGAGCGATCACTGGTGGCCTTCCTTGATGGGTCCCGTCCCTCCACCTAAAGCTCTGGTAAAAAACCTGGGTGTCTGGTTAGACTCCTCACTGAGCTACCAAACACACACTAAACATGTGGCCGCTACCTGTGTGGGCATATTAAGAAACCTCAACCCTATTCTTGGCTTCTTCGATCCCAAAACTCGCCAGCTCATAGTCCAATCTATCATCCTTTCTCGGTTGGACTATGCCAGCATCCTATTACTAGGTGCCAACAAAGCTGAGTTAGCAAGACTACAACGGATTCAAAATTCGGCAGCCAGGGCCATAGTGGGTCTCCCTAGAAGATGCTCTGCTAGAGCCACAATCCAGAGACTTCATTGGCTCCCGGTTGAATCTAGAATCCATTTCAAAGCCCTCACCACAGCCTTTAAAATCCTGAAAACAGATGGCACTGAACTCCTTCGTACTCTCCTAGTACCCTATACTCCCCAACGCAACCTGCGCTCTCTAGGTCAACATCTGGTTGTGGTTCCCCGCACGAAACTCTGCCGTGTCGGAGGTCGCTCCTTCAGAGTCTTGGGAGCTAAACTCTGGAACTCTCTTCCTCCGTACATTCGCCGCCTGGACAATCTATCTGCCTTCCGGAAGGCAATTAAAACCCACCTGTTCCCCCTGCCTTAACCTCTTGCCTCCCCCCCCCCCCTCAGTTGGTTATGTTCTGGTTTCTCAGCGCCGGGACGCCTCGTTGCCGGGGCAGCTGTCGCGCTATAACAAACTCATAACATAACATAACATAACAAATACAATGTCTCCCATTACACTGCTTTATACTGTCTTGCACAACTACAAAGCAACACTTCCTAGACCTAAATGCACATACGCACAACACACTCTTCCCAACACATGTCTCACAGATCTAACATTCCCTTCCTCTGATTCATCCCAAAGGTAGCCACACTCTCTTCCTATTACCTACACTGCTGAATGTTTGTCCTCCCTATGCTCACAGCGCCATGAAACCGTTGGGTGTAAGTGCGCTTTAAAAGTATTTTTAACATAACATACCATAACATAACAACATAACATAACATAACATAACATAACGTAGCTAGCAATATTTCCATGGGGCATGTGTATAGGCAGCCAGCAATACAACTCCCTCCAGGCCCCCTTGTCCCACATCTCAGCAAGATAGAGCACTCTCCCCACCTACAACCATGTGGCAGCCACTGCATTGCTCACCTTCACCTAACAGGTAGGTGGCCATCCTTACAGGTAGGGGTGTTTATGGGTTGGAAGCCTGCACTACAACTCCCATCAGGCCCCCTTGTCCCACAGCTGAGCAGGATTGGGCACTCCGCACACCCACAACCATGTGGCAGCCATAGCAGTGCACGCATCAAACTTACAGGTAGGTAGCCATCTTTACAGGGAGGGATGTTTGAGGGCGGGATGCCTGCAATACAATTCCCAACAAGCCCCCTTGTCCCACAGCTGAGCAGGATGGAGCACTCCCCACACCCTGAACCAAGTGCCAGCCATTGCATTGCTCACCTTCACCTAACAGGTAGGTAGCTATCTTAACTGGGAGGGGTATTTGTGGGTGGGAAGCCTGCACCACAACTCCCACCAGGCCCCCTTGTCCCACAGCTGAGCAGGATGGAGCACTCACCCCACCCACAACCATGTGGCAGCCATTGCATTGCACTCATCAAACGTACAGGTAGGTAGCCATCTTAACAGGGAGGGGTGTTTGTGGGTGGGAAGCCTGCACTACATCTCCCCCCAGGCACCCTTTTCCCTCAGCTGAGCAGGCTAGGTAGTCAGTGCATGCACCCTGCCATTCTTCTCAAAATGCATTGCACCATATGACCACACCACCGTTCACATGTCAGCCAACTTGGCATAGATCTTAAAGCTACATCCAGTGTGCAGACATCTAAGCACATGTAACTGTCACAGAAATCAAACTTTGACTCACCAAGTCACATTTGAAAGTAAATCACGGCCCAATCATACACAGCACAGAATGTAATGTGTAAGTGCCATGGTGTCAGAACATGAAGGCTCATATGAACACAAAACATACATGGTCAATCTGACAAAGTAAAGTACATGATATGAAAAAGGTATGTATAACATTCCAATGGCTAATTCTTGCTTAGCTAAAAATGATTCCATGAAGAGCAAACAAAAAAGATGCATTACATAATGATGATATGCCGCAAGTTGGTAGATGATGACATGCCCTTGTAATCACACAATCTGCACGTGACACTTGTTATCAATTTACAAGTCACACCAAGTAATGTATGTACCTCAAAATCATGTCATGATGCTCAGTATCTTGTAGCCATGCCAAGTGATTGCAATGTAAAGTGTCTGGTGTATCAAATGTAACATCCAAAAGTCTAATGCCAAGCTTGTGGAGTGCACTTCAGTGACCAATTAACCTCTGTTCAATAGGAGATCCACAAGCAACCGCAGCAGAAAACCCCACCAACCTGCAGAGCCTGCCCACACCCCACCCCCCTGGAACGTGAACTCTCAGATGCAGACTTCATACGTTTCTCGGAGGAGGAGCAACAACCTGGCCCCCCCGGACTACGTCTCAGGCCATCATTGTCCCCACCACCACCACTATAGCAACAACAACAGCGCTGATCCCTGCTAAAATGACCTGTGCGGCCTCCACCACACCACCATCACCACTGATGCCTGCAACACTCTCCTTGCCTCAGTGGTTACCAACACAACACAATCAGAGGATGCCAGGGAGAGTGTGCGGGTACGTCCAGTGCCAACACCACAGGTCTGTGTCAGCAGGGCATGTGGGAGGGCAACTGGGGGACAAATACAGGAGGACACTGAGACCGAAGCCCTGGCCACCATCGCAAGAGTCCTTGGGGCATAGGAACAGAACCCGGGCCAGGTGGGCCAGGTTGAGGAAGAAGTCCATGAGCTCCACCTGCTGCTGAGGTCCATGGATACATGTATGGGCCAACTTGTGGACCTCATGGGCCAGCTTGTGGGTGTTCTGAAGGACAGACATGCAGCCCAAATGACAGCTCAACCCCCAGTGGCCTGCCTGATGATACTCCCACCATCTCAGCTGCAGCTACATAAAGGGGTGAGCTGCAACAAAATGACTCCTTAGACACCGCTGAGCCTGCAGCAGAGGCCCCCCTGCCAAACACAGGAGGGGACGTCCAAGAAACACAACGGTAGGATCACGTGACAATGCACCATCCAAAGGCAAGTCGCTGAGCCAGCCATGATGGCACTTGTGTGCCTCTTTACATTGACTTTATTGACTATCCTTACCCACATTGTCATGTTGATGGCAGGAGTCTGCTGGACTGCGTGACTACATCAATGTGGTAACCACTCTAATTGTCTCATTTACCATCACTGACAACTCAGAAATTCACTTTGCACAATTTGTAAATAATAACTTCTCTGTCACAAATACTACTGTAAATAAACACTTTACACACCTATGTGTTTGTGTCGGCTCCATGTTTATCACAGTATGTATAATGTCAACTCAGATTCTAATGTACCACAAGCTCTGATTGTGACAAGGCACTGATAGGGTGAAGGAACCTAGAAAGACACAAGAGAATGACATTTACTTGTCAGGTGATGCCATTACAGCTAAAACACACCACTAGTCAACAACGTACAGAATCCAGCACACATAACAATGAGCAACAACATCAACATAGACATGAGGTACATAAAAAGAAATACTCAGTGCCACACACATCAGCCATTAGCACTGAACCAACAACAGCCAGCAGTCAAAAAGATCATCTATGCCTTGACACTACCATCAAACACAACAGGCCATGTCACTGTTGTACACTGTTTTATCAAAGAGAACTAGCTCTGGAGTGGGTGCTCCTAGCGTATGTTTGTTTTGGAAAGAATCATTAGTTGCATCCCCTTGAGGCACTCAAGGTGTTGGTTCCTCCCAAGAAATTCGAGGACTCCACACAGATTTGATCAATTCTTGCAATTTCTTTTTTTATTTGTATCACATAGTTCATAAATTCATCAAATGAAATTAATAAGTCATTCCATTCCTTAGACCTTTCTTATTGCTTCATACCATTTTAGCTTCTACTGGCTCCAATGCATTTCGGGCACTATGTAGCCCTTCCTCAGGGAGCGTCACTGTTGATTAAAACATAGTATAACCAAATCACATATTTAAAGGAAATCCACATGTCTGTATAAAATCAAAATGAACTAAACAAAAATCATGCTCTAATGTGAAAATGTGACACACATGATAAAGTGCACCGTGAAACACTGGGTACATAAACATGACCCGTTTATAACTCTACCGATAGTACCTTCAGACAAACTTGTATGTCCTAGTCAAAGTGTTCGCATGATTCTGAAAAAACAAAAAGGGATACACGTTGTGTCAATGGTCGATAACCCGGTCAATAACACAGTCCGGTTTGCCAAAACATCATATTGCTTACGGGTTCTCAAGGGAATAACTACTAGAAGGCATGAGACTTACGGAAGCTAGTTAGTGTACTTCAGACACGTTCGGCTGCACTGGGACGCTGAAGCGCGTTTCCTTGTTTACAAGCGGAAGATGCTAGAGATTGGGTGTCTGTGGTGTCACATGGTATGCTCAAACACAGAAGAAAGACTATACGCTCACAAACTGCGCAACAAATATAGCGAAAACTATAAGCCTCCAAGTAAATTAAGTTGACCATGTTAAAAAATATATACGAGTAGTATATAAAAGTAGTATATAAAAGTAGTGTGCGAAAATAAAACGGAGGTGACTAAAAATGATAAAGATGGCAACAAGGATAAAAATAACAAAACTATGAGGTGAGGGTGTAGAAAAGATAGGTAAATGAGAAGCTAGCAAAGGGTGCGTAATAACATGTGGTGTGTCACTTACACATATGTGATAGTCAAAATAACAGTCTCCACCTCAATGGCTCAAGGTTTGCGGCAACACACATAGCATTAGGTTTGCTATCTACAATATATACAATAATTCTAATTATAAATAACAGGCAAATTCTATCCGGTCATTCAGACCATTCGGTTTGGTAGAATTCAGTCTCTGGATCCAAACATTCTCACGTTGTAACAAATGTTTATTATGCAGGTTTAGAAGCAGTGGAGCAAGCCATAGTCAACACTAACTTGGAACCACCCATGCAAACGTTCCTCATGGAATTAATTTTATTCACACTCTACCAAAGCTATTTTAAATACAAAGAGGAATTGTACCAACAGCTTGTGGGTACTTCCATGGGCAATTGTGCTGCGCCGGCGTATGCTAACATCTTTATGAAGGAGTATGAAGAGAGGCCTATTTTCTCACAAAAGGAATGGCAAAATAACATCAAATTACTGGTTCGATACATTGATGACATTTTTATCATTTGGAAGAATTCTACAGACAAACTAGAAACAGACTCAATTCCACTCAATGCTCAAGATGAACGTATCCAATTCACCTGGGAAATTTCTAAACAGAGAGTGACATTTCTAGATGTAGAAATTACCCTAACAGAGAAAGGACTAGAAACAGATGTGTATCGTAAACCCACAGATCGTAACAACATGTTGCACTTTTCGAGTTTTCATAAAACATCCCTCAAGCAACATCTCCCTTCCTCACAAATGACAAGAGTGAAAAGAATAACATCGGATGCATTAAAAGCTGCACACAGAATACATTAAATGGGCTTAAGATTCTTGAATAGAGGATATACAGAGAAAACAATCAATGAAGCAAAAGCACGTGCACAGAAGAAAGAAAGAACGGATCTTCTAAAAGAACACACAAAAATGGTGAACAAAAGGGTTGTAGTCGTATCCAAATTTTCCACTCTCAGCACGCGTTTCAAAAAGATCATAAAAAAACACTGGACAATCTTGAACCTCAAATCTGACTTCAACTCAATATTCTCATTACCACCGCTATTTGCCCATACCAGAGGAAAAAACATGGGAGAAATTCTTAAACAAAAACAGCCAGATGTAATTGAATTCAAAGGTACCAGACCTTGTTTAAACTGCAGAAATTGTAATAACATAATAAGCGGTAACAGCATCACACATCCGATGAAAGGATTTACCATCAAACTCAAAGTCACAGCCACATGTGACACACCCAACGTGATTTATTTATTGAAATGCCCGTGTGGAAAGGTGTACGTGGGCAAGACTGAAAGAAAAATCAAAACACGTATCACAGAACACAAGTCTAACATCCGCACACGCAACATAAAATCATCTGTTGCAAATCATTTCATCGAAGAACACCATAACATCTCTCAACTAAAATTCACCATATTGGAATGCATTGAGAAAAAGGAAGGTAGAGATAACAATAAACATTTGTTACAACGTGAGAATGTTTGGATCCAGAGACTGAATTCTACCAAACCGAATGGTCTGAATGACCGGATAGAATTTGCCTGTTATTTATAATTAGAATTATTGTATATATTGTACATAGCAAACCTAATGCTATGTGTGTTGCCGCAAACCTTAAGCCATTGAGGTGGAGACTGTAATTTTGACTATCAGATATGTATAACTGACACACCACATTATATTACACACCCTTTGCTAGCTTCTCATTTACCTATCTTTTCTACACACTCACCTCATAGTTTTGTTATTCTTATCCTTGTTGCCATTTTTATCATTTTTAGTCACCTCCGTTTTATTTTCGCACACTACTTTTATATACTACTTTTATATACTACTCGTATATATTTTTTGTAACATGGTCAACTTAATTTACTTGGAGGCTTATAGCTTTCTCTATATTCGTTGCGCAGAGTTTGTGAGCATATAGTCTTTCTTCTGTGTTTGAGCATACCATGTGACACCACAGACACCCAATCACTAGCATCTCCCGCTTGTAAACAAGGAAACGCACTCCAGCGTCCCCTAACTAGCTTCGGTAAGTCTCATGCCTTCTAGTAGTTATTCCCTTGAGAACCCGTAAGCAATATGATGTTTTGGCAAACCGGACTGTGTTATTGACCGGGTTATCAACCATTGACGTGACGTGTATCCCTTTTTGTTTTTTCAGAATCATGCGAACACTTTGACTAGGACATACAAGTTTGTCTAAAGGTATTATCGGTAGAGTTATAAACGGGTCACGTTTATGTACACAGTGTTTCACGGTGCACTTTATCACGTGTGTCACATTTTCACATTAGAGCATGATTTTTGTTTAGTTCATTTTGATTTTATACAGACATGTGGATTTCCTATAGATATGTGATTTGGTTATACTATGTTTTAATCAACAGTGACGCTCCCTGAGAAAGGGCTACATAGTGCCCTAAATGCATTGGAGCCAGTAGAAGCTAAAATGTTATGAAGCAATAAGAAAGCTCAAAGGAATGGAATGACATATTAATTTCATTTGATGAATTTATGAACTATGTGATATAAATAAAAAAAGAATTGCAAGAATTGATCAAATCTGTGTGGAGTCCTCGAATTTCTTGTGAGGAACCAACAACTTGAGTGCCTCAAGGGGATGCAACTAATGATTCATTGGAAGCACAATTTACATAAACGTTTATGACGTCTGAAACGGAAGACGCCACACTTAAGAGCACCGGCTAAAAGTTTATTATAGTTTAAAAACTTTCCATAAAACGAACAATTCAGTCATACAGGCGGTGCACCAGCTTCAAATCCATTTTCTGTTTTGGAAAGAAAACACATTATGTTTATAATAAAGCCCTCACTCGCCAACCTAATTGGTGACATGCTTCATCATCAGGCCCCACCCCATGCACTGAGTGCGCCTTGGGTGTGCTACAACTCCTAGATACAGCGCAGCTTGTATTGTGCCAAGAGAGTGGACTCAGAAGGAGTGAGTGAATGTTAAAAAAGCTGTCATAAGGGTCCCTGGGATGAAAAAGACTATTTTAATAAATGGGCCCTTGGCAGTTGATAAAAACGAGAGGCTGATATTTAAGGGGATGTTAGATAGCTCCAATATTCTAGTTGGTCAACATGTTTCACCCATGCTCTCTCAGTGGTATGGCTATCTTCAGGACCTATATGTAGTACAGAGTGAATGGCCTAAAACGTGTTATTGGAAGACCATAAATGTGACACACGTGCTAGGGTGTAGTATGTGGTAAAAGAGGATTTCCTCTAATGGCGCTTTCTCAGATAATATCCGTAAAATGCCCCATGAGTTCCATGCGGGGGCCCGTCCTGTAGTCACAAGTTTTGTGATTTGTCAAGGTCTAGGACCCTCCTCTATACCTGCTTCGAAATACAATTTTGAAACTCGCGGTAGGCGTGCTCCACTTCCGAGGTCCTGTTATTGGATACAATTGAAAGATGCAAACCAGGCAGACCAATTGCAGCAGCAGAGTACCACTGAAACACCCCCAGGGGCCTTTAAATGTCTGTGAGAGGGCCACACATTTCATTTGCATTCAGACACTGCTGCCTGCCATTCTTCACCACCAACTGCTGCTGGCCCTGTATTCTAGACCCAGTGATGGCGAGAACTAAGAACATCAGGAGGAGCTGGAGGTCCTCGTGAACAAGGTCCTTTCACAGTATGGGAGGCTATATGGTGCGCCAGATGCACTGGTAAGTGTTTCTGAGTAAAAGTTTGAGAGTGCTCAGAATGCTCACATTATGTTGCTCTGCAGTAGTATGTGCCTGTGAGTGCAAGTCAATGTGCATGCATCCATATTTTTCCGTTAGCATACTACATTATGGCCTATTAAGATTTGCATTTGAGTATGTGGGGAGGATGGCAACATGTACACTTCTACAGCTCTTCTTAAGTAAAAATAAACAAACGTTGGTCTGAGACTTGGTAATGTGAATGTGTGATACACCGCCTAGCATGCTGACTTCATGTCAATGGAGTGTTTAGCCTTATTTCCACAGATACATTACTTCATTAAAGGATGGGAGTGACATGCAGTGGTTTTGCAGTCATACAGTTATACTGCTGGTTTGAGACAGTCAAAGTCTGAACAAACATTGCCTGTGCTATGTGATGTCATAGTCCATTAAATCTTCACATGCTCATTTGTGAGATTACAAATGTATTTTGTCCAGAGGGTACTGAATGATGTGTGTACAGTTTTTGAATTGCCCCTCTGGTGATGTGTGCATTATGCACAAGAGTACAATGACTGAGTGTAACACTCTTGGTGGAAATTCACCCATGACACATCAGATAAATGTGAGTTGGAGATGTCATCCTATTGTTGATTTTATCATGGGTTTAGTCTTGCATTTGTAGGCACTGTTTACCCTCTCATGTTGTACATGCAAGTGATTTATCTGATGGCCCACGTTTAACCTCAGTGTGAGTCCCTCTGGCCTGCACAGAAACTGCTCAATGTTACAAGGTCCCATCACTAAATGGACTGAGTGAAACATGTGTTGTCCACTACCCTATTTCTCAATGAGCTATCTTAGGCCTGAGGATTGCACAAGACAGGACTACACCTTGTGATTAGAGTGTCAGAATGTAAGATCATGGCCCTAAATGTGACCACCACGACACATGTAGCCATGCACTGCTCAAGGAAATTGAGGGGTGTGTAGTGTTGGACACAGTGAGACTGCCAGAACACATCATTTCCAATTGTATTGTATGTTCATGCTCACTCACATACTGCATCACAGATGAGGGTAATTTTCACATTGGTTGTTGTGCTGGCACTCTGCATGTGTATGAGATGGCCATGTACTGTGTCCATCATCATACAGGTACACATTTCTGTGAGATTATCCGATTCAAGTGTACTACGTGTCATGCTGTATGGGCTCTGCTCAATATTTAGGTATTAGTGTGCTAGGTATTTTCATGTTCCCGTACTGACACAGTGGTACATAACACAGTGTCACTGAAACTTCCTCTTCTTGTCTAGCATGCCTGCAGCTTAAGGTCCATCAGCATAAGGCGATATGGAGGGCCACTGAACGCAAGGTGCGGGCTCTGGATGTCTCCAACCGACCGCACGCACACTGTCACAAGAGGTGGGATGACATCTGCTGGTTTAGCAAAAACGTGGCAGAGATGACGCTGGGGGTGCTCCCTCGGAGTGGCAGGTTGGCACGCAAGAGCATGACACCACTAATGGCCCGCATCTTTGCAGTGACACAGCCAGAGCTGGATAAACGCTTGAGGACCCATCGGCAGCGGGCGTGAGCATTGTGCGAAGCCTGACTTTGGGTGTGAGTGACTGCATGAATCCCAACCGTGAGCCAGTGCGAAGCTCTGTGATGTTTCTAGTGTGATGCAATGGCTTCTAAGTGGCATCAATGTTGGGTGCAGATGTTCTACATTTATACAACATGTGGTTTCTCATGTGTTTAAAACCATGATCCTTGTCATTGGCAGATGAGATGTGCCTTGTGATATATGCTGCAGTATGAGAGTCATAGACATCACCTGGCAGTGAACAGCAGTGAGCATCATGTTAGTGTGCATTCATCTATGTGTGCTGTGCACAACAGATAAATTGCGACATTGACACAGATGACACCAATGTGCAACTATAGTTGTGCTTAGAAGCACAACATAGTGGCTATCCGGAGCTTGTAACCATTGCAAAAGTACATTTTAGTGTTGTATCTGTGGTGTTCCCTTAAAGAGACTCCATATGTGCCAGAGACAACATGTTTTGATGTCTAGCTATCTCACATACAGGCGCGGCGGTATGCTAACAGAGAATAGTATGTGTGGTTACAGGAAGGCACAGGGCCAGCTATTTGGCTGTGTTAACCCCACGTGGAGCATTACTATCAACTATGCATGTTTCCATGCATCTTCTGATGATTGCATAAATGTAGTACATGCTGAATGTACATGGAGGAGTTTAACATGGGAGTATCATTTTAAAGTTTTGTGCGCTGTTCGCATATGATGGCACTATACTGAACCTATGTCTCTGTCTCTTGCAGAATCTACCAAGGGCAGGGAAGGACGGAGGATGGACACCAGTGGGGAAGATTCTGGCACATCTGCTACACATGAGTTCACTGATATGAACAGTGCCTCGAAAGGGGACAGGAGTGCCCTGGATGAATCACGCCCGGAAACACCAACTCCATATCTTTTGACTCCAGCAGTGACTCTTTGATGTTGGCGGGCACCAACAGTTCCAGATCTGCCTTTTCTTCCGCCACACCTCGTCAAGTGCCCACCCTCCCGGATGCACCCCCAAGTGCTGTCCGTGCACGCAGCCCTAGGAAGGGTAGAGTCTCCTTCTCCCAGGCACCGCTACCCCTGCCCCTGTCTCCCCTGCTGCCCTCAGTGTGGAGGCGGTAGAACTTTTGGGCCAGCTGTGTGTGGGTCAGGCTGCTCTCCTGAACGCCTTCCAGGATCATGACAAGAAGTTGGCACAGGTAGTTGAATTCATGGAGGGCATTCATTATGACGTTGTTGGCCAACACCGAGCTGTCAAGTCTTTGTCCTCCACAGTGACAGCAGCCGTTCAGCAGTCACAAGCTCTCAGTGCAGCTCTGGGCCCTTCAGCAACCACCCTGCTAGTGGCACCATCTGACGAGAGTGCCTACACGCCAGAGCCCTCAGGCACCAAGTCTTCCACGCACAGCACACAACAGCAGCACTCGAAGAGTACCAGACCACAGACGCCATCACCACAACACAAAACGGGCACACATGAGGGCAAAACTAAAAGCCCATCACATGACTCTCAGGGGCATCAGGCCAAGAAGCAGGCATCAACATTACATTCATCAAAATCACCATCATCCAAGGGCATCCCCACACCTGCTCCCAAATACCCACAAACACTTGCCCTGTCTGCTGTGAACCTGGTGCCTGTAAAGACCAAGACCAAACATATTTCATAGGCAGATTCATCCAAAACGTCAACTCCCACCCACACACAAGAGAGCACAGTGGGGGGTTTACCTTGACAACAGGGGATGAAGGGGAAGAGGCAAGGCCATCCCAAGCATACCACCAGGTCCAGCAGGGAAACAACCGTTACATCGCAACTTTTACAACGCACTTCTATTACAATGCAACTTTTACAACGCTGGATCCATTACATTGCATGCCTTTACAACGCATGACATTACATAGCAGATGATATTACAACACATGCCATTACAACGTAAGTATAGGTAAGTATATATATATATATTTTTTTATTTAACATTTTTTAATTAATTTAATTAATATTAATAATAGATAAATATATTAATTTATGTTTTTTTATATTAAAAAATTAAATATATTAATTTAAGTAATTTAAAAAAATAAGTATGAGTATAGGAGTATATGTTTTGGGGTACTGAGGTATATGTTTTGGGGTGTTTGGGTATTTTTAGGTTTCAGGGCTGTGTTTGGGTTTTGGGGTACAGGGGTATTTTTAGGTTTTAGGGCTGGGTTTGGGTTTTGGGGTACAGGGTTTTTTTAGGTTTCAGGGATGGGTTTGGGTTTTGGGGTACAGGGGTATTTTTAGGTTTCAGGGCTGAGTTTGGGTTTTGGGGTACAGGGGTATTTTTAGGTTTTAGGGCTGGGTTTGGGTTTTGGGGTACAGAGGTATTTTTAGGTTTCAGGGCTGGGTTTGGGTTTTGGGGTACAGGGGTATTTTTAGGTTTCATGGTTGGGTTTGGGTTTTGGGGTACAGGGGTATTTTAGGTTTCAGGGCTGGGTTTGGGTTTTGGGGTACAGGGGTTTTTTAGGTTTCAGGGCTGGGTTTGGGTTTTGGGGTACAGGGGTATTTTTAGGTTTCAGGGTTGGGTTTGGGTTTTGGGTACAGGGGTATTTTAAGGTTTCAGGGCTGGGTTTGGGTTTTGGGGTACAGGGGTATTTTTAGGTTTCAGGGTTGGGTTTGGGTTTTGGGGTACAGGGGTATTTTTAGGTTTCAGGGCTGGGTTTGGGTTTTGGGGTACAGGGGTATTTTTAGGTTTCAGGGCTGGGTTTGGGTTTTGGGGTACAGGGGTATTTTTAGGTTTCAGGGCTGGGTTTGGGTTTTGGGGTACAGGGGTATTTTTAGGGTTTAGTTTTAAAATAAATCTTTAAATTTAATATTAAAAATTATTTTTATTAATTTTCTTATTTATTAAAAATAGTTCTTTATTATTATTAGTTCTTTTTAAAATAAACTTAAAGTAATATATGTACAAAATTATTATTTTACAATAATTTAATTTAATTGATTAATTAAAATTAAATTAATTACATTAAAAAAAATAATATACTTACCTATACTTACATTGTAATGGCATGCGTTGTAATTGCATCTGCTATGTAATGTCATGCGTTGTAATGCCATGCGATGTAATGGATCCTGCGTTGTAAAAAATGCGTTGTAACAGAGTGCGTTGTAATATTTCGCGTTGTAACGTCATACATCCGGTCCAGCAAGTCCGCGCGTGGAGAGCCACCTGCACCTGTCACACCTATGGTGGAGAGTGAGGCTGTTGTGCCCACCTTAGCTCCCACTCCGGCCAAGACACTAGTGGGCTATCAAATTCCCTAACAATTGCGACTCAGCCCTCAACATTCACCTTCAACCACTGTTCCTCCATGCAGCATGTCTCCACCTCCCTGCGCCACCACTCCACCTGGTCCAAGCAGCCATCAGGCTCCAACAGCCACGGATGCCTCTACCTCAGCCGGTTCTCTCTCTGCCAGGTCCAGTCCTCCACCTGGCCCGACAATCATCCCCCTCCTAGTTCAACTCAAAGCGAAATATTTAAGCCAAGTCCTCCTCCCCACACCATTTCTCTAACATCGGTGCCTTGACTGCCCATATGTAGCCCCTGCGCTGTGGTGATTCCCATGGCAGAGGACGGTGTTACCCATTTGATCTGCAAGTTCTCATGCACACATGAGGGAACTAGAAATATGGTCTGGCCAATGGCCTTGCAGTTTGGTACTTTTGATGCCCATTTCCTGTGCAGTTTCTCATGCACACATGTGCATACTAGGAATTTGTACTGGCCAATGGCCTTGATGGTTTGCACTTTTGATGCCTATCTAGATATTATATCATATAGACTGTTATTTGTGTTGTCTGCTTTGTCGCTGCCCTTGCTAAATTACACATTTTATGTATGGGTATATGTTCATGTGACACATGCTCTGTATGCCACTTCCACATTGGCAATTACTTGATTTACTTTTTCAGAGGTTGCCAGAGTTTAGAGGCACGTTTGTGCTTCTTGACTCTGAGGCTTGAGGGTGCAATGATGGTTGTTTGTGACGATTTTCTCTTATCCTAATCATTCTATGGTCAGATTTGCTAAATTGTACACTAGTCATATTAGGATGCAATACCACAACAGCTGTGGATTCTATCCCCAGGATTACTTGCGGGGTGGCCATTGTCCGTCATATCTGTGGAATCCACTTGATGTGTGAACAGCAGTGTTGATGTGTAGTCATCTTGTGTAGGCCTGTCTTCATAGTCACATGGGAACATTTGCATGTGTGCACTTGAGTAGTCATACAGCGTGATTGGTTTGTCATTGTCAGTAGTGTTGAGGTGTATGTGCCCCTGGACATGCCAACTACACACATGTATGATCCAGGTAATGAGTGCCTGTTTGTTCACATTGTCAGACATGTGCTTCAGATTGTGTGCACATGTAGGAGTTGTAGGTTGAGCACTGTGCAGTGTATCGGCATGTCCTTGCACTCCTGGGGACACCTACTTGTTGTCGCTGTCAGTTGTGAGTATGCAGAGTGTGTCACTGCAAAGTCTGTATTGTGTTTTGTCGAAGCCAAAGGTCTAGTTTAAGTTTGTGCTAATTGTGATGACCTGCTCAGCTACAATGACATTATTTGTGAGTTTTCTCATGCAATGCTGTCACTTGACACATTTATGGAACAAGTATAGTATGTGGTATGAAGAGTCATGCCATCCCCTATAGGTGCTTCTGATGCCTACACATTGTGAGTTACTTCTCTATGTGTTTTTGCACTGTACACTCCTCACCTGTCCAATACTGATGTACACACCACTACAGTCTCATGTCTTCCACCCCATGCCTTGCCAGTGTGTGACCCGCCCCACCACTTCATAGTGTGACACTATACTGTGGGAGGATGATCTGTGTATAGGTCCAATGTGCCACTCAGTACAGTTTCACAATTAGTCATGTGTTATATTCTTCTACATGATTGCAGTCATGGTTGCTCATGTGCAGTGCATATGTTTGAGCAGCACAGTCCTCAGTCATGTGGTATGCATCTAGGTTTTCCTGAGTTGTGCAGCTGTGGCTAAGGTGTAAGTCTGTTTGCTGAGGTACTGCTACCCTTCCTGAATGTGATGTGATCTGTGTGGTCTGATGATTTGTGGTGTGGAAGTTCATGGTGGAGCACTCAGTATATGTGATACTGGTGTTGTTGGTGTTCACACACTGCTTACCGTGCATGCTTTGCTGTCAGTGTATGTTGCCTTGTACTTGCCTGGTGTGCATCCTCCTGATGTCCAGCTGAGTTGACAATGTGATGAATTGATCTGTGCATATGTTTGTGTTTTTGTTGTTGTGGGTGCAGTGTTTGGCCTGTGTTGGCTCTTTCTACTGACAGGTGCATATTTGTGTGATGTTCTATTTGCATGACATTGTATGAGAGTAGTTTGTGCATTTTAATACATTCTGATGTGTGTTGGGTTTGTAGTGTGCATTTCTTGTGTGAATGTCACATGCTGCAATGTGTATTCTTGTTCATGAGCTTCTTTTGAGTGCACATTTGTGCTATGACCTCCAATATTTGACCTGTCACTTGTCAAGATTGTAGCTGATTTGTCCCATTGATCATAGTTAGTGTTTATGATTAGCATTTGATAATACAATTTTTGATTGGGTTGGGGTGTGGTATCTGTGCATTTGTCCAGAGTGAAAATGTTGTGTATTGCTGTTCTGTGTAGGGTCAAATTGCCTATCGACTGTTTGCCTGCACATGACTGAACTTGTTGGACTTCTTTTGAGGTTGTTTGTGAGATTTATGTTTGGCAATTGGTTTTTGATCAGCATTGGTTCAGACATTCCTAAGTGGGATTCTGACATTTGTAGATACACACCAGGGTATGTCATTGTTTGTCAGGAGACTCACAGGACCCTATTGGAAACCGTATGTTTGTTTCTCACAGGTGTTGAGTAGTGCAGGCTTGAGATGAGTAGAGTAGGGGTATGTGTGAAGATCCTACTTGGGTTTGACAGTCAGGGACTGTGACAATGAGACATGTGTGTTGTGCTGGTGGCATACACATGTCAAGGTAGTTGACACAGCTGTGGGGCTGGTAACGGTATAGCTTCTGACACTCCCTATCATTCCTGCTCCTATGCATAGCTTGAACTGCGGTATCCCAGAGATATTGCACAGATGTCACTTTAGTTTAATTTCAATCACTGTGCCACCCATGTCTGATTTAATGGCCTAAGGGTAGTGTGATATGTTCCTTCTCTTGCATGTCATGTACAAATGGTATGTGGCTTGTTCCATGGTTTTCCAGCACTGTGCACTTCATCTTGGGCTAGTCCATTTATTGTCATACATTGCTGCTGACCTATGGTATGTGTATGTGGCAGGGTATCAGGGTAGGATCTGTCTGAGGGACTTGACATGCAGTGTGACCAGTTCAGTGGTTGTTAATATGCTTAGTGACTCTCCATTTCTTAATTTACTCAGTTTAGTTCACATGGGTGGAAGGCAGGTGAGAGGAGGAGTGTTGTCCAGCCCCTTACCTTCTGTGCAGGGTGTTCATCTTCATCCCCACCTTCCCAGTCATTTTACCTTGCCCTTTGATGTATGAGATGTGAGGTCGAGCCGCACCTGGCTGCTAAATAGTGCATGGGGGGGCACAAGAGGGGGACACAGCATGGGCATAAATCAATGTGGGAAACGTGCTGTGGGCTGTGACCAACGTATGCGGGGCCATCATGTGGGTGGGTGAAATTGGGTCTCTGGGCAGCTGACCCCACTGCCCATGCCTGGCGCCGGCCCTGCCTACTACATTGTGCGCAGGTTTTCCTGCGTCTTCACCGCTGCTGTGACATGACCAGGACATTGCCGTGTTTTCTATGCTGAAGGGTGACCCCGATGCAGAAGTGTCACTTTCTAGCAAGCAGGTCATGTGTGAGTACATTTCATTTCATTTCATTTTATTTCACTTGTATAGCGCGTAAATCACCCGAAGGTATCAGAGCGCTGGCAGCTGACAAGGATCCTTAAATCCCAACAGATTCAGGAGGTCGGGGCTCGATAAGCTAGAGATTAAAAGAGCCAGGTTTTTAGTTGTTTTCGGAATTTCATATGATCTGGCTCTTCTCTCAGTGGGATGGGGAGGGAGTTCCATGCTTCTGGGGCGGTTTTGCTGAAAGCTCTGTCTCCGTTTCTGACTGTTCGGACTCTGGGAACGGAGAGAAAGGCTTTACTGGAGGAGCGTAGCGTCCTGCTTGGGACGTGAGCTTTGAGTTTCTGTTCAAGATAAGCAGGTCCATGTCCATGTACTGCCTTATGGACTAGGCAGCAGAGCTTGAACTTTATACGCTTTTGTACGGGGAGCCAGTGCAGTGATCTAAGGCATGCTGCTGAGGATGTGCGGGGAGGTAGATCTAATACCAGCCTAGCAGCTGTGTTTTGAAGGACCTGTAATCGGTTCAGTAGTGTTAGGTTGATGGCCGAGAACAGGGCATTTCCATAGTCCATCCTGTTAACAATAAGTCCCTGGACTAGGGGCATGCGTGCTGAGAGTGGGATCCATTTAAAGATCTTCCTCAGGCTACGCATCTGGCCATAGCTGCTTCCCACTGTTTTTTTATGTGTTCAGACATGGTAAGCTTGTTGTCTAGAATTACTCCCAGGTTCCTGGCGTATGGCTTAGGGGCGGGGCAGGGGCCAAGGGAGTCTGGCCACCAGTCCGATGACCAGATTTGGTCAGCTTTGCCAAAAAGCATGACTTCGGTCTTCCCTGCGTTCATCATGAGATAGTTTCTAGTCATCCATTCTTGTATATTAGTCATACAGCTTTTAAACCTATTTTTTACGTCATCAGGGTTTTGGTTAATGGTTACGAGAATTTGAGTGTCGTCAGCATAGGATAAGGTCCCAAAACCATTTTCTCTGATGATCTTTGCCAAGGGGGAAACATAAACGTTAAAAAGGGTCGGGCTTAGAATAGATCCCTGTGGCACACCTTTATCATTATTGTAGGAGATAGAGGTGTGGGGGCCTAGTTGGACCCTTGATCGCCTGTTTCCAAGGTAGCTTGATATCCATTGGAGAGCGTTTCCTTCGACACCAATCTCAGCAAGACGCTCTAGCAGAACGCAATGCGATATGGTGTCGAAGGCCGCAGATAGGTCCAATAGAATCAGGATGGCTGATTTTTTTGAGTCCAAGGACAGTCTTATGTTGTCCACGATCTCCAACAGGGCCGTTTCAGTGCTATGGAATGCCCTGAAACCGGATTGAGATGGATCAAGGAGTTTGTTAGACTCCAGGTGGGCAATAAGCTGTTTGTTAATTAGGGTCTCCATGACTTTCCCAAAGAGTGGTAAAAGGGAGATGGGCCTATAATTTACAAATTGATCCGGGTCAGCTGTGGGTTTTTTCAGAATGGGCCTAATTATTGCTTCCTTCCAGTGGTTGGGGACAACACAATGCTGTATTGATTGATTGAAAATGTTGGTCAAGGTGGGGATCAGAACTGGGGAGATTTTGGATATGACTTGTGGCGAGGCAGGGTCTCCCGGTGCTCCAGATTTCATTTTCAGCAGAGTTTGGTTCACGTCTTTTTCGGTCAGGAGTGAAAACTGTTTCAGCGTGGTGGCGTGGGTATCGAGGGAGTTTTGCCTTGTGGTGTGAGGGGTGCTGGCCTCATCCTCTGTCGTTGGTTGGGGAAACCGTTTGTGAATTTCATTTATTTTCTCATGAAAGTAGGAGGCTACGGATTCTACCCAGTTCATGGAATCAGGGGGTGCCTGCTGTGTGCCTGGGGGTGTAGTGAACTCCTTGACAATATTAAACAGTTCTCGTTGTGAGTTTGCTGCTAGAGTGATCCTATTGCCTAGATAGACTTTTTTGGCCTCGGCAATGTCCTTCATGTACTGCCTATGAGCCACTTTATATAGTTCCCTGTCTTGGGCGCTTTTTGTCTGTCGCCATTTACGCTCTGCCATCCTAGTGGAATATTTATTTATTTACACTGGGGGATATGTTCCTGTCTCGACCAGAGTGTCTGATTTAGACAGAAACTGTAGTTCAGCACAAGAGTTGTGTGTTGTGGTAGCATGCGGAGATGTGTTATTTACGTACCTGTGGTGTTGACCGCAGCAACGTCTTATATGCTGGTAGTGGGTCAGCTACATAGCGGTCAGGAATGCGTGGAGGTGCCCATGATTTAAGTTGCGCTCTCTGCAGTAGTGCTTGCGCCGTCTCTGAGTGGCTGGTTTCTCTGCTGCATTCTGATGGGCTGTTTCAGGCATCCTGATTTGTCCAGCAGCTGTAATGTCATTCCGCACGGTGGTATTTCTATATTGGCTCCCTCCGCCACCATTGCGGAAGGAAATATCTGGCGAGTCCCGAAACTCCACTGCTGACGGAAAATGGAGTATCTTTGCTCATTGTAATATGGCGGACACGAGGACTGCCGCAGGGGTGCGGTAAAGGACTTTTTCCGCCAGCACCGCGGATGTGCCAAATACCTCCATCCTAATGAGCCCCAAAGTGTCCATGCTGTGCACCCGAAAACACCAGCATGAATTAAGCACTGCCTACAGGTACAAGATGCTTACCCAGCAAAAGCCCTCTGCCCTATGAATATTCATCATCAATAGGCTGTCGCTCTTAAAGACTGCTTTCTTTGGCTGTCAATGGCTGTCCAATGACATGGTGTTTGTGAGTATGGAGCGAGTGAGAAAAGCGCTTGGTGATTTTTATCTTCTCTTGCATCATAGCATGCATTGTTGACTTTGTAAAATAATGTCTTCCCTAGACCCTCTGTACTTCACCTTGGTCTGCTGGAGAGCCTTGCCTGGAGAACATTGCTTTGCTAATCCTTTTTTTTTAATTGCTGTCATTAAGGTATTGAGTAGCTCCTGAAAGTGCTCTTCTTTTGTGAAGGCAGGGTAAGCTACAGTTGCTAACATAAAAGACTTTCTCTATCTTCCTTTAAGCTTAAAATCATGTTTTTCCTGGAAGTTTTGGAAGTTTTTTCATTTTAACAAGCATAATGTTAAATGGGTGTAACGTGATGTATGTATTTATTTAATATAGTATAAAAATTTAGCTCATGATTGAAGCGCTTCAATTGATTCAAATGGTACAATTACCGACTCACACAGGCGGTCACTTACTAGATCCCGTTCTGACGAATCTTGCGACTAACATCTCAGTGCTTCATCCCAGACCTATGGCCTGGACTGATCACCATTTGATTGAAATTCGTATCATCACTACTATTCCTTCCCCGAGAAATAACACCCCAGCCAGTCTTAGACGCCCCTGGAGAAACTTGAACTTAGAGCATTTTCACCAGCTTCTGATGAAATACCATCCTCTACCCCCTACTGAAGTTTCCCGTGGCTATGATAGTTTCTGTGAATGGCTAAATCACTCGCTAGATATGCTTATTCCGGCCAAGTGGAGTAAGACTAGATCCAGTCCTTCTAGCCCTTGGTATGATGAATCTCTTAAAATACTTAAAGTCTCCTGTAAAAAGGCAGAACGCGCGTGGCGTAAATCTTATGATACTGACCTCAAGGCGGCCTACAGGGCCTGCACTAGAGTGTATCACCGGGCCATATGCGCAGCTAGGGCTGCTTTTTACTCTCAGGAGATAAAGAACAGTACAAACCCCACCAAGGTCATCTTCAGAGTGTGTAAGGACCTTACTAGCAAGAGGACCGACATTGCTATTATTGAACCCTCCATGGCACACTGCGAGGACTTAGCCTCGTTTTTTGTAGAAAAGGTGGAGGCCATTTATAGATCATTCTCTCAGCTTCCCATCAGGGAGAATATGTCTACATCTTCGGTTCCCAAACCTCTGTTGATTATTCCCAGTCCGACTCTGGATGAGTTTTTAGCCTTGACAACAAAAGTCAAATCTGGGTCTCCGGATGACCCCATAGAGACCCATTCAATTTCGGGAACTTGCTGAATGCTGTTATCCTGCCTTGCAAGGTCTTATTAATTTGTCCTTTAGCACGGGCAGTGTTCCTAAGACTTGGAAACAGGCGACGGTCATCCCTATCCTTAAAAAATCCACCCTTGACCCGACTAAGCCAGAACACCATTGGCCCATTTCCCTTTTCCCTTGGCCAGCCAAACTAGCAGAAGCGCATGCTAATCGTATTCTATCATCTCACCTGCAGGAAGCGAATATACTGGATAATTCCCAGAACGGATTCCGTGCAGGTCATAGCACCGAAACTGCTCTTTTGGCTGTGGTGGAGCACATCAGGAAGCTGTTGGACCAGGGCCAGACGGCAGCACTGATCCTTTTGGATCTCAGTGCCGCCTTCGATACGATGTCCCATCAGATTCTTTTACATCGTCTGATGGAGGCTGGAGTTGGAGAGGTGGCACTTGAGTGGTTTCGTTCCTTTCTTAAGGATCGAGGCTTCAAAGTGTCTACACCCCCTTTTGTTTCTGCTTCTCGCCCTATACTTCAGGGTGTTCCCCAAGGTTCGGCTCTCAGCCCTACCTTATTTAACTTATATGTTCAGCCATTGGCGGAGGTAGCCCATAGTTTCGGTCTCTCCCTAGTGTCATACGCCGATGACACGCAGCTGGCGGTGGCACTCAATGGTGACTCCAACATGGATACCCCCACCTTTCAGTCAGCTCTAAAAGCTGTTGCTGGCTGGATGGCGAACAATTGACTCCAACTTAATGCCTCTAAGACCGAGGTCATTATTTACTGATCCGTAAAGCCAAGAAAACAGCATTCAAGGATCGACTTGACAACAACGCCCACAACAGCAAGGAACTTTTCAACATCGTCAAGGAATTTTCCAACCCCTCGGCCAACTCCAACGACATCACCCCCTCTCAAACCCTCTGCGATTCCCTAGCCTCTTTTTTCCACAACAAGATTGCTGACATCCACAACAGCTTTGACAACCAATCCGGAAACCAACCCACCCTACCATCAGCTGTCCATCTTCCCCCCATTAACACCCTTAACGCCTGGAACCCTATCTCCACTGAGGACACCATCCGCCTGATGAATTCCATCCACTCTGGATCCCCCACAGACCCTTGCCCTCACTACATCTTCAACAAAGCAGACTCCGTCATAGCTCCGCACCTCCGAGACGTCATCAACTGCTCCTTCAACTCCGCTACCTTCCCAGAACATTGGAAACACGCTGAACTCACCGCCCTTCTGAAAAAACCAACAGCAGATCCCACCGAACTCAAAAACTACCGCCCCATCTCGCTTCTTCCATTCCCGGCCAAAGTCATCGAGAAAGCTGTCAACAACCAGCTCGCCGCCTTCCTCGAAGCCAACAAATCACTCGACCCCTCACAATCTGGCTTCCGAGCAAAACACAGCACTGAGACCGCTCTCATCGCAGCAACAGACGACATTCGAACTCTACTGGACAATGGAGACACAGTCGCCCTCATCCTCCTCGACCTCTCTGCAGCCTTCGACACAGTCTGCCACAGCACCCTTTTACAACGCCTCAGAAACATCGGAATCCAAGGAAAGGCACTGGAATGGATCACCTCGTTCCTCACCGGAAGAACCCAGAGAGTCCGCCTCCCACCATTCAAGTCCAAGGCCTCTGAAATCATCTGCGGCGTACCACAAGGATCCTCACTCAGTCCCACCCTCTTCAACGTATACATGAGCCCCCTCGCGGCCATCGCCCGCCAACACAACCTCAACATCATCTCTTACGCAGATGACACTCAACTGATCCTATCTCTCACCAAGGACCCCAGCACCGCCAAAACTAACCTTCACGAAGGAATGAAAGAAGTCGCAGAATGGATGAAACAAAGCCGACTGAAACTGAACTCAGACAAAACAGAGGTCCTCATCTTAGGTAAATCCCCCTCTGCATGGGACAACTCCTGGTGGCCAGAAGCCCTCGGAAATGCACCCATCCCAACAGACCACGCACGGAACCTTGGCGTCATCCTGGATTCTTCACTCTCAATGAGCAGACAAGTCAGCGCCGTATCGTCTTCCTGCTTTAACATTCTTCGCATGCTCAGAAAAACATTTCGCTGGATCCCCACCGAAACAAGGAAAACAGTCACCCATGCTCTGGTCACGAGCCGACTGGACTACGGAAACACCCTCTACGCAGGTACCACCGCTAAACTCCAGAATAAACTACAACGAATCCAAAACGCCTCAGCCAGGCTCATATTAGACATCCCACGCAACGAACACATCTCTGGTCACCTTAAAGATCTCCACTGGCTACCCGTCAATAAGAGGATTACTTTCCGACTGCTCACCCACGCACACAAATCACTCAACGACATCGGACCAGACTGCCTCAACTCTCGACTGTCCTTCTACACCCCCTCCCGCCAACTCCGCTCTTCCAGCCAAGCCCTCGCCACTGTACCTCGCATCAACAAGGCCACCATGGGAGGCAGATCCTTCTCTTACCTGGCTGCCAAAACCTGGAACTCACTCCCCGCTTACCTTCGCCTCACCCAGAATCACCTAGCGTTCAGAAAGCAGCTTAAAACGTGGATATTTGACAAATAATCATCCCCCCCTTCCTAAGAGCCTTGAAACCCTCTGGGTATGTAGTGCGCTATATAAATTTTATGACTTGACTTGACTTGACTTGTAGGGAAAGTGGGTTATGGGGAGATCAATGGTGGCCATCTGATCTAGGCCCTGTTCCCACCCCCGTGACTGAAGTCAGAAACCTCGGGGTGTGGTTTGATGATAAGCTTTCTTTCACCTCCCATACTAAGCGTGTGGCGGGCTCATGTCTAGGGACTCTGCAGTGTCTTCGACCAATTTTTAAGTTTTTTGATGCGGAGACCAGACAGATTATAGTCCAAGCTCTGGTTCTTACCAGATTGGACTATGCCAGCTCTCTGTTCTTGGGTCTAAATCAGGCCGAGCTATCCCGCCTTCAGATGGTCCAAAATGTGGCGGCCAGGATGCTTTTCGGCCTCCCGAAGTTTGTCTCGGCTCGTCGAACCATCCAGGATCTCCACTGACTACCGATAGAGCAAAGAATTAAGTTTAAAGCTTTATGCTTAACTTTTAAAATTCTTAAATTAGCCTCTCCTCCTATTCTTTCACAGACTATCCTGCACTATGTCCCTGCTAGAACCCTCCGCTCTGCTGGATTAAACCTTGCCATTGTGCCGCGGTTTAAAAAAGCTAGAATGGGTGGACGCTCTTTTTCAGTGCTGGCGGCTGCCCTCTGGAACTCTCTGCCGGCTCCTCTTCGTTCAATCCCTGACTTGCTCCCTTTTAGGAAGGCTTTAAAGACATTCCTCTTCTCTACAGTTTAGATCCTGTTTACTTATCTTTTTCCGATGTGTTGTGTTCTCAATGCTCCAAAGCGCCGGGACGCCACTTGGCTGCGGCATCCGCGCGCTATACAAAATAAAATAACATAACATAACATAACATAACTGAAGACAAAACCTTACAATTTGTGTTAATTTGGAGATATCTGTCCAGAGGCTAAATTGTACTTTGTATAATAAGAACAGCTTGGCTCAAATCTCAGCTCCTTCAATTGACTTTGCTGTCATCGTAGCCACATTTTTTTTACCAGTCTAATTTTCCTTGAGTGATCACTTTGAGCACAGCTAAGTAATTCAATGTAGGATGTGTGCTAAAAACGTCACTTACATAACAATATAGTAGCATTCAAGAATGTCTCTATGCTCTAACGATGTTGCCATAAATATGCCAAGAAACAAATATAGTGCTTATGATATGCATATTTCTTGGCATACTTATGGCAAGATCGTTAGAGCATAGAGGCATTCTTGAATTTCATGTTTAGAAAGTATTACTCAAAATAATTACCACTCTATGGAGATATATAATCTAATATGTAAAAAGTAAATTCCAATGTTAAAGAAATAACCTTCTTTAATTGAAAAGGCTTTCTCCAAACTTTTATATCGACTTGCTGTGTGATATTTGTGCTCAGTCTTTTAATGGATCGGCTTGTGCTTTGGCTCTTAGAGACATACCCCTGGCTCAGCTCCGGCTCGGCTCGTTGCATAAAACTCCTGACTTGCCCCCCTGCAGCTGTTCGCAGCTGTCCTAAAAAGAAAATATCATAGTAATCCTTCGGGTTCCGGAGTAACATTCTACTCACCGAAAAGCGCTTCAACACCTCGTCTGGAGGGTACTAAGCGCTATATAAATATAATTACAATAATGAAGTAGTATCTTGCCTACAGCAATAGAGAGGCTGAGAGTAGGGTGGCTTTGCTGAACAGATTGCTTACACAGGTTAAGCTGCACCCGCAAAGAAAAGTGCTATAAAAAGAAGTCAGAAGATGAAATCAGTGGTGTAAGAGGAGAGCTTAAAAGATATGCACAGACATATATTGCATAGTGGATGCTATTGGAATAGAGCCAGTATTTTTGTTTCATCATTAGGAAAGCTTGGTGGGAGCATGTCCTTACAAAATCGGTGACCCCAGCAACAGGTTATCTTGACCTGAGTAAAACAAATGAACATGCAATGGCAATTAGTTATTAGAACTGTGTCTTTATGACAGGTATCGAGCAGCACAGCAGCCACTTCCTAAACAAAAAGTCAAAAATCAGCAAATATGTGTGAGGAAAGTAAATATGCCAAGGAACACACACTGCCTCACAATTACAATTCACGTCACATCGTATCGGCAGCCTAATAATAGGACCACTTGATGCTCCATCACCAAACGATAATGGGACTACAGATAGGAAAATATAACCAACCATGAAATGTCAGGGCCTTGATTGACAGCCCTTCTAAGAAAGTGCAACCAATGAAAAGCACTTGCTAGACAATGGCTGAAGGGGTGACCTAAAGCCCTGGGGCCTCATTTATGAGGCTGTGCGTCACTTTTACGCAGCCGGTGCGTCACTTTTTGTGACGCACCAGTGGTATAAAAAATGCACCTTGTTGTGGCATATTTACAAAGTGACGCATCTAGGTAGATGCGTCACTTTGTAAACCCCTGCGCCACATTATACCTGCGCTGCCAGGTATAATGTATGCAAGGAGGGTGTATTGACGCAAGGAAGGGTCGTAGAAGTTACGCAGTGAAATCCATGAGATTTCACTGCGTCACTTTTAGGACGCCGTTGCGTCAAAATCTTGCGCCTGCCTCACAGCAGGCGTAAGACTGACGCAGGCCCTTTCACATGGGGCTTGCCCCATGTGAAAGGACGCATTGCTGGAGTTGCGTCACTTTTGTGACACACTCCAGCAATGCGTCACTTTTGCGCTTACAGATACGTCAGAAATACTGACGTATCTGTAACTCCTTGCGACATGATGCGTCATACATTAAATATGACACATCAGGAATGTCGCAAGGAGTGCGCACTGAGAAGTGACGCATCTCTGCTTTCACGCAGCCATGCGTCATTTCTCATAAATGAGGCCCCAGATTCTTTCCACTTTTTATTTTCCCTTTGTTCGGGAGTTGATGAGGTGAGCTGTCTGTACGGCTTGGTCAAAAGGATGCTGGCACTATTGTCTCACCGCCCAACCAATTGTGTTCTGTTCTTTTCTATATGTGCTTCATTGTTTTTCCCTTAAAGCTCGCCTATAAAGAATAGGGATATAGTTAGTCCCACCTTGGGGTCTCCAGCTTGACAGGAAAATTCTCCCACCTACCAGCATTAAATTGAAAGAATAATAATACATCGGATAATATTTGGGGCTGGGAATTGCTCTGTACCCTCTTCGAGGCAGTCACCAGAAAACTATGTGGATTTTTATATTTAAGGAAGATTTTGTACTAGGGAAGAATCTGTTAGTTCTCTGTGGATGTTTTGGGCATCTCTAAGTCCATTTAGCTCTTGGATGGGAATTTAGGATCTGAGAAGATGCATTCATTTACGTACCTAGAAATTAAGACCTCTTTCACCACGCGCCCTTCACATTGCGAAGAGCCTAACCTTAAAACTTGTGCTAAAACTCTTAACCTTATAACTCGGTAGAGCAGCTATTTCAACCCCTTGGCCGGTATGACGCAAGCCTCACCCTGGCTCCCCCATCGACCAGACAGGAGTTAATGTGAAGTTTATAGGGCTTTTTATAGCCGTAACCCAAGCCTGGCAGCAGGGTACACGTCCAAGGCAAAACTGGCATGACTCCACCTCAGCTCTCCTTTCGACCAGGAGCGGCTGTCACACACGGTCCACCCTGGAAGAGGCGCGAGCTCGCGGAGGGCCAAACTGAGCTGGGCAGAGAGAGGTGCCGCATACCAAACTAATGAGGATAGAAATCAGAGAGAGGGCTGGTGCCCTGTCGGCAGGAGCGGAGGGCAGACATTAAACTAATATTTATAGAATTCAGGACCAAAAAGTGTGCAGAAGTCAGCAGGAAATGTGTATATGTCTATAACGAATCAAAATCAAGAAGAGAAATTTGTGCTTGCAGAATTGACTGCAATACATGCAGATTGTGTATGCACAATAAAGGTCAGCTAAAAAAACAAAGAGAAATAAATAGAGCATCAGAACAAGAAATAGAGATTGTTTATTTAGAAGCAAGAGCTAGGAATAAGTCTTCAGAGAAATCTGAACAGGAAGTGGAGACTGACAATATACAGCAGAGGTCTTCAAACTTTTTGATGCCGAGACCCCCTTGCCAAATTCTTTTAGGCGTAAGTACCCCCTTCTGATAAAACGTTCTAGAACCTGGTACTTCTCATCATCTGAACAAAAATAGGATAGGGGGGGGGGGCCTACAGGGAATTTAAAGACCTAGCAGTGGCATGTTCCCTTAATGACTGAAAAAAACATTATATGTCACCGGGTCTAGACAACAAAAATGTGGTACTACTAAAAGTATGTGAGTGAACTTACATCTAAATGATTGTAAGATTAGGTGGGCACCTTGTGAACCCTAACAGGGTACCCATCAGTCACCACTCGGAACCGCCCTTCATCATTTGGGATTCCTGTACTGCCATATATTAGGAACAGCAAGGGTTACACAGTGGAGGTGATGTTAAACCTCTGATGAACCTAATGCTGTCCTATATGGTAAGAGTCTCACAGGCTATTCATAAGCTGGAAAAAAGAAAGAGGGTGACTGGGTGTGCAGTGCATGTGGTAAAAGTGCTAAGTGGGACTAAAATTGGGTGAGGGAGCAGAGAATACCTTTATTCCATGTTTTGCTCGCTCCTCCAATGTTAAAAAGCAGTGGGGTAAATTGAACATCGCCTCAGAGGAAGGCGGCGAGGTACCGACGGACAGAGCGGTGCTTCCCTCGTATCCTGAGCCGTTGCCAGGCGAGGCGCAGCCTCCTACTTTGACTACAATGTGACATACAACGACTGCGAAATCAGATGACACCTAAGGATTCAGGTGATCTTTATTCAGGTCGCAGAGTAATATTTGTAGTCACTTTTTATCACACTTCACAATTTTGCAGTAGCTTTTTCTAAAGAAAGGTCCTGATGAATGCAACGGACTCTGTGGTCCATATATTTGCAGAAACATGTTGACCAATACATCTGGGTAAATATTTGTTTAATTTACCCCACTGCTTTTTAACATTGGAGTTCCTAATATATGGCAGTACAGGAATCCCAAATGATGAAGGGCGGTTCCGAGTGGTGACTGATGGGTACCCTGTTAGGGTTCACAAGGTGCCCACCTAATCTTACAATCATTTACTTTTAGTAGTACCACATTTTTGTTGTCTAGACCCGGTGACATATAATGTTTCTTTACTTCTCATCATCGACAACAATCAACAATCATAAATGCCCCAAATTCCCGCAGCAAATAATTTATTACAGTGGGGAAATAATATTAAACAGTGTTTAGCAAACCAAAGGTCAGTGAGCGTGAGGGTGTAGCTAAATCATAGCTAAAAACAAAGGGGCATATTAACAAGCTGAAGTATCGCCGCTTTCTCGGCACAATTCGCAGAGAAAGCGGCGATACTTCCAGCGCCCTATTAACAAGGGCATTGCAACGCCTGCCACAAGCTCACTTTGCATGTCAGCGAGAAACATCGCTAATGACATGCAAAGTGGGCATTCCCACGTCCAACCACATGTAAAATGTGGTTGGAGGTGGAAACACCCTATCACCAAGGCAGGCGTTGGGAGGAAAGACCTGCGATAAACTTGTTTATCGCAGGTCTCCCAACGCCTGCTCTGACCAGGCGTTAGGCATTGTTAACATGGGGGTGTGGATCATAAAGCTGAATCCACCCCCCCATATTAACAAGGCACACATTAGCGCGTGAAAACGCTTGTTTTCACGCACTAATGTTCACTATCGCAGGATTTACTATCGCCTATGTGTTGCGCGTTGATAATAACGCGCTAACACAGCGAAAAAATCTGGTGATAGCCGGCGATAGTGACATGTGCGACATGCGTTTTCTAACGCACATCTTGTTAATATGCCCCAAAGGGTTTCATTTATGAGGAATTGGTGAAGGACAGCGCTGTAAGTCTACTTCCTGTGCTGCCCAATGCCAATGTGAAAGAGCTGGAATGCACTTTATTTATGAAATACGATGCATACCTATCCTTTTCTCTTGCGTTAGCACACAAATTGCTGCGTAGTACCAACATAGGCAGGATTGTTTTTGTACAGGAAGAGGCACCTACCTTCACAAAAACAACCCCAAGAGGGGTTTTCCTCTTTCTATTTGAGCTGCAGAATGCAGCACTCATAGAAAGAGGAAAAAATAAGGAGAAATGAAAGAATTTCTCCCCGTTACCCCTTCGCTGGGAGGCTTCTGTTTTTGGAGCTGCCCCAGGTTTACTTGATTTTGTAAATATGGGGCAGCATCAAAACCCATGGAACACCTCCTTGATGCAGAGTAAGGCTACGCAATGGCTAGCGTGGCTATGTCTTACATCATATCTATGAGTCCATGCAAAGCTATGCAGGGTGACTTTGAACCATCTCATAGGTATGGTTGAGATGCTTCCTCTGGCGATGCAAGCCTCTCATAAATAAGCCCCAAAATATTCTGTACGTTTTTTAGGTCTTCCACCATCAATAATGGGCAGCATACTGAAAAATACATTTAAAACGTTGGTACTTAGTGGGAAATACACTGTAGTGTATTATGAAACCTCTATTAGTTAATGCGCTGCCATGGTGTATGTGTAACCAGTGAGCCACAGAATTAAATCTTGATTGATGCAGTGGAGAATAGTGATGTGTATTTTTACTGCTAAGAGGTCACAGCCTATGACAGAAAGCACTGTGAATATGTAAGTCATTATTTTATACTTGCATTACACAGTGTAAGATAGAATGCTGCAAAACATGCAAATAGTTTTACAATAAAATAGTGCTTCCAAAATGTAGATTTTAGTAATACCAGAGCATAAGTGATGCAATTTCTTTTACATACTGCCCCTTCACCTCTTTAGGAGTACCAAGGGCTGTGTAAATGCAGTTAAAAAAAACATAAAAGCAAGCACTTCACAGCCCAGTTGTAACTCTTTGCACTATCACTCAAAAAACACATCTTTGTCATCACAAAGGTTGGAGTGATTTGAACAATTAAAGCTAGAACCGGCTCCCAAGCACCCTTTACACTTACAGATTAACTAATAGCGCGCATTTTCATTTCATTCAGGCAAGCAGGTACTCTGGCAGGAAAGCTTTTCCAGCACTAGAGACTCAGTTGATAAAACTTCAGCTGATAACAATCTAAGGGCCATATTATCAAGAACGGCGATAACATTATCGCCGCTTTAGCGGCAGGAAACTGCCGCTAAAGCGGCGATAAGGGGCTTGATAACTTTTTGTGAACTATACCACAACTATTAAGAACATTTTCCATATCACCAGAGACAAGTTGAACACCATTGTCCGTCAGTTTAGTTTCAGGTATGCCTTCCCTAGAGATCAGTTTTTTCAGAAAATCAATCACAGTATTGGTATTCACATTTTTTACAAAAGATATTTCTGGCCACCTTGAGTACAGATCCATCACCACAATGATAAATGTGTCAGACCCATCACCATGTACAAGTCCTAAAATATCAAGAGCTATGTCCTTCCAGGGACCACTGAGACGAGACCTTTTTTCCATGGGCTGAGTCTTGAGCTTCAAGCTTTTCTCACTAGGAGAACATTGAACACATTCTCTAACCAAACGCTCTATCTGAACATCTAGGCCAGGCCACCAATAACTAGAGCGCACTCTTTCTTCAGTCTTAGAGATTCCTACGTGTGCCTCATGAGCTAAATCTAACAAATCCTTCCTTAAAGACAAAGGTGGAACTAGTCTGTGACCTCTCAACAGAATTCCTTCACAACAGGAGAGCTGATCTCGCACAGACCAAAATTCTTTTACAGATAGACCTCCCTGTTCTTTATGATGCCAACCATTACGAATAAGAGTCAAAACATTTTGAATAACCTCATCATCTTTACAGGCATTTAACCAACATTCATGAGAAATTACTTTATAATCAATCTCACAAACAAAATCATGGGGATGATCAAAAGCTGGATCAATAGGATTATCAGATTGAGCAATCGGAACTAATCTTGAAAGAGTGTCTGCAATAATGTTATCAGAACCTAGAACATGTTTGACAGCAAAATTAAAACCTTGTAACCCAACAATCCACTTAGAGATTCTTGGAGAAAAAGAATCAATAACTTTACTTGTCAACACTTCACACAAAGGTTTGTGATCAGTTCTTACTACAAAAGAGGTACCCCAAAGAATTTTAAAAAAATGTAATGGCCCAATAGATCGCAAGAGCTTCCCTCTCAATTACTGAATACCTACATTCAGCACCTATCAAATTTCTTGAAACAAACATTATGGTGTTGTCTGGACTTGTGCCATCTTGATAGAAGACAGCACCAGGACCTTAAGGCTGGCATCAGTAGAGATGATGGAACATTTAGTGGGATCAAAATTTCGAAGATTAGGTGCATTTTGTAATTTAAGTTTTATTTCAATAAACTCTTTTCACACAACTCGTACCACACAAATTTCACCCCCTTTTTAAGTAAATTCCTCATATTGAAGGTAGCTTCCGCAAAATTTGTAATTAATTTATTATAATATTCTGCCATTCCCAAAAAGCACATGAGTTGTTTGGGAGTGGATATTTATCTACAAGCACACATTTGTTGAGCTGTCTTAGATCCACACATAATCTTAGAGACCCATCAGCCTTCCTAGCACCCACTACCGGAGCCAACCAGGATGTTCCTTCCACCTCCTCAATGATGCCTTGAGATTTAAGCTTCCTTAACTCGTTTAACATCTCATCTTTAACAGTGAACGGAACATTACGCACTTTACTAGATACTGGAACAGATCCTGGAGACAATTTTATCTTATGACAATAACCCTTTAAACACCCAAGTTTGTCTCCAAATACTTGTTGCTATTCCTCCATCAGCTGAGTTTGTAAAGAAGAATGATCAACAGACTTGATAACACCGCTCTCTTTAAGAATAATAGGAGGAGTGTTATTAGGGTCTAACATGAAACCCAGATCTTTCTGATGCCACCAACTGATAATACTGTCACCCTTCTTGGAGACATACATTTTCCCAGAAGTAAAGCGACCTTCATATTCTATTAGACCCACAAATATTCTCTTAATTCAATACGGTGTCCCCCATAAGCAGTGGGACGGATGTCAGCTTTTAAAAGATTAACGTTTGAACTTAAATTATCACTGAAAAATGTACTCGAAATGATGGTAATTTTCGCACCAGTGTCAAATAATACTTTGGTTTTATGACCTTCCACAAGAATGTAGTCTAAAGGCCCATCACCTCCGACCTGAACAACAATCTGCCCACATTCAAAATCATGCTGATCAGTCGAAACTTCATGGCAAACCTCATTCACTCTTTGTTTAGAAGCTTTGATCCTACAGGCAATAACAAAATGTCGCTTTTTTTTTACAATAAGTGCATACAGTATTTAAGGCCACACAAGATTTATCATCAGCCCAGTGACCAGCATTGTTACATCTATAACACTTATATTGAATGTGAGACCTATTTATTTGTTTGTCTTTAACTTGTGGTTTAATCTGAGAGTGTTTTGACTTGGAAGTTAAATTTGTGTTGACCACTGAAACATCTTTATTAAGATCTTTCTGGATTTCTTTAACACACTCAATTGAATGCTCAATTCTGTTGGCCACTACAAGGACTTCATTCAGAGAAGGTTCATCCTTGAGCCACAATTCATCACGCACCTTCTCAGACACACAACCTAGCATAAATTGATCTCTTATTCTTTCATCTATAAGTGTACTAAATTTACAAGTCGAAGCTAAACGTCTTAGATCGGTGACATAATTTTCAATACTTTCTCCTTCTTTTTGCATTCAACTATCAAAATGGTAATGTTCTAAAATAGTACTGACCTAAGGCAAATAATGTGCGTCCAGTTTACAGATACACAACTCAAATTAATTCATATTTGTTGCAGCACTGTCTGGAACATCTGGAAGATCATCAAAAACATCTTGCCCCTCTGATCCAAGACAGTGCCTGAGCAAAGCTGTTTTCCTCTCAACACTGAGAGAGATACCGCAAATATGGGCATAACGTTCAAAAACTTTTTTCCATTTAGAGCATTTGATAGGAGGATCTCCTGGTGACTGTAAAAATTGGAGCTGCAGTGACGTTTTTCATGACTTAGATATACAATATACAATAAAAGAAATAAAGAAAACAAAATTAATGTAGATTTGTTATGAATAACAGTAATAAAGTACACCAATGAGATATAATAGTAATATGTTCTAATTACGAGAAATTATTGATGACAACAAATGCTTATCAGCATTAAAAGAACAAAAGTACTGGAAGAATATGTTGGGTGTCAGCGCAGATTATGACATGCAATGAACAAGAGCGCAGTATCTAAATGAAACTGTGTTTGTCAGCGCTGTAAATAAATAATCAGAGTTGCTGTGCACATCAGCGTAGTAATGCAACAGTGCATGGGAAAGACATGCTATAAGTAACTAAAGCTGTGCGTGGCAGCGCTGTAAATAAAATATAAGAGTTGCTGTGAGCATCAGCATTGTCATGGCAGAGTGCGCGGGGAAGACATGCTGTATCCAATTGAGGCTGTGCGTGTCAGCGCCGTAAATACATTTTCCGAGTTTGCTGTGCGCATCAGCTTAGTACTGCAATGAAGTACGGTGAAGACACGCTGTATGTAAATGAAGCTGTTCGTGTCAGCGCCGTAAATAAATTATCCGAGTTGGTGTGCGCATCAGCTTAGTACTGCAATAAGTTAAGATGAAGACACACTTTATTTAAATAAAGCTGTGCATGTCAGCGGCGTAAATAAATTGTCCGAGGTGCTGTGCGCATCAGCGAAGGAATGCAATAAAGTTCGGTGAAGACGTGTTGAATGTAAATGAAGTTGTACGTGGCAGCACCGTAATAAATTATCAGGATTGCTGTGCGCGCGATGAAGACACGCTGTATGTAAATTGTTGAATTCATTGGGTTTCCTTTTCATTTGTTTATCTTGGGCTTGTATTCTATGTTCTATATTCTTGTTGGGGATTCTATGGATGGGCGTTGGGAGCCAGTGTGTGAAGATACTGTAGCATGGTGGTTGTACAAGCTGTTCTTCTACTGTACTTGGAATAAACTAAGGAAAACATCTCACGCTTCCATTTCGAGTTACTTCATGAAATTTTGGCGACAAGATGGGATAATTCTAAGACCACAGAAAAAGAAGACAGCGTTTGTGAGAAGTTGGCCTGGTATGTGATGCTCACTAATTCTAGTGATCACCTTGTACCATGCCAAGCAACCCTTATGATGATCGGTTGTAAGTCAACCTTATAGACCAGTTATCCTAGTGGTAACGTGGACAAAGCAGTCTTAGGCTAAACTCTGAAAGGCATGTGAAGCCAGCTGTATTACCATACACAACCCCCTTGACTACCAGATGAAAGGACACCACACAGATATATATTGAATATATATATATATATTTATTAACTACAAATATCTCCTGAACTCTTTATGAGCACAGAAGCACAAGCGTTAAACAAAACACAGTTTAAAATACACAAAAGTTGCACAATATGGATGAGCCCTAGGGGCCACCTAAACCATATACTAAGAAAGTGGTATAAGAGATACCAATCGAAAAGGAAACAGGCCTAGGGCCTTGGGAATCGCTGTAGCTGTTCGGGACTAGCAGAGACTAAGTCGGGAAAGGCCCGCGGGACTCGGGTTCAGTGTTTAAAGTGCACGCACTCACCAATGCAATGTCTATGGTGCGTACAAGTTATAAAGTTAGTTAGTTAGGAACCTTCCGAGTGACCTAGAAAGCTGAAACTTAAGACACAGGCCCTAGAGGTGTGTACCAGTGTGGGAACACCGGCGTTGCTGAGTTACCTCACCCACAGGAAGCGGGTGCCTAGGGTCGAAGTAGTGTCGGGTTTCGTCACGCTGGTCGATGGTGCTTGGAGCTGAAGATGCTGCAGGCGGCTTGATGTGAAGAGTTCCCGTGGATCCAAAGGTGGATCTGATGTCGTGAAGACCTGAAAGCAGAGGGGACAATGTTCAAAGTTACTAGCCAGTGACTACCGTGGAACCGGATTGGAACCACGCGATGTCGGGTGCAAACAGGCGTTAAGGTGTAGCTTCTCTCTGCAGCCACGTAGACACGAGGGGTTGAGGACGTCCAGGAGTCGATCACGAGCTGTCCCACGCAGGCTTCTCGCTGTTGGCGGTGTCGGCAACTTGATTGAAGCAAACAGGCCTTGGCTAGTGCAAGCCACGCAGGAATCAAAAAAGGCTTATCACTCGGACCAGCAAGGTCAGAGCAGGTGCTCCCTTTTACAGGAACGAGGGCAAGTCTGGAGCAACCAGACCCGCAGTGTAGTTTGTGGATTTCGTTGCCAAGATGGCCGCTGACCACGTGGCAAGTGGCCGGGATGGTTCGTCGAGTGGCACAATGCAAAAGGGCCCCACGCAGATCGTGGAGATGCTGGGGGGCTGATCTTCGGTGCAAGGGCTGCTCAGTGGTGGGGGTTCTCAGTCCCCAAAGCACAATGTCGAGGGTGCCTCGGATGCTGCGCAGTCAGCTTCTTGGGGGTCTTTCAAGAGGTCCGGTCCCACGTCTCTCGGTGCCTCCAAGGGTCCCTTCTTTGCAAGGACTGTGGATCGGGCTGTGAGAAGTCTGGGAGTCTGGGTCTTGTTAGCCTTTGGGCTTGGGCTCCGGCGGGAGGCGGCGGCAAAGCAGACGTTGAGTTGCTGGTTGGTGCCTGTGTTCACAGGGTGGCCACTCCTAGGCCACAAGGGAGATGCTCTTCAGTCTTCTGTGCAGCAGAATGTCGAAGTCCAGTCGTCTTCTTAGTTTCAAGTTGATTCAGGATGATCTGAGGTGCTATGGCACTGCTTCCACTCTTATTCCCAATCTGAGGGGTGGATCACCTGCTAGGTCCCTCCTCTGGGTGGGACCAGGAAGGGGGGCGGTTACACCCCCTTTCCTTTGTCCAGCTCCTCACCAGGCCTTGGTCTGGAAAGTCCCAGGACCGGTTTGGACAGGCTTATGCACGGGGACACCTTGTGTGCCCCGGGCATGTCTCAATCTATGCAGCCCTGTCCTACCCAATACACAAAATCCTGTCTGGGGTGGTGCTTGCACCTCCCAAGGCAGGAAACCCTTTGTCCAAGCCTCCCTCGCTGGAAGGACTCCCAGCAGCAGGAGGTCAGACTTGTGTCTGTGGTGGCAGCGTCCATTTTGTGATGCTGAGGCTCTGGTTAACTTTAACCGGGGTTAAGGCTACACACATGTCGTGTCCCTCTAGAAGGGTGGAATGCTATCCCCGTCGACAGAACTGTCAAGGGGATAGTATTCCAAATTGTATAACACCTTACTCGACATGTTTTGATAAAGCCAAACCAAAGTTAGCATATAACTGCGAGGATTATAATGCACTTAAGAGTATATGGTATGGCAATATCCCGCAACAGCTAAGGGAGTGGTTCCCGATGGCTGCAGACAGGCTCAGCTCATGCCAGAGCACCATCTCACATATTTCCAAGCACTCTGCCTCCAGGATTGATGAGACCTTCCTTAGGAGTGGCTGATAGGAACATATGTGTCCAGTTAAGGTTATATATAGGGAGACTATATCTAAGTAAGAGGTGATTACACCAACTTACCCCAGCTGAGTGATCAACCAGTTGTGTCAAATATGGAGGCCATGCCAGGGGTGGCACAATACATGGTGCAGCCCCTGGTAGGCCTTGGAAACACCTATGCCCTGGGTACCTAGGGTACACTGTTACAGGGGCCAATAAGGTGAACCAATTCCAATTCGTAGTGCACCTAGAGTGCATTGGCAGTAATTTAGAGAGAGAACAGCAGGCTGTGGGTCTGATTAGCAGGCCCACAGCCACATTAAGTCATAAACCAGTGAAGCAAAAAGCAAAAATTTGGGGTGACCATAGGATAGCAGACCCTACTCTCCTACAGCGTTCATTTGGCTTCAAGGTATTTTTTTTTAAACTATCTTTGTGCGGGAAAGCACCAGCGGCCGTTTTATGTATTGTGCTTCTGATTGCACCCGCAGCTGATTCATACATTGTGTTGTGATTGCACCGGCGGCTGATTAATGTACCGTGCTTGTGCTTGTGCTTGTGATCGCACCAGCGGCTGAATGTGTCTAGATACATATTTTTTTTAATTTTTATGTACCCAGCTTCATCTTATTTCTGTTGCCAAACTAACTCTGTTATTGTGGCTTTACTGTGAGGCATTTTGTCCTATCGACATTTATATTACAGAAACTAAAGAAAATATTAAATAAAGCTAACCATCATTTCTCCTCGAACGTTGGATTCCTCAGAACGAGACCCGTGCACTTAATTCGTCATACGAAGCTGGCGTTGCTCAAGTTGTTGATGTTATCGCACAATGCATTTTGGATCGCCCTGAGGTTTCTGGGGTATTGACGTCATCACGCACGCAAGGCGGCCATTTTAGATTGGTTTATCAGCGTTTTCAGCATTGTAAAGCATTTCACACACATTTCTCTTCATATTTTATTGTGAACTTTAGTGATTCACACTCTTTCATCTCAAAAGAAATTTATCTCGTTTTTGAATTAATTGAATTCGAGACATTTATTTTTATTTGCAAAAAAATTTTTTGAGGAAATTTTTTTTAAGGAAGTTTATTTTAAGTCATTTATTCCTATTACTCCACATTATACCGTTTATTTAATATGTCCTCCATTTTAGCGCCTCCACATTTCTTACCAGTTTCAGGAGAACCAAAAATTGAATGGGAGTTATGGTACCCAATGTTTTTGGCATATGTGGAGGTATTGGAAGAAGATGGTTGTTCCCAAAAGAGGAAACTAGATCTTTTGAGGCATTGTTTAGGTGGACAGGGAATAAAAGAATTTACGAATTTGCCTCCAATTGAAGGATCGGAGGAGACTGATGTATTTGAAATTGCTGTAAAACAACTGTCTTTACGCTTTGGTAAGAAAATCAATACCGTAATGGAAAGATTCAAGTTTTACTCACGAGCTCAGAAAGATGATGAGTCTATTGAAACCTACGTCTCAGCATTACGTGCTTTAGCGGGTTCCTGCGCTTTTGACACTATCAACTATGAACAAGTTCTACGAGACCAAATCATGATGAAAACTAAGAGTAAAAAAATACAAGAGAGACTATGGTTGGGTACTGAATCTTCTCTGAGTGCCATAGTTAACACAGCTAAAGGTATTGAACAATCTGAGAAATTTGTTAATGAGATTAGCGGTCAATCTCAAACTGTTTCTGTTAAAATTCAGGATTCCACTTCTGAAGTATCTGTGGTTAAGAATCAGTCCTATCTTAAGAAACCTTTGCATCCCTTTAAACAAGAGGTGGAAATGAAAGAAAACAAGTGGGAAAAAAAAGAATTTACCTCTTCTGAAAACAAATTTGCTGGGAAACGTAATTTCATAATATGTTATAGATGTGGTAGTTTTGACCATGTTGGACACTTTAGAAATTGTCCAGCATTAAATAAAATTTGTATAAAATACAAGAGGGTAGGCCATTTTGGGAAAATGTGTAGATCTAATCCAAAAGTCAATTGCGTAACATCAGGTGAAGAAGGACTGTGTGAACAATTCAGTGAATTTAATTGCATTTCTTGTGTTGGATGTAGTGACACCAAGAGTTTTCCATCTTGTTTGATATCTATTAATGGTGAAGATATTCAAATGATAGTTGATTCTTGTGCTTGGTACACTATAATTGGGAAAGAAGTTTTTATGAAATTAAAGGGGGACAAAGAATTATTGTCTCCTGATATTAGACCTGCTGGTTATACTGAAAAAAAATTGATTTGGAAGGTTTTTTTGAGCAGATTTAAATTTTCAAGGTAGAAGAACCAGAGGCAAGGTATATGTAGCTACTAAAGGTGTGTCAATTTTAGGTTGGCCTCATCAGAAGGAAATGGGGATGAAACTTGATCCTAATGCCTCACCTTCTGTCTATGTTGTATCTGATTCCAATGAACAATTTGTTGCTAGTATTAAGGCGACGTTTCCAAAAGTTTTTGAGGAGAGTCTTGGCGAATTTATTGACTTCAAACATAAAATCATTTTCAAAAGTACTGCTATTCCGGTGAGACACAGAGGACGCAATGTACCTCTTGCTTATCGTGATAAATTGAAGAATATGTTGGGAGAGTTAGTACATGGTAAGGTCATCGAACCCATTGAATCTTCACCGTGGGTTTCTCCGGTTGTCCTTTCTCTTAAACCTAATGGGGATCTTCGGTTACGTGTTGACCTCCGCAGTCTTAACAAAGAGATTTGGACTGATAGACATCCTTTACCTCATATACACAAATTAATCTCAACACTATCTGGGGCTTGTGTTTTTTCAACATTGGATTTGGCTAGTGCCTATCATCAGGTTGTGCTACATGAGGATTCAAAATGTTTAACAGCATTCATAACACCTGAGGGTATGTACCAATTTTTAAGAATGCCTTTTGGTTTAGCTAGCGCAGCATCTGTATTCCAAAGATTGATGAAGGAAGTTTTGGAAGGTTGTTCTGGTGCGATAGCCTTTCAGGACGACATACTAATCTATGGCAAAGATTCTGTGGAACATGATAACAATTTGATGAAAGTTTTGCAGAGTATACAGAATAAAGGGTTGACTCTTAAATATTCTAAATGCAAATTTAGACAAGGAAAGGTTGAATACTTGGGACATGAAATATCTAGCCTGGGCATCAAACCTAAGCTTAACCACGTTAAAAGTATTGCTGAAGCACCTGCTCCTACAAACAAAGAACAGTTATACTCATTTTTGGGTCTTACTGAGTTCAATAGCAAATTTATCCAGAACTATGCTTCAAAAGTATTTCATCTTAGATTGTTGTTAAAGAAAAATGCAAAATTTGATTGGAGTAAAGATCAACAAATTGAGTTTGAGATTCTTAAGAAGGAGATTTGCTCAGCACCGTTTTTGAAACCATTTGTGGTTGGACAGGAATGTGTAGTAGCTGTTGATGCGAGTGGGACTGGTTTGGGTGCAGTTTTGATGCAGAGAAATAATGGAATTGAACATATCATTTCATATGCCTCGAGATCATTGCGTGGTGCTGAATGCAGTTATTCCACTATGAAGCTTGTATTTGGGCTGCACAGTATTTCAGACAATTCTTGTGGGGAACAAAATTTTGTTTAAGGACGGACCATAAACCTTTGATTAACATGTTAGATGCTGGTGGTGGAAGAACTTTGACTGCACGTTTGGCTAGATTGGCTGCTAAGTTACAAGAATTTCAATGTAGTGTTGAGTATATTCCTGGCCGTATGAATGTCCACGCTGACTGTATGTCTTGGTTACCTCTACCCATTGATGTGGATTCTAATGATTCTGGGGAAGAGTGTGTTGACGTTGCATATACTTTTCAAGATGTCAACAGAATTGGTTTTTCTGGAGTTATTTCAGAGGATGATTGGAGAAAAGCTATGGGTGAGGATAATGTTTTGTGTTTTGAATTTTTGCGTGTTGGATGGCCAAAAGAGAGGAAGTTGAATGGTGAGTTGAGTTTGTTTTTAAGGTGAAGGAGGAACTTATGTCTTCACAAGATATTGTTACCAGAGGTGACAAAATTGTTCCTCCATTTGGTGTTAGAGAAAAATTAATGACCATTGCTCATGAGGGACACTTAGGTATGTCTTGTACTAAGAGGCGTTTAAGAGAATTCTACTGGTGACCAAGCATTGACAGTATTGTAGACAAACTGGTTAGGGACTGTGGGGCATATTATCAAGGGGGTTTATCTCCGCTTTTTTGGCTTTAAAAGCCAAGAAAGCGGCGATAAAATTATCTCCCTATTACCTAGCTGTCGCTAACACCAGTTAGCGACAGCTAGTAGGAGATAGCGACATCTTGGGCCCCACTTTGCATGTCAGTGATATTTATCACTAATGACATGCAAAGTGGGCGTGCCAAGATGTTAGCGACTGAAAACAGTCGCTAACATCGCTATCTCCTATTACCAACTTTTGGAGATATTCGCGCTAAGCGCGAATATCTCCAAAATCTAACACCTGCCCTGAGCAGTTCTTAGCCATGTTATCCAATGGGAGGTGGATAACATGGCTAAGAGCATTAGCTCGGTAATGCATGAATATCGCTGACTTTTCAGCGATATTCATGCTTTGCGGCGATTTTTATCACATTTGCGTTAAACCTTGGTAATACCAAGGTTTATTTGCGGTAAAAATTGCCGCAGCTCAGTGGTAAATTTTTGTCTCTAACCAAGCAATAGCGATAATTATCGCTATTGCTTGGTAATATGCCCCTGTATTCCTTGTTCCAAGAGTGATAAATCTGTCAAACCTTTGTCTACTTCCACATCTCCTATTGAGTTTGTTGATGGACCTTGGAAGAAACTGGGGATTGATATCATTGGCCCTTTGTGTTTGCCTTCTTCTAAGGAAGTTTTTGCTTTGGTTTTAATAGACTATTTTTCTAAATGGCCAGAGGTTAAAGTTGTAGAGAAAATTACTTCTTCGCAAGTGATTGAATTTCTTGATAATGTTTTTTCCAGTGAGGGTTTACCTCCAGAGTTGGTTTCGGATAATGGTACCCAATTTACAAGTAAGGAGATGGAACTGTTTTAAAAGACTTACGGTATTGTGCACAAAAGGGTCTCTAATTATAACCCACAGGCGAATGGTCAGGTTGAGCGCTTCAACCGAGTTATCAAAGAATCTATTCAACTGGCTGTGAAAAGTAATATTGATTGGCGGAAAGCTTTGCGAGCTACTTTGCTTACTTATCGCACTTCCCCGAGTGCTGTTACTGGTTATTCTCCTTTTGAAATGTTGAGAGGCCGGAACCCTGGGGTGAAACTTCTGCCTTGGTGGTTGAAAGGAAAGTATTCACAGGATGATGGTGTGGATTTTGCTCAAGCAAGAGAACGTGGACAAAACTATCAAGGGAAAATGAATAAGTATAAATTTGTGCATCAAGGGCAGGATCAGAGAGTTCAAATTGGTGATTTGGTGAGAGTGAAATTTGGAGGGACTTTTAATAGGAAAGGGTCTAAATGGTCTGATCCTATTGAGGTGATTGAAGTTTTTTCTAAGGCTGTGAGGGTAAAAGATGGTAAAGTTTGGAATTTCAGACGTGTTTCTTTGTTCAACAATAGGTCTCTTGTTGGGAAACCTCAATTGCCTGCTGTGCATTCCAAAGAAATAATTCATGAGGATTCTCAGAATTTCTTTGACAGTTTCTATTTTCCTGAACCTACTTCAGATGGTGGTCAAGTTCCTGGTTCTGTTTCAGGTGGCCAAATTGAGAACGGTTCTGAGCAAACTCCTTCTCCTGTTGTGGGACAGAATAGTATGATTGGGGAAATGGGAGTTGCTGATAGTACCTCTAAAGATGCATACCAATCCGTGTGTGAACCTAGAAGGAGTTGTCGTACTAGGAATGCTCCGTTAAAAATGAAAGATTTTGTGAAATATTGATGAATTTCATGTTTTTTTGTTGTTTTTTTGTTTTTAATGGGGGGAGGTGTGTTGTATTCATTGGGTTTCCTTTTCATTTGTTTATCTTGGGCTTGTATTCTATGTTCTATATTCTTGTTGGGGATTCTATGGATGGGCGGTTGGGAGCCAGTGTGTGAAGATACTGTAGCATGGTGGTTGTACAAGCTGTTCTTCTACTGTACTTGGAATAAACTAAGGAAAACATCTCACACTTCCATTTCGAGTTACTTCATAAATGAACCTGTGCGTGTCAGCGCTGTGAGCAAATGTATAGTGTAGATGTGCGCAGGTGGAAGAAGATGCGCAGGAAAAGAAATTCTGTCAGCGTAACTAGGCAACAGAAAACAAAGGTTACACATGTTGAAGACTTGAAATGTAGAACGTTGCATTTTAATGGTACGTCAGAGTTTCAGTGACGAGATTATGAAGAGACGTAATAGAAGACAGCATGAAGAGCGTGAATGCACATGAAAGCAGAAAGTGGAATTTAAAAGTAATTAACATAACAGCAGAGTCCAGAGTGAAAACCGTTCAAAGTCTACTGTTAGAAGTGCCTTGTCTAAAATATCTTGAATTGTAGTCTAGCACATCAAAGTAACAGTTTGTCAAAGTGTTAAATTGTACGCTCTGCTTTAAATATTTGCCGAGAGAGCGGCATTTAAGTTGATGCACTGCATGCGCTAAGTAGAAAACAAAAATCTAACTTGAAAGTCTTGTTATGAAGTCTTGTAATGAAGTCAAGTAAAACAATTTTGCAGTGATGACTTGAATGAAGAGATCTTGACTTCAAAGTAATTCCTTAATTACCGATGAATTAGATAACTGGAGTTGAGCTGTTGTTTACCCAGTCGTCGCCAGTGTTAAAAGGTGAGTTCTTTGGTGAAAGATGACACAGGAGTCAGGAAATCTTCTTAAGTTGTTTAATCTTAAATTGATGGAGTAAACAGCTCAGCCACCCAACTGACTCAGGCTCATCTCAGTCAAGATCACCACATTCTAAGTTTGAGCCAAGGCAGCTTTTACATTCTAGAATACATATATGTCACTAGATGATCCTAGTGTCAGATAAGACTACATAACAAATTAGTATCTTTACAACAGCATATTATCAAGCCCCTTATTGCCGCTTTAGCAGCAGTTTCCTGAAGCTAAAGCGGCGATAATGTTATTGTCGTTCTTGATAATATGGCCCTAAATTAGCCTCCAAGGACTGCTGTCTTTTTCCAAAATGAAATCAAATGTTTTTGAATGCAGTCACAAGTGACGCTGGGGAATGCCCGACACCCTTTCCTGGACACCAGGCCCCCCCTTGGGGTCGTGCCCCACAGATTGAAAACCTCTGATCTACAGTAAAGGTCCGTACAAGAAACTGAGATTTATTTATTTATTTATTTTTGCGATTTGTACAGCACGCAACTACCCAGAGGTGTCTCGGCGCTTTAAGATCAAAAACTACACGAACAAGGGCATCTATTATGCAAACAGCCACGTCTTAAGTTGTTTCCTGAATCTGAGTAGCGTGGGGCAAGTCTTAATGCCCAGGGGGAGTGAGTTCCACAGTCTGGCTGTGGCCACTACGAAGCGTCTGCCACCCCAGTTGACCTTTTTTGTACGCAGGACCTTCAGGAGGTGGACTGAGGTTGAGCGGAGAGTTCTTGGTACCTCTAAAAGTCTGAAAGCTAGTTTGAGGAACTGAGGACCATTATTGTTAATGGCCTTAAAATCTCTGCATAGAGTCTTAAACTTTGTGCGGCTTCTTACAGGACGCCAGTGCAGTTTACGAATGAAGGGGGAAATGGAGTTGTGTTTTGGAATGTTGAGCAGAACCCTGGCTGCCACGTTCTGCACCAACTGGAGCTTATTAAGCACCTTTGCCTGAGCATTGAGGAGGAGGGAGTTGCAATAGTCCATTCGTGAAAGTACGAGGGAGGTGATCAGGGTCTTTGCAGCTGAGGTGGGAATGTAAGGTAGGATTTTTTTTAATTTTCCTCAAGGTGAAAAAGGATGAGGAAACAACATTGTTTACATGATAATTAAAGAGAAGCTGATCATCGAAGATGACTCCGAGGTTTCTTACTTTTGTGACAGGTTTGGGCGGGGGGCCTAGTTCGCTTGGCCACCACTGAGGGGACCAACAGGGCTCTAGTTTGCCAAAAAGCATAATCTTAGTCTTGTTGGAATTCAGTTTGAGACAGTTGGCCGCCATCCAGGAGCTGATGGCCAACATTCCCTCCTGGAAGTTGGCGGCCACCCAGTCTCCGTCCGGTGTATAGAGTGGACTAACTGAGTGTCATCAGCATAGGTGGTGAGGCTGATGTCGTGTTCCTTTATCACCCTCGCTAAGTCCGATACGTAGATGTTGAAAAGAATCGGACTTAGCGAGGAGCCCTGTGGGACACCGCAGGGAAGGGAAAAGGGAGATGAATAGAAGGAACCCAGTTTGACAGTTTGGGACCGTTTGTGTAAGAAAGATGCGATCAGGTCCTTGGCTTTGTGTTCCACCTCCATGGCTGCGACACGGTCGCTCAAGATGTTGTGATCGACCGTGTCGAAAGCCGCTGACAAGTCCAACAGTATCAGGACTGCCGCTCCTCCTTTGTCTAACGTGTGTCTGATCTCATCCGCTGCTTTGATGAGCGCTGTTTCGGTTCCGTGTGCTTTCCTAAAGCCAAATTGTGTGTCGTCCAATAAGTTATAGGTGTCAATGAAGTGTGATAATTGTTGGTTCATGAGGCTTTCAAAAATTTTGGATGGAAAGGGTAGGCATGCAATGGGTCTGTAACTAGCAGGATCAGTGGGATCAAGGGAGGTTTTTTTTTAGAAGAGGCCTGATGATCGCCTTTTTCCACACTGACGGGTAGGTACCTGCTTGGAACATATTGTTGCATATAGTGGTTATTGCAGGTGAGATGGCCTCAGGAATGAGGTTGAGGATGGAAGGGGGCAGGGGTCTAGTGGTGAGCCTGATTTGATAGTAGTGATGAGGTGTGAGGTTTGTTCAAGTGTGACTGGGTGGAAGAAAGAAAAGAATGGGGGATTGGGGGAATGGTTGAGAACAGGGGATTTGACAGTGGGCACAGCTTGAGGAGTAAAAGCAGAGAATATGGAGGTGACTTTGTCAGTGAAGAAGTCCGTCAGCGAGTTGCACAGCTCTTGAGATAGTATAGAAGATAAAGAAATGGGTGCTTAAAGACATCAGAGCAAATGATGGAAACTGTCTAGTATAAAGGCCAGCACAAGAAATAGAGATTAAGGCCCAGATTGATCAAACTTTCACTTAACGTTATTCAGCAAGACACCTTGCTTCGCTGTGTGAAAGGAGAGGGATGCAATGCACCACATTTAACATTATATGGCCCCTTCTTGTCCTTTTCATACGCTGGTGCACAATGTGCTGCCTTGCACCTATACAGGCACCTTTGCACCATAGTGCAAGCGTGCCTGCATTGCAGGCATGATTATTTTGTGCAATCCTCAGAGGCTTTTTCCTCTTCCTACGTGTGATGCAGCACATGTAGAAAGAGGAAAAAAAAGAGGAGGAATAAAGATATTTCTTCTCGGTACACCTCCCGTGACAAGGCATAGCGTTTGGACGCATTCCCAGGTCTGCCACGAATGGTAAATCTGGGAATGGGCCAAAATAAATAGGGGAATGCATGGGAACATCCATGCACCATCATGGAATGGCTCCCTGGGGCAGAGTAACACAAGGCAGAAACTTGCACTGCCTTGTGTTACTCCAGATTTACGAGGCACTGTAAGGCCACCTAAGGTGATCTTGTGTTGCTTAGCAAATCTGACTTTAGTGTTGTGTTGCCCTTGCGTTACTTTGCATCATGCATGGGCAACTGACACTATGATAATTCTGCCCCTAAATATATAGAAGTTACAGCCTGAAGTGGGTGATTATGGAAATTAGAATAAGAAAGGTAGATTGTTTATTGACTATAAAAGTGGGTGAAAGAAACAGAGGTGGTACATGTGGCGGTTTGAGCAATAAATGGACCCTTTCTAGAGAGATATCAGGATACAACATTGGTATGAAGTGGGTATTTGATTCGTTGATTATTTTCAACCCCTAAAGAGGCTGTAAAGAGCAATGGGAACCTGCTATAGCAGTGCTTCCCAAACTGTGGGTCACAAGCTAATTCTTTAGTTGGTTGTGATAGTTCAAGCAGTAAATGAAGGTGCATTTAAATTATGTATTTATTGTGTCATATTTGCTGCACTTCAGACTGTAGAAGTTAAATGTCAGGTTATGTCTTCTGACAAATTGCTGCTTATTTTTTTTCAAACTAAGGAATTGGTGTTTACAAACTCCTCTCACTTTGCAGTCAGAGAAAGAAACGTGAAGTGAATTGTGACAATCTTTCTGGGGTACAGGGAGTGTGAAACAAACGCTATATGATTTCATTTTTTTGTAACACAACTAAATATAAATATCTAAAAATGAACTGATCACATTCAGCAGTTAGGAAAGCAAAAATGAAGCACACTGAGGCTGTGGGAAAGGGATCTCCACTAAGGTATTTTCCTCTTCTAAAGAGAGTATGAAGGTGGGGGTGGAGAGTGATATTGAGCGTGCCCGAGTAGGCACGGCACATTGAATGGACTAAGCATACCAAATACCGGGTGGGGGGGAACCCCAGTTAGTATACCAGCAGGAAAAGTGACGCAAGTTAGGAGCCGGCACCAATCACGGTTAGTCCCTGAGGGGAAAGGCAAAGGTGGGAGAACTAGGGAGCAGGCTGTCCATGAGGTTGTTGTGGTTCCCCCAAAGAAAAAAGAGGTGAAGTTTGGGGTCGAAATCCAAGCTCTGTGGGCCCTAGGAGGTGCGATCACTTGCAAAACTCTCACCATCCCTTAGTTCCTATTTTAAGATAATGGAACAAGTTACAGTATCACAGGGGGTGAGGAGTAAGGTATCCCCACTGATTCAGTCAGTACAACTTCCTCTGGAAAATTGTTTCCCCCTGTTGGCTGGGGACCTACAAGTTGGGTGCAGGCCAAGTGCAAGTCCGAGCCTGGATTTAAGTCCAAGTTCAAGCCTGAGGCTGCCCCTTCATAAGAGTGATCCATCTGTCGCAGGAGATCTAAGCCAAGGAGAAAATAGTTCTCAGGCTGTAAGAGGGATCACAAATCAGATGGAAAAAATGATTCTGAACAAGAGGCATGATATTCTTACGAAATGTAAGTTATCTGAGAGCAACCAGAAAGGTATCCAAGAAAAATGTGGTGTCCTGGAAGAAAAATTAGACGATATTTCGGGGACTTTAATTACCAAATAAGATTGGATTTGGGCAAAAGAACTGCACAGAGGCAATGAGAATTAAGGGACAAGGATGAATGAGCTACGTAGTAGAGGGGCCTAGCTCCAGATGAAGTTTCCAGCAATGTTGAAAATCATGTGGCGAAACAAGATGTATAATATTAGTAGTCCAGAAGAGATTGACACCTTTCTAGCTCAGATGGAGGGATGAGCTGTTAGTCCTTAAAGCCTCCGTAAGGGTCTTCTAGCTGATGAAATAGTGTAGACGCTAAACACAAATTTACTATGAATTGTTAGACTTTTTTCCTTTCTTTAAGTACAAGTATTTATCTCTCTTTGGGAAGGGGGTCAGAGAAGAGAGTGGGTTTCCCGGGGGTGGGAGGGGTTAAGAGGGGCAATGGGTGTGGGGAGCATGGGGAAAAAAGAATAAAATTAGTCCTCTTTTTGCTATCCTCTAATGTGGCTGTTGGTATCCATGGGATCCATATGGCTGGGAAGTTTAAACAAGGGTCTATGCCGAAGGAGATGAAGGAGCCAAACGGGGACGGAGTTTGGGGTTTTGAGTATGAATGGGTTACATTTAGTTAATTTTTTATCCTGGAATGTCAATGGTTTGAGATCAAGGAAGAAGGTGGACCGGGTGACATAATACCTTAAGAATAGTGAGGCGCAGATTGTACTGCTACAAGAGACCCATCCGGAAAGTAATGTGTGTGGGCTATGCTTCAACAATTACGTTGGATCCAGGAGGTAGTGTGCTCAGACCAGAGAGGGTGCACCAGAAGAGTGGCTTTAATTATTAGAAGCAACTCTGGAATAAGGCTAGTTAAACACAAATCGGATTGCTCTGGTAGATGATTAGTGGCCACCCTATCAATTCAAGGTACGCCTGTAGAGTGTGCATTATATTATGGTCAAACAATGATAATCTTGAAGCCCTAATGAAGCTAGAATCTTGTGTGTTGGGGACAATGGCCCCAAATGTACATGGAGGAGATTTTAATTTAGTTCTACATAAGGAACTATTCAGAACATCGAGAGTTAAATATATCAGCCCTCCTAAAACAGTTGCTGGGCTGAAAAGCACCCAAACCAACAGACCACGCACGCAACCTGGGCTTCATCCTGGACTCCTCCCTCTCGATGACCAGACAAGTCAACGCCGTCTCCTCGTCGTGTTTCAACATCCTGCGCATGCTACGTAAGATCTTCCGGTGGATCCCCACCGAGACCAGGAAGACAGTCACCCAGGCCATCGTCACCAGCCAACTGGACTACGGCAACTCACTCTACGCTGGAACCACCACCAAACTCCAGAAGAGACTCCAGCGGATCCAGAACGCCTCAGCATGACTCATCCTGGACATCCCCCGTCGCAGCCACATCTCCGGACACCTGAGAGACCTGCACTGGCTCCCGGTCAACAAGACAATCACCTTCCGTCTCCTCACCCACGCACACAAAGCCCTACACAACCAAGGCCCAGGACACCTCAACAGCCGCCTCAACTTCTACGCTCCCAAACGCCAGCTTCGATCGACCAGCCACGCCCTCGCCGCCGTCCCCCGCATCCGAAGAGCCACCACAGGGGGACGGTCCTTCTCCTATCTCACCGCCAAGACATGGAACTCCCTCCCCACCCACCTCCGCCTGACCCAGGACAACCTCGCCTTCAGGAAGCAACTCAAGACCTGGCTGTTCGAGCGGTAGCGGACCCCCCTCCCCCAGCGCCTTGAGACCCTCTGGGTGAGTAGCGCGCTATATAAATGCGATGATTGATTGATTGATTGATTGACAAGTATGATGGCTGAATTGAACTTGATTGATATTTGGCGCAGCAAGATTGGGGAAGCTAGGGATTTTACCTTCTATAATAAAAAGTATCGGCATCACTCTCGCATTGATGGCATCAATCTTGCATTGATTATTTTTTGGTAGATCAGGAGTTGTATGCAGAAGTGGAGGCGGTAACTCATGTCCCTGCGGTTTTGTCAGACCACTCTTCTGTGGCCTTGTCCCTGAGGTTCCATCAAAAAGTGGGACAGAGAATGTGGACGCTGGATAGGACTATCCTATGAGATGGGAAGGTAGTACTTAATATAGTGGAAAGGACTGTTGACTTTTTCTGTCTAATAAGGGCTCTGCAAAAGGGCAAATAGTTTGGGATGCTTTTAAAGCATATTTAAGGGCAATTTTAAGTTCTATAATGGTCGGTGAGAGACGTGTGGTGAAGCATGAAAATGAGAACAGAATTAGAGAGATCAAGGCCAGAGAATGTGAGCTCCAGAAGGCTTCAATTCAGGGTTCAGGTAGAGTTTCTGTGCTTTGAGCATGTATGTGCGCCATATGGCACTTGAAAAAAAGCAAAAAAGTGTTTTTTTCTAGAGAATCGCAAATTACCACCAACTTGAAGTTGGTGGTAATTTGCAATTCCTTAAGGCCAAATAGCAAATTTCTGGTGCTTCCAGAATTGCATTAAAGGAATCACAATTTGCAATTCCTTAATTGCATTTGCAAAATAGAGAATCACTAATTTTGCGATTCTCTATTTTGCAATGGCCTTTTGGGATGATACATCCAAAAAGGCTTTTTCCAAATTCACAAACAGCCAGATTCTGAGAATCGGCCTGTTTGCAAACGGGAAAAAGGCTTGATACATATGGCCCTTGATTCTCTATACCAACAACCCACAAGATGCAATCCCTTATCTGATGGCGAAGGCAGAGAGCTTTGATTTAATCTCAGGATATAAGGTAAACGTGGAAAAAAACAAAATAATGGAATGGAATCAGAATATGAGGAGTCGGCGGTGAAAACTCAAATGCGTTACCTGGAAGTACTGATCACACAGTAACTTGAAGATGTTCCTAAAATAAACTGGAAGAAAGTTATCCAGGAGATAGGGAGTCTGTTGTTAAAATGGGCCAATCTACTCTTAACCCCTTCGGTGCTGCGCACGACCCCCAGCCGTCCCACGGAGGGACGTGTGCGGAGGACGGCCGGGGGCCGTCCGAACCCCGCCCACTGATTAAAACGCCGCACCGCGGCGGAATTCGCGCCACAGTCAACGGGTTAAACATTTATGGTCGGGTGAATCTTATAAAAATGATTGTTCTTCCCAAAATTACTTTTCTTTTTAATTCTATTCCTTTAACCTTTTGAAAGGAGGATATAGCCAAGCTCTAGGGGTTATGCTATTAGGCAGATATTAAAATGGGATCAAGCCTAGTGAGTTGGGAAGTGTTAAGCAACTGTACCAAGGGACAATTGACAAGATTTAAATATTATCAATTACATTCTTGGTGGGCAACACAAGACTGGGTAGGAGAGGAAGAGGACTCAAAGCCCGATCAGGTGATGAGAACTGACCGATGGGAAAAGGAAGTTTCATTTTGGTATTGGGCCTTTCTGGAGGCTGATGATAAGATTGACTTTGAAATCTCAAACCTATGGGCAAAAGTGCTTAGGATGGGGATTTTAAGCAAGTGTGGTTTGATTCCTTTTCCATTCTACGAACAGTTGTGAAACCTGCCTAGCACCCTCAGTGATAATTGGTCTCCAGCGTAGTTATCAAGTGCAACAGGTAACATCGATGTCTGCCCAAGGTGCATGCTCCCATCAGCAGATGACCTGCTTTTGTTTATGCAGTGTCCGAAGATTGTTTCCTATTGGGCCTCGGTATGTGACTTTCTTGGGGAAGTAACTGGTAAACAGATCAAGGTAAGCCCTCATGTTGCATTCTTTGGGCTTAATCAAGAAGAGGATGTGCGACAAACACAGTTATCTCCAAGTTTATCTTTTATGTGGCTCTGTTGACGAGGCGGGAGATATGTAGGCTTTGGAAATCCAACAGCCCCCTCTCCTTTGCTGAGTGCCTCAAAAGCATCATTTATACGAGTCAGTCTGATATGGCCTGTGATCCTAGGAGTCTTGACAAGGTTTGGACAATGTTGGTGGAATGGAGAGAGAAGGCGAGCAGATCTGATGATTAAGCCAAAACATGCTGTCGGTCCTGGTCTCTCCTGTGTTTTGGTCCTCCTCCGTGAGGGAGATGGAAGTGGAAACAGCAGTATCCTTGTGTGGAAATGCAGTTTTTCTTCCTCCTGGCATCTGAGGGACAAGAGCAACCCCAGCAATAGAGTGGGCAGAATGGGGACACAAACAAAAAACATTGTAAATTCTTGCGTCATGTTATACCTGCATCAGGTGTAATGTATGCAGGGTTGGCGTTCCGAAGCAAGAAAGCCTCGTAAAAGTGACGCAGTGAAATCTACAAGATTTCACTGAGTCACTTTTACAACGCAACTGCGTCAAAACCTTACACCTGCTTGAAGCAGGCGTAAGGACTGACACAGCATAATGGAAATAGGCTATCCGAAGCATTGCTGGAGTTGTGTCGTGCTTGTGACACGACTCCAGCAATGCGTTGCCTTTATGTGGTAAATTTAAATTACCTATACTTAATTTATGCGGTAAAGTTCAATAAGAATAACTCAGTCAAAAATTAAGAGGCAGAGTCCGTGGCAGTTTTGTAAGGGTTGTATTCCTTAAAAAGGAATTGGTTCGAACCAGGTATCATATTCCATCACCACAAAGGTTCAGGAAGGGAATCACACTACTTCATTGACAGAACATCATATATATAGTCAATGCATTACAGTAGTGGTAGATGCAGAAGGCGTAACAGCTGAGAGAAGAGAGATAAGAACACATGTACGTAATAAAAAGGCGTAACAGAAGGCGTGTACAAGGGCGTACACGGAGGTGTGTGCTAGAAACGTCATAGAGAAGTGTCACAGGTGGGTGGATCCATAGGAGAATCCTGCAGAGTCAGCAGAAATACATGGCAGAGATGCGCGCGCAGCAACATGACGTGTGATTGACGTGGAACTGGAGGGTGAAGGGGACTTGACATTTAGCCTTACATGAGGAGACAGAAGTCTGGGGTGTCAGAACAACCTAATCCCAAATCATATCTAATATCTTGTGTTTGAGGAACTGTATTATCTGGAAGGAAAGGTCTCTCGGGCAGAGGCTATTCTATACTGACTGCTAGTGTATGCATATGTGACTACGTGTCTAAGTGAGATGCGAGGGGCCATGGGCCTACCATGGTAACAGGAGCAATTAATTACTTGCATGGAGACAGTGAGGCCGGGCCCTTTGCTCTGCAGCTGGGAGGATGTTTACCTAAACTACTAGACAGGAATGTATTTTCGAGTAGCGGAGCAGATAACTTGAAGGCTGAATACAGTTTTGGCAGGCAAGCAGGCCGAGCCAGGCACCGCTCGCCGCACAGGGAGTAAGGCAGAGGTCATAGATACAGCAGGCCGCAGCTTTCAGAGGTAGAAAGCAGGGAAGGGCTCGATGGCAGAAATCAGGGCCTAACTCGCCAGAGCCAGGGAAACGTGAAAAGTGCACCATGTAAAGACGGTGGCAAGGCATACTTAGGAACTGAATATTCGACCCATTCATGGTGGATCTGAAAGAGGACATGTTGACGTTGGACGCAAATGTATTTGCGTCTTCATAGCTGGTTGTGGAGGGAACATACATGTACTTGAAGCACGTACATGGAGCCGTTGGGGTCTACGATAGGGGACACAATTGACCATAAAAATTCATATTACCTCATTCCCTCCTTGTCCCCTACGGACCCTTCATGATATATCAATCCTCATTAATCTATCAATCTGTTCATGTAACATCATTTGCTCTTCTTTCTTCTTACGGTGTTTTGAATGTGTACTTGAATGAGGAATACATGATGTGGCGCACAAGCCGCAAATCGCTGGCCCACATTGTAGACATAGGCAGCAACTGAATACTATGAGAAGGGCAATACCGAGGAAGGATAGGACCTTCCATCCCCAGGCTGACAACACGCTCCAGAACCAACCGGACCAAGTCCAGGTGCCTGGATTCTGGTGTATCTGACTTGCAATCTTGTGAAGACGGGTTATGGCTCTATATACTGATGGCGCGTTTTCTGGAATGAAAACACAGCAACTCGATCCGATGACTCTACAAGCTCCGCCCCTATCGGCCAGGATGACGTCAAGGACAAGACGATTTTGAAGAACAACAATCCGCATAGCAGACTGCTCCTCCGTTAAGTTGCCTAGGGCAGAAGTAGTTTCATTCACTACTGCTTCGAGGGTTCTGGTTAATTTACGTATCAGTTTACTATTAAAGACAGCACCTAAGTAGGGAAAGAAACCTTTATTGAAGTCTGTATATTGCTCCCATGCCGTTTCAGTGTAGTCGACAATCGGGAGATCTCTCTGGGGTCTATTGTGTACTAGATGGGAGTTCCTATGATAATCAGGAGGGGCTAGGAAAACAGGTGGCAGAAGGAATGCAATGTAACAGGTACCATCCCAATCTAGAGGTAAGCGTATATATGCTGTATGACTACAAATGAAATAGGAATGACGGGAAGCTTTAAAGGTAGACTTGCCTTTATCACTGAATTCGATCACAGTAGTACATTTACTGTGACCCAGGTGTACTGAACCATTCTTTCTGACACATAATTCACCTTTGACTGGTAATACGGACATAGCGGGCAGGACTGGTTCGATTTCGGATTCAACGTTCAGAATCATGAGGTTAAGTGTAAAGTTACCTAATCCATATACTTCGTTTTCTAGATCAGTCCCTGTCCTTTTGGGAAGACCCTCCTTGTCAGGGAAGCATACTTTATGCAAAACGGTGTTCAGATTTCCCCACACCCAATTGCCCTGATAAACTACGGAATTGGAATCTAAGGAATTAATCAAACTAAACCATGCACCACAGGAACCATTGTGTGTGAACGGGTACGGAAAGAGGGGCAGAACTCCCTTATATTTCTGATAGGGAGGGAGTCGGCCACATATCCAACAATTTGTAGCGTTGCTGGTCTGATGGGAATGGTGTAACATACTAATGAATGTATTGTTGCGCAGCGCAAGTCGGTAAGATAACTCATGCGGGGGCAGTTCACTGAAAGAGTGCTCGGCAGTGACATTTAAGGAAGAATGTGCACGCTTGAAAATAGGATAGTATATATGTAACAGTATACTTGCAGCAATAATCAAAAGATTCAGAAAAAACATAATCAATAGTGTCACGATACAGTGACTACGAAGTGATTTACAATATTCACGTTTCTTGAGCTGTTTCTGTCTATCTCTCTCTCTATTGGGGTCTAGGGGATACATGTCAGAAACTTGTCTAACCGATTCACCTAGGGGAGGACTTAAACAATTAAACTGTCTGACTTGCTAGACCTCAATTTGGATTTATATTCCTGAGAAGAAGTTTTCTCTACCAGGGGGAGTTTTGAGTCAGTCTGTGGAGGAGGGCCGGGCTGAGAGTTTAAATCTGGCGGCAGTCCATGGTATTTTTTGACATGACTCGAGTGAAGCCAGCCCTTGCGGCCCTCCACTTTAATCGCGGTCCTTGTAGTCAATAGTACTAGCTTCGGCGCTTGCCAACGGGGCTCCAGCGGACTCCTCCTGTCGAAGTTCCTCACGAAGACGAGGTCCCCCGGAACTACTTCATGTGGCTTCACCTCAGTGTTGTCGGGAAAGGCTGCAGCAACCTGTGAACGACATGAATGTAGTGCAGACATCAAGGAAGCAAGGTAATCTGTCAGCATGTTACAATCAACATCTGTAATTTTTCTCGGCAGAGGCGTCCCCCACATATTTGGTGGCCTACCAAAGACCACCTCGTACGGGGATAGCCCTGTTCTTGAGTGTGCGACCATTCTCATGAAAAAGAGTGCAACTGGCAAAGCTACTATCCAGTCGACGCCTTTCTCTCTACAAATCTTGGCAAGACGAATTTTCAGAGTCTGATTATGACGTTCCACGAGACCTGCTGCCTCGGGATGTCGGACACAGTGGAATTTCCATTGGTAGCCTAGCAGGAGTGATACCTGCTTCATAAGCTCGGACGAGAATGGCTGACCGTTATCTGAGTATACGATACGGGGCAAACCATACCTGGGCAAGAATTCACGAACCAGCTGCTTGGTAGTGGTCGGAGCAGTGTAATCTGGGACTGGATATGCTTCGGTCCAACGGGAGAGTGCACATACAACTACGAGGACATATTTGAATCCTCGACAACGTTCCATCTGGATATAATCCATCTGGAGGACTTCAAAAGGGTGATCGGGAGGATGAAATCCACCTTGCTCTACGGGAATGCTTTTACCTGGGTTGAACTGGCAGCAAATCATGCAAGTACGCACTTTCTGTTTGGCTGCTGCTCGTAAATGTTTATTGAACCAAAGGTTTTGAATACTGTCTAACATGGCTTTTTCTCCTAAATGTGCCGGACTATGTACTGTATTAATGATAACTTGAACCATAGAGTCAGGGAGAAACCATGTGGATTTTCCCTTCGTCATCCATCCCTGTTCTGTTTGGATCCCTCCTAGTTCAATCCATTTCTTGATTTCGTCTGGTGTAGCATGTGTCTGTATGTCAATTACATCTAGGGCGGGATCCTTAACTGTCATGCAATGTGTCGATGTCGGGACTATTGACTTGGTCAGGTCAGTTGTGTGAGTTTGATTCTGAGCTGTATGCTTGGCTGTTCGGTCTGCCAGGTCGTTACCCTGGGAAATGGTATCTGTGACTTTCGTGTGTGCCTTGCACTTCATGATGGATATGGCTGTAGGCAGATGTATTGCGTCTAACAGAGCTTGAATGAGGGGACCGTGCTGAATTTTGGCACCGTGAGAAGTCAAAAAACCTCTCTCTCGCCAGAGCACTCCGAAGTCGTGTACAACTCCGAATGCATAACGTGAATCTGTGTATATATTAACTCTCTTGTTCTTGGCTCGAATACAGGCTTGTGTCAGAGCGATGAGCTCTGCTGCTTGAGCTGACAGGGTATCAATACAATTCGTTTCTATGACTTCAGTTTCTGTCGTGACTGCGTAGGCGGCCACTAATTCTCCTGTACTTGTTCTCATGCATGAACCATCCACATAAAGTGTCAGGTCTGGATCTAGTAATGCGGTGTCTGTCAAGTCTTGTCTGGGTTTCGTCGTGATGGTAATGACTTCAATACAATCATGTGCCAATGGGTCTGTCTCACTTAATGGCAAAAGTGTAGCAGGGTTCAATGTATTGCAACGTCTGATTTCTATGTGTGGCTGAAACAATGTCAATTCGTAACCTGTCAGTCGTGCTATAGTCAAGTGTTGAGTCTGTGTTCGGTTTAAAAGAACTTCCACAGAATGTGGAACTTGTACTGTCAATTGGTGTCCTAACACTATGGAATCGCTTTGTCTGATTGCTAGAGCTGTTGCTGCTACAGATTTCAAGCACGCAGGCAGCGCCTGGGCTACTGGATCCAATGTACTAGAAAAATAAGCACACGGTTTGTGTGAACCTGCTTGATCCTGAGTGAGTACTGACAATGCAGTACCTTCACGTTCTGTGATGAAAAGTGTAAAAGGCTTGCTGTAACATGGTGTCGCTAAAACAGGTGCTTGACATAAGGCTTTCTTTAAGTCGTCAAAAGCTTGTGTATGTTCCTGAGTCCATGGGAGGACAGTCGAAGACGCTGCCTCCTGGGTTGTCAACTGTATGAGTGGTTTCGCTAGAAATGCATACTGAGGGATCCATTGTCTACAGTAAGAAGTGAGGCCTATAAAAGCCCGTACCTCCTTTTGTGTCTTGGGTGGTGACATGTTTACAATTAACTGGATGCGGTCAGGTGTTAGCTGTCTCCCCCCTTTGGACAGCAAGTGCCCAAGGTAAACCACTTGCTGAACACAGAATTGAAGCTTCGAAGGGGACACCTTGTGTCCCTTGTCAGCCAGGAAATGCAAAACCGTCAGTGATGCTTGTTCACATTCGGGTTCACTTCGGGCGGTGATCAATAGATCATCGACATACTGAAGTAGGGCAGTGTTATCAGGCATGTGAATACTGTCAAGTTGTCTTTTCAGTGCTTGGCTATAGATGCTGGGGCTTTCTGTGAATCCTTGAGGTGCGCATGCAAATTTGAAGCTTCGACCATTTAAACCGAATCCGAAAAGGTATTGGCTTTCCGGATCAATTGGGACACTAAAGAAGGCGTTCTTCAGATCAATTACAGTAAAGAACGCTGCTTCGGAATCAATGGCAGTCAATAGAGACGAAATATCTGGAACCACCGGATATTGTGGTACGATGCATTTATTCAATTCGCGCAAATCGATAACTAATCGATAAACTGGGGGTGCATTTGGATCAGTACGTTTAAGAATCGGAATGATAGGGGAATTACATAGATTCGAGTCGGTTTCAACAACCACTCCTTGTGCAATGAGCTCGTCAATGATTTTCAGTAAAGCCGCTACAGCATCTGGGGGTAACTTGTATTGTCGGATTCGTGGTAGTACTATTCCTGGCCTGAGTGTGACTCGATATGGTGTAATGTGCATACAACCTACATCAGTGGGGCCTTGTGCCCATAAATGTGCAGGAACATTCTGTAATCTGGGATCAATATCTCTCAACACATAGTGACCCTTAAAGTCACGTAAAAACAGTCTTACTCCTTCCGGAGAACAGCAAATAACAGCTCCTAGAGCTTTCAGTGTCTTTATGCCTAACAAGTTTTCTGGACATGATTTTGTGAGTAATAAATCTGTAGTACGTGTCAATGGACCAACTGCAAGGGGAAGTGGTTTAGATACTTCATTAACAATAGGCTTTCCTGAAAATCCAAGGGAAACATTCTGTGAGCCTGAGAGGGGTGCCCCTGGAACCTCGTCATGACTTATTGTCGTCCTGCTTGCCCCTGTATCAATCAAAAACTTTCTATCTTTTCCTAACACTTGACTATGAACGTAAGGACCCTCCTGATCTACAGGAACCTCAATAAGAGGCAAGCCAACTTCCCTCTCTAGGCTGTTTCATGTGTATCGCTGATAATCGGGATAATCAGATTGCATACTGGTACATCTGCTGCGACGTATGTTGTGTTGCGGCAATGGGCTGTGACTGTGGTACTGCTACGGTCTGTACTGTCTGTTGTGAAGCCTGCATAGGCTGGATATTCTGTGGTATTTGTTGTTGGACCTGGTCCTGTCTAGGTGGACGGGGCCTCTCTTTAGTTTTACCTGTAGCGATATTGTGTTTCAGGACTGCACAATCATTTATATAGTGACCTGGCTGTTTACAATAGTTGCATGTCCCTTTAACAGGAGCTGCTGAATTATTGGACTGTGCCATGCCCTTCTTCTGACTGTCTGCTGGAACTGACTGAGCAACTAGCATTTTCATTTTCGTGTCTTTCATACGTCTTTGTTCGTGATCATGTTCTTCTCTAATTCTGTTCTGGTGGTACTGTAACATTTGTAACATTTGTGAAGGGGTATTAGCTTGCCATGTGCTCTCAACTTTCAGTACTCGGTTCTTAACCTGGGGCAGGGAATTCTCAACTAATTTTGTTACAAAAAGATGTGGATATGACTCGCTACTTGCTTTCAGGCCACTGTTAATAATGAAACATTTCTCAAATCGGGAATAAAAATCACTAGTGTCTTCATCGGGTTTCTGTTTGCAGGCTGAGATTGCACCCCAGTCCTCCTTTTTAATTGCCAACAAGTGTGGCAAAACCTGTACTAACAATCCTGGTAATGCTTTAGTTTTGTCCCCAAGCCCTAGGCCTGGGGTTCGAGTATTTTCTTCGTTCTCTAATGCAGCCCAATCAATCTTTTGTTCTCCCACCTCCCATTCTTTTTCTTTGAGTTTCTCGTAAATACCGGCAGGCAGTAGTACTTTCAATATTTTCATGATGTCGGGATAGGTATAATCACCCATGAGTAACATGTCTTTTATTTCACAGTGAAAACCTGCTGGGTCTTTGTCATGGCTAGGCACTAGTTTCTTCATTTCCAATAGTTCCATTTTTGTTATGGGCGTGTATACAAACACACGTCTAAAAGTATTATCATCATTCCTGACTGGGTGCACTTCTCGTAAGGGATTCTGTCTGTCTATGTAATAAATTTTTCTTTCTACGGGTGGAGCTGGAACAAACTGTGGATTCAGGAAAGTACTATATCTGTGCCGATGTTCTAGAATTACTTTAATTAAATCGGTACCTAGGCCTCTCCATTTATTCATGAGTAGCTCTATTAATATATCAGGTAGGGGACCAGGATCAGAATGTTGGCTTTTATACAATATAAGGAGGTGCTGTATCATGTACATACCAGCTAGTCGCTGTTCATCTGGGGTAAGATTCAAAAACGTTTGCGCTAATGCGTCATCACTATATTTATCAGAATTGTCAGCCCATTGTACTGCTGACCTGGCTAATTCTTGTTCATCCATGGAATCGAGTACATGGTACCCCATTCGTTCTTGAAGTATTTTATCGGTGGCCTGAAATAGATGTTCAGGCGTCTTCGGGTTTGACATAGCAGCGTGAAAAAGTCTCTTGCTTTCTGGACGTATCGGTTTATTAAAGGGTCTACCCCTTCCTACATATGCTATCATTCCTCTATCTTCTGGCTCTTCCTCTGGCTCCTCCTCTGAGGATTTATTTGCATCTGATTCTGCTTCCCTTTCAGCTTTCGCTTTTGCATGGAATACTACTATTTCTTTACGAATTTTTCTGTACATGCTCTCTATACAATTTTGTTTATCATGTTTTCCGTCTGAAATATTCTGGCTCCATGCAGTTAGTACCTTCATCTCTTCCTCATTTACACCAGGCCGGTCTCGTTCTCTTACAAAACAGTTTATGAGGAATCTTAATAGTAGGCTCTGAATGTCTACTTTCTGATACGCCATAGCCTCCTGAATACATTCCGGACCCTCCCCTGTCTGAACAAAATGATATATCCTGTCTAGATTAACCTTCATTCCTGGAAGCAGAACTAAAAAGTCTGCAGCACGTCTTATACGTATTGAGGCTAATAACATGTAACCATCTTTGCCTGGTATGGGGTCATATCTACAATATGTGATAAGTTCTTTAGCTTTTTCACTGCTAATTGGTCTCGGAGTAAGTTGCATTGCTATTTCTTTAGTATTTAATCGATGCGCAGAATCTGTCGGTAGGGCCGTGTCAGGCCCAGGAGGAGTAGGCTGATTAATAGGGTTAATGGGGGGTGCAGGATGTGGTGGAGGACTCTGCCGTTGGGGATGACGGTCAGGGGGTGGTATGCGTGCCGGCGGAACATTGATATATTCGGGAGCTACATCGTCTAAATAAGAGGAAAGGAAAATGTCTTCTACGGTCTTGTGACGTAATTTAGTCGGGAGCAATGGAGGGGGCAGATCTTTCGGTACTTCCGGGGTCGCCTTGGGCAGGCCCTCGGCCAGGACTGGATACAATCCTGTCATAATAGCATTACGACGTCTATCGTGTTGTTCTATTCTAACTCGTTCTCCTTCTTCTAGTAGTTCATTTTCTTTGGCCTTTTCGGAATCCTCTTTACTTCTCTCTGCTTTTCTGAGTGCTTTCTCTGTGCGTCTATGCGATTCTTTACGCCATAATTCAATGGCATCTTTCTGTGATTGTCTGGCTTTCTTTTTCCATAATGCTTCTTCTACTCTCATGATGCACTTGGCATCCCATGTCCCTGTAACGGGCCATCTCTGATTCTCTGCTAGATCTTTGGTGTAGGCCACCCACAAGTCGAGAAATAATACAGCATCTAAGCCGTGTTTATGGTACATAAAATATCCGGGAGTGTCCCTGGGTGGGATGGGAACAGCTTCCTCGAGTATCCCTTTTCTAGTTCCTATCTGTTTCAGTTTCGAAAACAGCGGCATGTTGAGCCGTGATGCTTGATACTTAATACTTACTCGTATTTGGACACAACTAATACAATAAACACAATAATGAAGATCGAACAATCACTCATACCACGACATTAAAACACATTTAAACATTTTGAAAACGAACAACAATAACTAGAATAAAACTAGCTAACTGCATACTGGATATACTGCTAAACAGTACAGATACACCGCTAAACAGTGCAGACCGGGTCTGTGTACCCAAACCCGTCTTGACCGGACACAAACTAATGCACCCGTCTAGATGCGTCCCCAGCAACGGTACTCACCGGGAAGCACGGAACGGAAGGCCCCGGAAACTCGACACTGGACTGGACCGGACTGGACTCGACTCGTGACGTAGGTACTTCGGAACTTCGGAACTGGTGGGCCTCTGAATACCTCGGACCTTGCTCTCTCAGCTGGGCTCTGGTCGGGATCCTCCGCACACCTCACCGCCTCGTCTGGGTGTCGATCGCAGCCTCAGTCACCTCCGTTGGCCTGAGGGAGATACAGGAAATCCTGCGGGTACGCGTAGTTGTCCGTCCGGCTGTGGCAGGGGACCGGGCCTGCAACGCACCACCGGCGCGTAAGGTGGGGGAGGGGTCCCTATTCGGGCGCCAATTATGTGGTAAATTTAAATTACCTATACTTAATTTATGCAGTAAAGTTCAATAAGAATAACTCAGTCAAAAATTAAGAGGCAGAGTCCGTGGCATCTGAGTTTTGTAAGGGTTTTATTCCTTAAAAAGGAATTGGTTCGAACCAGGTAACATGTTCCATCACCACAAAGGTTCAGGAAGGGAATCACACTACTTTATTGACAGAACATCATATATATAGTCAATGCATTACAGTAGTGGTAGATGCAGAAGGCGTAACAGCTGAGAGAAGAGAGATAAGAACACATGTACGTAATAAAAAGGCGTAACAGAAGGCGTGTACAAGGGCGTACACGGAGGTGTGTGCTAGAAACGTCATAGAGAAGTGTCACAGGTGGGTGGATCCATAGGAGAATCCTGCAGAGTCAGCAGAAATACATGGCAGAGATGCGCGCGCAGCAACATGACGTGTGATTGACGTGGAACTGGAGGGTGAAGGGGACTTGACATTTAGCCTTACATGAGGAGACAGAAGTCTGGGGTGTCAGAACAACCTAATCCCAAATCATATCTAATATCTTGTGTTTGAGGAACTGTATTATCTGGAAGGAAAGGTCTCTCGGGCAGAGGCTATTCTATACTGACTGCTAGTGTATGCATATGTGACTACGTGTCTAAGTGAGATGCGAGGGGCCATGGGCCTACCATGGTAACAGGAGCAATGAATTACTTGCATGGAGACAGTGAGGCCGGGCCCTTTGCTCTACAGCTGGGAGGATGTTTACCTAAACTACTAGACAGGAATGTATTTTCGAGTAGCGGAGCAGATAACTTGAAGGCTGAATACAGTTTTGGCAGGCAAGCAGGCCGAGCCAGGCACCGCCCGCCGCACAGGGAGTAAGGCAGAGGTCATAGATACAGCAGGCCGCAGCTTTCAGAGGTAGAAAGCAGGGAAGGGCTCGATGGCAGAAATCAGGGCCTAACTCGCCAGAGCCAGGGAAACGTGAAAAGTGCACCATGTAAAGACGGTGGTAAGGCATACTTAGGAACTGAATATTCGACCCATTCATGGTGGATCTGAAAGAGGACATGTTGACGTTGGACGCAAATGTATTTGCGTCTTCATAGGTGGTTGTGGAGGGAACATACATGTACTTGAAGCACGTACATGGAGCCGTTGGGGTCTACGATAGGGGACACAATTGACCATAAAAATTCATATTACCTCATTTACACCAATAGATGCCTCACGCATCAGTCAGTCCTTGCGCCACGGTGCGCCGCATTGTAAATGCGACACCTATTTTTTACGTGACGCAAATTAACTGACGCCTCTCTGTTAATATGCAGCGATGCGTCAGTTCTTGTAAATCTGCACCATAAATTTTCATGGGATCAAAACAAAGCAAGACACTTTACTTGTTGATGCGCAAATGATAATGATTCACTGAAAACCGATTTCCACATGTAAAATCAAGTTAAATTAAGAACTGGATTTGATTGTAGTAAGAAGTTGAATAAGTTTATTACAGAGAGCATAAGATCCCAGCCATCAGGTATCAGCAGTCAGGTGCAACTGACTCACTTCACTCCTGAGTATTCCATCTCCATGGAGCTACTCAAAGAACAACACGTATATGTATGGTGAAATACTTAAGAAGAAACCAACAATTATATACATAATAAATGCAAAGTGTAAGCACATTGTTACACACCTTCCCCCCCATATAACCCACAAAACAACAAAAAAAATAACATACAATTTCAACATTATTCTCTAACATAATCTCTAAACCTTTAAGGAGGTTTTACAATCCTTCCACTCCTAACCTTTAATGAATTTGAAGGACACATGTTGTAACCACCAGTAGAATTAGAAGTAGAATTAGATAGAAGTACAGTATGTCCTTTGTCCACCAAAAGGTTTTTAATGACAACCACCGTATGAAGGTTCCAGATCCTGGAATCTTCTGTTTTAATTGCATTGGTTAAAAGTTTTACATCTCTATGAGGTTTTATGAACATCTCAGAAGATTTACGTCCAAATGGTGCTCTAATCATGACCAAATCGCATATGTTAACTTGAGTGTTCTTGGCCACATTTCTAGCATCACATCTTAACTTACGTTCTTCAATTTTATAAGCCTCTTTTTTTCTCCAAAAAGTGTGTGAGAATTTATTATTTCCTTTTTTTAGACATGTCATTCACCCAGAAAGGTGCTATGAGAGTATTGGGATGCCTACTTTTAAGTAATACAAACGGTGTGCAACCAGTAGTTGCATGGGGAGTGATCCTATACATTTCCACAATCTTATTAACTCCCTCTTTCCAATCCACATTATTCTGTTTAGACAAGGAAATAGATTCCTTAAGAACATGAACAAAAAGTTCCACCATTCCGTTACTTTCTGGGTGATACAATGAACATCGTTTATGTTTAATAGAACATTTATCCAAGAATTCTTCCATTTCTTCGGATACAAATTGTACACCAATATCTGTTAACAGGTACCCAGGAATACCCTCTCTTGTGAAGATTTCTATCAGAAAACTGACAACATGTTTAGTATCAATACATTTTGTAATCTTGATCTCTGGCCATCTTGAGAACAAATCTATAAGAACAAAAATATATGCTTCACCATCTTTACATTTCACAGGACCTAAAATGTCAAGTGCCAATTCTTCCCACGGACCTTTCGGTCATTCTCTGATGGCCATGGGTTGAACTCTGAGCTTAAAACATTTTTCACTTAATGTACAAGGAATGCATTCCCTCACTAACCTTTCTATTTCCAAATCCATCCCAGGCCACCAATAATTAGGTCTGACTCTTTCTTTGGTTTTGGATACACCTTGATGACCCTGATGGGCTAGCTCAACTAATTCTTTGCGGAAACTCCTGGGGGGAATTAATCTTGTCCCTCGAAAGATCAGCCCACCAGACTTAGACACTTCATGCATCACAAAATGGTAGCACTCAAGAATTGTGCTTACCTTTGGTAGGTAGTGCCTATCCAATTTTAAAATATACATTTCATATTCATTCAAGTTGGAATCCTCAATATCGGGTAAATGATCAAAAACTTCCTGACCCTCTGACCCTAAACAGTGTAAGAGAAGTGCAGTTCTCTTTTCTGCACTAAGGTTTGTCCCACACACCTTAGCATTGCTCTCAAATGCCTTTTTCCATTTTTGCCACGTGATAGGTGGATCTCCAGGGGTTGCTAGAAAAAAGGGAGGAGTAGCTACATTCTGCATGGTGAGGATACAAACACTATGATGCGTAATATTATAACACTTTTGTAACCTTACTGTCTCAGTCAAAAACAAAATGCACAAACAATGAAAAAGAAACTTCACAGTTATTAAATTATATAAAGCATTAAACTAACTTGAGATATAAAAAGTTCAACAATTGACATATATGATGAACATAGAGGACATAGCATGTGAATAAATAGCTCATAAATGAGGGAGATTGTTCATGTAAAATATTTATTAACCCCTTGCATGCTGATGACGAACCCCAGCCGTCATGCACTACGGTGCTCATGTGCTGATGACGGCTGGGGTTCGTCATGGCCCGCCCCTGTTCATTTGTTTACAGCACAGGGGCGGAAACGGGCCAGCAGTGAAGGGGTTAATGAATTGCTAAACAGTACGTACTGCCTGAAAGTAAACTGTATAAAAGATGAAATGTTAATGTGCTCCAGATAAGTATTCCACATTAAAGTGATAGCCTTGAAGATCAACCACCCACCTTGAAATTCTGCTAGAGATGGCATCAATTCCTTTCCTATTAAAATCATCAACCAGGGGTTTATGATCAGTGCGAACAACAAATTTAGTACCCCATAGAAGATTCTTTAGTTTCTTTGTAGCCCAGTGAGCTAATGCCTCCCTTTCATTTACAGAATAACGAAATTCTGCTCCCCTGAGGCTCCTAGAAAGAAAAAGTATGACTTTGGTAGTGTTCTCACTCTCTTGTTGCAGCACTGCTCCTAACCCTTTCATACTTGCATCAGTAATAAGAAAATATTTAGCTGCAGGATCAAAGCTTCGTAACTTTGGTGTCTCTTTGAATGAATGAATGAATGAATGAATAGGTTTTTTGTAAAGCGCGACAATTACCCGCAGGCGTCCCAGCGCTGTATCTGAAAACAAATGAGTGGGGAGTGTCAGGTTATCTGCTGAAAAAAAAGGTTTTTAATTTTTTCCTAAAAAGCAGGATGTTTGGTTCTGAGCGGATGGATAGAGGGAGGGAGTTCCAAAGCCTTGCTACGTTTGTAGAGAACATTCTACCTCCACTTCTTACTTTTTTAAACCTGGGAATGATGACTTGGTGGGCGAGGGTCGACCTGAGCTGCCTGTTAGGATGGTAGGGGGTGATCAGGGTGTGATTAAGGATTGCTCCTTTCCTCCAGTAGGCACGATGGGCGATGCACATACTTTTGAAGTTGACTCTGTCTTTAACTGGCAGCCAGTGGAGGGCTCTTAGTTCAGTTTTCACTGATTGCCTGCGAGGAATGCGTAGGAGAGTACGAGAACCGCAGTTTTGGATTACCTGAAGTTTTTTCAGGATGGATTCGGGGGCTCCTAAGTATAGAGCATTACCGAAGTCGAGCCGGGAAAGAATTAGGCCCTGAACCAAGATCTGTCTGGCCTTGAAAGGGAGGAGTGGCAGGATCTTTCTTATCAATCTGATGATACTCATACAGGTAGCTGCTAGCTTAGTTGCCTGGTGGCCGAATGTTAATGCATTGTCCAGCCATATGCCCAGACTCTTGATGGTATCCCTAGCTGGAGGGGCAGGGCCTAGGTGGCCACAGGGAGTCAATAGTTTGTTGGGGGGAGTTACCCAGCACCATTAGCTCAGTTTTATCGCAGTTGAGCTTAAGGTAGGAAAGGCTCATCCAGGTGCATACTGCTTCCATACAACCTCTGAGATCGCTAGAATAAGAGGAAGGGTGAGTTAGGGTGACCACCAGTTGCGTGTCGTCGGCGTAGGACACGGCTTGAACGCCAAAAGGGCGTATTATTTCTGCGAGGGGGAGCATGTAAATGTTAAACAGCGTGGGGCTCAAGGACAAACCCTGAGGAACCCCACAACTGAGAGGTTTGCTGTGCGAGGTGATGTTGCCCTCACAGACTCGGAAGGAGCGGTCAGAGAGAAAGGCGTGGAGCCAAGCTGCCGCAGTGGAGGTTATCCCTAGTTCTGACATTCTGTGACGTAAGATGTCATGATTCACAGTGTCGAAGGCGGCACTGAGATCCAGCAAAATAATAGCCGCAGTGCCGCCCTCATCTATGATCTTTCTAGCTCCCTCTGTTACTGCTAGTAAGGCAGTTTCAGTTCCATGCATGGGGCGGAACCCAGCCTGTGAGGTGTCCAGGGAGTTGTTTGTTTCTAGGAATTCGATAAGGCACTGATTCACGTACTTTTCTGCGACTTTAGTTATCCATGGTAGTAAAGAAATCGGGCGGTAGTTTCCCGGATTCGTCTGATCCAGATTTGGTTTCTTCAGAAGGGCTTTGACTGTGGCTTGTTTCCACATAGGGGGGACCAGCCCAGCTGAGAGAGAGTTATTGACGAGGTTCTGGATGGTGGGACGAATGGTGGGCAGTACAGTTTTTAGAAAGCGGGCTGGGGCGGGGTCGCTAGGAGATCCCGATTTGACCTGAAGAATTAGGGAACCTAATTTAGAAGGTACCAACGGCGGAAAGGTATTCAGAAAGGTGGAAGGGGGGGGGGGGGGTCTGGTGTGCTGCTGTTCTGGACAGGAGTGCGAAGGAGAGGGAAATGAGGAGTAAATCGTGGCTATTTTATTGTAAAAATAGTCAGCCTGTTCATTGCAGCGGGTTTGTGCGGTCAGGGGATCTGGTGGTTGGTCGGGAAGTTTGAGCAATTTTTTGGCGATCTGATAAATCTCCTTGGGCTTTGATGCTGCTTCGATGATCTTATTTTCGAAAAAGCTTGCTTGAGCTCTTTTTATCTCGAACTTATAGGATTTTATGGACGCCCGGTATTCGGAGTTGCTGGTGTTGGAATAGTCAAGGCGCCATTTCCGTTCAAGTCTCTTGCATTCTCTCTTGAGAGTACGTAAGTTTTGGGAGTACCAAGGGGCGTTTTTTGGTCTTTGTTTGGATTCGATGTCCCTGAAAGGGATGATACGGTCTAAAGAGGTGGTGATCCAAGTGTTAAAATTGTTATTACTGACAATCAGGTCAGGGTTGTTCTGAGGGATAGAGGATTCCACAGTGGATGTCCATAAGTTGGTGTTGAGTTGTGACCATTTACGGTTTCTGCTAGGGGCACAGGGAGGAGAGGGCTGATGGCCTAATGGAGCCCAGAGAAATGGTATCAGAAAATGGTCCGTCCAAGGAAGGATGGTGGGTGGATCAACTGTAAGATGAGTGCAGTTACTGAAAATCGGATCCAGAAGGTGACCTTTTTCATGGTCTAGTGCTAGAAGGTTATTGAGGAGTTCAGTAGCTGCTGAGTCCGAGGGGTCGTCCAGGTGCACATTTGGGTCACCTAGTACGGTATAATTAGGGGAGGAGCAGATGCGACTGGCAACCGCTGAGGCAAGCTGGTTTATAAAGTTAGTCGGAGTGCCAGTTGGTCGATAAATGAGGGTCCCTGAAAAAGTGCAGGTGGGGGAGAAGTCCAGCGAGAAGGTGAGATGTTCGCAGCATGGAAGGTTAATTGGGGAAGAACGGAAGGTGTAACGTTTTTTATAAATGATGGCAATGCCGCCACCCTTTCCTAGGGAGCGGTCAGTTCGGAATATTTGATATCCAGCAGGGAGGACTTGGATAACATCGGGATCGGAGTCAGTTTTGAGCCAAGTTTCCGTAAGGAATATGGCATCAGGGTCTTTATCCAAGATCAGCAAGGATATCTCAATAGCATGTTTAGGGAGGGATCTGCAGTTAAGCAGAAACATGTGGAAAGTGGGGGTGGGGGTCTGTGTGGGAGAGTAGCTTTGAAACATGCAGTGTGGACATTTGAAGTGATGGGAGGTGGGGTCCCAAGAAGTGAGACAGGGATCATTAGTGTGGCCTCGAAGTTGCAGGAGGGTTTTGGAGGAGTACCGTATGGGTGAGGTTTGACCAGCGTTTGTGGCCCCTGGTCCCGGTCGGTTGCGAACGGGCGCAGACGGGCTTGCCTTTGGCACGCGTTCGGCGCCCCGCTGGCGCCGCTGCTGCACCCGTCCGCTGCGCCTCCTGGGAGGGGGAATCATTTTGTAGTGTCTGGGCCTCGGGGTGGGAGGGGCCAAATACACGTGGTCGGGTTCCTCACCTAAGATGGTGGGCCCGGAAGTTGGAGGTGAGGCTAGAGAGCCGGAGGCTCTGTCAGTTTCTAGAGTCAGGGGGGACAGGGATCGCTTTCAATCAGCGGCGGCCTGAACGTGAGTAATTCTGTCAAAGTGCGATTTTTACCAAATGTACAATTTAAAATATTGGCTTTTCCTAAGTGCGCGTTTTAAAAACAAAGTGATGCTTTTTACTCAAGCAGCAATTAAATTGGCAAAGTTACAACGCTGTCCCGGCTTCCGCCTCAGGACCACAACACACAACCACACTCACTCGTAGTCAGTGGAGTGTGAGTCTTTAAGCAATGCTTTTATCCCGACAAATTCCATCTCAGATTGTTCGCTCCAAATGAAGTCAACACCTTTGCATAGGAGTGTTCCCATGTTAATGCACTTTTCAGCAAAACCTTTGACAAATTTGCTGTAATATTTAGCCATGCCTAGAAATTTCATAAGATTTTCCTTATTAGTGGGTGAGGCCAAACTTTGTATGGTCTCGATAAGATCACGTTTAGGTTCAATACCTTTACCCGAGATAGTGTGCCCAAGATAGTCAATGGAAGATCTTTTGAACTTACACTTATCAATCCTGACCGTGAAATTGTGTAGATTAAATTTTCCTAAAACTTGCCTAAGTCTCAAATCATGATCTACATCATCTTTACCATAGATTAGAACATCATCCTGGTAAGTCTTAACTCAATTTTGTCTATTTAACACCTTTTCCAGAGCCCTCTGAAAAACAGAGGCTGCTGATACCAGCCCAAACAGTAGACGAATGAACCTAAAGGTTTCAAAGGGTGTAATGAAGGAGGTGCAATCCCTTGAGTCATCATCCAATTTAATTTGGTGGTACGCCGATTTGAGATCTACTGTGGAAAAGACTTCTGCCCCCTTTAGCAGCATAAGCATGTCCTATATCTTGGGGAGGGGATACCTATCTACAACAACTTGTTTGTTTAGCTCTCTTAGGTCGATGCAGAGACGGAGACTACCATCCGATTTGCATGCAGCAACGATCGGAGCCAACCATTGTGTCCCTTCAACCTCTTCAATTATCCCTTCTGATTTGAGTTTCTCCAATTGTTTCTTCATTTCTTCTCTTACCGGCAAGGGAACACCAAGCACTTTCCTAGCAAAGGGTACAGAACCAGATACTAACTTGATCCTATGTACATAATCACGTAAACATCCTAAATAATTTCTGAATACCTTGGGGAAAGAATTGTTTAAGTCTAAAGTAAAGGCATCACTGCAATCCTGGGATGGAGTCTCATTAACTTGAAAATTATCTTTTAACACAATGGGAGGGTCATGATTGGGATCCAACATAACTCCCAAATCACTCTGATGTAGCCAGCTTAAGATGCTGTCCCCGTTGTGAGATTCATAAACTTTTCCGAAGATATATCTTCCTATGTATTCAATTAAACCATTAAAATACCCTAGAAGTTTTATTGGTTCTCCACCATAAGCGTAAGAATTGATGTCTGCCTTCCATAGCTTGATTTTGTCTTTCATAATAATAATAATAAAGGGGGTTTGTAAAGCGCATGGTGACGCCATCCCGGCGTGTCCCCGCGCTGTGGAGAAGGTCAGGCCAAGAGTAGGACATTTATAAAGAGAATAGGTGGGTTTTCAGAAGTTTTTTGAACATAGTCTCTGTATCCGCTAGTCTGATGCTCATGGGGAGCGAGTTCCATTCTTTGGCAGCCACTACACGAAAAGATCGACCACCCATTCTGGCTTTCTTGATGCGTGGAATTTTGAGCAGTCCAGTTCCCCCAGAACGAAGAGTTCTGTTAGGCTCATAGGGAATAGCCAGATCGGTCATGTAGGGGGGAGCTTTGTGCGAGACGATCCTGTAGCACATGAGAAGTGCTTTAAATAGGACTCTCTTTTTTATTGGTAACCAATACAGAGTGGCTAGGGCAGGTTTAGAGGCTGCTCTTTTTGGGAGTCTAAGGACTAGGCGTGCTGCCGTGTTTTGGAGTACTTGGAGTCTCCTGATGTTTTTTTGCGTTGTTCCGAGGAGAAGCACATTGCCATAGTCTATTCTCGAGGTCACTAGAGCTTGGGTCATAGTGCGCCTGGCTTCAAGAGGGAGGAGGTCTAGGGTACGGTTAAGGGTCTTCATAACCCCGAAGCATTTCCCTACCACTTTGTGCACATGGCTGTCATAAGAGAGTCTGGGATCAACCCAGATCCCTAGGTTCTTGGCTGCTTTGCAGGGAGTGGGTAACGGCCCCAGACATGATGGCCACCACTCCTTGGTCCAGCTCGTATCCCTGCCTCCAATTACTAGGACCTCCGTTTTTGACCCATTTAGCTTCAAGCAGTGTTGGGTCATCCATCCTGCAAGAGCCTGCATGCAAGTTTTAAAGTTGTTCGCAGCAATGGAGGGGGCCTGGGACAGGGAGATGAGAAGTTGGGTATCGTCGGCATATGAAACTAGTTCAATGCCGAACAATTGAACCACTTCAGCCAGATTGAACAGGGTGGGGCTCAGGGCAGAGCCCTGAGGTACCCCCTGTTCTAAGGCTATGCTATCAGAGAGGTGCATGCCATCTGGACCTGGAAGCAACGGTTGGTAAGAAATGCTTTCAGCCAGGCCAGTGCTTCCTTGGTGACCCCGGCTTTGTTCAGACACTGCAGCAAGATGGAATGTGCTACAGTGTCGAACGCGGCACTAAGGTCAAGCATAATCAGTGCCATGGTCTGGCCCTCATCAGCGCCTGCCCTTAGGGTTTCGGTCGCTCTCAGAAGGGCGGTCTCAGTGGAGTATCCCGACCTAAACCCTGATTGAGAACTGTGGAAGGAATTATTGGACTCTAGGTGGGCCATGAGTTGACTGTTTGCTATTTTTCGGCCACCTTCGCCAGATAAGGCAACAGCGAGATGGGCCGCAAGTTTTCTAGGATGTCCTGACTTAAGTTTGTTTTTTTCTTTATCGGAAGTACAATGGCTTTCTTCCACTCCGCAGGGAGGGTGGCCGTGGTAAAGGACAGTTGGAGAATCTGTCTGAAGTATGGTTCTAAGACTTTAAGGCTGGCTGCTAGTATCTTGGGAGGGGCAGGATCCCGAGGGGAGCCTGATTTGATGCTTTTACAGATGCTTGTTAGTATTGTAGTGGAAGGGACTGAAAAGCAGTTAAGGCATGTCTCAGCATGAGTGATCTCCAAGTTCTCTATAAAGTCAGAGCCTGAGGGCAAATCATTAGAGAAGTTTGTGTAGATGTTGGTAATTTTACCAGCAAAGTATTTAGCAATCTTATTGCATGTTTCAACAGAGTCGCTCTGGGATATGTTATCATTAGTTACCACAGAAATTTCTTTAAAAATTTTAAAAAGCTCTTTTGAAGAGTTCTCAGCCTCTCCAATACGAGTCTTATAATGAAGTGCTTTGGCGGAACGAATGAGTTTGTTATAGTTCATTTGCGCTTTTTTATAATGATTTTTAGCAGTTGAGCAAAAGTTGATACGCCATTCACGTTCCAGTTTTTTGCAGGCAGATTTGGCAGCCTGAAGTTCAGATGTAAACCACGGGGAGGGTTTTCTCATCCTCTTGTTAGTTACCGACTTACGAATGGGAGCGGTACTGTCTAAGGCAGTTAGAATACAGTTCTTTAAGCATGTATAAGCAGAGTCGCAATCGGACCCTTCTGGAGGTCCTGTTGCTTCAAGTTTGTTGATAAAAGTATCTAAACAAAAGTTTTTCCACTTTCGACATCGGTAGATCTGCGTGCTATCTTTCCTAATTTCAGACTCAGACATCCATATCTGTAAAGGAATAACGAAGTGGTCAGACCAGGGGACAGGTATTGGAGGAAGCGCTTCCACTCCACTCCAATTCCCAAATACGGGGTCGAGCAGATGACCTTGTCTGTGAGTAGGATCATGGTTTTTATGAGCTAGCTGCAGGGAGAGTAATTCTGCTTTTATGAGAGAGGCATCTTTATCAAGGACATCGTCAAAATGAATGTTCATGTCGCCCAGCACTAAGAGTCTAGATTTCCTCAGGGCGAGGTGTGCTGTAGCCTCTACTAAGCTAGCCGTAAAATCAAACAGTTTACCTGGAGGTCTGTATATAAGAATGCCTGATAGGGAGTGTTGAGGCCCCAGTAGGATGGTGAAGGAAGCGGCTTCACAGTGGTCAATTGTAAGGGGAGACATGGAGCATTCCAGCGGAGCTCTAACGGCGATGGCTATCCCTCCGCCCCTACCGTCCTGTCTGTCAAGTCTGGAGAGGGAGTAGCCAGGAGGCAGTGCCTCTATAATGTCTGGGTCCGACTGGTCGCCAAGCCAGGTTTCGGTTAATAGCAAGATATCGAGTGCTTCATCCTCGAGTAGGTGATAAATTTGGATGCAGTGTTTACTGAGGGATCTGCAGTTTAGTAGCGCAGCTTTTATCTGGCACTTAGGGGGTACTTTTATAGAACCAGTTTCTGGAGAAAAAGGGCACACAGGGCAATTGTGTATTAATGGAGCCTTCATAGAGTGTAAACAAGGTAGAGTTATATCGGGACGAAGTTTCAGCAGGGATTGTTTATCATACCGTATATGTAGGGGCTTCGGTTGACCAGGGTGTTTGGCCCCGCGCCCCGTCCGGCCGCGGACGGGCGCAGACGGGCTGGACTTTGGCTTGACTTCGGCGCGCTTCCGGCGCGCCCGCTGCACGCGTCCGCTGCGCGGTCGCTGGCCAACGCACATTTATAGGCAGTAGGGGCAACTAGAACGCTGACCTGGCAGCCCGGATCCCGGAAGTGCTAGGCTCCTCCTCACCCTCCGCAACAAACGCCCAGAAATGGACGCGGCGGACCGGGGCGGGAGTCGGCAAGAATGTGAGTCGGCTGACTTAGCAATCAGCCTGGCGGTGAGGTACAGTCAGGAAAGTGACAAGAATTATTAAGCACACACAATTTTAAAATTTAGCCTTACTCGCTAAAATTAAAAACACGCTATAGATCAGCGCTAACAGTGTGACACAGTAGTAGAGACACAGCGCAAGCGGATAGAGCCTGCCACTGCCACCGGCAAGACTCTTCTCCACAGCGCGACTGCGTTAGACTACAGTTTAAGTACACATCGCCTACAGCGCAACTAGAACGCTGACCTGGCAGCCCGGATCCCGGAAGTGCTAGGCTCCTCCTCACCCTCCGCAACAAACGCCCAGAAATGGACGCGGCGGACCGGGCGGGAGTCGGCAAGAATGTGAGTCGGCTGACTTAGCAATCAGCCTGGCGGTGAGGTACAGTCAGGAAAGTGACAAGAATTATTAAGCACACACAATTTTAAAATTTAGCCTTACTCACTAAAATTAAAAACACGCTATAGATCAGCGCTAACAGTGTGACACAGTAGTAGAGACACAGCGCAAGCGGATAGAGCCTGCCACTGCCACCGGCAAGACTCTTCTCCACCAACTGTTTATATATAATAGTTATTTTCGCACCAGAATCAAACAAAACACAAGTACCACAATGTTCCACCATCACTTCATCTATGGGACCTTTCTTCTTGTCACTGGATACTGAGAAACTATTTGCCCACAGTCAATATCAGAGACTGACCCACTTTCACTTTCTTCATTCCTGCATACCATATTCACTTTGGCTTTATCTCTCTTTGCTCTGCAAGAAGATGTGAAATATCCCTTTTTTTTTACAAATACCACATTTTGCTTTCAAAGCAGGGCATTTTTTATCATTTGCAAAATGATTCAGATTCCCACGCCAATAGCATTGCGAATCAGAATTCTTGGAAGGCCGAGAAAACTTTTTCTCTGTACTGTTTTTTTTTCATTTTTATCTTTCACCACCATTTTCTCTTTGGAATGTATTTTAACTTCATGATCACACTCTCTCTTATTTCCATGCTTAGAGATCACTTCAACACATTTTTGTGAATGTTCAATTTGCTTTGCAATAGTTATCACTTCATCAAGTGATGGTTCATCCGTCTGCCATATGTCGTCTCTAACTTTTTGTACTTTGCATCCCAACATAAATTGGTCTCTTATTCTTTCTTCTAACAAAGCTCCAAATTTACAAGATGACCCGAACTTCCTGAGTGCAGTTATGTCATTTTCAACTGACTCGCCTTCATTTTGGTTTCGACGACCAAAATGGTAGCACTCAAGAATTGTGCTTACTTTGGTAGGTAGTGCCTATCCAATTTTAAAATATAAATTTCATATTCATTCAAGTTGGAATCCTCAATATCGGGTAAATGATCAAAAACTTCCTGACCCTCTGTCCCTAATTAGTGTAAGAGAAGTGCAGTTCTCTTTTCTGCACTAAGGATTGTCCCACACACCTTAGCCTTGCTCTCAAATACCTTTTTCCATTTTTGCCACGTGATAGGTGGATCTCCAGGGGTTGCTAGAAAAAAAGGAGGAGTAGCTGCATTCTGCATGGTGAGGATGCAAACACTATGATGCGTAATATTATAACACTTTTGTAACCTTACTGTCTCAGTTAAAAACAAAATGCACAAACAATGAAAAAGAAAATTCACAGTTATTAAATTATGTAAAGCATTAAACTAACTTGAGATATAAAAAGTTCAACAATTGACATATATGATGAACATAGAGGACATAGCATGTGAATAAATAGCTCATAAATGAGAGAGATTGTTCATGGAAAATATTTATTAATGAATTGCTAAACAGTACGCACTGCCTGAAAGTAAACTGTATAAAAGATGAAATGTTAATGTCCATCCAAGTTCAGTATGAATAAATAGAATAAATAGATCATAAATCGAGACATATGTTGATGTTTCACTCACCAACTAAGCACTAATCTCATAAAAACTCGCTGTCTCAACATAAAAATATTTATAAGTGTGTGAACTAAAAGTAAAGAAAACAAGATTACGATGAAAGTAATTTAAAACTTAATAATGCTTCCACCGATGTTCCGATCCTGGGTCCAGTCTCTTAACTTCATCGCAGATCCTGATAATATTGCAGAGACCGCAGAGACTGAAAACAATCAAAAGTGAGGAAAAATAAAAATGGCCGTCACATACATGTACAGCGTAAACAAACGTTCTGTCGTCACATGTAGTACGGAAAGCTTTGGAGGTCAGTTCCAGGCTACCGACGACATCACAAGAAAGCTAGAGTGATTTGGAGGTTCGGAGATGCCAAAAGCAAAACCAAGTTCTTTTCCTATTTTAGGACTTGAAAGATTCCACTATGACGGGGTCTCACAGGAATCCAGTATTGCCAGAAAGAACACACAGTGAGTTTTGAAGAACAGCAAATGCAACTTTCAAACCCAAGCTTGTGCGTTGTGGCAAAGTTCAACTGCTAAGGTACCGATGCAAAGTCACCAACGACCATGTAATTTCATGTTCACAAATGTCAATTTAGAAGTAGAAACAGTTATACATTCAGATTTAAAGCATTCTGTTGTAGTGAAGCTCGCAAAACATGTAGGAATAATGGTGTCAAATAGATTTCTCTCCTCTTTTTTTTTTTTAGTAGATACTTCAAAGTAAGTTCAAAGGTGTCAGCATTTCATCCTTTGACGATGAAATAACACATTTCCATAAGTACACATAAAGTCCTAGATTAACTTCCTTTATGCTTGAAAACTGAATCACAAGAGAAACAACAAAGTGTGACCTCTCTCAGCTTAATAATGAAGTACTCGCTTATGAGAGACCAAAAAGCAAGAAACTAGTCACACCTTACTTTGTGAGCTCCTTGCTTATACTTAGGAAATACAGCATTAGCTCCCAACAAAGTATACATGGTAACAAAAAGCCCACATCGAAATCCCCCAACCCTTAATGAAGGCTATGATATGAAAAAACGGAGGTATGTGGCGATTGCTTCAAGTTTCTTTCTAATATTCTTTTAAGTCTCTTAAAAGTTAAGAAAATGTTCCAGTGGGAAGGGGATTAAAACTCACATGAAATGAAGATCTTGAAAGAGTTGAACAAATGAGCTGTAGATGTTCAGATCGTTTCTTCTTATTCCCTGTTAAAAGCGTAGGGTAGGTCACTTTTCCTCGTCACCAGTGTAAAATCAAGTTAAATGAAGAACTGGAGTTGATTGTAGTAAGAAGTTGAATAAGTTTATTACAGAGAGCATAAGATCCCAGCCATCACGTATCAGCAGTCAGTTTGTTAAGGGGATGGAGACTGCCCTCATCACTGCCAGGGATGACCTCCGCATGACTCTGGGCAGAGGAGACACAGTTGCCCTCATTGTCCCGGACCTCCCTGAAACATTTGACACCGTCTTTCACCCCTTCCTCATCCAACACCTACATCATATCAGAATCCAAGAACTCACACCTTGATGGATCAGCTCCTTACCCAGTCAGTCAGCCTGGCATCGTATATCTGTGATGCCCAGGAACTCATCTGCGGAATTCCACAAGGATCCTCCCTGAGCCCGACCCTTCTCAATGCATATATGATCTCTCTACCCATCATCATCCACTGTCACAATACCAATGTCCTCTGTTCTGCTACACCAATGACATGCAGCTCATTCTCTCCCTCACTGACAAGACGCCCAGTACCCGGATTAAGTTCAAGGCTTGCATGACTGAAATCGCTCATTGGATGAAGACCAACTGTCTATCGCTGAACACTAACAAAACTGAAATTGTTATCTGCTGGTGGCCAACAGAGCTTGAACCAACACTCACCCCCACCACCAATGCTAAGAAACTCAGGCTCATCACTTACAGCAAACTCGACATGACCGCCCAAGTCAATGACATCACTGCATCATGCTTCCATACCCTGAAGATACTTAGGAACATTTTCAAGATCCCCAATCAACACCTGCAAAATCACCATGCACCCCCTAGTCACACGCAAGTTGGACTATGGGAACACTCTCTGCGCCGGGATCAACAATAAATTCATCAGGCGGCTCCAAACCATTCAGAAATGAGCAGCCAGAATCACTCTCAAGCTCCAAACACAGCCCTCACGTCACACCACATCTGAAGAAGCTCCATCGGCTCCCCAATCACAAAGAAACACAATCCAATATCTTCACCCACAGTTACAAGGCACTACATAACACTCGCCCAGCATATCTCAACACTTGCACCTGTTTTCACAAACTTTCCAGACACCTCCACTCGTTAGCATTCCTACTTGGTCAAATCGCACGCATACGGAAAACCAGATCTGGCAATCAAACCTTCTTCTACATCGCTCCTCAAGCTTGGAACAACCTGTCGCTACAAATAAGAGCGCCCTCCTCACTTCTTGAATTCCACAAGAAGTTGAAGACCTGCCTTTTCAAATAGTTCCACTAGGCCTTGGATGTGCTTATACTAACACCTGCTCAACGCCAGGGTACCATCCCGGGTGATAGTGCACTCTACAAATCTGCATAACATATTATAGCATTACAAATATGGAGCATTTCTGCTCCCTCCCTTTCATGCAACAAAGCACAGCAATTTTGCTTGCTGGCCCGCGTTACGCGAAAGATTAGTAAATATATCCCTCTAGGTCTGTGCAAATTTAGTGGCATATTCAATGGAAAATGTGCTTTCTCAAATGACAGTTCGCTACCACATGATGCTTTAGTAACAATTAAAAAATCACCAGCCTCATGTCCATTAAAACTAGATATGTCGTAAAACTTTGTTGTTTTAAAAATCGGGTCATGGTTCTACAAAGTTTGGGAAGCACTGTGCTAGAGGGAACCCAAACTCCCTACTGATAGAACTGCATGCCTTCTGAATAACCTTGGTTATGCAGGGGCATTAATCCTGGACAAATACAGTATTTTCAATCATGTTGTGGCAACAACGAAAAATATTCCAAGAGACATCAGCTATCATCATCAATATTATCCTCAAATAATCTTTATTCAGCCACTGTTTGGCCATAAAAGACACAAAGCAATCTTACATTAGACACAATTGTTTAAAGTGCAAGGTGCCAAATAAAATAGGTAAAACGTGTTAAAACCATGATAAACAGAATAAAATACAGAATTTAAAAAGCGACAAATGGATAAATATTGTTTCAACAGAGTGGACCTTCCATGTTTTTCCTAGTTCTTATTGCAGCTTTCAGAAAAGAGCATACCATAACCAAATAGCAGGTGTATTCAACAGTTACAAATGGAACAAAGCCTCTCTACATTTGCGACAGCTCAATAATTTTAAAAGAGGTTTGAGCAAAAGTCTGCAATAGTATTTCAAAAAGTTGCTTAAAAACATATAGTGTAACAGCGATTGTTCGGAGACCCCATCGCAGAAACAAGTTAAAATATGTCCCCCCAACATATCATTTGGGCTACCTACACTCATGAGCCACCAAACAATACAAGTTCTAAAACGGAAAAGGAGAGACCTCTCACATAGAGTGAGGTAAAGTGTCAAATAGACCTTCTAGTTTCACAAAAATCGCAAAAGTGCCTCTTGACCAATAATTTATCATCTTTTAAATACTCTTTGAGGACAAAAAAAGACAAGCCAAGCCCAGCACCTGAAATATGCGCGAGATGTAATTTAACTAGCAAATGGTACTTCATTTATCCAAATGGAGACAATCCAAGATGAATTCTCTACAGAGTTGAGCGTGCGGATTAGCCCACACGCTAACCCACAATAATAATGGGGCTAACTGAACCTTGTCGGCTATGTATGGCTGGTTTAGCTCCAGGTGCATAATAGGGCAGGAAGCTGTGAGTGGCACGTGTAAAAGCCTCCGCCTGGGACACACTATGCATTATAGACTTTCCTCAGTGGCCAAATGGTTCCTCTTCCCCTTCTGCATGGCAGGTTGAAAACTGTCCCAGCTGACCAACTCAGCTTAAGACATGAACTATGCAGCTGGGGCTGCCAAGACCCCGAAGTATTAAAAATAACTTCAAGTAGCTAAAGTTATTTAAGCCGTGTACTGAATGACCCTTGATAACAAGCCTGCGGGTGGCAAACCTACCTTGATCACAGACCATGATCCAAGACTTGCCATAGTTGGTAACCATGTCAAAACTATCCATGAAATGGACAAAACAGTCCACCATTTCCCACAGGGCGTTCGGCGTGGAAAGTTTCCATGAGTGCGAAATCTGCTTATTTAAGGAACGGTTAAAATCATTAGTGAACAAGGGGCCCCTAAAGCATAACATTGCTTCTAGTGAGACAATTGGGGTCCCATCCAGGCCTGGCACCTTGCCTCCAGTACTCTGACGTATGGCCTGATCAACTTCTACAAGGTTCGCTACTACTGGAGATGGGTTGAGCAACCTGAGAGATAGAGAGTTGGTCAACTCGATATTTTCTTCAAGGTGATAAATGGAGGGCAAATGTGCTGCCCAATCGGTGCCCAAGATGTTATATGGCATCAAAGGGCTTTCAGGTGAGCTTCTAGATTTCAATCTTTTGACTGTATTCCAAAAACATTTGCTGTTTATGCTCAATGCAAAGTTTTACAAGATTTCCCAATCCGTCTTAGGCTAGGTCTTCCTGACTTTAACGGCGTGCTTATACTTTCGATGCGCTAACCGAATTTCAGCCTGATTTCGTGGAGATGTAGACAAAGTTACTCTTAATCTCCTGTTTGCTACCGAACAATGCTCATCGAACCATTGTGGATCTCCCTTATCTGCCTTCACAATTCTAAGAAGATATTGTTTGATTGCCTGGGTTAGTGCATCTTAATGGGCTATTAAGATGTTCCCCCGCTTCTGTTAGGCAGTTTATAAATTGCCCCTGATGTGGAGTTAATAGAAAACACAGTACATTTGTTGGGTCTTTAAGGCGTCATGTAAACCTAGACTGTCCGTAGAGTTCTGGGTGGGACTAACATCAGCAGTGGGTTGAAGCCTGCTTACGGGTAACTGCAATAAAGCCCCTAAGGCGTTATGACATCAGCTATCATCAGCCCTGCCTGCCCCTTCAGCTACCTTATGTCCTTCCATAACAAGATGGATATCCTGCTTCACATCATCTTGGAGTTTGGTATCTCACTTTGGTACATTTGCACTGCAGAAGCTATCTGACCCACAACCGTAAAGGAGTTTGCCCCAACCTCAGAGACCAAATTCATCAGATCAGCCGAAGTGTCCTCGCCACCCTGGGGTATGTGCAACACAAAAATCATAAAAGTCTTTACCTCTGACATGAGGGATGTAGCTAACATTGGGGCAGCAGGTGTTGTTACACCACTTCACCCCTATTTTGTATGTCTTTTACTGTGGAACTGGGAGCACTGTCAAATTCTCTATTTGCATTAGGACCTATAGCACCCTTCCTACGCCCTGTTGGTCATGCAATCAATAAATTGCTCCCTTATAACAGGTTTGGGGGTGGGGTGGTCTAACAGAAACTCAATCTCGTCATCTTGACTTCTCTATTCAAAAAACCTATGGCTGACCATGGGATATTATTTAACTACAGGATCACCTTACTCAAAACCTTAGTGGCAGCAGAATTCGCAAACCTGACTCACAAAGGCCCTGGTGTTCTGATTAATCTAGGGTCTTCTTCAGACAAGACACACAAAATACACCATATTTCAATTTAGGAATGCTTTAAAAACTATGGCCCAGATTTAGGGACTATTCATGCAAATCACTCTAGCAATTAAAGATGCTGCGCTGCGTTGCATGAAAGGGAGAGAGCAGAACAGCCCATACCTAGTAAGATTTGGTACTGTTATCCTCTTTCTCTTCATCAGGCCCACACACCCTTGAGCCATAGTGCAATTATGTGTGTGTCCTGTAAGGAATAGTTTTTGTATCGGAAGGGGACCCTTCAAGTACAAAAATGATCCTTTAACACTTTTCCTGCTTGTGCATGTGGTATACAATGCAGCACACATACAATGTAGGAAAACATGGATAAATGAAAATATTTCTCCTTGTTACACTTGTATAGAGAAGGCATAGGATTTAGGCACAACTATCTAGCTACAAAACTTTTTAGATATGGATTTGCATTAAAACACATGGAGGGTTGTCTGGGAACGCCCATGTACCATTCATGGAATAGCCTCTTGATCCAAAGTAATGCAAAGCACCGCATAGGGCAACTTTGCGTTACTTCAGGAAACTATTCAACTCAAATCCTGATTTTCATTGATTAGTAAATCCAAGTATAACAATTTACATTGGGTTTGTGTTACAAATTTAATGCAAACCCAGTGAAAAGTGCTCATAAATCTAGACCGAGAGCTTTTGCTCAATGTATACAAATTGTAGGACTATGCATGGGGATTTAATAGCGCAAATCTAGGTAGCATTGCACTGTACACAGGTTGATTAAAGAGGGTGTTACAGGTGCGATTAGGGTGGAGCACGGCTAGGACACGGTAAATTACCAGCTATGGTCTATCATTCGAAAGGTTACATGGGGTGCAGTGTTGCTTTAAAGAAGAGGGGCTTCTGTTCCCTCAATAGTGAGGAATTTTGTGGACCTGGCTGGGGAGGAAGTGCCAGATCCTGGAAGCATATCAAGAGAATTCTTATACTGGCACATGCATCAACAATGCCATTTGTGATTCCTTATTAGCGAAAAATAAGGGTTTGCTACTAAGGAATAGCAAAAGGCTATCCATGTAGAAATCGCTTAAAAAATAGCGATTTTCAAACAGTCCTTTATTGCGAGTCGCAATTAAAGAATACCTCCCCATTCATTCCTATGGGCCTAGAGGCCCATAGGAATGAATGGGGAGACATTCTCAATTTGCAATTCTAAATTAGAGAATTGCAAACTGAGAATGCAATTTCAAGGGTGCCAGGGTGTCAAAAGGACACCCTGTTGCACCCCTAAAATCTGCATATGAATAACCCTGGGCAAAGCACTACACTACGCTTGCGTAGTTTGCGCAACTTCCCACTGCGCGAATTGCACGTAGCACAGTGCAAACATGCGTAGCGTAGTGTAGTGCAGCGGTCAATTTTTGCTTGCTCGCGGTCCTCAACGTCAAGTTGGCGACCACGAGCAAGCAAAATGACATCCTCGCGAGACTTTTTCCTTGTTCGCGATCACGAGCATGGAAAATAAGCCTCCCGGCGAGATTCTCAACGCGGGGAGGTCAGGTTTCTCATTGCAAGTGGTCGCGCATGCTCGCGACCGCTCGCAATGAGAAACTACCAGTCCGTGTTGAGAAAGCTGCAGCTTGAGTAAAAATCTACTCGAGCAGCAGAAAAGTACAGCTCCCACTGTGCAAGATGCCGTTTTCAATGATTGCACAGTGCCGGATGCTTGTCCACACTGTGCAATCATTGAAAACGACATCTTGCACAGTGCGAACATGCTACTACGCAGTTTGCGAAGAGCACTTTGCATACTTATGAGTAGCGCTACTTCGCGAACTACGCCCACCCCTACATATGAGTACATCTTGCACACACACATGCCCCAAAGGGCATGTGTGTGTGTATAATGGAACTTTGAAAAATGCACTTTAGTGCATTTTTCAAAGTTTTTGCAAATTACCATGAAGTTGAACTTCATGGTAATTTGCTGCCCCTATTAGTGAAATCGCACATTTTTTCACTTTAATGCATTGCATTTAAGGAATCTCAATTTGAGATTCCTTAAATGCAATTGCAATTTAAGTAAACGCAATTTAGAGATTACTTAAATTCCGATTTTTGCATTTGGGATGATGCATTCCAAATGCAAAAATACCGGTCGCAAAGGGGCAGATTCTGCGAAACTGCGACTGGATTTTTCTTTGATGCATGTGGGCCATAGTCTTGTAAAATAAATAATACATTTAATAAAACAGGCACTCATATCATTTAAAAAATACAACTACTTTTGATTCCTTGCCTGTTTCTTAAATTGTTTGTTTTGCAAAGATAACTTCTGGACAGACGGCTTCTCTTGATGTTTTTAACAAACATGGGAGCTTATATACAAGCTCCTTGCGCCGCCAATGTGTAACTTTTAATATGGAAAAAAGTGAGGTACCGGTGGAACAAATGGCTTCTAAATAAGCCCCATTGAGTGGGGGTTATAGATGGGTGAATGTACTGTTGAACATTCACTACCACATTAGTGAAATTATGATTCATACCTTTTGTACTTTTTCAGCCATATGTATTGGGTGCTTGAGTCTCTCTTGATTTAAACTTTTGAAAAAGCTGTGCATGTTTGTAGCATAGCAGTAACGGGATTTTTAGGCACATTTGATCTTGTTATCTCTGCTCCACAGAATTTAGGCATACAGAGATAATGCATGCGAAAGCCATCAGCAGGGATCTGAGCGTCATGAATTTGAATCCAGGCAGGGTACAATCCGCTTACCATTCTTTCATAGTCAGTAAGTTGAATACTATAAACTGGGCAATAGAAGCATCTATTTTTACAGCAGGTATAAAGAACAGAAATTATTGTCAGAAGTTTTAGATAAAGAGCAAACTGTCTCTCCATGCTTCTCTTCACGCAGATATCAACACTAAATAAATAAAGTAAGCTGTGGTTCTATCCTGCCTGGATTACTACAACAACATCTACCTCAGTTTGTGGACCATGATTCTCCTGAAACTGAAAACAAATCCAAAACATTAGGGCCCCTTTTGTTTCTAGCTTGAGACACACTGACCACATTGCTCCAAATTTGACACTCCTGAATAGAATCCCTATACAGTAAATATTACTAACCTTCTGTAATCATATATCTGATTGACATGTAATCTTCTTGAAGATTCCTTACCTTAAGTATACTCTTTCAGCATCAGACTAGTCCAGAAAACGCTTCCCTAGCAGTAGCACAATCTGTAACTGTAGTCAGGGTCAGTCCTGTGTATAAGAGGAAGTGCAATCTGGGCCCAAGCCTTCTGGCCCTCACCGCTGCACAAATGTGTTCCAGCGGCTGCATACACGGATTTCATAGTGGCTTTTCTGGCTGTAAAAAAGATATTTGTAACTTCATCAAGGAGACAAAAGAACTCTAACTGGCACTGTTCAATCTTCAACCACTATCTGGCATGTGAAACCAACAGGATGCACAAGGCCATGAGGCCAAACTGATATGAGATATGCAAGACTTGGAAATGTGGTTGAGTCAGCAATCTCAGAATCATGTCTCAAATATCCATAATCCACTGAGGAAGAGAGAAAGCCTTTATGTGATTTATGTCCAACACCATTACTATCTATGTTAACTTCTGCATTGGAATGAGGTCGGACTGCTGGGCATTGATGGTAGAGCCCAGGTTATGGAGACGAGGAATCATTGCACAACAAAATGTTTCTCGACCAGCGTCAGGACCTCCGCCTTCACCAGTCAGTCGCCCAAGTATGGAGATACATGGACTCCCGAGAAACCCACTGACGTTGCCACAACAGCTAGCACTTTCATGAAAACCTGAGGCCCTACTGTAAGCCTGAATGCCGAGACCATGACATGATAGTGCTTGGACCTCATAGTAAACTTCAGGTAATGACCATGCACAGGGGGAGTTTGAAGTTGGAGGTAGATGTACAAGCAATCCAGGAAGGTCAACAAATTTCCTGCATTCAAGGCCAGCAAGACCTGGCTCAAACACAGCATCTTGAATGAACAAGTTCAGATGAAGTAGATCAAGGATGGATCTCAAAGCTCCAGCCTTACCCTGTGCCTTTTTCTTTCCAAGACAGAACCTCCATGGGTTCTTTGTGTGGGGCAGCAATCTTTGCCTCCAAGCTTGAGGCACGCTCCAGAGAGCATAACCTGGTGGTAGGAAGGCATTGGCGGGGCAGGACAGATAGATCAGTTTGTTATCCAGCAAATCCACCAGAGCTACAGGCTAACTAGAACAACTCCCAGTGGGTGGAAAAGGGGAGACCCTCCCACCCACCAGAGTATGGTGGCATAAGGTGGGGAAGTCAGATACGTTTTAAATATCAGAACCGGCAGAGGATGTTGGGGACTGAACCTGCTGCTACTACTGAAAGGGCCAATTGAGCATGTTGTCTTTGCTGGGTCTGTTGAGGTCTAGAATATCACAAATTGTGTAAGGCAAATGAAACTGCTTTGCTGGTGAGGCCAGACCCAGCGAGAAAGCTCCAGCCCTGCTGTTTTAGAAGCTTTACAGGAAGGAGGTGGCGTTTTCTCTATAAATCAGCTTGCCACTAGAGGATATGTCCATCAAATTGTTTACTTATCTTCCAAAAAGCATGTTGAATGCATCAAGTATGGTGACATAGTTTGACAAAGTTTCGCATGCTGAGAGCTGGTAGCGGTTGATGTGATCTCCTCCTACTGAGAATTAGAGGTATGGGTCCGCCCTGCTAAGAACCCAGATGAGACCTTCTTAGATATAATATAATATGCTAATTAGGGTGCGCGAAATATAGGTGATACAGAATTCTATAGATTTTTGCATCATAACATGTTATCACCTTTTGCTTACTATGGATTAGTGACTATGCTGCTGACTCTGATTTTTATAATACGTATGTTGATATTATACAAGATACTGCGTTTGAGAATGCTGCATTGAAAAATAAACATTTCAAACTTGCACGTGTTTTCATTGCCTCCCAGTTTCGGTTTGGAATGATTATATAACGAAAGAGTGTTCATGTGTTCCACGATACCTGAGGTATTCTAAGTTCATGTTCTGGATTGTCTAAGACATTGGGAAGTATATACTACCGATGCGACACTGTAGCTAGCTTGGTAAGGGGATTTCTGAAACAAAGGTGAGTTGTGGGTCACCCTAACTCACCCAGGTTCTAGATCTCTGTGCACAGTTCTGTGAGAGAACGGAAACCCTGCGACACCAGATGTAAAAGGCTTTCTTCATGTATCCCAGCCACATTTCCATATTGCTCATGTGTGACATTTCCATGGTTTCAGTGTAGGTATGAGTGACATTCTACTGCCAAATGTGTAGCACTTCGACGAGACTTTCTCGCAAGTAAAGCTAACACATGAAGTCCATGCAAAGACATAAATATCAAACTACTGCAAAGTCCGTGAAATGTAAGGTCACTATCCTTCTTGGTGGTTAATGTGCTTGCTCGAGTCGAGTCAATGGGTTTAACTTATCATAAAACAGTATTCTGGGTAATGTACCTGCTGAAAAACACAATCTTTAAAATGCAGGTCACCCATTTGTAATAAATGTAGACAGCTCAGTGAGTTACTGCTTGGGCTGCAGAAATCCATGTGTTACCAGCAGGTTACAAGTAGTAGCCCCTGAAATATAGCTCAGCGAGTTATAACCAGTATTAAGGAACTGCATGTAAACTGCAAGGCATAAGGGTAGTGGACTACACCTGCCCTCTCGTTCTGGAATCTAGGGAACAGGAGGACGTCAGCCTGCTGCTGGGCTTCCACTGCACGTGAATGTCCTGCAACGATATATGGATATCACTAAGGTGCTAACGTTCATAGGCTTTCCACAATGGGCTGCAAAAGCATGAATCTTTTTGGGCCCTTATTGTGGCCGCACCATTTCCTATCTAATATAGAATCAGTAATTGAGACAGGATAGGTGGAAGAATGCGTTACATGACTTTACTTAAATGCTTCCCCAGGTGCTAAAAATACAATGAGATATGGGGCATTGCAAAATATAGAGAAGTCTCCCTGCGTAGGATGGAGAGGCTGATGCATGCCCGTGTCCGCTTACACATAGTGCAGATATCTGAGGGAAAAGCTGAACTGACTGAGTAACAGGAGATGCACACAGTGTGCCATGTCGCCCACTGGGCCTCCTGCACTGTGTCATGCAAGATCTCCAGGGCCTGTGTGACTTATGGGAAGTTAAGAAATAATTGTGACCAGTACTGCGCAGTCTTTGTAAATCCAAGAACCAGATGCTTCTGCAATACCACTGAATTGCTAAACATGGAATTGACTTTCAAGGTCGTCTGAGGTCAAACAGTCAGAGCTTACCCAGGAAGCACATGCATCACTTATATTAAATAAAATATCGAAACTGTGTTAACCCTTTAAAAGAAAGCATAATACTTGATTTATTTACATTACAATATATATATATACGCATTGCTTTTAATATGTCTCTCATTATTCTGTAACTTCTCTGTGTCTCTGAGACTACACAAATTTAACAGTGATATGGGTGCAAGACTAAAGGCAACTGTGTGGAAAGTTCCACAGCAGAAATATACATACACAGTCAGAGACCAAAAAGTTACTGGTTAAACAGAAATATACAGACCAAACTAGTTTCTGCGCGAAGAGAGGACATCTGGTTTTTATGAAGATCGTCGGAACAGAAATATACAGATCGTGCCGAAAAACACAACGGTTGCTCCTTCTATGTGTGCTGCAGAATGCAGCACACCTAGAAAGAGCAAACAACGAGGAAAAATAAAAATAATTCTCCTTGTTGCGCCACTCTAACGCCTCCTTTTCAAAGGCGCCTCAGATTTGCAGATCCTTGTAAATCTGGGGCAGTGTCAAAAAGCAATGGGTGTTGTGTGGGAACGCCCACAGCACCAACCATTGCACGTCCCTTTGTGCCCAGCACTTTAGCGCACCAAAAGTGGCAAAAGAATTATCGCCCCATTCTCAAGCTGGTGCCAACTGCCGATATCGACGGTCTTCCAGCGATAGCTTCCGCAAAAAACATTGTCGTAGATGAGAGCGATAACGAACGCTAATTATAATGATATGCAGAGTAGGCGTTCCAGTGCAAAAAAAACAGGAATAAACTACAACACGATATTCTCAACGAATAGCCATATCTGCGATGCGATCCAACAACAGGTGATAAGGCGGGTTAGCAGCAGGGATTTAATACCTGCCTTTTACTGGTGTTAAGCAGGATGACTACCTGCAGTATGAAAGGGAGCCCAGCCCAGAGCCACATCTGAAGATAAACACATGTCATGGAGACACTGATCATGCAGCTCAGAGACCCAAAAGGGCCACAACACCCACCGCCACCACCCCCATGCTCCCCCCGGAACCCCACCCTCTGACTACCACCGAGTCAGCGCAGAACAGGACAGCGGACGTTCCAAAAACGGCTTGGCCCTTCAGCCACACAATAGCAGAATGTGGGGAGAGGTGGGAAACAAGTATGTGTGAAGGAGGCAAGTCACCCATGAATAAGAATGCACACAATGCCAAGTGTGGCGGTGATGTGCTGGACAGACCTCAGTATGCAGAGCACAGACCTGTCCATGCGGACATATACTGCTGGTGTTTGTAGTGTTGTGGACAGTGGACGCAACCATGTTACCTCAGGCAGTGGGGAAGACCTCGATCATGTAGCTGTGTCTTCCCCCCCTGTAAGAGTAAGCGGAGTGGGCTGGTCCGACGTACTCCATTCCAGCGTAGGAGTGTGAATAAATAGGCCGGGGCTCTTGGCTTGGTTCACTTCCGGGATGGCCAACGCGCCTGCCAGGTCGGCGCCCCTCACCATGCCACGAGGCCGCCGCTGTGACCGACGGCCTCCTCGACACAGGCCCCCAGCGAACCCAGGGGCACAGCACCGCGGAGTTATGTCTGTGCTGACTACTGCCTTCGACCTACACTGTGGCCAGCAGGGCTCACAATTCAGATCGAGTCGCGATTGCAGATGACGCAGTCCAGTAAGCAAAAGACATTGCTCCCAGTGCGGCCCGCCCGGATAACGCATCATCGCTGGTTGCGCACCCCCTGAGCGCTTCAGGTGCCACTAACTCTGTGCATCACAAGTCAATGCCACATGGCCTACACTGCAGCCAGCAGGGCTCACACACATCCAATCCATTCCTGACATTCACGGATGACGCATCATCGCAGGCTGCACACCCGCTGAGCGCCACAGGTGCCACTAACTCTGTGCACCGCCGACCCTTTATGATTGAGATACGTACTGCAGACGCAACAATGTCACCTCAGGCAGTGTGGAAGACCTGGGAGAATTTCTTCACATTAGCACATGCAGCTCTGGTGCCCCTAGCTCAGTGCACCAGAAGCCATGGCCCCTTTGGATTGAATATTGGGTGACCTCTGTACTTGCTTCGGCTACCTCCATGATGCTTCGCAGTTGTTTGTGTTATGTTGGTGTTTTCTCTTTCCGCTTCAATAGTGATCACTATTCAAGTTGTTGCCAGCACCAACAACTCCCTGAGGGCTGGCTCACACTCACCCCACACCCATCCAGCACAGGCGTCACTGGATATGTGATCCTAGTAATAAAAAGGGGTCGGGTTCAAGGGCCCGTAGCCAGTTCCACTACCTATTGAAGTTTGTCCGTGTGGTCATTATAGGCCCCGGGCCCCACCACATTACATTGTGCTGTGGACAGAGGACACAACCATGTCACCTCAGACAGTGGGTAAGAGAATGGACATGTAGATAAGTTGTCCCCCCCTGTTACCGACAATATTGCAATGTTGCATGCACCCGGAGGGCGGGCTCGCATGAACGGAGTAATAAAGGAGCACAAGACTTCAAGGGGTCCAGGATCATACATGCCAAGTGTTGTGTGTATCTGTATTGCCGCCGCATGAGACAAATGCCTAGCCACATTAGCAGTGCCAGTTCAGCCAGGCATGTACTCTACATATGTGTCCGCCCTATCCTCACCGTAGGCCTACACTCACGTGGCCCACCACCTTCAACGGCCAACATCCCACTGTTATTGTCTGGCTTGTGGACATGCGCAGACAGGCATGACATTACTGTGCCGTAGGAGTGCAAGTGATGCAATCGTGCAGCGCACACAGTAAATGGGTTTGGGGGGAGGGAGGAGCAGCTGTGAGGCAACGTAACACACAGTGTTGCTGCCCATATGCCACATGCAAGACATGTCAAACATGAATCCCAAAGTCACACACATCCCAAACCCCACCCACAACAAGCCACATCACATTTCCTGAATGCAAGCAGATGACAAACTAACATTAGAAATGAAAGCTCCTGGGGGGCGTGGCCAAGGCGGCTATCATGGCGGACGCAGCTTGAGAGAGCTCCGTCCCGCCGATCCGGTATCCTGTATCTATCCTCTGCTTCCCTCACCCAAAAGAGCCCGAACCGACGGATTCGCCCACCGGACCTTGCAGCGGAGCAGCGGTGATCGTTTGCGGGCTGAGGATACTTGCTGTGCGGCGCTTTGGGCCCTGGAGCGGTGAGGCCTGCTGCCACGAGTGGAGCCGGGGCTCTCGCCTTGCGGCGGCGGACTGGAAGTGGGGCGCGGCCGGCGTGCCGCGGAGGAAGGAGCCGGTCCCTGCCATCGGGACCGCGGAGGCGGCTGCGGAGAAGGTACCAGGGTCGTACTTGGGGAGGAGGCCGGGGATGGCCCGCTGGGGGCCCCCGCTCCACATCACCAACTAAATCGCAAGCAGGATCGGCGGCTGGGCGGGCTGCCGCGAGGTCGCGGTGGCCGTGCGGCGGCGGCCGTTCTTTGAGGCAGTGGAGTGCCCCCCCCTCCTCCCCTGGCGAAACAACTTGGCTTCCCCCCCCCTACCTCTTATCCTGCAACCGAGTGGCGATCCCTGGTGCTGCTCGAAAGGGGGGGGGGGTGTGACACTTGGCCTGGGGGCGCGACTCCGGTGTCCCCCCCGCGGTGCGCTGGACTTTCTCCTCCCCTAGCACAGAACCACTACAGGGCCACAGGGCAGGCCCCGATATGCGGAGGAGGCGACAGGCAGTGGAGTCTAGCCATACACTACCTCGCAGCGAATTGGCCCCGTGGGGGCTATAGACTGGCTCGGTGGTGACGGCCTGCGGGTCAGAGGCGGTGGCCCCCTCCTGGAGAGCGCCCTACGAAGCACCACACGTGGCCTTGGTCCTGGCGTTGGCCCATTTGCAGGTTGTTGGAGGGGGGGGCAGCCCAGTGGATGTACAGCCGGAGCGCAGGAGTGCAGCGCCCTAAGCAGTGGCGCGTTTTGGCCGAGAGGGGGGCCTCCTACACCTTGTTGGTCATTCTGATAGCGCCTTGGACCTCACCTCCGCATACCTTGGTAGCTATGACGTGGGGCGGCAACAGCGGACACACCTCCAAACAGGGCACCATAGACAAATTCACAGGGCCGCCAGGGGGTGCTGGAGCGGCTGGGGGACCTCCTGCGTCTGTCCCTGACAATGCTGCCCTCATGGCGGCGATAACGCAATCCCGGGACATGTTAGATGCAAAAATTGGGGCGGTTGGAGCAGATGTGACATTACTGCGCCAAGACCTACGCAACGCAGTGGACCGCATATCGGAAGCCGAAACTAGGATTACTGGAGTGGAGGAAGATGTCGCTACCCTTAAGAAGAAGGTGGCCAGCATAGAGGGCATCCAGAGGGGCCTTGCCTTGAGGGCGGAGGATGCAGAAGGGCGCGCCCGGCGGAACAACCTACGGTTTGTGGGTTTCCCGGAAGATTGCGAGAAGGGTGATATGGAGGCCTTCCTGACCAATTGGATAGAAAGTTGGATGCCGCCAGAGTCCCTATCGCGCTGCTTTATAGTCGAACGGGCGCACAGGGCGCTGACCCAGAAGCCGCCGGTAGGAGAACGCCCTCGACCTGTGATAGCTAAGCTCCTTAACTATCACGACCGCGACACGATCAAGCGACAAGCCCGTCTGAAGGACCCTCTGCTGTACGACAATCATAAGATCCTAATTTTTCCGGACTACACTAAGCTAGTGCAGAAGCAGCGCCAATCCTTCACTGAAGCTAAAGCGAGGCTGCGGGGTCTGAAAATTCAATATGCCCTGCTCTACCCGGCCCGCCTGCGGGTGGTGTTTCAAACCAGGACCTTGTTCTTTAATACCCCTGAGGAAGTCTTCGCCTGGACAGACGAGACAGTCCGCATTAGAGTGCACACCCCCCGGGTCGGGATTCGGACTCCTCCACGACTGGGCCCCCTCGGACTCCACGGCGGTCGCGCAGCAGAAACAATTGGAGGTCCCGCTCTAAGAAAAACTCCTCCACGGGGGCAGCGGGAACTACTGGGGCTCCAGACTCTCAGGATCCGGCGTCTTAGCTACCGCAACGACAAGTGATGGCTCCATTGAGATTTGAGGGGAGTTAGCTCGCTCCCCCCTGATGTGAACAGCTGTGGCGGACCGAAGCAAAGAACTTCATTTGTACAAGTAACTTTGTGGTTTTGGGACTCGGGTGGGGGGACGGCTGAAGGAGGGCGGACTCGACCCCTCAGCTAGGTCTAGTTTGTTAGTGGGTTTTGGGTAGCGATGGGGGTCCATTGGTGGGGTGGGCGGTCTGTCTCATGTTGGGGGCAGGAGCCACGCTACACCGCGACAGGTACTTCATTGTTCATTGAGGTATGGGGTGGGGGTGGGGGGGAGTTGTGGGAAGTTGATTGCAGTTGGTATGGGGGGGGGTTGGGGCCTGAGGGAGGTGGGGGAAGAGGGCTGTCCTGCTCAAGATTGTCTCGAAGGATGCTGTTGTGGTGTTCAGGTTTGTTGAGCCTACTGCCTGCAGTACGAATTCCTCTGCGTTTAGATGGGGGCTGAAAACCCTAGGCAGGCGCAACTTGGTGCCCTCATGAGAGTGATGAGCTGGAATGTGAGGGGTATGCTAGACAAGATCAAGCGGGGCGGTGTTGCGACAGGGGAAGAAGGAGAATGTAGATGTCCTGATGCTGCAAGAAACACACCTTATGGGTAACAAAGCACTGAGCCTACAGAGATATGGTTACGATCAAGTCTACCACGCGGGCTTTGGGAGAGGTTCCAGGGGGGTGGCCTTGCTGATACATCGTAGACTGGCCTTTACACACACCAAACACTGGGTAGACCCCCAGGGCCGCTATGTCTTTGTGCAGGGGACGGTGGGCTCAGAATCAGTGGTTCTTGGGAGTGTTTATGCTCCACCCCCGCTGCAATGGGCCCTGATCGAAAAACTCTTCACGGTGTGGGCCAAGATCCCTGAGGGCCTTGCGGTGATAGGGGGGGACTGGAACGATGTCATGCAGTGTCAACTTGATCGCCACAGACTCAGGGGGGACCCCGCTGTTGATACCCCCCTTAGATTACATGGCATGGTGAGTGGCCTGAACTGGGTAGACACATGGCGATATTTGCATACCCATGAAAGGGAATACACGTACGTCTCGGCGGTCCTCCGCTCGTTTTCGAGACTGGACTACATTTTTGTTCCTGCCGCTGTCATTCCCAGAGTGGTCTCAGCGGCTATCCGGCCGCGGGGACTTTCGGATCACTCCCCCGTGGTTGTGGAGGTTGCCCTTGACAGGAAGAGGCGCCCATTCAGGTGGCGACTCTCCACCTGGCATTTGCAGCAAGAGGCGTATCAGCAACACCTAGAGGTGGCTATCGCCCAATATTGGGAGGAAAACCTAGGTACGGTCTCCGACACACGGACAGTTTGGGAGGCTATGAAACCTACGCTGCGCGGGGTAGATATAACATGGTGTTCGGCGGCGTGGCGCAAACGACGGGAGGAACTGGTGCGGGCCGCAGCAGAAGTGGAGCGGCTGGAAACTCAATGTGGGGTGGCGAATCGCTTAGAGGACGTAGGGTAACTTTTGTTGGCGCAACAGACATACGCCTCTCTCCAGCTAGACGAGGCCCGCCAGATCTGGTTGGCCACCAGAAGTAGGATTTATCAATGGGGCGACAAGTCCAGCACCATGCTTCATAGGCTCTGCCAAAAGGTGTTCCAGGCACAGGACCTGCCGGGCCTCAGAGACGATACCGGGGCCTCCATTACAGCTCCAAAGGAACTTGTGAACAGCTTCGCTGGCTACTTTGCGACGCAGTGCGCCCCGCGGGACCCTCTCTCGGCACTGGATATTGATAAATTTATAGCTGATCTCCCGCCCCGCGCGCTCCCTGATGATGTGCGTGAGCTCCTTGAGGCCCCACTTTTTGAATTGGGCACGGCACTGGGGGAACTCAACACTGGTAAGGCCCCCGGGCCCAACGGTTTCCCGAGTGAATTTTTTAAACTCTATCACCTACAACTGGGGCCGCACTACAAAGCCGCCCTGGAGGCAGCACGAGAGGAGGGCCTACTGCCGGCGGGCTGGAGGCATGCGGAAATTGTTGTCTTTTGTAAACCCGTTCGGCCCCCGGACCGCCACGAGTCCTATCGGCCAATTTCTCTTCTAAACATTGAGGCCAAAATACTTGCTAAAGCACTCGCGAATCGCCTTCTTCCCTACATATCGGATTTGGTCCATCCGGATCAAGCCGGATTTATGCCCGCAGGGCGACGCGGCACAATATTAGACGAGCCCACGTGGCTGTGGAGGCGATGAGTAAAACCGGGGATCAGGCGGCACTGCTACTAGCCGATATCGACAGGGCCTTTGATTCCCTGAGTTGGACCTACTTATTTGCCCTCCTTGCGCGCCTTAACTTGGGGCCCCACTTTCTGTCCTATATCAGGCTTCTTTATACCGGTCTGACGGCCTCGGTAAGAGTGGCTGGGGAGGTGTCGGCAGCCTTCCCGATAGGACGCGGCACTCGGCAGGGATGCCCCCTCTCGCCATACTTGTTCGCTCTAGCTATGGAGCCGCTGGCGGCGTGGGTCCGGATGGATGCACAGCTGAAGGGGTTTGAGTGGCAGGCGGGACCGTCGGACAGAATCGCACTGTACGCAGATGATGTCCTGTTCTTCTTTACCAACGTGAACCGCTCCGAGCCGCGGGTCCTGGACATCATGAGAATCTTCGGCGAGGTCTCCGGACTCTGCTTGAAACCACAGAAGTCCACCTTATGGACGTTGGGAGACCACTTCGAAGTCGGGCCGTGGGCCTCGACACTGCAGAGAGCGGTCGGGGGCCTTAAATATTTGGGAGTGTTCCTGACAACCATGCCGACGATAGCCTGGGAGCGCAACGTGGTTCCTGTATGGGACAAAGTGCAGCAGGAAATGAAGTGCTGGTCCCGCATGCCTCTCAATATTTATGGTAGATCAGCCATCTTCAAGATGGTTGCCCTTCCCAGATTACTGTATCAATTACAAAACCACCCGTTCCCGGTCCCGCCGCATTGGTTCCGACTGGTCAACTCGGCTCTTGGTCGCTTTTTGTGGGCCGTTGGCGCGGCGAGAGTAGCGCTGCGAACCTGCTTTCTATCCACATAATGTGGGGGACTGGCGACCTCAGATATTCTGTCGTATTACCAGGCCTCACATCTGGTGGTCCTGAATGACTGGTGGTACTGTGACGGGGGGGACCCGGCATATGCCCTAGAACGATTCCTGATGGAACCTGACTCCCTACATACGGTCTTATACTCATCCCAGCTGCGAAAGAGACTGCCTAGAGCAACGCAAGTGGTGTTCCCGGTATGGCGGCAAGCACATCGCCGCATGGGATGGTGGGGAAAGCTGACTGGGGAGACCCCGCTCTGGCATAACAGGCAACTTCCGGCCCTGATGTCCCTTCCAGGGTTTAGGAGCTGGGACTTAATAGGTATTTCCACTTTGGGCCAGGTCCTCAGAGGCACCATGCATAAAACCTTTCAGGATCTCAGTGCAGAGTTCAATATGCCCCGCACCCAGTTCTTTCGCTATCTACAGCTTAGGCACGCTTTGGCGCCCGCGTTAGTGGGCTTGACTACACTACCCGAATTCAGCCCGATAGAAGCAAAAGTCTTTATGGGGGACTTGGAGGACCGTAAAATATCCAAACTATACCAAACATTAGTGACACACTGTTCCTCAGACCTACAGCCCTTAAGAGATCGCTGGGAGCGGGATGTGGGAGAACTGGAGGAGGAGGACTGGCGGGAGGCTCTTGAGTCCTCCAGGGGAGCAGCAATAGCAGTCCGTTTACGCCTAATACAATTTAAATACTTGCACCGTGCATATTATACCAGAGAGAGATTGTGGAAGGCAGGGCTGATTGAGTCCCCGGCGTGCTTGCGATGTGGTCACGAGTTGGGCACCCTTTTGCATACAGTGTGGGAATGTTGTGGCCTGGCAAGATACTGGAAGGGTGTGTGGGACTGTTTGTCGGAGGTGCTGGGGTGGGAGCTCCCTCGCACGGCGAAACTGGGCCTGCTCCATGTGCTTGAAGGGGTGGGCGGGAATGTGTACAAGTGGCACTTGTTACTACTGGGACTAACACTGGCCAAACGTGATGTGGCTCAGGCCTGGAAGGACCCTGGGGCTCCCAAAGTGGCCGGGTGGAAGAAAGGCCTGGACTTTTGCATGGGACTGGAGCGGCCGGTGTTCGAGGCCAGAGGCTGTCCTACAAAACACTATAAAATATGGAAGAGATGTGCGGACTATAGGGGGTTGTGGTTGGAGCCCCCACCGCCGCCAAGGGGAGAGGAAGGGCAGATGTAGAGGGCATATTGAGGCTCGGGTATTTCCATGTATGATTGTATACTTCCCATAACAGTGGTGGGGAGACGGAGTGTTGCAGGACAGGGGGGAGGGGAGGTTGGGTAGTTGGGGGGGGGGGGTGGAGGGTGGAGGGTATTTTCATTAAATGTATCGCACAACATGACCTGAGATTGTAGTCACAGCCCCTCCGGGGTTCGGAGCACTGTGGATGTTTATTTCTGCGATTCAATTAAACCAGTTTTGAAAAAAAAAGAAATGAAAGCTCCTTTGTTTAAACTATAAGGCGGGAGCACATCTGCGCCTCCGACCTCGGAATTGCATGTGCCGGGCACCCCCTGACAGATACCATACCAGCTAATGATGTCTCCCACACTACGCACAGCTGGACGAAAGGAAGTATTAACACCCCACAGACAGAAGTCCTTGCTCGAAGTTATCTTGCCTTGCCAACGTCACCTGCGTTCAGCCTGTGTTGCATTGTCAATCGTGCACATTCGAGTGGTGCATGGATGTCTGCCTATCCAACAGGACGGTAGCTGAACTGGATTTTGACATGTGTGTGGGCCCCTGTTGGCACATGACCAGAAGTGTCACAGTGATACCCGTTTATGGGATGCCTTGATACTTGGCATACATGCTGGCAGCTGGACCTGGTGGATTACACAAATCCTCGTGTGCAGTGCCCACATTGAACCGCTCCCCTATTGGGTTGTAGTGCAAATTGGTGATAGGGGGTGGACGCAGCACATCTGTCTGGACCTGCTAATGGATGGACTTGCCATCATGTTTGATGAAGTTGACAACGACCTCATGCTGGAAATATTAGCCTACGAAGCTGCAATCGTTTTCATGGACGAGTAACTACGTACCTGTAGCCTCAACAGATTGGAACACATTGTACATGTTCCGACACCCTGTAGCATCTTGGAGATCTGGTCACATATCCCACGACAACAGTGTACATTGCTGCATTCGCCTGGACTCCGAATACTTGAGCGGACAACAGCGCGGCTTAACACACACCTGTGAAAGGTGAGGCACTCCCCCGGAGTGGATAGCGGCGCTTGGCTATGTTCCTCATTCTGACATACTGCTGCATTGGTCTGTATGTTGTGACACTTATCTTGCCCGTACTGACATGCATATGCAAATAAATTCTATGCACCTTCACTTGTATGCCTATCTGGGTCACGGTCATACAGGCGCATTGATAGCATTACCCAGGGAGTACATTTTTGTGGAATCGCTGTCCCTACATTCATCCATACTTTCATTCTTGATTGATCATGGCCAGGAGACATCTGTGTGAATTGGAATGTTGTATTCACATTCAGTAGAGTATTAAAGCTGGACCAGTACATGGCCATGCAAACCCCACTTTACATTGTTGGCCTGTGTAGGGCCAGCCAGAGTCCTTTTGGGATTGAAAAGTTCATAGGGAGTGGAAGACTACAGTCCACTGTGTGATTGCTGTGTCATTGGTAACCAAACCAAATATGGCAGTCCACGTTGAGGTCCAAGGTGAGTGCCGCTCAGTGTATAGGGGGACAGTGGGAGGTGTTATTCCAGGGCATGATGCAGAAGGCAGAACCAAGCTGAACCCGGCCATATGGCGGAGAAGAATGCTACCACTTCATTCTTACCACAAAGCCTGATTCATCATCATTTTCATCCTCTGATGTGTCAGGTGCCTCACATGCGGGTGGTGGTGGTTTGTCTGCATCATTGTGTGGCACTGACACTTCAGGAGGAGGAGATGTGGATGTAATAGTAGCACCAGCATCCATCCGCACCAGGCATTGTGGTGGCAATGCCATGACGAGGATCTGCAGGGCATGGAAGATCACAGCTACATCTTGCTGGTGTGCAGCCGTGGCAAACATTCTTTCCGCCTGCATTCGCTCCATGTTCTCCATGATCATTTGCATGTGACGCAACTCCCTGCTGACATCGCTGGGGCCCCTCTAATGAGACAGTTGTTCTTGGCTCAGAGTAATGACTTGTAGAGCAAGGATCGGGCAGTGGGTGTCCGTTAGGGACTGTTAGTGGTCCCTGATGGGACTTAGACACTCACGTATGGCATCTAGTTTGGCTGCCATGAGGTCGAACCCCACCCACAGCTGGTCAGACATCTCCTGGCACCTTAACACACGGTGTTGGAATGCCATGTGTTAGTCGTGGGGGTCTTAGGAGACAGCTGTGGTGGTGTGTGCTTCCTGCTGTGTGGTCTGTGCAGGGAGTGGGGTCTCATGGATGCAGCTGGGCTGCCCTGCTCCTGTAGGTGGGGTGCCGGAGTTGTCTCTGAGCTGTTAGAATGCCTTGGTGTAGATGTTGGGAAGGTCCTCTTCATCCTCATTGCTGTGTTGTTGGATCTGCTATGTAGGAGGTGTTGATTCTCCCTCTGCAATGTGAAGGGGAAATGCAGATTGACATGTATGTTCACGCATTGTACAAGTTTACTGTCAGAATGCATGGCAATGTACATTGTGACTGTTTATGGGGAGACGCCTATTTGAAGCAGGACACTTGGCATTTCTACACCATCAGTGATGTGAGGTTGTTCTTGTACATTGTCATCTCACAGTTTCCTGCTATGCCCAATGTGAATGGCCATTTTCTAAACACAAGCGGCAGCAGTTGTGTCCTCTGTTCTATTGTGAAAGTGTTGCAGTCTGTACCACATTGTTGTCAATGTTGGGGTGCTCTGCATCTTATGTGTGTGTGCTGCATTGTGGCTGAGTTGCCCCTTCGGCTCTGATTTAGTTGGCCCTTTTCTCTTTCAGGGGGTGTGCCTTTCACATCTGTGCTTATACAGTGCTGAGATGTTGCAGACTTGCATAATTTGGGCTCTTGGTCAGAGTTGTGACTCTTGGGCATGGTTTGCCCGCAGATGTGCTCTACTTACTTGTGCATGTGTGCCAATGTGCCCATCTCCCCCATCCCTGGTAGCTACTCACCCTGTTGCTGTTGGCTCAGGTCATGTTGTGTGGTGTCGGGTCCCCCAACTCCTGCCACCGTCTTCCCAATGATGGTCCCAGGCTGGTCCTCCATGGGGCTTGTGGGGTTCTGGTTATCCTCTGTACTTACTGCGGCTCCCTTCATGTGCTTCGCAGTTGTTTGGGTCTTGTTTCTGTTTTTGGTTGCCGCTTTTATTGTGATTTTGGCCACCTGACTTGTGGGACTGGCAGGCTGGCGCTGCTTCTCACTGGATTTTTTATTGCAGTTGTGTCACAGTCTCAAGGCCAGTCTTTGTGATCCTATAGGGCCCTATGATCTGCCCCACATTGCTCTGGCATACCACTGTCGTGCCTGCACAGTGCTAGCTTCTACTTACTGGTCCTCCGTTATACTAGACGTATCCAGCCTGCCGTTCTCATGCCGTTCCTTTGATGTGTGAGCACTGCCCATTCCTCCAGTGGTATGAGTATAACATGGTCTCCAATTCAGGGTCTCCACGAGGGTCCCAAAATTTGGCTTTAACCTGGTGGTGACCAATATGCACATTGACCCATACAGGAAGTACACCGGGATTGAGGCCCTATTTGAAGGTAACCAGTACAATTTCCTATCAGTCTACATACCGAATCCATTGCTCTGTCCCAATCTGAGCTTCCTGACAAAAAACCTTTTGAAGTTACCACTGGGCACCACCATTATCCGGGGCAAATTTTAACAGAGTCTCCAATCCTGTTTCGACACATTCATCCCCCCTCCCCCCTCAGGGGCATGGCATCAGTTCCAATCCCATCAGCTCCGTGTCTGAATGTATTCCCCTATGCTCTGTGAATGCTGGAGGCTGGCATCCCCATTATCTTGCATATATCCCCACCTCTGTGGCCTGTAGGACTACACTGCACACTGACCCCCTGCTCCTCCTGGGCACAGACACCCTGCAGTTGTCCAAGGTTGACATCCTCTTAAGAGGGATCTCTGGAAGAGGCATGACAGAGTTGGAAGGCAACAACCTGACAGGCGTATGGGCACGGAGATAAGTCTGGAAAAACTCCACTATTGGCTGATGTTGAGGGTCAACTTAGGGTCTGTACCACCGATATTGTGCTAGTTTTTGCCGACTACAATTGAGAATTATATGCAAACAGGCCAAGATCCCCATGGGAGATGGCCCATCTACTGCTGACGATAGATTTAAATTTACCAATAGTAGGCACCTATTGGTGCACCCAATGTAAAGAGTGTGAATCCGCAATACAGACAGATATGATTACACATAATGGTTTTACAGTTAAGGCAAAAAGGTTTTCAAATTGCAAGACTAAAAGTGTGATTTATCTGTTATTGTGCCCCTGCCAGCTGGGATATGTTAGTGCGACCGCCCGAACAATGGCTACCCGTCTCACAGAACACAGATCTGCCATTAGAACATCCAATTTTTGCAGCTCCAATGGTTAAATATAACCTTGAGTTTCAACATGAACCTGATTATATATAGTGGGTGATTTTAGAGAAAATTCAAATCACCCATAAGATTGCCAGTACAGAAGTGAGAAAAAGAAGAGAAGTCTACTGGAGTTTTACTCTTGTCATCTATAAACGAGGTCTGAATAATGACCTACCATGGGAAAAGGCCATTCGATACAACATCACTTAAACTCATGGATAGTGGATTCTAGTCTAGGCTTCCTAGACCTTCTAGATTTTTGATTTTTTGTAAATGTATTTATTCAGATCTAGTTTCTAGTATTTTATATCATGACATTTTAATAGTCTCAATTAAACCGCATTCATTTTACATCTGACTGAATGTTTCAAGCTTTAATCAGATCTAAAGTATCTCCTTTCTGAAGTTAGCATGCATGCTCGGTTCTCGTTCTAGTTTCCTTTCTTTATCTTCTTACTTCTGCGAAAGAAATGACTCAAGATGCTCCAGCATTGGCAAAACTTTAAAATAAATAGAATCCCAATGACCCAGTAGCATTGAACGGAAGCAAGTAATTCAGTGTAGCATCAGGAGGCATAGCGTCCTAATCTGATGGTACCGTCTCGGTGTAGTTTATTTTACCCTGAGGAATATGTGACCTGGCGGCACCCGTATAGGGAGACCAGATTTTAAGAAGGAAAAACCGGGACAAGCCAGACATAAAAGTAGGACTAAAGCCTTCAACCTTACCTCCATTTCTGGGCTGTCCCAATTTTTGGAAGAAACATACATGGACACATACCCACAGCTATGACAAGACTTCTAGCCTCTACTCAAGTATACCTGGCCTCCTCTGCTGCCACATGCATGCAGCCAATCAATTTGCTAGCCAGAATTATCAACTCTTCCGAAGAGAGCCATATTAACGGCACTCCCCTTGATACTAACTTAATTAGGGAATGGAGCCAAAGGGCAATGATCCTTCTTGGTAACGCCAACGCCAGCCTTAACGCATAAAGGACAAGAATGGTCCCTACCAAAATTAGCCCAAAACTCTCCAATATGTCTGACAGAGAACCATCTCAGAATCCTAAAGGGTTACTTTTTGGAGAAGACTTAATCAAGTCTCTTGGCAAATACGTTTCCACATTTACAGCCCTGGACAAAGCCCAACAAAATATGAAAACATTTTCAACTTCAATCTTTTGGTAGAGGATACTAAGGCTCAAATTATCCACAATTTTACCCACAGAGAGGGAGAGGCCCTTGCAACAGAGGCTCAGGTCACTTGGATCCACCAACTTCAACAACCACAAAGTGAGTAGTCTATCCCCTCTCCCTATCCCTTCTTTCCCCCAAAAGGTGGGAGGGCGTCTCAGGTTCTTTTTTCAGAATTGGAAATTAATTACTCTGGATCCTTGGGTTCTAGACACTGTCAGGGGTTTTAAGGTAGATTTTACAGAAATCCCTCATCAAACCTTCTTTCCAAAGGATATCCCTCTCAATATAGACCATCAAAAAAGATTTTGTCTATGCTCCAGAAAGGAGCTATAATGGAAGTCCCTTTAGAAGCAATGAGATTTATAAGTACTTATTTCCTTGCAGAGAAAAAAGAGAAAGGCTGGAGACTGGTTATAAATCTGAGACATCTAAACAAATACCTTGTCTACAGGCACTTCAAGATGGAAGGCATCCATCTGTTGAGGGATCTGCTTCTAGAAGGAGATTGGCTAGTACAACTAGACTTAAAAGATGCCTATTTTACCATTCCAATGGCCAAGATTCACTAACCTTTCCTTGATTTCTTGTGGAAAAACCACCTTCATCAGTTTCAAGCCCTACCATTCGGGCTGTCATCTGCCCCTTGGTGTTTCACCAAGGTTATGAGAACTGTCGCCTCTTCCTTAAGAGAGAGAAGCATTCGTCTAATTGTCTATCTAGACGACATCCTTATATTGTCGCAAGACCATTCTCAGATACTCCTAGATCTAAAGAGCGTAATGGATCTGTTAGAAAGCCTAGGATTTATAATAAACAAAGAAAAATCGATACTGTCCCCCTCCAAAACTATGGCATTCCTAGGCTTCTTGGTAGATACAACAAAGTGTCTCCTTCTTCTACCTTCAAAGAAAATTACCAAGATCAAGAAGGAGATAAGACATGTCCTGAAATGAGAAAATCCTACCCTAAGGGAACTAGCGAGACTGCTGGGTCTTTTGCCCTCCTTCATTCAAGCTATCTTCCCGGGTCCCCTAAATTATCGAGCTCTTCTAAGAGTAAAAGCGACAGCTCTGAGATCTGGCCTTTGGCACGAAGATTTCATTACCCTAGATAAAGAAGCCAGATCAAAACTATCCTGGTGGCTAGAAAACCTAGATGCTTGGAATGGCAAAGCAATTTTGGGTTGTATACCAGAGTTTATTTTGGAAACAGATGCAAGCCTCTAGGGCTGGGGAGCTTGTCTCTTCGACCAGAATACGGGCGGTATTTAGTCGGAAGAGGAGTCCTCTCACCACTTAAACGTCTTAGAACTGACATCTGGTCTTTACGCCTTAATAAGCTTCAGACACTCTATCCATGTCAGATCAGTCGTCCTGAGGATGGACAATATGTCCGGATCATTTTCTTAAATGCCTCATTATCCATATTGGGAATGGAAACAACAGCCTCGTCTGAATCAGTGTCAGACATTCTGTAGAGACACTTAAAAAGTTGATTTAAGAGTGAGATCTTTTTTTATTTATATATATGACACAGTACAAATTAAATGCAGGCAGGAGGAATCAGGGTTGAAGATTAAATACTCAATTATTCTCTTAATGATTAAAATAATGGGAAAATTATATCTAAGACAGTAGTTTATTACTGTCTGAGCCCTACTGCCCTGCGTGTCTCTCCTTCTTTATTTCCTTTTATTTATTGAATTTTATATCTCTCCTTCTTTATTTCCTTTTATTTATTATTTTTTAGGCAGAAAGCAGTAAAAGGATAAAGCTACTTGCGTAGGCCTTCTTTGGCATCAGCTGTCTTCGATCGGGGAAACGAGCAACTGACGCTCGCGAGCCCCAACGAGCAACTGATGCCGGTTTTCACAGAAACAGAAACCTCCTGCTTGATCGCATAGGATCAGCTGGAGGAAAGGAAGGCATGGGGAGATTAGAGAAATGGCCCTAGGCAAAGCATCAACGAAGCGTGCCGTTTGCCAAGGTTCATTCCTCTAATGCCTTCGATGGTCCGGGAGACGGGGAGGGAGAGATCTCTCCTCATGGAGAGGCAGCATACCAGAGGACAACTTGGAGGAAGCCAAACATGCGGGAAGTTCAAAGGAGGTAAAAAAAATCTAGAAATAGCGGGCCAAATAGAAGCGTGATAATTGTAATTCGGTCAAAGGGCAAGTAAATAGAAGCGCAACAATTGAGATTAGTTGAAAGCAATGGTGAGACAATCTAGTGTTACGGAGCTAGGGGGAGTTGAGAAGGAGGTAATATCCGAAAATTGGAGATCAGTAGGGAGGCAAGGTGCTAAGGCTTGTGAAAAAAAGCACATCTTAGCAAAGAAAGTATAAAACAGTTAAACAGAGGTGGCATACTGTAAATATAATCAACATTAAAGCGTATTTGGGGGGCTGAAAGGAACATGGCAGCGGCAGGCTAACGGCTGCTGGGGACTCCTGCACCTAAACACTCCCGTTACGAGTCTTTTGCTGGTCTTTGTATCTCAAGATTATGGACGACAGCGGTTAAGCAACTGGTGAGGCAGATTTTTAAGTTATTACCGCTTTTGGTGTGTGCCGCTGAGTTTTCCCCGTTTTTCCCGTTTACTGGTAGGAGCTGGTGGTCGGAACTGGTCGGAACTGTGGAAAACACGGGAGCACTAGGACCCTGCGCTTGGGCTCCGCCGGGATGCGAGAGCGGCGCTACGCGATTGAGCTGGAAACCGGGCAGCTGCATCTGATCACAAACGCCGAAGGTGTTGAGCCGCAGAAGCAGGTCGGTGGCGGCGACTGTTTGCTTTTAGGAGAAGGAGCTGAAGCCAGCAAGCCCCGGGTAAGCCGTTTTGCTGCCGATTTATGGCTGCGGTCGAAAATAGCTTTTTTGAACCGAGTGAGTGTTCCAGTGTGCCGGGGTATTTTTTCTGTTGCACCAAAAAACGGCGTAGTGACATTTAAAGGGGGGGACTGTATGGAGGCAGACAGTCCCACAATAGTCCCCCAAAACGAGAGTGTCAACGTAATAGATCCTACCAAGAAAGGGGATACCACAGAGGGGACCACCTTTGTTGATCATCGCACAGAGCAAACTGTAAAACAGGACACCACTTTCAAAGGCAAAGAGAAACGAGGTGAAGTAAAAAGCCGATATCAATTACGCTCAAAACAAGAACTCAGGAAGAAAGGGGTTCTGAATTCTATTGATTCTACTGAGAGTAGAGGCCCAGTACCTATTTCCCCTCTTAAACAAAACAGGAAAGGGGGAGCAAAAGGAGGTAGATCATCCAAAGGGGTTAAACAAACGCAAGTGCCTAGAGGGACTCCCTCATTAAAAAGTTACTTTAAGATAATGGAACTGGCCTTGAACTCTAAGGAGAGTGCTACAGGAACGGTGCGAGGGCGTCAAATGTAGTTGAGGAGCCCATAATGGATGAAATTTCTAATTCTACTACAGCATCAGCCCCCTCGCTCCTATCTACATTTCCATTAAGTAATAAGTACGCTATCTTGGATCTAACTCACGCAGGGGGTGGACCGGAGGTGGTTGTTCAGAAATCCCCAAATCAGAATTTATGTCAGACGCAGGTATTTCACTGAATGATGACACGCATAACGTACAAATTGCTCCCCCCTCTCTGAAAGAGTCAGTCGCTTTAAATCCTGCAGCAATTTCTGTAAGCAATATTGTTAAAACACCTCTACCTACTCTACCTACTCACAGTTTAGATCTGGGAAAACATGGCCCAATCCCCCATTCTGATGGAGCATGCGGAGTATACGAAGCGGAAAAAGAAGAGAATAGACTTGGTTCTCTGCTGTACACTTTGAAGGAAGACTTACTGGGAAAGTTTGAGATCTCTGAGAAGAATCAGAGGGGTTTACATGATAGATTTGACCTCCTGGAGGCTAAAATTGAAGGTATCAATACTAGAACTAGTGTACTCGAGGGTAAGGTGACAGCCCTCTCAGAGACTTCTAAAGGAAACTCTAAGGATATAGAAGCTTTAAAAGCCCAAAATCGTACGTTAACAATGGACTTGGAAAGGTTGGAAACCCAAAGTCGACGTAATAATCTGAGGATCCTTAAAATTCCTGAAGGAGTAGAAGTGGAAGACATAAAGGGGTTTGTATGTAGACTGTTACGTTAGGATATCTTAAAGGACGGACCTGATATTAATTTGGAAGCTGAGATCCAGCAAGTACATAGGGATCCATTCAGTTTGCACCCGGATCGTGAAGCTCCCAGGAAGATTCTGATATATTTCCACTCTTATAGTGTCAAAGAACTGATCCTCAGTAGATGTCTGTCACGTACTTCTTTACATTTTCGAGCCAACCCCTATCAGATAAGATCAGATATTGGCGGGAAAACCGCTCAAAGACAGTGGGAACTTGGCTCTAGGATGCCAGAATTCCGTTCGATGGGGGCACAGGTACAAATGAAATTCCCAGCCCTCCTCAAAATAATGTGGAACAATAAAATGTTCACCTGTCACTTCCCAGAAGAAGTGGACGATATATTAGCTAAAATGAAAGGCTAGATAACCACTTCTTTTTCTAGAATTAAATCTCTAAAGAATGGTTAAATAACAAGGGGAGTAACAAGGGGGAAACAATAAATAAATAAAGAAGGTGAGAGGGAAAAAAAAAATGGGGTGAGCAGTTCGAACAAAAAAAAAATGGGGGAATAGAGGGTTGAGAGAACTATAAACGAAAAACTGTAATCACTATAGAATAAAAAAAAAAAAAGAGAGGGAAAAAAAAGACCGATGATTAGTTGCACATAAGTGGGGGTGTCAAGGGTAAAGGGCCTCCTAAGGCGTATTTACGCCAAACAGGAGGGTTGGGTTCCTTGGGGGGTGGGTTGGGGCGGCACTTAGGGGTGAGGGGAAAAACTTATAAAAATGTCCTCAAATGCCATAAATCTTTATTATTTTCTATTCGAATGTAATTACAAGTCACAACTAGTGGTAGGTGATGGGGTAGTTCTATTATATGATGACTTTGTCTAGTTGTAGCAATATCCTTTCCTGGAATTTGAATGGATTGGGAAGTCGTAAGAAACCACAAAATATTTGTAGCTTTCTGAAAAATACTGGAGCAAGTATATTTCTTTTACAGGAAACACCCTTAGAAGCAGAGGAATGTAAGAGAATATTTGTAAGGTATAAATGGGTTCAGGAAATATTGTGCTCAAAACAAACCGATGCCACGAGAGGGGTAGCTCTGTTAATAAGTGCCATTAAAGGGATTAAAGTCCATGATTGGATTACTGATCAGTCAGGTAGGTGGCTGGCTGCAGTGCTCTCAATTGGTAATGTTAAAGTCTTATGTGGGGTATATTATGGTCCTAATGAAGACAATGCTTGTTTTCTACAAAAGTTTGAAAAGTATATGTTACAGCATACAATTCCAGTCATACTGGGGGGTGACTTTAATCTACTGCTAGATCCCCAAATAGATCGCACTTCAAAAACCAAATATAACCCTCCAAAAAAATCCCTTCTTGTCTTAAAAAATATTATGAAGGACTATGCATTACGTGATGCCTGGAGAGTTAAGCATGGTACCCAAAGAGAATATTCCTTTTACAGTAAAAAGTACCGTCAGTTCTCAAGAATAGACTTCTTTTTATTAGACCAGTCTTTTTTAGCAATCATTTCTTCTATTTCTTACATTCCAGTTGGTCTATCAGATCACTCTGTAGTTGAGTTAAAAATACATTTCAAAAATAACATCCTAGACTATAGGTGGACACTTGACAGGACCATCTTATTAAATGAAGAGTTTAGGGATAAAATTAGGGAAAATTCTATGGAATTCTTTAGGTTCAATGATAATACTGCCTCTGATTATATCGTATGGGACACATTTAAGTCTTATATAAGAGGAGTATATAGTTCCCAAATGACTCTAAACAGAAAGCTTAAAAAAGAATGGGATATTCAGGAGCTCAACCTAATTAAAATAAAAGAACAGCAACTCCACTCTGCTGCCTTGGATGATAGAGCCAGTATTCCAAAACTTGAGAAGGAAATATTGGAACTGCAAATAAACTTTAGAACAAGAACCGAAAAAACACTTAAGGATAAATGGGAAGTAAGTAAGTTACACAATTTTGAGTATGGAGAGAAATGTGGGGCGTTGTTAGAATGGAAGGCCAGGTTGGAGAGGACCAGGAATAATATTAAATCGTTGATACAGTGTGGGACAGGAGTAACCTTAACAGGAGACATTGAGATTAAGAGGGAAGCCAGAACTTTTTATGAAGAACTGTATCAAGAGAGGACCAATCGGTCAGTGGGAGATCTGGAGAACTGGTGGACTTCAAGAGAATTGCCTCAGTTGAGTGATGTAGATAAGGCCTCTCTGGTTAAGGAGATAACAGAGGGAGAGATTAGATTACAATTGAAAAAGATGGCTAGAAATAAGGCTTCCAGCCCTGATGGACTTCCGATTGAGGTTTATAAAGACATTGTTGAAGAAATTCTAGCCCCATTTCAGAGACTCTTTAATAAAATATTCATCCATGGAGAACAAATTCCATCTTCTTGGCTAGATGCTACAATCTCCTTGAAAGCTAAACCGAACAAAGATCCGGAAAAAATAGAGTCATACCGTCCTATTTCACTTTTAAATTCAGATCTAAAAATATATTCGGGTATCTTGGCGTCCAGGCTGGCCAAAGTTATTAAAACAATCATCCACCCAGACCAGAGGGGATTTATACCAGGCCGTCAACTAAATGAACTTACCTTTCAAGTAACCGGAGCCATTGATACCGCTATTGTGGCAATAGACGCTGCTAAAGCATTTAATCAAGTGAACTGGCTCTTTTTATGGAAATCAATGATAACATTTGGCTTCCCGGAGATTTTTGTTAAGGGAATTGAAACTCTATATAGGGGCCCGAGAGCCAATATCTTGGTAAATGGTAGCCTGTCTGACTGGTTGAACATTTTTAGAGGGACAAGGCAGGGCTGTCCCCTATCTCCTCTTTTGTTTGATATTTATATTGAACCTTTTGTTTGTTCCTTAAGACAGGATCCAGTAATTAAACCTTTTAAAATTGGTGATTTAATACTTAAGACAGCCCTATATGCAGATGACCTTCTCCTCTATACATCGAACCCAGTGGAAGCAATACCAAGATTATTTGAACTGGCAGAGGATTTTGGTACTGTATCAGGATATGGCATTAACAGAGATAAAACTGATATAATGTGCTGGAATAATCATGTCCCTATCCCAGAAGCAAAATTTAAAATCAGATATCTTGGGATCCAACTCACTCAAAACCTGGAAGATATCCCTAAGACCAGCTGGGCAATTGTAATAAAAGAGGTGAAAAAACTCTTGACTAGGTGGACCACCCTGCCCTTAAACATCTACGGCAGGGTGAATTTAATTAAAATGATAATCCTGCCAAAAGTAACGTTTCTCTTCAACACCATTCCATTAATCTTTAATAAAAAAGATATTCTCAACCTGCAAGGAAGGATAGGCTCTTTTATTTGGGCTACAAAATCTCCCAGAATAGCCTGGAAGAAGTTGAGGAGAGGATTAAAACTTGGAGGTTTGGCACTTCCAGACTTACTTTTCTACTGCTATGCCTTCCAATTTAAAAATTTTAGACTTCTAGCCAATAAACAGGATTCTACCTCACATGGTAGACTTTTTCGGGCTATGTTAGTAGACCTTCCACATAGTGCAGATTTCTTTTTGTTTAAGTTTGGCGACCAAAACATTTTTTTTTTAAATTCGTCTGAAACTATTAAGGGCTGCCCTAGATAATTGGCAACAGATCTGTAAAACACTAGGTATTTCTTATTATAACTCTCAAGCTCCGATTTGGGACTCCCCCGGCACTCCGGAGTGCTTAACAGATCGATTAGCCCTTCCATTGAGGAGAGCCCGTCTTGAGAAATGGGGGGACCTCTGTAAAGCTTCGACACTATTAAGTTGGGAATCCCTAGTGAGTTTAACCGGGGGTACCCTCACGAGGTTCAAGTTTTACCAACTGTCTGCCTGGTGGGAGAGCCAAAAGTGGAATACAGAGGAGGAGAGCCCCTTGTTGGAACTAATAAACAGTAACACGGGAAGGAAGGGGGAGACCGCGGTATGGTACAACATTTTTGTGGGAAGTAAGGATAACCTTGAACCAGAAATTATTAAAATATGGGAGTCTACCATAGTTCAGAACCCAGATAGTTTAGTGAAAGCTTGGATAGATTCCTTTACAATGTCTCAAAATATCATAAAACTTTCAAACTTGAGAAGAAATCATCTATTTACAATGCATAGGGTTTATTGGACTCCGGCTAAACTTTCTAAAATGTCAATAGTACAAAATACTTGTCCTAGATGTAAGCTCCCTGAAGCTAATGACACTCACATGTTTCTCGAATGTCCTGAAATAGTTAACTACTGGAGACAAGTCTGCTGTTTTTTGGAAGAGGTACTGTTATTTCCATTAACATGTACCCCTAGATTTATTTTCTTTGGTCTTCAATCTGATTACGACATTAACAGTTTTATATCACAGTTTATTTTTTATGTGGTTGTCATCGCCAGAAGAGAGATTTGTAAAGAGTGGAAGTCGGAACTTCCCCCAAAATTTTCAGAATGTCTTAAAAACATCATGGCGGTGAGTACATTTGATACACTTTGTGGAGGGGAGAAGTCTGTTAAATTGTGGTCTGCGTTAAAAATCTGATGCGATAAATAATAACTAATAGTCCAATGATTATGCCAGAGGTTAAGTGGTCCGGTCCTCCCAATGTAGCAAGAAACATCGCAAGTGGGAGTTGGATGGGAAATAACCCTACCTCTGGGCAATCTTCGCTGGCTATCCACAAACATCAGGGCTGGAAAGGAAGGTTTGTGTCAGTGGCTTGAAGAATGCCTATTTAGAGCTAATATCTACTGGTGGCATATATGAGGACAAATAAAAACAAAAAAAAACCATTAAAGCGTATTTCAAAAGTTAAATAAGAAACAAAGACAAATATATAGAGGAGTAAAAAGGTTCAACTTATCAACTCGCAGCTGCATTTAAAAGGTGTCATGTCTTTGTTTGTAGAGTTATGAAGAGTATTCGTTTGAGGAGACCTCCTAAGCCCAAATATGATTCTCTTTGGGATGTTAAACTAATTCTAGACCTTTTCTCAAACTGGCCTGCTAATTCTCAGCTGAATAGGAAATTACTATCCTTTAAGCTTGCTACATTACTTTGTTTAATTTGCTGCAGAAGAGTTTCTGATGTCAAAGCTCTTAAAATCTCCAATAGATTCTACAATATGTTTGGTGTCAATTTTGAGCTAATTAGAAGAACCAAGAATATGTCTGATTCTATCGTTTACCCTCGTTTTGATTTATTCCCCAAACTTTGGGCTTCATTATGATGGAGGATTTTCCGCCTCCTCCGGGCCGGGGGAAGCCACCTCCGGCCCGGAGGAGGCGGAAAATCCTCTGCGGACTCACCAAAGACCCACCGCCGCATTACGATGGCTGGTGGGTCTTGGTTACTGTCCGCTGCTTTTCCGCCGCGGTCAGATTACAACCGCGGCGGAAAAGCTCTCATTTGGCTGGCAGTGTCTATCAGACACCGCCAGCCAAATTAGGAAGCATTTGTAAACATGCTTTTCCGTGGCGGTTTTTCCGCCGTGGAAAAGCATGTGTACTTTTGATTTTGGGCGGTCCGTTGCGGGCCCCCAGGGTGTTGGCGGGTGGGGGGTGCACATTGGGGGTACCTATGGTACCCCCCAGCATTTACTTGCAAAAACGGCAGGCACCGCGCGGTGCCTGCCGCTTTGTGCATGCAAATGTTAAACATGTACTTTTAACATTGCGGCGGATGCTGCTTGAAGCAGCACCCGCCGCAATGTTAAATATCCAGGATGTGACCGCCAGGGTGGTGGTCACATCCTAATCGCACATGAGGGAACGCCGCAGCCCATGCGGACGTTCCCTCATCCTCTCGGGTCGTCCGTCCGCGATCCTAATGAGGCCCTTTGTGTGGTAGACTGCATGAGAGAAGACAATCGCAGAATGTCTAGCCTTCGTGCCTTAGGTGCGAATCAGCTACTTCTTTTTTTTGTTAAAACCCATAAAGGTATATCATCAACCTCTATTGCTAGATAGGTCAAAACCGTTATGAATCTAGCAGGTATTGATCTGAAGAAATTCCAAGCTCACTCGGTCAGAGGAGCTATGGCCAGTAAATCTTTCTGGTCTGCAGGTAAGTTAGACGATATTCTAAAAGCTGCTGATTGGTCTAATGCCAACACCTTTGAAAGGCATTACTGCAAACCAATTGATCATATGGCTAACACATTACAGAGCTACCAACATGCATAATGTAGCCTCCGTTCTTGTGATGAAATTGAGATTCTCCTATTACCATGACTAGAGAATCTTGATTTCATTAAAGACACGGAGGCTGACATTATCCCTCCCATCTCTACCCTGGGCTGACTAAGTCTTATTTTGCCTATTTCTTTAGATTTACTGACTATGTCTTATTTTACATATTTATTTTTACATACTTTCCATTATATTTTAGACTGTTTATGAACTGTTCTTTATTAATATTTGCATTGTGTTTTATTTTTCATTCTTTCCTTTCGGAAATATTCATTTTTCTTTCTTTTTCAGGTAACTCCTCATGACTTTATGAGATTGACCTCCTTTTCGTGACTATTGTTTGGAAGATTTAAAGTTTTGGATCTTTTCTATCATTTGAAAGTTTTAAAGTTTGGACTTATGCTCTACTTCATCTCATTTAAAAGAGGCAGATTGTTGTTGGCTCATGCCTATTATATGTTGCCGGTGTTCTGGAACCTTTGCTTTATGATGTATCTGGCTTCTTGGAGACTGCATTAAAAGTGTTACGCATAATGTATAATGTCAGCCTCCCTGTCTTTAATGAAAACCAGAGAAGAATCGCAATTTAACAACCCATTCACAAGCTAGTGCAAACTGCAAACATCGCCTGTATTCCCACAATAACTGCCCCAAAATGTATCTCCACGGTGGACACCACCAACTAACCCTAATGAGATGCAGAGTAGGCGTTCCTGTGCAAAAACAAACGAAAAATCCACAACACCACTTTCACAATGAAATGCAAGATCTGTGAAGTGCACCACAACCACGCAATAAGCCGTGGTAGCGGCAGGTGTAAAGCCAATCGACTACCCGCAGGAGCCCCGCACACAGCCACACCCGAAGAACAAACTACGCCGTGGAGCTACTCATCATGCAGCTTGGAGCCCCAACAGGGCCACAACACCCATCGCCACCACCCCATGACCGCCACCACCCCAGGACCCGGACCTGCCCCCCCAAACCACCACAGACGCAGCGCAGAGTAAGACAGTGGACCTTCCAAAAATGCTCCAGTCTCACAGACCTAAAGCCAGAGGAAGTCATTGTCCGCTACAGGCTCAAAAGGACAACCACCATCCGCATCATGACCCACATTACCGACAGGTTGATGGTCCCAACACAGCAGAGAACCAACATCCCTCTCCAGACAAAGCTGCTGGCTGTGCCGTACCTGTTGGCCTCTGGTACCTTCCAACCAACAACTGCCAGAGTCGGAGGAGTCTCACAGCCAGCCCTCTCAAAGTTCATGACACCTGTCCTGGATGCCATCCCCAGCTTCATACCCCAGTACCTTCACTTACCCCACACTGCGTGGGAACAGCAGGAGACCAAGCAAGGCTTCTACGCCAGAGCCGGATTCCAGGCCGTGTTGTGAGCAATAGACTGCACACATGTCCCACTTTTGCCCCCTGAGGATACAGCACACCAATTCCATAACAGAAAGCACACGCATTTCATCAATTTGCAGGCAATAGTGGACCACCAGGGACTCTTCACCAATGTCGTCGCAAACTACCCAGGCAGTGTGCATGATTCCTACATCTTCCGACAGTCCATCATCAACCAGCGTTTCCACGATGGCACATATAGAACTGGACTGCTCATTGGTAAGTGCCAAATCAACACACCACACACCTCAAAGCCACGATCACACAACACACAGTTGTGGGAATGCACATGTGGCAAGCTCCAGGCCCCAGTCCCTCAAGCTCCGCAGCCTCGCAGACCATCGCTGGCCCCCACTATGCTGGCACACATTACTTCTTTCTCATTGACATACTCCACCGGCGTCACCTTCATCACAGTGGGCCCCACATGTGCAACTGTGTCCTGAGCCCTGAAAGGCAGTGACCCCAAATCCGGGGCAGCGGGCACAGTGCCAGACTCCCTTCGATCAGTGAAGCATGATTCCATATGGCAGGCTGTCGACATGTGGTGCCACTAACTTTGCTCAACGCAAGCGGGCAACAAATGGTGCCACTAACCCTGTTCAACGCAAGCCGGCGACACGTGGTGCCACTAACCCTGTGCGCCGTGAGTGACCGCAAGCCTCCGGCGGAACATCATTGGTGTCTGAGCCTGTAGCCTTGGGGTTGCCATCAGCAAAGGGCAGGTACGGACTTGGTGTCTGGCATGAGTCTGTGGCATTCATATCCTACATGTTGTAGGACACAGCTCTTATGTGCCCTCTGCATCATGCCCTTCCACTGTCCACCGAGTCACTCCGCGACACGCTCCTTCAACTTTGACGAGAACCTGCTATATACTCGTGACCCTACCCCAGTTTCCCGCAGGTCAGCGTCCTGTGGCGGTGGAACCGTGTCGGCCTCTGTGCTTCCGGGGCCACTAACACTGTGTGACTCAAGTCATCCCCCCTTGTTGTTCTGCCATTGCTTGTCTGAGTGCCTGATGACTGTTGGAGTTGTTGCCAGCACCAGCTACTCCCTGAGGGCTGGCTTACACTCACCCCACACACAGCCAGCCCAGGCGTCGCTGGATTAGTGGGCCTGGCATCACATCCTGCCAAACCAAGTATTGACTCTTTTCTCCCTGCACTGTCACAGGTGATCAAGGATATGCACTCTGCCCTTGGATGAAGACACCCCTCCAAGATCCAAACACACCCGCCCAGAGGCAGTACAATGCGGCTCACATACACACCAGGTGCATCGCTGAACGCACTTTTGGCGTGGCATGGGTGGAAAGCTCCTGTACAGCCCGGTGATCGTGTGCAAGATGATCATTGCATTTTGTGTCTTGCACAAAATCTGTGTATGCACCTATGCCCCACGGATCCCAGTTCCAAATGTCCCGGACGATGATGGGGCCGATGGGGCAGGTGGCCCACATCCCACTGCAGCTGCGGCAGGAATGGCCCGCAGGAACACCATCATTTACAATTACTTCTCATGAGCACGTGACATTGTGGCCATCCCTGGCAATCATGGAACGGTACAAGATGTCTGAGAATATAGCAAGTGTGAATAAAACATATTTTCAGTTTGCAGGTTGTGCTAGTACATTGTGATGTCACGGTTCCCTGCTGGCACAGATTTGATTTGCCATGTGTTGCACGTTTGCGGCACCAGTTGTGGCCTGTGTTCTGTTGTGTAGGTGTTGCTGTTTGTATCGGGATGTTGTCAATGTCGATGTGCTCTCATACTTATGTGCATATTTTGCACAGTTGATGATTCGCTCCTGCGCCTCTGATTTGTCTGCCACTGGATCCTTTCATGCGGTGTACCTGTCAGTTCAGTGCTTCCATGGAGCTGAGATATTGCAGACTTGGGTAACTTGTGCTCTTTGTCGAGTTGTGACACTTGAGCATGGTTTGTCCACAGCTGTGTTGTTGACATCAAGGGTTGTTTGTGCAGGCGGTTGTGTCCGAGTGTGACCTGCTTAAATCCAGTTGTGGTCCCCACTCAGCCACCTCAGTGTCGTACCATGTACATTGTCATGGTGATTGGACAGCAGCCATGCTACTCATCATGTGGTGTCTCTAGCATTGTCAGTGAGGCTGACATATATGCCTGTTTGCTGTTTTTCGCACGTGTCATGTGTTGATTGTGTGCTTGTTGTTGCGTTGTGTGGGTGCCCCTTTGTGCACATGGTGTACATAGGACTACTTGGTGTTTGTGTGTGCTGAGGTGTTCCCGTGAGATCAGGGACATGAACCTGAGTCATTGTGGATGTGCAATGTGCACTGCTTAGTTGTGCATGAGTGCCATTGGGCCCGTATCCCCCGTCCACACACTCTCTGGTTGGTGCGCACCCTATTGATGTGGTGTTGGATCATGTTGGACAGTGTCTGGATCCCGGACTCTTGTCTAGCCGCATGGTGACTGTGGCTACCATCTTCTTCATGTCATTCAGCTCCTGCTATTCTCCCCTCCTCTGGGGTACGTTGCTGCTTACGTGTTGGCAGCGAGTTTCTACTTGGTTTTGCCATTCACATCAGTCCAGGGCCTCTTGTGCTCTTCCATTGGCCTCCACTGCCATGCAACGGCATTCAGTTGGTCCGAGGTGGTGTGCCATCTCTGCCTTTTTGTTGCCAATGACACTTTGGAGGTGACGTACAGTTAGTGGTGGTGTTCTGGCTCATCCTTGGCAGCACTCGGATTTTCCTGGCTATTTTCATCCACCTTACTTGCTTGTTTAATTTCACATTAAGGTATAGTTCAGATACCATATATAGTTGTTTTTAAATTACTGAGAATGCAAGAGACATAGTATACCCTGATATCTTTATTATTTGTTCTTTTCTATTTCTTTTTTCAGCTAAAATGCCCTCAAACATATTATCCAATTCTTATATACACAGATGTATATATTTATGTAGCTATTTGGATAAGTACCAAACCTATTTGTCTATTCTTGTACTTTTATCATCTGGGTGGAGCATTTCCATTATTAATTTGGGGCTTTGGGCACTTAAATTGGTGATTGATTCTTGACACACTTTGCATGAATTTGTTTTTTTCTCTCTCTCTCTGGTGGATATAGTGTTGTATTGCTTCTACTTGTAAAAATCTTTTTTCCTTTTTTCAAAATGTATTATCCACCTGTTCCAGAACCTTTTGGGTGGTAGCTTTTGACCACACAACTACCACTAATTAAATATTATCTTTCTCCTGAGCACATGACTCAGTGGTATATAAAATATAAATATATATTTTTTTCGAACCTGCAATCTATTTCAGGTACTCACAGCAGTCATCTTGTGGTCCTTCCTGAAAAAGGCGTGTTTGTTCCAAAACGCATGTAGATCGTCAAAGAATTATCAATTGAAGCCAAAATCTGTTTTATTTTGTACATACTTAGTGTTTTTTATGTGTTATGTATTATGTATAGTCTGTCATAGACTATGTATTATGTACATACGGAGTCATGTTTTTATTTGTTACTGTGATCCTAATAGTGGAGGTCCAACAGATATGTTGTGAGATTCATTTTTGATCACTTGATTGTCTTTAAATTCTATATGTATTTGTTAAAAGTGAGAAATTATACTTATCCAACTATATGGAACAATAAACAAAATAGTTGTTTTCTTTTCTAGTGATGTTCTTTTGGGCCTATATTTGTCTATCATAAGTGTTTTTATTCAGTTGGTTACCAAGGGACTTTATTGTTGCACTGTTGTATTTTTTCTGCCCTTGGAACTTTGATCTCTCAGCAGGGGGTCCCTTACTATATACATTGATACATATCATCAGCTGGAGCCATATTGCCTACCTCACAAAAGAAATCCTACATCAACTAAACAGACACATGTCAGTTCAACACTTTTTGACTGCAGGGTCATATGAGTCCAGTGTTGCTTGCATCTGATGGAATGTGACAAACCAATATCAGTGATGTGCCACACGCACTGTGGTCTACAAAGAGGAGACACATCAACAGCACCATACAGTTCATGCCCAATGAAGATTTAGCAGTGGCGGCTGGAGACATTTGAAAGTGGGGAGGTGTAAAAGTTTGTGATGAGTGGGGGATTTCAATCCCGAGAAAATTTTGAAAGAGTGGGCAAATGGTTTCCAAGTTCCAAGTTCCAAATTTCCAAGCAATTTTGAGAAAGTAAGAAGGTTAATAAAGCAATTGTGAAGGTGTAGTTATGACATCAATGAAGAAATTTCATATGATAATGATGTAGGTAGCTCCTTATTCAGTGCAACCACAGCTTCATACCAGAAGAGTCTGGCTTTGCTGGCTCTAAGAGCCCAAGCATGGGCCCAGCCGATGAGATAATTAAAAATCCAAACCCTAGTTGCGTTTTCACGAAGTCCGGGAGAACTATGGAAGTCTTTGTATTGGGAGAGCTGAGGTTTCGGACTACCGTGACCAGAGTGAACATTTATTTTGAATGAGCATTGGCTGCAAGCGCAAGAATATTGAGTTACACAGCTTATTCTTGAAGAGTTCATTTCAGTTCTAGTCTTTAGTCGGGCCTATTGCCCACATCTGCACTTTCATGTAGGCAAGAAACAAGGGTACCTCCTCACCTGGAGTTTTGAAAGCCTGCCAATTAGAACCACCGAAGGAGAAAATAGGGTAAGTGCGTACAGCTCCTTTTGATTACAAGCTATTTGACATTACAGAGTAGTGTCAGCAATTACATTACATTGCAACTTCAAAGTACCACAAAAGAAAAACTAATCAAGATAACAAAGCAAAACACATGGCTTCCATCTCCAGGCGCCATCCTCCCACAAAGTATAGCACCCTCTGCCTGCTCCTGCTGTGCATTAGCACTTTAGACCTACCTATTGACTTTGTCAGTGTTTGTTTCCCTGCAAGTGGTATACCAGATTTGCTGCAAAACAATACGCTGCTGACATATTGGTGCATAGGAACCACAGAGGCATAGTTATGAAAATCTCCCTGTTCCTAGATGTACATTTTGGCGTATCACAGTGGTTAAGATACTTTATTTGATTATAAGTAAGGGCCATATGACGTCGAAGGACAATGCAGTACTATGGCTAAGCGCAGATGGCGCTAGATTGATGTGAGTATGGTTGATCAATATCTGTAGTGACAGTGAGCAAACAACTAATTTGCACAGAGTAATGAACTGTGGCTGAGATCAATTCAATAATCCATCACCATTTTGCAATTCTCAGACAGATGGAGAGAGGCAAAGGCAAATGGGAAGGCTGTTGCTGAGAGGTACGAATACGGAATGAGAGGTAGAGCAACTTTCCAGTATAATGGACAGTGACACTATGACCTTTGACCCAACTTCCTTTCAGTAGTTCCCCAACCACTGCCTTATCCATCTGAACAATTTTACTGGTTCTTTAAATATACTGGAAAACTTAAAACCTATACTGTGCTTTCTGTCCAGTCAGGGGACGCAGGCAAGGTTACTACTCAGATGTGCTGCTTGCTTCCTTGTTTTTAGAGCTATGTGAATAGTATGCTACAAACTCCCAGAAATGCTGAAAGTAATATTGATCTTCAAATAAATCATACAAAAACTGAATCAAATCCAAATGTCAGTGCCCACCAAGAGGTGCTATCAAGAGCAGCATTTCAAACAATATTAATTTATCGCATTCAAATTTCCATGGACCCAGATAAGAGGGTAGGGGGGCAAATTCCTGCGCTTTCAATACTTGGCAGGTTTTCAGCTGTGTTGCAAAGGAAAAGAGAGGGACCTAACAGCCAAAGGAGCAGGGTACCAGAAAGACCTGGGTCAGTGAGAAAAAACCTTTGGGTCAATCCACACGTACCACATCACACTTGCACATGGAACCTCTTATCACCAGTCTGATAACAGTAGACGGAGAGACAATATACTCACAAAATAACTCTAATGTAAAAAATACAAATTTAATCCATAGTAAATATACATGTATCTCAATATCAGGGTACATCACAAAATACACATTGCATTAAAAATATATAGTTCTTATCTGAACTACATATATATCAATGAAATCACAGAAAGTTAAAAAATGAACTGTAACCTAATACACTATGAAGATCATATACTACCGGAAAGAATTGGGAAACAAAGTAGTAAAAATGATTCCAAAACACAGAAAAGTGCTACTTAATCAAAAATGAATCAATTGTAATCATCGCAAAAAATGTTTCATAGGTCATATCTAGTACAGTTGTTCACAAAGATTTAAGGTAGACTTTTCTTCTTATTGCATCTCGACATGTTTCAGTGTGCACTAGTGTATGGCCATCACCTTCTTCAGAAAAAAACATATATATATTTCCCAATATCAATTTTTATAAAAGCCTGTAAAAAAGGAACATGAAAACAAAAAATAGCGGAGAAGGCGTTTGATAGGGTCTCCTGGGGCTACTTATGGTCTGTTATGAGGTGGAGTGGCATAGGTGAGGGATTCATAAAGGCTATACAGACTTTATATAAAAATCCAACGGCTAAGATCAGGGTCAACTGGGGGCACTCTACAGCGGTAAAGATCAGTAGGAGAACTAGGCAAGGCTGCCCTTCATCTCCCCTGTTGTTTGCTCTTTATCTGGATCCGTTCCTGCGTACATTAGAAAGAAACCCAGAGATCCCGGCAATGAGGGTAAATGGCTGCTTGATAAAAACTTTGGCGTACGCTGACGATGTGGCCATTCTGACACCCAACCCGACAGTGGCTATTAGGGAGGTGGAAGATGAGGCTCATCGGTTTGGGCAGGTCTCGGGATACAGCCTGAATAGATCTAAGACACAGATTGTGGAAAATAGATATTCTCGATGCTTTGATGCAAGGGTCGTTGGCTCAGCGGTTTACTTGCGAGTGGCAATTTCGGCAAATCTTGATTTGTGGTAGAAAATAACATGGCTCCACTAATGTCACGGGTAAAAGCAGATCTGGAAAGGATGAATAATCTACATCTGTCATTGGTGGGTTGCACTAATGTCATAAAGATGCTGATTCTCCCCAAGTTTCTTTATCTTTTTAGATCTATCCTTTATTTTTTGAAGCTAGATGGTTCAACGCACTGGAGGCAATTTTTAATAGATTTATCTGGGCGCAGGGTAAGACGCGAAGGGCCTATAGGTTTATTTCCCTCCCGAGAGAGAGGGGTGGGAGGGGAGCCCCAGATTTCAGACTTTATTATTGGGCTGCAGCCTTACAATATATGCAGGGGCTAATTGGGTGGAGCGGACTTGATCAAAGAGTCACTAGTTCTTCTACGGAAGCTTATACAGCAGTTCTAGGGGTAGAAGCGGAAAATTGTTTTTTAAAGTGCGTTGATTTTGGATATTTTAAAAGAACAAGGTTCAAGACGATTACCACAGCCGTCAAGATTTGGAATGCCTTTTTGAAGAAATCAGATACAATCGGTACATTAGGTTGTATAAAAACAGGTCATTCCCTCCAGCAGTATTCGCAGACCTAACAATGGCAGGGTGGGCGGACAGGGGCATTGCACAGATTGGTGATCTTATTGGTCCCGAGGGGGTGATTCAGTTTATAGAGTTAAGAAATAAGTATGGTATTGATAAAAGAGGCTACTTTAAGTACCTCCAGATCAGGAGTTTCTTAAGTAGTAAGCAGGGTGGGCTAGCTGGATTTGGTAGGAATGAGATTTTGGAGAAAATAAAGCTCTCTGGGGATCGTACGATCCGATCCTTTTATGCAAGTTTGGTAAAAGGGAAAACTGATGATTTGGAAAAATATTGTAATAAATTGGTGGAGAAATTGGGCGGTGAACCAGATTGGTTTCAGGAATCATTGGATCTGGGCCGTACAGTCCTGTGTTCATCCCCCTTACAGTCCCAACACTATAAAACCCTATATTCACTGTATTTTACCCCAGCCAGGATAGCAAGGTGGGGTGGCACCACGGGTATCTCCTGTCCCCGATGTAATTCCCATGAAGCAGATAGCGTTCATATCTTTGCTACCTGTCCCCAATTGCACACACTCATTAGAGATATAGAGATTTTTCTGGGTAGATCATTGGGTATTCAAACAATACTCACTCCGTCCTGGATTCTGCTTGGGATCGGCCCAGAGGTGGATAACGCACAGAGGGAATTTATGTTTATAGCAATGGCAGTGTATAGACTAATAATACAAAAAGGAGGGCGTATGAAGGGGATATTTATTGACCTTGCATTGTTATGATCCCTACAAGCAAATGAAAAAACCACATATAACAACGGGTCAAGAACCAGGCTAAAGCTATCTGAAAAACTGTGTGTAATTGAAAGGATACAGTCTATGAATCCAAAGTATTCATGGTGAAAAAACGTGTTCCCATCAGATACCCGTCCTGTACCGCCCTACATCATTTGGGATCCTTCACCCGAAGGAAGTGGAAAACCAGTCCACTATGGATTAGGTAGATTGTAGCCTAATCGTATTGAAGGATACAGTGATGTGTTAAGGGAAACCTATGTGTGGTATCAGGGGGTAAAAAAAGCTAGCAGTGCAAAAGAAAAATGCTGTGTGCAGCATGTGAATAAGTGAATTAATATTGGGTTGTAGGAGTGGAAAAGTAAATTTTAATAGGATCCTACCCACACCCAAGGTTTAAAAAACAGTGCAAAGTAGTATTACAAATAACTACTTAGATGTAATCCAGGTCGACATGTTTCTGCAGGGTAATAGGGTCACAAGATACCTGTCTGCTTCATCAGGACCTTAACAAAAGTGTGCTACTGCTAATGAGTGTATTTTAGTGATTTAAAATCATATCACCTGAAATCGCCAGTCGAGATGATCCAAATGGTCATCAAATCATGATGGACGAACAAATATACACAAAGAAATGCACAAAGTTAATAACTATAGCTTTAGACACAAGAAAATTATCTTGTGATGGTACATGTTTGCCAATAAAATATTGGTCACTGGTTGCTTGATAGTCAACCTAAAATTAGGCAAATCGACCTTATAAAGAAAAAGAATAAGGAAAACCTTATATTCACTCACCCACGATTTGGGGAATGAACTCTCCACCTCACCCGGCTACAGCTCAGGTACAAATGCAGCACCGCTCTATTGAATACAAAGGGAGAAAAACACTAATGAAAGAGGAAGAGCCCTCCAGAGCTTTAGGCTAGACACGCCCTTTCCCCAACTTGCTTGACTAACTAAGGTTTAAATTACGTTTGGCAGTCTTGTTATTCATCCGCCTGACGCATCAGCAAAATATAGGGAAGGTAAATAATGTCGGAGTTGTTTTACCTTAGACGTTATGTCATTGCCAATGAACTCAGAACTTTAGTAAAGGCACATGCGCTAAATCAAGTTCCAGTAAGCAAAGGACTAATTTAGAACACCCGTGTTTGTTTGTCGAGTGTCTAAACCGAAAACAAGATATTTAGTAAAAGAGTGCTCTGGAAACCACACGGATCTCATTCTAAGTTACTGCTGCCAAGTGAAACCTACAAATTGTAGCCCCGTATGCGCTGTGAGCTCGCCTAAGCCCGCTTAGTCAATCCCTTCTCTTCCAAACGCTTACCTGTCCGTCGGTACTCCTTGCCTTCCTCTAGGCTGTCAGTGGGAGGTACCTACACGGACAGGAAGCGACTATTTGAACTTACTTTCACGGACTGTGGGGAAGGTGGATTTAAGTAATCAAATAAAAAATGTAGTCAATTACCTCAAAATTAAAAAGCAAAAAATTAAAATGCCTGCTATTAGGGACACATCTGAAGTTTTGCATCTCTCAGATTCAAAAATTCTTGATTGCTTTACCGATTTCTATTCCTCTTTGTACACCCCAGAATCTTCTCCGTCTCCTGACCTTATTGATTCTTATTTTCAACGGATTCCTAAGTCTCCCGAAAATCAAGTTGATCTTTCTTCCTTGAATTCCCTCATCTCTGAACAAGAAATTATTGATGCTATATCTATTTTGCCCAAAGATAAAACCCCAGGTCCGGATGGTTTTTCCGTTCGATTCTTTCTCCAATTTAAATCACTTCTGACCCCTCATCTTCTCTCTTTAATTAATCACTTTCTTAGCACTGGTACAGCACTTGGTACTTTTACTCAGGCTATGCTTTGCCTGATACCTTAAAAAGATAAAGATCGTCCCTTTGCAAAAATTATAGGCCCATCTCTTTGATTAACACAGATTGTAAAATCTTCGCAAAATTACTTGCCATGCATATTAATAAAGTTATCCCTGATCTTGTTATTATATACCAATCTGGATTTGTTTAAGGTCGTTCCATTACAGACAATTCACGTACCTTTCTTAACATCCTCCATCTGGCCTCTTAATTAGATTCTCCTCTAGCCGCCATAACATTAGATGCTGAGAAAGCGTTCCATAGGGTCAACTGGGAATTTGTCTTTGGCTCTCTTAAATGGCATGGTTTTGGCCCCCCTATCCTCCAATACATTCAACTCCTTTACTCAGCTCCTACTACTTCTGTTTGGGTAAATGGTCGTCAGTCCAATTATTTGCCTCTTCTCAGAGGGACAAGACTGGGTTACCCCCTTTCCACCCTTCTTTTTGTCCTCGCATTGGAACCCTTCTTAGAATCAATCAGACCATCCCCCCACTATTCAGGTTTCCAATTCAAGTCACTTGAAATAAAATTTACTGCTTATGCAGACGATATCCTTTTGTACATCTCTAACCCATCTACTTCCTTGCCAGCCTTTTTTTCACTTTGACAGGAATACTCTAATGTCTCTGGATATAAACCTAACGTAGATAAATCTGAGATCCTACCTCTCAATAAATTCTGTCTTTTTGAGTGGAATTCTAAACATATCAAATGTCTCAGTATTCTTTATGCCAATACCATTAAGGAAACAATTACAATTATTCTTGCTGACATCCTTATGAAATTGTCCACTCTGACTGATGTCTGGTCTCCTCTTTTCCTCTCATGGTGGGGTAGATTAGCTACCATCAAGATGATGCTCCTTCCTATTATTAATTTTTACTCCTCCATGCTTCCTATTTCTCTTCCCAACTCCTTTTTCCGTGTTATCAATAGTTCTCTCTCCAAAGTTCTTTGGAATAATCGTAAACCTAGGATTTCTTTGGCTCGTCTTCACTCTTCTAAAGAATTGGGTAGTGTCACTTTTCCTAATATTCGCCGTTACCACTCTGCTTTCACTCTAAAACAAATTTGGACTTCTTTATCCGAAACCTTGGATCCACCTTTAACTGCTTGGAGCTCGATGGAACAATCTCAGTATTCTCCTTTTTCTTTTCTCTCAGCTATTTTGTTGTCTCAACCACCTCAACGTTTCTCATCTCCCTTTTTTACCCATTCCAAAGCAATCTCCACCTCTCTGCTGCACTCTCACTTACCTTCTATTGATCCCTTTTTACACATCCCAATTTGGTATCATTAAGAATAATAGACGGTCCTTATTTTGGTGTGGATTGACAAAGGTATTATTACATCTCATCATTTAATGAAAGATGCTTCTTTCATGGATTATTTAGATCTCCAAACCTTTTATAACATTTCTTCTCTTCTTGCCCCTCATTATCCTCTACTCATAGAGTCCCTCATTCGCCTTTCCCCTCAGGAATCCCCCACGATCACACCTGACCAAACTCTCTCTTCCTCTGTTGATTTCTCCACTCAATTTAAAGCTGCTACCATTTATAAAATACTCTCCCGCCCTCTCAAGGTTAGGACCAAGTCCAAATTAGAGTTTGTATGGAAAAAGGATCTGGCCCTAACAATCCCCTTAGGCACTTGGGATAATCTTTGGATGAAAATTCACACCTCCTCACGTTCTGCTAGCACTACGCAGACCTTATACTTTTTTTACAACAGACTTTTTCTCACCCCTTGTGATCTGTATAAATTTAGGTTTTTTTTTTTTTTTTAATCAGAAGGTAGGGAGGAGGAATTGGTGTCTAGTCTGTTCCCCAGGACAGTATTATTTATCATAAGTGGACTAAGACACTTGTAACTGCGTTACACACAGTAATATAGATAACCCTCATAAACGCTTTGTTTTGAGGTGATGCGGTTTATCTTTATTCTCCTCCCCACACAGACGTTATGGCATTTATCATTGGGTCATCTATTGTGGTGCATGCCTGCCTCAAGCCTGAGGTCAACTCTGGAGTAGCGCAGTAGTGTCCAGAGAAAAGGTGACGCCACATAGGAGGGTTAATGTTAAAAGACACACCTACACCCAAAAATTCACTTTATTCTAGAGCGGATGTGGTCTGTTGTTAAAAGTAACATATGGGTATACAGTTGGATCAAGTTACTGGGTCCTTGTATATCACTTAAAAACAAACTGTCAACATGTTTCTGCTCCCCTTGGACCAGCCGGGTCTATGGAGCATTCGTCAGGACAAATACAAATTAAAATTATGCTCACACCCTTTTTGTGTGGTATGTCAGTGGTTCTAATTGTACTCACTGTAGTTTGACACTGGAGGTTCTGTTAAACCTAGAAAAGAAATCGCAATTATATACATACAGTGTTTCTGTTACTCTGTGGGTAGTACACCTTGTGTGTATACAGCATTTAATCGCACTTTATTCTCAGTTTCGGTGCGGGCACATTTTTTCTTATTCCTTCAATAAGTGTTAGCAATAATAGGAGACTATTTGGCGAATTACATAGGGGAAATTCGTCATGAGAGTTAGCGTATTGTAAGCCTAGTGAGGTTACTGATTCTAGTTGTATAGATTGGCCTTTACAATCATATGATTGCATGTTTAATCAATGAATAGTGTCGATTTTTGTTTATAGTAGGGTGGTATATATTCCGGTTTTCTTATAACACAACCCACAACTAAAACTTTTCTACACATTCCTGTTTATGCCCAGCGTTTTTTTACATCCGTACACAGTTCATTACATTGCATGCATTAGTTTAGTTGTTAAGTTATAAAACGACAAAGCAGCGCAGACATTACCTCATTTGTATGTGGTTGCATGTCTTTGGGGGAACGGATGTTGCGTGTTTATCTAGGTTCCTGATCGATACTCTGACCTTATGCCCCTATTCGGCTATAAATCCATTTATTCCCATATTGGCATAACCGTTCAAGTGCAATTTTCTGAAAAGTCATCTCTGGCCTCACACGAACATTGGGTTGAAATGAGTTACGAGTAAACAATGAGAGAGAGAGAGAGGGGATGTTTAAAGACGTTACTTACACACTAAGGGAAGGATAAGAGTTGACACCCGAAATTGAGTGACATTTGGGGAATATAAGAAGGTAATGGTTAACAACAAGGTCTTGGTTAAACCTGGAAAAACTACAGGGTTATTGTTTTTTACATTGCGCAAATTGGTGGTTATGTAGAAATGTTTGAGGAAATAGGTAAATTAACGTATAAATATAAACGCATAAATATGATGACTGTTTGGATATACAATTAGATAATGTAAAAATGTATACATATGGTGTTTTATTTTTCATTTATAGTGTTCCCTGACGAAGGGCAATGTGTTGCCCGAAATGCATTGGATTTTAATAAACATTGCTGTGGACGAACTTCTGCATATATCGTGTTTTGAACTGAGGCCTGGTGGGCACTGTCTGAACATTAGAAACCTAGAAAAATGGCAGAATGAACCTCGTGTGTGGAATTGAGCTGGAATTAGACACAGTCTTGAATATATATTGAAGGTTGGAAAATATGGATTAATAATGGTCAAAAATGATGAACTATGGATTAAATTAAGCCAACAGTGGCTAAACAGTGCTGTGCGAGTGGTTTCGGGGCAGCATGAGTTGTCCCACCCTTCTTCGTTGTTACTAGAGGTGCCACCGGGGCAGGCATGACAACCACGACGCATGCATTTACAGATTAATCATGGATAAACAAAGTAAAACATATGTTGAAAAAGTTTGATGAAAAACGGTGTGCTTCCCACCACCATTTCCATATCTCACACGAACAGAGCCACATTCCAGCATAGTTCCCTCTGCCACTTCCTTTGCGACCAATTAGTGCAATGACAGAGCAGTAGTCACTATCTGATATTCCTAGGTAACACTCCGAGTTCTTCAACAAGATAAAAACTTAGCAAACCTGGAAATCCCCGCTTGCTATGTTTTGATTAGTAATGGAACTCTAATGAGCAACTGATAACTTTCACTTCCTAGTGACATCTTTAATTGACGTCTTATGTCCAGCAAACTTGCGTCAAACCCGGCACCTGTCAGGTATAAATATTACCAACGTTGCCTTAAGCAATGGCCTGTTGCCTGTTGTACGAGCTACTGATGCAAGCTGCCTGCATGACCCTGTGTTGGTAAATCTAGCACTCTGTCGCTGCAGCCTGCTATCCTGTGGTGGTGAAGCTGCTGATACCATTAGCGCCGCTAAAGCGCGACCTATGGTGCAGTACGCTTAAGGAGCTGAACAGCCGTCCCTCTGCGAAGACATCCAGCAGATTCCAGCTGCCCGCGGACGCTGTCCCCCCTCCTTCCTCGACGCGCTGAAGAGAAGCTGCTGCCTTTCTCGTGCAGAGAAATCCAGTCCCGGCGCTTCCAGTTTACCCTCGCGGGTGACTGGGATATCGAGAGAGACCCCTGAAGGAGATACCAATCCTCCATCATTCTATTCAGAGGTATGGTGTTGACTAAACCCTTAGACGAGAATTCTTGAAACAAACCTTGGCAAAACCAACTTAACTTAAAGCTACTTACTTACTCCCTTTTCACGTGTTAGGCTTAGGTCAGGCACACTGGGGTAGGCTTAGTTAGAAGCACCAGTTGAGTATGTTAGCCTAATGTATATATGACTGTATATATGTTTTATTACTTTTAAACCATTGTATGGCTAAGAAACCATATCAATGCTTTTACAGTTCTATTTCGCAATACTTATCTTACTGTACGTACTTTTTATAATAACAATTATTGCAATTGTGGCAATACATTTCTCTTGTACGAGAAGAAAGACTGTTCAATAAATGTTAACCCTTTATTGATACACGCCCGTCTCTCTATTCTCTACATCTCGTGAAAGTAAACTGCACTAGACTGACTGAGTGAAATACATGTCTATTGTTTCACACGACCCTAGAGATCGACTCTTGATCTGAGGAGCAAAGTTGTCATGTTGCACGGTTGTTGGAAAGCTGAATCCCTTCTTGTCTGTGCCAAGGAAGCTGATCACTTCCTATGCAGAGAAGAAAGTTTCCAGTGACCTCTGAGCTAGTTGGTAACACAACCCAATTAAGTTTAGCATAGTCAGTGGAGGCCTGGAATATCCGCAGTTCCACGTCGATACTACTGTTTATGTTATTCCAATGCGCAGGGCCTAGTGGGAAACTAGGAACTACACTACATGGCGCCCAACGTTTGGTAAGGCGATAAACGAACGCAAGGCAGTTAGAGTAACTCAGTCGTGCATATTTCACACCCCTTTCTCCCGTAAATACTCCAATAGACGTCTGGAGTGGGTGAAAGGTTAAAATCCGCCCGACCTTAGTAGGAAGAGATTCCTATGTAAAGCTCTGGTTTATTCAACGTTGAAGGATACAGTGTTCCAAAATATTGTGCACCTAATCTTTGTCTCCTTGGAGACCTACTCTGCAAACCTTGCATTTTAACAATGCCAGAAAATAACGGAACCACTGGGGGCGCAGCAGATGCGACTCAGCAAGGTCCCGAATACACAGACCCGGATGCTATAATCATCCCGGTCCACTTAAGAAGATCTATAACGTTAAAACTTATAGAAAACGGACTGACACCTCTAGGTGGTACGGTCGTCTTCGTGATAGAGGCTCACGAGTATCGGCAGACAGAGGTATTCTATTCATGGATAAACTTTCCAGCGGTAAACGCTATAACAAAAGAGTTTCACTATTACAAAATAGAGAAACCTCCGGAAGAGTACGCTCCTTTCGAGGAGATTGAAATTCCACTTAAATTTCAAGAGCACCTGCTCTGGTTTAATGGCGCCCTAAAACACAATGATCACATAACTAGGCTCGGTCCACTAGGTAGACCAGGAGCCACGTGGCCGGTTCTAGCCAGCTACACACCACATCCTGACATTGTAAAAATGTCTAGAGAAGAGCTGTTAGTACAGCTAAAAACACTAATAAAGATACATAGGCAATTAGTCCAATATGTAATGCGGACTGCAACAGTCCAGCCAGCTGTTAATACACCACAGCTGACCCCTCATCAGGGGAACACAAATAAAATTACACCACAGAAAATACAGTCATGTCTTCGTAAAACACCCGTAAAACGGGAACAAATTCCTTTCTGGTTAGCACAGAAAATCACTCAAATAGAGGCAGTATTTCCTGATACTACCCCTATTGAGAAACACAGAATCTTGACCATCTGCCTTCCTATGGGAATCGCACCACACGTGGAGGACTGCGACACTTGGGGTACAGTCTTTGCTTCCATTTACACAAAAACACACGGTGTTCCGTCTATGGCGGTAATACCAGAAGTGCTAAAACAGATTCAAAATGAATTCGGTCCAGAGCCCGCTTTAAATCTAGGTATGAAATTACTGAAAGACTTCAAGCAGGTCTCGGCTATATTATTAGCCAACATAAGAGGAGAAGCAGCATCTGTGGCGATCCGCCAGAAGTTGAAGGAAACAGATATAAAAGATCCTGTTGAGCTAGCAAAAATCATAGAAAAATGCTATGAAGAATTAGGTAGAGACAGCTTGGGTGGGAAACCGGTAAAGCCCCAACTGCTCGAAAATCCTGAAAAATTATTTATTAAAAATAATTCAAACACTCCTAAAAAGAACTGGGATGGAAATAAACAATCCACTCCCAAGGAAAAAGTTTTCCAGTCCAGAGGAAGGTCTCCTCGACGGAGGGAAAGAACTCCGACTCGAGAACGCCAGTCTCCCCAACGGGAGCCCTCTGAGAAAAGATATAACCTTAGAAATAGGGATAATATAAAAAAACCTGATAGATATCAAAGTATTGATACACGTCCCTCTCGATCTCTTCCACAGAATTCGGAAAGAAGAGGACGGTCAGACCCAGGAGAGCACACCAAGTCCAAAGACAAGGAACCTGCTCAAAATAAGAAGTCTCAATTTCCTAAAAAGAAGGTAGCCAGTATTAGAGTAATCAACCATGCCGAGAATACTGAGGACACAGTTGAAAAACGGGGAGTGGGCATTGACAATGTTGGACAGTGCAGCAGAAATCAGTATAGCGCGCAAGATCTTGATGAGTCATCTGGAGACAGTGGACACGAATGAATACATTCAAGTTGAAACTGCCGACACCAGACTTAGCGAGCCCCATAAAATATACGAAATAACATTGCGTATAGAGGGTGATAAGACTAGGAAAATTAAGGGTCTATTTTGGGATAAGCTCTCAAAAGGCTATGATATTCTGTTAGCTGAAAAAGATTGGCCCCCAGAGTTTGTCAGGGAGTGCCCTCGTGGCGAAGAAGTGATTATGCCAGCCTTCTCGAATCACATTCCGATTCACAAAAAATATACATATGCAAGGAAATGGGCAGTAGCCCAGGCACCTGCATTATATAAAAATCATGTAGGATGGGATGAGGATTCACCTCCTCACAAAATCCAACTAAAAAGTGAACCAACTGCCCAACGGCAGTATCCCATAAAGCAAGAAGCTAAAAAACAAGTCAGGGAGATCTTAGATCAACTTGAGTACCAGGGGGTGATTGAAACATGCACCTCTCAAATGAACAATCCTTTGTTTCCTGTCTCCAAGCCAGACAATTCATATCGTCTAGTTTTGGACTACAGACACCTTAATACGTGTTGCAAAACTTTTGCAGTACAAAACTCGCATAGTGCAGCCCTAATGAATAATATAGTTAGGAAAAAATATAAAACGACATTAGACATTTCTAATGGTTTCTTTTGTCAAAACATTGCACCAGAAAGCAGATATTTGACCGCTTTCTCCGCATTTGGGTCACAGAAAAAATTCTGTCGACTCCCACAGGGGTTCAAGAACAGCCCAGGACTATTCTCAGCTAGGGTAACAGAGTTACTACAAATCTATGATGATGAGGCATTATCTTACGTAGATGATATTTATCTCACAGACGACGACTTGGATACTCACTTGAAAAGAGTGAACACCATTATACTTGGGTTCGCAGCAGAGGGTTACAAATTTAACTTTAAAAAGTCTCGAATTGCCCATCTGACAGTACTATTTTTAGGGTACGAATTATCAAGTGAAGGGAAAAGCCTAGCGGACAACTTCTTAGAGAAGTGCGCTGTACTCCAAGCTCCAAAAACGCTGAAGAATTTACAATCCATTCTAGGTTTTCTGAATTTCGGAAGAACTTACATACTAAATTACGCAGAGAGGGTTAAACCTCTCTACGAACTAATTAAACCTGATTTTAAACAAATCAATTGGACTCAAAAACACACAGAAATTTTGAGATCACTGCAAACAGACATGTTAGCAAAAACAAAATTAGATACACGTGACAACACACGTGATCTTGTAATCCGAGTCATCCCAGGAAGATGCGGATTCACGTACCTAACCTCTAATGAGGGAGAAAAGGTACCAATTTCAATTAAATCTCACTTGTACACACAAGCAGAAAAAGCATTCAGTCACACAGAAAGAACTGTGAACGCAGTGCAAATCGCATTAGCAAATGAACGAGAACTAGCACACGGCAAACGAATTAATATCCTTACAGCGGAATCCGCCTTCGAAGCGCTATTCAGCCCAGTAAACCTGCCTACAGTGTCACTGGATCCGAAGTGGATACAGTGCGTAGATTCTCTAGGAGCGGAAGACGTGAAATACTATTTCGCCCCGCAATACAAAGAACTGAATGATTTAGAATATGAAGAAGAATATCCTCTGCCAATCGAAATTCTGCCTCTCCCACAGTACGCCTGTATAATCTATACAGATAGCTTTGTACAGCATTTCAACGTAGAGAGAAAATCCTACGATGCAGCATGTGCGATTATTAAAGGTCGTTGGCTGTGCGGTAAATTCAGACCGAAAGTAACAAAAACTGAATCTGTAAGAAACTGTTCGGTTCAGAGAACTGAAATCAGATCTTTAAAGATGGCGCTCGAAAATGCAGAACGTGAATTCCCGATACTTATAGTGTGCGATTCTCATTTTTGCGTCAATTCTTACAACAATAAACTGCAGAGTTGGATCGAAAACGACTACAAAGATGACACAGGTGCCACAATAAAGCATAAATTGCTCTGCAACGAAGTAGCTCTTTTACACAAAGAACTACAAAAGACTCACGTGATTCACGCACAGAGTCTTCGACGTGATGGCGTTCACGTTGCAGGGAATTCATTGGCTAATACAGCCAAAGCGGAAGCAACTAAACCGGCTTCCGTAGCCACAAAAAAGCGTACAGATAAGTACATAGACGGGGAAACCATGCTGGCAGTAAAAACGACCGTAAAAGGCGACTGTGCAGCACTACCCGTAAACTATCCACTCAATTATGCATACATAATCGATGCAAACTCCGTTCCTTTTGCTCGAATCCCTGGAGTGGGGGACAGAGTAAATCCAAACAGGAGCAGGAGGGGCTTCCTATTACTGGAAGCACACATGGGGTTGGGTCTGAAACACCAAACAATCAAAGCCTCTCTGAAAGAATTACAATCAGAGTACTGGTGGCCAGGAATGAGTATAGATATTCAATGTTTTGCTCAAAATTGTGAAGACTGCAACAGAGATCGCAGTAACGAACAGGCCAGTGTAGTTTCAGGATCCCTTCTAGACAGCATAAGGCGGTCTATCTGCGCAATCAAAGAAGAGAAGCGCGTCCCAGTGTACACCATTAAGACGAAAAGCACTTAAAAAAGGAGGCCTCCAGCGCTCGGCTGACGCTAGAACGGTTATAAAAGATTTGCGAGTCCATATCAGCACATACGCAATTACCACGTTCCATTCTGACCAGGGTCCTGCTTTCAGCTCTCGAGCTTATAAGGAAACCATGGCTAGCATGGGAATTGGGTTGCGGTATTCTTGTCCGTCATACCCCGGAAGGGAAAAGTGTGGTAGAAAGCAAAACCGTGACATAAAGCAATCTATAACAGCGAAGGTATTAGGTTCAGGCGCTGGGTGGGTCAAACATTTAATAAGTGTCCAGACTAGTCTTAACAATATGCCAAGAAATTCTCTAAAAGGTTTCAGCCCATACGAACTATTGTTCGGAATTAGAATGCGAGTTCAGGACCTCGATAGTCAGATGTCAGTGGTACAAGAAAAAACAACGCACTTTGATGTAAAGGATCGTTTGGCTGTTTTACAGGAACTGAATGAAACAAGAAAATCATTAAGCAACATAAAGTTAAAGCAACAGCCAAGTACCACTGACGAGGCACCACCCGCAACAGCCCCAGCAAGGCCTGTCTGGATTCCAAAGATTGGGGATCTAGTCAGAGAAAAGATCGCGGTGAAGAAGGAATTTGGGCCTTCTTACAGAAAAGCAGTACCTGTCTTGGCAGTCACCGGAACAAGATCAGTTGTGCTACCGCCCCTTGCTGGTAAAAAGGAGACCAGAGTCGTGTCTATCGATCTGGTAAAACCACAAGCATGTGGCCTATAATCAACAGTAGGCCCAGTGGACTCCCAAGAAACAACAGAATACCCAAACTTGCAACAATCCAAGAGGTTCAAACTGAAAGACTAATCACATTCGATCAGCCTGCAGTGCACAATGAAGGACTATGCAATAATGCCATGGAACTCGTGCCTCTTGAAACACAGATTGAAACAGTTCGTCAAGAAACAACACCAGTCTACAATGATGTGGCATCAGAAAGTGCTACCGAGAGACAGATTGAAAGAACAATCCCATCAATTGACAGAACTGCCTCTGGTTATTTCATCAACTTCGACAACTTCTCTGAAGATCAAAACGACCCCGAAGTGATGCCAGAAACAAAAAAGATTTCTAAAGAAAATACAACAGGACTCCTTCAACAAATCAAAGAACTATATCTGGATTCACCGTTGATTGAGCATTGGATTATCTCAGGGGTATTCATACTCCTACTATGCCTAATTTTAGTTTTAATTTTAGGGAAGTTCATTACAATTGAATGGACACAGCAAGTCAGAACATCAACCTAGTCCTGAAACCACACAGATCATCCCACGTGAAGAAAAGAGAACTGTCAACAGTAAACGTCACAGCAATTCCAATACCTGGTGGGATAGTATGGGAGAAAACAGACTATGAGATATATGGTCCGGTCGAAATCCTGAAGTATCCTCATCAACTAAAGGTTTCCTTAAGTGACTTTGTTACACCTAGTACATTCTCTGATGATTGGGACTTTAACAGTATTAACGACATGATGTCTGATTTAGTAATGTCAGCTAGATTCACAGATCATGATTATTTACAAGGTTCATCTAGTTATGAGCAGTTATTCTGTTACACCCACTATGGGGATCATTACTTGCATAAATCTGCACAGCATAGAAATGTTTTTATGTATAATCAATGGGAACATTGTTCTACACCACCTAAAAGCAGTTCTAAAGCATTTTTTGAGAAATTCAAATACTTCTCAGGGTTTAACACCAGTGATGCAGAAACGTTTTTATTATAAACTGTTAGATAAAACAGGAATGAAAACAATGCTGACAAATTCTAAATTGATATATTCAGAAGCATTTTATGACAAAATGATGACATTTGGTTTTGATTATTGGAAAAATAATATTGAAACGAAAATGATTTGGGGTACAAAAGATTGGCAGGTGCAAGGCATTGAAGCACTATTTAGAACCTGCATGATACCAGAACAAATGTTATTTTTAAATGACACAATACACCAAACATCTTGTCTTGGCCTAGCTAAGATCAAAGACCTTAAAACACCGTCTATACCAAAGCCAATACCTGAGAATACAACCACAGATATTGAGTTAGACGTGTCACAAATTTTACATTTCAACAGAACACATCCTGATTGGAAAAAGTGGTTAATCTGGCCTTCAGACACAAATAGCTGTCAAGATAGATTCCTGAATAAAACACAGGGTTTAAAAATGACCAGATTAGACTCAAGATATTCCCAGAGACAACATCTAGGAATAATAACAACATACAGTGTAGGGAAACTCTACCTAGAATGGCTAACTACATCCACACTGGCTGAAATTAAGCAACACTTGTCTTTGCTAAAAGATGGTGCTGATTTGCGCGATTTCATTCTTGGACCACGCAAACAGCGTCAGAAAGCGTTTCATAGCGACCAGCATCTATGCTGCTTACAACGAGGCTTGGAAAGTAAAGCAAATTGAAACTGCTGAAAAAAATACGAGAAATTGATCGTATTAATTTGGAGAAATCACTTTCTGTGGTAGACAATGGGTTAACGACTCTGTCTTCCAGAATATATTCGTTGGACAATGTTGTATCCTCTGCCTTTGATGTGATAGACAGAGATTTGCTTATGTTACAACATGGCCAGTCTCAATTACGCTCTATTATAGAATTAGGCTAGACGCTGCAAAATCTTCGTTCAGGCTATGTGCCTTGGCGTTTAATCAACACAACGTCATTATTTTCCAGTTTTAACCTTACTGATAAACAGATCAGTTTGGCACAGAAAGGAGCAGACTATACAATCCTGAGCATCGAAAAACTCGAGAGATTACCATTGACAATGTCAGAGAGTCCTGTCATTGAATGGATAATACACGGAATTATCACAATTCCGATAACAACTTTCCGATTTAAAAAGTGCCTTGAATACATACCTGCTGGCCAGTATGAACAATTGGGTAAAGGATATGTAAAGTCCGAATGGAAATTACCATACACTCATTCTTGCTATAGTGACAGCGACAAAAATGTATTTCTTAGTGGTGAAAATTGTAAACATTCACTAAGCGGTATACTTTTGTGTCAGGGTATTAATTTACACGGAGCATGTGATGGAAATTCAAACAACCTTTCATGCCACCAGCTAGTCACACCTGCAACTCAGATAGAGCCCTTCTTTATGCAACTCGCGAACGGGAGTTACATTCTTAGAACGGATCACAGATGTTGTGGCCTCGCGCCAGGGAAAAGTTATCTAGTACAAGTAACGTCCATGGTCAAATGTTGTATGCAAGCATTGTTCCCGAGTGGGCCTCCAGACATAGTGACTCCCCTCTGGCCTCGTCTGAATCTCTATTCTATACGAATTGATACATTAAGCAAAATGAAATCTGTACTTTTACAGACAACAGTGCCTATAACGTCATCTAAAGAGACGTATGATCTTCTAGTTGCAAGGACAGCTACTGAGGTTCATGACCTTTTATCAACAAATTGCCCCGTGCATTTCGTAGAAATGTTCAGCCAACTCCTTAACATGTCTAGTGCAACAAGCATCCCAGGCATATTTAAGACAGTCTTTACGGGACTGCTAACACCCTTCCAGGCAATTTTGGGAATCTTTCCTAATTTTGTGCACTCCATTTTTGGCGGCATACCATTATTTTTGGGACTCGTCGCAGGGATTCTATTTTTGACCCTCCTGCTACGTTATGGCAAGCCTCGGCTCAGACATAGCTCCCATGGGAATGGAAGAGACAATCCTAGCAATGCGCTACCGGGACAGGATAACTAACGTCCTCGGATTGGCCAGGCTGAGAGATCTAAACATGACCTGGTTCCTTTCATTCAGACCGATATGGCAAAATTGCATTTTACCTGTGCTACGGTGTATGCTTTGCGGCGATGAATGCGTGTTGGACATCTGTCTTTCACTTCCATCAGCAGTACCAATGGACGTCGATACTTTGCTCAGTCCAATAACGGCTCACGCATTGTGTTGTCCCCAGCGGCTACCAATCCTGATGACGCCATTCGTGGAGACTCCTGTACTACAGCCAAGTGGTAACAGTGGAGCGAGTGACAAAAGCAACATCATCCAGGTACAACGTTCTGTGAGCATTGCTGGTCCTGCCTTCGATGACAGCAATCATTCTCACACCTGCCAAGTTACAGCGCTATCTAATTTGGTTGAACTATCACCTGATTTTGTAGACCAATTCTTTGAGAGCCTGTCTGATACGATGTTCTCACCCGTAGAGAAACAATAACTTTTAGAAGCTTTCCGACACACAGCGTTCCCATGAACTCTGAATTCGGCCTTCAGTTTTGATCAACAAAAACTGCCAAGAGCTTTGGAAATCTATTTTCTTTGAATTGGACAATTTTTCTAATATTGACCTTTTTTGGCACGAACAATTCTTTGCTTAACGTAAAAACTATTCTTAGAGAACAGAAGCTTCACACTTCTATTTCTAAACACATCTAGAGACATAACAATATTACACCAGCCTCTAACACACATGTTATTACAATGCATTTTTATGTGATGATTTATCTTGCATTTCTTCTGTCAGAGATACTTCATGTGTAATTCCTTTTGCATAATCGTTCATTGATTTCATATGCAATAATTTTTTGAATGATTACTATGCTTTAAAAAAGAAACGTACAGTACCTAAATTCATGTATTACAAGTACGCCTATTTCGAATGCATTTATGTATTTTGGGGTGGGCAATGTTACACATGCATCTAATTGCTTTAGTTTTAGTAATTTTGATGGACATTAACCCGTGGAGTGGGTGTTGCGTGTTTATCTAGGTTCCTGATCGATACTCTGACCTTATGCCCCTATTCGGCTATAAATCCATTTATTCCCTATATTGGCATAACCGTTCAAGTGCGATTTTCTGAAAAGTCATCTCTGGCCTCACACGAACAGAGCCACATTCCAGCATAGTTCCCTCTGCCACTTCCTTTGCGACCAATTAGTGCAATGACAGAGCAGTAGTCACTATCTGATATTCCTAGATAACACTCCGAGTTCTTCAACAAGATAAAAACTTAGCAAACCTGGAAATCCCCGCTTGCTATGTTTTGATTAGTAATGGAACTCTAATGAGCAACTGATAACTATCACTTCCTAGTGACATCTTTAATTGACGTCTTATGTCCAGCAAACTTGCGTCAAACCCGGCACCTGTCAGGTATAAATATTACCAACGTTGCCTTAAGCAATGGCCTGTTGCCTGTTGTTCGAGCTACTGATGCAAGCTGCCTGCATGACCCTGTGTTGGTAAATCTAGCACTCTGTCGCTGCAGCCTGCTATCCTGTGGTGGTGAAGCTGCTGATACCATTATCGCCGCTAAAGCGCGACCTATGGTGCAGTACGCTTAAGGAGCTGAACAGCCGTCCCTCTGCGAAGACATCCAGGAGATTCCAGCTGCCCGCGGACGCTGTCCCCCCTCCTTCCTCGACGCGCTGAAGAGAAGCCGCTGCCTTTCTCGTGCAGAGAAATCCAGTCCCGGCGCTTCCAGTTTACCCTCGCGGGTGACTGGGATATCGAGAGAGACCCCTGAAGGAGATACCAATCCTCCATCATTCTATTCAGAGGTATGGTGTTGACTAAACCCTTAGAAGAGAATTCTTGAAACAAACCTTGGCAAAACCAACTTAACTTAAAGCTACTTACTTACTCCCTTTTCACGTGTTAGGCTTAGGTCAGGCACACTGGGGTAGGCTTAGTTAGAAGCACCAGTTGAGTATGTTAGCCTAATGTATATATGACTGTATATATGTTTTATTACTTTTAAACCATTGTATGGCTAAGAAACCATATCAATGCTTTTACAGTTCTATTTCGCAATACTTATCTTACTGTACGTACTTTTTATAATAACAATTATTGCAATTGTGGCAATACATTTCTCTTGTACGAGAAGAAAGACTGTTCAATAAATGTTAACCCTTTATTGATACACGCCCGTCTCTCTATTCTCTACATCTCGTGAAAGTAAACTGCACTAGACTGACTGAGTGAAATACGTGTCTATTGTTTCACACGACCCTAGAGATCGACTCTTGATCTGAGGAGCAAAGTTGTCATGTTGCACGGTTGTTGGAAAGCTGAATCCCTTCTTGTCTGTGCCAAGGAAGCTGATCACTTCCTATGCAGAGAAGAAAGTTTCCAGTGACCTCTGAGCTAGTTGGTAACACAACCCAATTAAGTTTAGCATAGTCAGTGGAGGCCTGGAATATCCGCAGTTCCACGTCGATACTACTGTTTATGTTATTCCAATGCGCAGGGCCTAGTGGGAAACTAGGAACTACACTACACGGACAAATGAGTCCCAGGCTGTGGACAGAAAAGGGGCCGGGTTTAATACATTACCGTCATGGAGTTGAGAGCCCTCAATGTGCGAGCCGTGCAGAGCGGGTTTGGTGTCGCTACACGTTTCTTCTTACCCGCAGTGAAATGCGTATTCCGCGTCTGGTGCTGTCGCTGCCCCAGGACGCGGAAACATCGTCAGGATCGGGTATTTGTATTTTCGGAATCATGGAAACGGACAACAGACATTCCTATAGATGGTTTAAATCCTAAACATAAAAAACGGACTTCCGTGGTGATACATTTATGTGTTGGATATTGGTATTTGTTGGAATTATAAAGATAACCGACAAATATTCTGAAAGTGGTTTAAACCCTGGACATAGAGAAGCGGGCTTCTGTGGTGATATTTATCAGAAAGCCCATAAGTTTCTATATCGTTCATATTACGTGTTTCGGAATGATGAAATGAACGACAGATATTCCTAAAGGTGGTTTAAACCCTGGACATCAAAAACGGACTTCTGAGATGATATTTTTCAAACATTCCTGAAGGTGGTAAAAGCCATGGACATAAAAAATGGACTACTGTGAGGATAGCGGAGGGGGTCGCACGCTACATCTGTGGTCCCTGGCAGCGCTGGGTCCCTGACGCTGTGGTTTTTCCCGCCGCCGAGTAGCTTCCATCACTCGGCCGCGGACTGGGGAGAACTACAGCTCCCAGCCTGCCCTGCAGCAGAACCCCGCCCACTTCCGGCGGAGCACGCCCGGAGGCGCAGAAAAACAGAGAGCTCCCACTGAGGAGCGGGAGGCATTTCCATACCGTGAGGATAGCGGAGGGGGTCGCACGCTACATCTGTGGTCCCTGGCAGCGCTGGGTCCCTGACGCTGTGGTTTTTCCCGCCGCCGAGTAGCTTCCATCACTCGGCCGCAGACTGGGGAGAACTACAGCTCCCAGCCTGCCCTGCAGCAGAACACCGCCCACTTCCGGCGGAGCAGGCCCGGAGGCGCAGAAAAACAGAGAGCTTCCTCCGCGTCGCGGACGCGCGCGGGCGGAGCCGGGCTGAGCCCGGGCAGAGGGCGGGCCGTCTGTGGCCGTCCGGGGCAGGAGGTAGCAGGGCAGGGCCACGATTCCCTGGACTAATCTGTATGTGAACGGACTACCGGGACTACACCACGGTATAGTGAGACTCCATGATACATAAGATCTCGCACTTTGGACAAACTTTATTTTATATGTGGACAGTTCATGTGAAAATATCGGATGTGTATAATTCTTTTTTAATATATAGATACCCTTTAAAAAGTAATACTTATCAGCATATCTAAAAACAAGGCACCCCAGGCTCCTGCTACAGTAACTATGGACAACTACCTCGTAAAAGTTGTTAGTAAAATAAATAACGAAAGGAGGATGTCCCTGGGTCTCAACAAATCCCCGCCACCCTCATCCCCATGTACAACCATTGATACTACTGATGGGGAGGTGTTTAATCATCCGATTATTCTGGATACAACTCCGGATGGTTTGGTAATGCAGCAACAAGATATCCCCCTAAACGAACATGTTGCTTTGCAAGATATCAGCATCCAGCAACCTACTACTCCAGATACCCCTATTACCCCTGTTGTTAGAGCAGTCAGGGCATGTAGAAAAGTTCTACCTAAGCGGGGGGGTTCTCGAATATCCAGTAAAAAGGCAGTACTCCCCTCAAGCGACCCTATTAAAATAGGTGCAGATAGGGACAGTGAGGATAGTGTGCTATTAGACACTACGCAGTTCAACTTTTTAACTAGTTTATTAGAAACTAAAATAGATTGGATTATTAAACCCTTGGTAGATAAACTTAATATAATGGCCCTAGAGGTCAAGAGACTGGGAGACCTTGTAACTAAGTTGTCATGCCCTGGCACAGCACTGTCGTTCGCCCAGGTAGCTGCTTCTAATCCCACGACTGGGCAAGGTAGCAGCGGCAGCCTGGTGACCTTACAAGCCACCGGTTCTAACTTGGTAGCTCGGCCAGAGAGGGTTATACCACTCGGAGAGGGCCCGCCTATTGACCCAAAGCAAGCAGTAGGCCCCGTTACCTAGGGGACTGCAACTGAGGCAACCAAGGGTAAGGAGAGAGAGGAGAGTTGGACTGAGGTAAGACGCAAGCGTTTTATTAACTTACCACCAGAATGTGCGCCCTATGTGGTTGTATTAACTAATGTACCTGAGGTAGTAAATGACACCGTTCAAGAATCACATGAATTCCTAAAAAATAAGACGGTGTCTTGGTTAAACAGGCAGTGTGGTTTTCCTACTGAATATTGTAGGAAGGTACATCCTGACTATGGTTGCCCCCAACTTTTTGCCCTGTGTTTTAGCTGGTTTTGGACCTAGTCGACCTGGGACCCTGCCAATCAGGACCCCAGGCCTACTGCTCTCTCTTTAAAATGGATTCCATGTACCCTAGGTGCATTTCCAATTGGTACTGGGCCACCTTATCAGACCCTGTAACTCAGGGCATAGGTGTGCCCAGGGCCGCCATGGGCTGCAGCATGTATTATGCCACCCCTGGCTGGCCTCGTAAATTTGACACAACTGGCTGCACGACAGCTGGGGCGAAGACGTGTAACCACCCTTCGCTTTAGGTATAGTAGCCCTATATCTAACCATACAATGGACACCCGAGTTCCTATCAGTCACTCCTATGGCAGGCCTTAACAATCCTGAAGGCGGAGTGCGTGGGCTCGTGTGAGTTAGGCTCAGGCCCGAGCCGAGCCCGGCTGCAGCTTGCGGAATCAAAACCCAATAGCTGTTCCATGATAACGCGTACCACATCGGTAACTTCGGTGTCGCGTTATCAAGGCATGTCGAGTAAGGTGTCATACGAATCGGGATGCTGCCCTCTCACCAACTCTGGCGACGAGGTTAGCATTCCGCCCTTCTAGAGGGACACGACATGTACGTAACTGTGAACCCCGGTTAAAGTTAACGAAAGCCTCAGCTCCACAAAATGGATGCTGCCACCACAGACACAAGTCTGACCTCCTGCTGCTGGGAGTCCTTCCAGCGAGGAGCACTTGGACAAAGGGTTTCCTGTCGAGGGCAGTGTTCGCACCGTCCCAGACAGGGTTTGTGTATTCTGGGTAGGTAGGGCTTTTGCGAGAAGGTGACTGCGGAGTGGCACCCCGGTGCTCACTACGCATCTGCCGGTTAGAACCAGTTCCAGGGGCGACAGCCCTGGCCTGGGGAAAGTCCGGCAGGGGAGAGGGGTGTAACTACCCCCCTTTCTGGTCCCACCCTTAGGGCAGGACCTAGTCATGTACCCACCCCTTTCTTTAGGATAAAGGCCGGAGCGGGGACCCTTCCAAATTAGATCATCTTTGAATCAAGAATACTTTCTACGAAAGGACTTCAAGACTCTTCTCAAGATTTCTCCCTTGTGGCTAAGGAGTAGTCACCCTGCATCAGCGGGCACCATCTAAGAACTCTGCGGTTTGCTGTAAGTCCTTCCTCAAGGAATCCGACGGCCCAGCTCGACGAGAACCGGCTTCCCTGGCACCTCTGACCTCTACCCACGTCATCAGCTCAGCTGTGATCTGTGGGTGCGACGAGACCTCGAGGGACCGGCCATCATCAGAACCTGCACGCTCTTACAAACCAGCACGACCATCGAGGTAACTCTCTGGTGAGTGCTCTGGGGTCCGAGAAGCCCCGACCCTGAGCCGCTCCAGCACCGAAGTGCAGTCTCCCAGCATCTCCACGATCTGCGTGGGGCCCTTCTGCTCGCTGCTCAGCACGTTGTCTGGTCACTTGCCGCTGGCTCGTGCCCTTCTGTGACGACGACCAAGAATCAACACTGCCGGTCTGGTTGCTCCAGACTGGCCCCTGCTTCCATCTTTTGAGAGGCACCCCGGACCCTCCTGGTCCACCCAAGACGCCGACAGCGACATCCGTCGTGGGACAGCTCGCACCTCCACCGTGGTCGCCGACAACGCCTCCTGGTCCGAGAGACTGCAGAGCCTAGCGTCGCCCACTCACCTGGTCGAGGTGACGGCCAACCGGTGCCTTCCTGGTACCCTCTGACTACTGGCTAGTAGTACGAACTTGGTCCCCTCTGCTTTCAGGTTTCATCAATCTCTACGAACTATTCAACACTGGTCGCCGGCCAGCAACTCCTTTTCTTCCGGCTCCTGGCTCGTCAGCGAAGACCCCGACGCCTGTAAGACTTGTGCAGCCGCAGCCCTCGTGGCTAGGTAACTCGGCATTTCGGTGCCTGCATAGCCTCCTTACTCTAGGGTCCCGAGTCCCTCGCTTCCGACTTGCCTTAACCTTTCCGTGTCCTAGGACACTTGTCTTTAAACTGTGCACTTGAAGTATTTGCTAAAGAGATTTGGTTTGTGCTTAGTACCCTGTCCTCATAAAGAGTACAGGGCTGTTGTGATTCTTAATAAATATACTGTTTATTTTCATAACACTTGTGTGGTGTCCTTTCACTGGGTGTTCAAGGGGTACATGTGTGGTAAACAGCTGGCTTAACGCGCCCTCTCGAGTCTTTAGCCTTAGACTGCTCGTATCCATGCTACTAGGATAGCTGGTCTATAGGTTGACTTACAACCAAACACCATAAGGGTCGTTGGAACGATACATAGCGGTCGCTAGAATAGCGAACGTTGCATATCGGGCCAACTTCTCACATTGGTGAGCAGCGGTTGGGATTTGAGCTTGCTGTTGTTTTACCACACGTATCCTAAGAATATCTTGTTGAAAGATCGCACAAGTACTGTTAGTACATATAACTAAAGCTTAGAATACTCTGAGTTCTACTGAACCAGCTGTTGTAGCTCCTCAAGGCTTAGCACACCTTGGCTACAGCTCTTAGCAAGGGAAAAGTAGGAAAACACATAGTGTAGGTAGGTGCATCACTTACACCACACTAGAAACAGTATGTCGGGCCAAGGAGGAAACTCTGAGTCTCCCCTTGTGTCAGTTGACCCTCCACAGGTCATCCCTTCAGGATATACTGTGCTGAGCTTCAAGGAGTTAAGACGATTGTGTCACTCCCGGAAGATTCAGCAGGGGTCTAACCCCACAACGTCCTTTCTGATTGGTCTCTTGGAGACTTATGATGCCAGGAGAGCTGAGAAACTTCGTAGCTCTTCTAATCCAGAAGGAGACATGCCTCCCCTCGAGGGAACCCGAGACGATCCTGACCTCATTCATCTCGCAACCGAGAACGAGGATGTGGAGGAGGATGAGGATGAGGATCTCTCTGGGGACGAGGCAGATAAGGGACAGGTAGAAGTCGTCAGACTAAGCAGGTCCAACTTAAGCAGACATGAGCTTGGTACTGGGGGACCCCTGGGCCCACTCTCAGGTCAGCTTAACATGGGGAATGGACGAGCCAGATCTCTATCAAGAGGCTCTGGCAGATCCCTTCATACCAACGGCTCTCACAACTCTTCTCAAAGAGGGATGACGTCCCCTCAGAGGAGAGTGTACGAAGCGAAGGAAAGGGCAGCTAATCTAAGGATCGAAAGGGAAGAACTTGCCCTGGCCAAAGAGAGGCTTGCCTTTGCAAGAGAGCAACAGTTAAGTGGGGTAGTCCCCACTGGTGGCAGCAATGTACCTAGTAATAGGGAAAAGAGTTTCGATACGAAACACCTTGGTAAGATAGTGCCCCCCTTTAAACAAGGGGACGACATCCACAAATGGATTACTGCTTTGGAGAGGGCCTGCACTGTGCAGGGCGTTCCCCAGAGTCAGTGGGCAGCTATCTTGTGGCTCTCCTTTGAAGGAAAAGGAAGAGACAAGCTCCTCACCACAAGGGTGGAGGATGCTAACAATTACCAAATCTTGAAAAATACGCTCGTTGAAGGGTTCGGCCTAACCACTGAGCAGTACAGGGTGCTGTTCAGGGATACCCAGAAAACGCAGTCTCAAGATTGGTCTGATTTTGTCGATTGTGCCACTAAGGCTTTTGAAGGCTGGCTACTGGGTAGTAAGGTTACTGATTTTAAAGGATTGTATAATCTAATTATAAGGGAGCAAATCTTAAATAATTGTCAGAACCAGTTATTACACCAGCACCTGGTAGACTCTGATCTGACCTCTCCACAGGAATTGGGTAAGAGGGCAGACAAATGGGTCAGAACCAGGGTTAGGCCTAAAAACCAGGGTGGTGACCAGAAAAAGGAATCAACCAAGCCTCAAGAGAAGGGTGGGGATAAATCCACAGAGAAGACTTCCCAAGGGCCCCAAAACTCCAACAAGGGTGGTGGGTCCCAGAACACTCCTTCAGAACAGAAGAAACCTTATTGCCATACCTGTAAACAGGTGGGCCATTACAAAAGTGATGCCAAGTGCCCTAAAAATAGCAATAAGGAAAACATACCCCCAAGTAACACTCCCAGACCTCCTGTTACCACTAGTGGTAATCCCCCAGGTGGTGGGAGTGCCCCCAAGAATGTGGTGGGCATTACTTTGGGCAATCAGGAGGACTACGGCCTAGCCAGGTTCCCTGACCACACTCTTGTCTGTGAGACTGGCATGAGGTTTGCCAACTTCACTACTGGACCCCACATTTTGGGAAAGTATAGACAAGAGGTTTTAGTGAATGGTCAGAAAGTTGAGGCATTCAGAGACACCGGGGCCAGCCTCACCATGGTGAGTGACCATCTGGTCCCCTCTGCTCAACTGACCCCTGGTTTTACTTACCAGGTGACAGATATTCATGGAGTGAAGAGAAGGCATCCCATGGCAGTAGTCAAACTCAGCTGGGGTAATGTCACAGGGCCCATGAGAGTGGCAGTGACAGATAACCTACCTGTAGATTGCTTACTGGGGAACGACCTGGAACTCTCAGCATGGGCTGAGGTGGAGCAAGAAGCTCACTCCAGAATGATAGGCCTATCCAGACAGGTTAGTGGGGCAGTAATAGCTACAGCCCCAGTCCAAACACCATTCCTCCCTGAAAAGGTTGGAAGGGCAGTGGTAGCCACTGCCCAGGCTCAGACAGACTTTCCAGAGCAGGATAGGAGGGCTGTGACAGTCACAGCCCAAACACAGACTGAGTGCCCTCCTGAAAAGGTTGGCAAGGTTGAAATGGTCTCAGCCTCTACTCAAACCGATAGTGAGGTTGTGGAGCCTGAAACCATGGATCACTCCACTCAAACAGAGAGCATTGAGGAGGAAGAAGAGTCTTCCCCCTCCCAGACACTAGGTGAGAGCCAGCCTCCTCAGGGAACTGACTCTACCCCTGTTGAAGGAACTGCCCCAGAGGTAGTCAGGCCTAGCCTGGCAGAGCCCCTGATGGCAGTGGACCCTTCCCGGGTGGGACCCAGTCTGGAGCAGGTAACCTGCACCTCTCTACCCTGCCTCAGTCAGCCCAGGGCTGAAGAGGACAGGGAGGCCAGTGGTGGACCCCAAAGGGCCCCCTGTCCAAAAGAACCCCTTAATCAACAGATTAGGATCACTGAAGCTGGTAAACCTAGCCAAGTGAAAATAGAACAGACTCCTGAGGGATCCCCCTTAAAAGTAGTTAGGGAACTCCCACAGCTGGACACTGTTGGGCACAGCCAAACATGGGGCCTAAAAACCCCAGACCTGACCTGTCCCTCCAGTAAGCCAAACAGAGGGACTCAGCCTCCAGCTTTATGTAGCCAGAGGCTGACCCTGAGAGCTCAGTGCATCTCAGCTAAAGAAAGGAAGGCACGCATGATGGATGGTGATTGGAGGAAGTTGAGCCCAAAGGTAGAGGAGCCTCACTTCAGTACTCCATCCCAGCATCAGCCTTCTTCTTTCCCAAGACACACCAGAGACAGAGATTCCCTATGGTGGAGACCCTCAGATACCCTTAGGGTGAGGGGTTGCCTAGTGGACCATGACACAGGGGGAAACCAAGCCAGAGCTGGTCCTTCCTTATATGGCCACTTAGGTAATAGAGGCTTACCTGGACAAGGATAGCCTTATCTCCTTTCGTTTGGGGGGGGGTCGTGTAGGAAGGTACATCCTGACTATGGTTGCCCCCAACTTTTTGCCCTGTGTTTTAGCTGGTTTTGGACCTAGTCGACCTGGGACCCTGCCAATCAGGACCCCAGGCCTACTGCTCTCTCTTTAAAATGGATTCCATGTACCCTAGGTGCATTTCCAATTGGTACTGGGCCACCTTATCAGACCCTGTAACTCAGGGCATAGGTGTGCCCAGGGCCGCCATGGGCTGCAGCATGTATTATGCCACCCCTGGCTGGCCTCGTAAATTTGACACAACTGGCTGCACGACAGCTGGGGCGAAGACGTGTAACCACCCTTCGCTTTAGGTATAGTAGCCCTATATCTAACCATACAATGGACACCCGAGTTCCTATCAGTCACTCCTATGGCAGGCCTTAACAATCCTGAAGGCGGAGTGCGTGGGCTCGTGTGAGTTAGGCTCAGGCCCGAGCCGAGCCCGGCTGCAGCTTGCGGAATCAAAACCCAATAGCTGTTCCATGATAACGCGTACCACATCGGTAACTTCGGTGTCGCGTTATCAAGGCATGTCGAGTAAGGTGTCATACGAATCGGGATGCTGCCCTCTCACCAACTCTGGCGACGAGGTTAGCATTCCGCCCTTCTAGAGGGACACGACATGTACGTAACTGTGAACCCCGGTTAAAGTTAACGAAAGCCTCAGCTCCACAAAATGGATGCTGCCACCACAGACACAAGTCTGACCTCCTGCTGCTGGGAGTCCTTCCAGCGAGGAGCACTTGGACAAAGGGTTTCCTGTCGAGGGCAGTGTTCGCACCGTCCCAGACAGGGTTTGTGTATTCTGGGTAGGTAGGGCTTTTGCGAGAAGGTGACTGCGGAGTGGCACCCCGGTGCTCACTACGCATCTGCCGGTTAGAACCAGTTCCAGGGGCGACAGCCCTGGCCTGGGGAAAGTCCGGCAGGGGAGAGGGGTGTAACTACCCCCCTTTCTGGTCCCACCCTTAGGGCAGGACCTAGTCATGTACCCACCCCTTTCTTTAGGATAAAGGCCGGAGCGGGGACCCTTCCAAATTAGATCATCTTTGAATCAAGAATACTTTCTACGAAAGGACTTCAAGACTCTTCTCAAGATTTCTCCCTTGTGGCTAAGGAGTAGTCACCCTGCATCAGCGGGCACCATCTAAGAACTCTGCGGTTTGCTGTAAGTCCTTCCTCAAGGAATCCGACGGCCCAGCTCGACGAGAACCGGCTTCCCTGGCACCTCTGACCTCTACCCACGTCATCAGCTCAGCTGTGATCTGTGGGTGCGACGAGACCTCGAGGGACCGGCCATCATCAGAACCTGCACGCTCTTACAAACCAGCACGACCATCGAGGTAACTCTCTGGTGAGTGCTCTGGGGTCCGAGAAGCCCCGACCCTGAGCCGCTCCAGCACCGAAGTGCAGTCTCCCAGCATCTCCACGATCTGCGTGGGGCCCTTCTGCTCGCTGCTCAGCACGTTGTCTGGTCACTTGCCGCTGGCTCGTGCCCTTCTGTGACGACGACCAAGAATCAACACTGCCGGTCTGGTTGCTCCAGACTGGCCCCTGCTTCCATCTTTTGAGAGGCACCCCGGACCCTCCTGGTCCACCCAAGACGCCGACAGCGACATCCGTCGTGGGACAGCTCGCACCTCCACCGTGGTCGCCGACAACGCCTCCTGGTCCGAGAGACTGCAGAGCCTAGCGTCGCCCACTCACCTGGTCGAGGTGACGGCCAACCGGTGCCTTCCTGGTACCCTCTGACTACTGGCTAGTAGTACGAACTTGGTCCCCTCTGCTTTCAGGTTTCATCAATCTCTACGAACTATTCAACACTGGTCGCCGGCCAGCAACTCCTTTTCTTCCGGCTCCTGGCTCGTCAGCGAAGACCCCGACGCCTGTAAGACTTGTGCAGCCGCAGCCCTCGTGGCTAGGTAACTCGGCATTTCGGTGCCTGCATAGCCTCCTTACTCTAGGGTCCCGAGTCCCTCGCTTCCGACTTGCCTTAACCTTTCCGTGTCCTAGGACACTTGTCTTTAAACTGTGCACTTGAAGTATTTGCTAAAGAGATTTGGTTTGTGCTTAGTACCCTGTCCTCATAAAGAGTACAGGGCTGTTGTGATTCTTAATAAATATACTGTTTATTTTCATAACACTTGTGTGGTGTCCTTTCACTGGGTGTTCAAGGGGTACATGTGTGGTAAACAGCTGGCTTAACGCGCCCTCTCGAGTCTTTAGCCTTAGACTGCTCGTATCCATGCTACTAGGATAGCTGGTCTATAGGTTGACTTACAACCAAACACCATAAGGGTCGTTGGAACGATACATAGCGGTCGCTAGAATAGCGAACGTTGCATATCGGGCCAACTTCTCACAAATATTCTGACCAAATTCTAACTACCAGGAGGGTCAATTGGATTGGAAGTTCAAGGAAGAGCAGTAAAGGTGACTGTGTTATAGTTAATTTTAAGCACCCTCAACATGCAGCCACTGTTCTCCTAAGGGCGGCCTCTCTGCCTGTGTCTGACCATAATGTGGGTGTACGTTCTCTTGCATTCTTTTATTGTCACCTTAATACCTACTCACAGGCTTCCCCAAAGGACCCTCCATTTTGTTGTTGATGATCTCCCCAGGCCTGCCCCTCAGCCACACTACCGCCTCCCTGCTGCCCCTCCCACGCTCCGCCCCCTCCACTGTCCATTTATATCAGATGGTCCCACGTGCAGCGTCCACGGGCTACGGCCGCGCCGAAGGTGCGCCAAAGGTAAGCCCGTCTACGCCCGTCCGCGCCTGGACCGCACCCAGCGCCAGACCCCCTGGTCCTCGTAATGCCCACCCCTCCCGCATTACTTACGATGCCACTACCCTCCTAGCCCTTAACCCCGGCCGTTCCCCCTACTGCGTCCAAGCCGCTCCTGGACACACCCATGGACCCTTCTCCTGCAATTCCTGCAAGTTCGACGGCACAAATAACAACTCCTCATCTACGAACACACAACAGATATCCGACCCCAACCACCTACAATGCATCCTGCTCAACACCCGCTCAGTCCACAGGCACGCCATCGACCTCTGGAATCTACTAGACACCATCTCTCCTGACGTCGCCTTCCTAACAGAAACTTGGATGAACGCCACATCAGCCCCAGACATCACCATTGCCATCCCGGAAGGCTATAAGATCATTCGCAAGGACCGTACCGAACACACAGGAGGAGGAATCGCTATCGTCCATAAGAAATCCATCCGCATCTCAACCAGCTCAGACGTCAATCTCGCCAACTCTGAACACCTTCACTTCCAGATCCACATCGACACCAAGACCACACTCAGAGGCACCCTCCTTTACAGGCCTCCAGGACCCCGCGCACAATTTAGTGAAGACATCACGGACTTCATCACTCCACACGCGCTCCCCTCCAAAGATTACATCCTTCTGGGAGACCTCAACTTTCACCTTGAAAAGAACAACGACCGCAACACCACCACCCTTTTGGACAACCTCGCCAACCTCGGACTTAAACAACTTGTCACTTCCCCCACCCACATCGCAGGTCACACACTAGACCCTATCTTCACCTCCAGCAATCATGTCTCCTTCGGCCACACCACGGCTCTCCTTTGGACTGACCACAGCTGCGTTCACTTTACCTACAACAAGCCCACACCCAACAACCACCCCCAACCCACTCTGCAAAGAAACTGGAACAAAATCACCATCGACCAGATCTCCTCATCGCTTCTTCTAAACCCCCCAGCCCACTCCTCAAACCCCGACCAAGCCGCCACCAACCTCACCCAATGGTTATCCAACAGCGCCGACATCCTAGCACCACTGAAAAAACGACAAATCAAACTAGGCAGCAAGAAGGCCTCCTGGTTCAACGATGATCTTAAGAAATCCAAGAAACTCTGCCGCTCCCTTGAGAAGGCCTGGAAAAAAGACCCAACCACCAGCACCAAGGACGCCTTCAAAAACGCCACCCGCATACACCACCAACTGATCCGGAATGCCAAGAAAACCGCTTTCAAGGACCGACTAGATAACAACGCACACAACAGCAAGGAATTATTCAACATCGTCAAGGAATTTACCAATCCCTCGGCCAACTCCAACGACATCACCCCCTCTCAAGCCCTCTGCGACTCCCTAGCCTCATTCTTCCACAACAAAATTGCAGACATCCACAACAGCTTCGACAACCAACCCGAAGACCAACCCACCCATCCCCCTGCAGGACCCCCACCCCCCTTGAACACCCTCAATGACTGGAAGCCAATCTCCACTGAGGACACCATCCGTCTGATGAACTCTATCCACTCAGGATCCCCCACAGACCCATGCCCTCACCACATCTTTAACAAAGCAGACTCCATCATAGCACCGCACCTCCGAGACGTCATCAACTGCTCCCTCAACTCCGCAACCTTCCCGGAAAGCTGGAAACATGCCGAACTCAGCGCCCTCCTGAAGAAACCCACAGCTGACCCCACCGAACTCAAAAACTACCGCCCCATCTCACTCCTTCCATTCCCGGCCAAAGTCATTGAGAAAGCGGTCAACAACCAGCTCGCCGCCTTCTTCGAAACAAACAAATCCCTCGACTCCTCACAATCCGGCTTCCGAGCCAAGCACAGCACTGAAACCGCCCTCATCGCAGCAACAGACGACATTCGAACTCTACTGGACAATGGAGACACAGTCGCCCTCATCCTCCTTGACCTCTCCGCAGCCTTCGACACGGTCTGTCATAGCACCCTTTTGCAACGCCTCAGAAACGTCGGAATCCAAGGTAAAGCACTGGAATGGATCACCTCGTTCCTCACCGGAAGAACCCAAAGAGTCCGCCTTCCACCATTCAAGTCAGAGGCCACTGAAGTCATCTGCGGTGTACCACAAGGATCTTCACTCAGCCCCACCCTCTTCAACGTATACATGAGCCCCCTCGCGGTCATCGCACGCCAACACAACCTCAACATCATCTCCTACGCCGATGACACTCAACTGATCCTATCACTCACTAGAGACCCGAACACTGCCAAAACAAACCTGCATGAAGGAATGAAAGAAGTAGCCGACTGGATGAAGCACAGCCGCCTGAAACTGAACTCAGACAAAACAGAAGTCCTCATCCTAGGCACCTCCCCCTCCGCCTGGGATGACTCTTGGTGGCCAGAAGCCCTTGGAAAAGCACCCATCCCAACGGACCACGCACGGAACCTGGGCGTCATCCTGGATTCCTCACTTTCGATGAACAGACAAGTCAACGCCGTTTCTTCATCTTGCTTCAACATTCTTCGCATGCTCAAAAAAACATTTCGTTGGATCCCCACCGAAACTAGGAAAACGGTCACCCACGCTCTGGTCACGAGCCGACTGGACTACGGAAACACCCTCTACGTCGGTACTACCGCTAAACTCCAGAAAAAACTTCAACGAATCCAGAACGCTTCAGCCAGGCTCATATTAGACATCCCGCGTAAAGAACATATCTCTGGTCACCTGAAAAACCTCCACTGGCTCCCCGTCAATAAGAGGATTACTTTCCGGCTCCTAACCCACGCACACAAAGCACTCTACGACATCGGACCCGAATGCCTCAACACACGACTGTCCTTCTACACCCCCTCCCGCCAGCTACGATCATCCAACCAAGCCCTTGCCACTGTACCTCGCATCAACAAAACCACCATGGGAGGTAGATCCTTCTCCTACCTGGCAGCTAAAACCTGGAACTCACTTCCCACTCACCTTCGCCTTACTCAGAACCACCTAGCATTCAGAAAGCAACTTAAAACGTGGATATTTGACAAGTAATTCCCCACCCTGCTTCAAGCGCCTTGAGACCCTCTGGGTATGTAGCGCGCTATATAAATTTATTGACTTGACTTGACTACTAGTATTAGGAACGGTCTATTTCCACCGGCACATGGGCCTGCACTTGTGACACCAATGTACAATCGATTTCATGCACTCAGCTCACTAGATTGTAATGATTGACTCCCCGTGCCTTATTTGTCGTTTGCCCAGGGAGAATATGATAATGGGGAAGAACTAGGAAAAAACGATAACTCTGTTCCTATTTACCCGGAGTCAATAATCTGCCTAGAGCACGAGGCCGCAGATTGCATAAACGTAATCCAGGACAACAGGGGTGTCAGTAACACTGTTGAAGTTTGTGGCCTGGCTAATTGTAGGAGAAGGGAGATCAACCATGGTGGACACAGCTTGAAGGGACTTACACTTGCTAGTTGGAATGTGGCAGGGATTAGGTCAATGGAGAGGGATCCAGCCTGGATTGATTTTGTTAACAATTATGATATCCTGTGCCTCCAGGAAACATGGAGCAGGGAAGAGATTAGTTATGAGGGCTTTGAGTCCTACAACCTACCTGCCTATGGTTCAGGCCCAGGGCGAGCTAAAGGGGGTCTTGTGGTTTTAATATCTATTTCACGCCCTATTGTGGTGAAAAAACACCTGCAAATGGGTGTTCACGGGCAGATCCTTTGGCTTGTTGAGACTGGGGCTCGAAACATTATATTGATCAATTATTATAATAATATTTTTGACAATACTAGGTCCAAAGTGGTACACGATTTAGCTGATGCCCTTGAAAATCTATGCTCAGATTCTAAGGTTGTTTTCGACTTCATATGGGTTGGTGACTTCAATATTAAGTTATGTGAACATTCATCATTGGGGATTTGCGGGGTTACAACTAACGACGGCTGGGATGCTCTGCATTTTAGTCATGGCAGCTACGGAGATGAACTGCACAAATTGATGAGCTGTTATGATTTGGAAATTCTGGAACCCTGTAAAGATGAACATGGTCTAACTGTCCCTACATTTAAGAGCGGTTTAGGTGGCTCGGTCATTGATCATGTGATTATATCCTCCAATGCATTTTCCTGTTGCGCCACCCCAAAAATGGTTGTCTGTAATACTAGTGATCATAATGGTATTACCATAGAAACCACTTTCTGGGCAGATAAGTCAGTTATAGTGGGACCTACTGTTTCTAATTTGGAACCCCATAGGACTAATGGTGTCAGACTGAGATGGTCAGGGGAAAAAGCGGGGGATTTATCTAGCTGTATTATTAAGGGGAGTTTTGCAGAAATTGATTCAATTTTAGCAAATGTTAATGATCATGAGAAAGTACTGTCGTGTTTTAAAAGTATTAACCTAGCTATCAGTAGGAAATTTACCGGGAAAGCCAATAATATATCGAGGAAGAATCCAGGATGGTTTAGTCATCACTGTACAGTCTCTTTAACTTCCCTGAAGTCGGCATTATCGGTTAAACCTAGGGACTCTGTTTTAATTGCTAAATCAAGACTGGAATATAAATGCGCCCTTACTGAGAGGAAGAGGGAACTCCAATTGCAGGCATGGGATTCACTAAATTTAGCTACTGAAACATCGAATACCACCCTGTTCTGGGCAACAATTAATTCCCCATTTCTTAAAGTGGACGAGATCCCAGAATTAACCTCCACCGTGTCTAGTGAGGGGTGGATAACTCACTTTTCCAACATTTTTGACACAAATAGAACAGTGGTGGTGGAGCCCAAGGAGTGGGATGTGGTGCCTCTTGACATCACTCCCAAGGAAGTAGAACATTGTATTACACTTAGTAAAGGAGGCAAGGCCCAGGGCCCCGACGGGGTACCCATCGATGTTTATAAGACTGAACCCAAATTGTGGGGACCCCTGTTAGCATCTGTTTTTAACGCTGCTGTCTGTAGTGATGTACCTGTTACCTGGGGACAATCAATTATCGTTCCCATTTATAAAAAAGGCAGCAGGTCTGAGGCCAAAAATTATCGCCCTATATCCCTCCTTGACTCGTCGGTCAAAATTATGAGTCGGGTCATGCTAGTAAGATTGGAGCAATGGGCTGAGCAGGAGGGTATTCTGGCTAATAGCCAATATGGCTTCAGAAGGGGTAGGGGTACTCTCGATCAGTGCATCAATTTGGATCTGCTGATCGGGAAGTACACCGAGGCAAAACAGGGCTCCCTATACCTCTGCTTTGTAGATCTGAGCAGCGCTTTCGATCTAGTGGACCATCCCACCCTGTGGACCACCCTGCTCAATCTAGGTGCCCCTGAGGGTATAGTATTCTTTTTGGCTAGATTATATGACAACCTACAGACCTGCGTTCGTTTTGGTAAAGGGGGGAATGTACCCCGAACTTTGAGGTTAAGCGGGGAATTAGACAGGGCTGTGTCTTGGCCCCACTTCTTTTCATTTTATTTATTAATGGGATTGATAATGTTTTAAAGAAGGTTGTGGCTGATGCCACTCAGATCCATGGCGACCATATCCCAGTGTTATTATATGCTGATGACGCTGTTTTACTATCAAGAACGCCGATAGGATTACAGCGCCTAATGGATAGTTTTTCAGCCTTTATTAAAGAAAGGAAACTGGTGATTAACAAAGGGAAAACTGTAATAATGACCTGCGGGAAAAAAAAGAAGTGTCCAAATGCCTTTTTTATCGATAAGGAAAAAGTCCAACATGTGGACAAATTTTGCTATCTGGGAATTACCTTTGCAAATGACAGGAAATGGTCCAGTGAATTCACCAATATCCGGAATAAAATGGCCAAGAATGCCTATGGTGTTTTTAGATTTGCCTCGAAAGTGGGGGAGAGGCGCACCTTAGACATGCTTAAAATTTATCAGACAAGGTGTTTGTCTATTGCATTATATGGTGCAGGCATATGGGGCTATAGCCGGCATGATAGCTTGCAAATTGAAGAAAATTATTTTTAAAAAAAGCTTCTGTGCCTACCTGTTTCAACCTCTAATGAATTGACCCACCAAGAGCTTAATATCCACTTTTTAGGTGATTTGTTATCCTTTAGGCCTTTGATGGTCTGGCGCTGCATCTGGCTCAAGGAAGAGAAGGCCTTTAACAGATCTGTCATTGAGGACTGCCTTTTAATGGACAAAGTTTTGGCGATCCCATGGATCAAATATGTTGTCTGTTTTTCGGAAATCTATGGTGTTAATATTGTTAATGACCCATCTGCAGCATCCAATATTACTAAGTCTGATATGAAAAATACCTTTCTTGGATTTGCAGATAGAAAGCGTAAATTGGCCTCTGGATCATTATCTACTGTACTGTTTTACAATTCATTTGTCCCAGGAGAAGTGTTTCCATTATATCTCCTGATGGTAACTAGACAGTCACACAAGTTTGTACTTACAAGGTTGCGGTTCGGGATGGCACATTATTTAGTGGCCCATCCCCATCCAAGAAACATCTGACAGGGCCATGTATGTGTGACTCTATATCTACACAAAGCACTCAGCACTTTCTTTTGTTCTGTGAACTGTACAGGGAACAGCGTACTATGTTTTTGAAACCTATGTTTAACAAATATGGTGTTTGTACAGTTAAGGAAGCCATGGGCCTAATTTTAAATTTACAATCAGCAGATATTTGTTTTTATACTGCAACGTTTTTAAACAAATGCATTTATACCAGGAAAAATATGACTTTTTAATGTACCATATTCATGGATTTTTTTAAAACTTCTGTATTTTTATCCTTTTTAATCATGATGTATTTACTGTTTTATCTGTGCTTTCATGGTCATTCATTTGTACCGAATAAAAGCTTCATGAACTGAACTGACTACTGTGGTGATATTTTTCGGAGAGCCCATAAGTTTCTTTAACGTTCATACAAATGCAGAGATGTGCAGTCTATGTTTCAAAATTTATCAAGCAAAGTGGTGCCACTGTACATTGTCATTGAGACCCCTATGGTGGGTTTGAAGTCTATTTACCCATCTTTGTTCCTTTTCCGTAAAGGGTTCTTTCTGCATTTCCTGTTTTGTTGTCAGCATTTCGATCACAGTCCATTTAAAATCTTCTGCTTTGTGGCCAGTTTCTACAAAATGTATACAGAGTTTAGTATTGTTCTTTTTCAATTTTATATTGCTCTTATGTTCCCCAATTCTGAGCTTGACCTTCCTGCAGGTCATTCCAATGTATTGTTTTTTACATGGACATGTGATCATGTAGATAACATGTGTTGAGTTGCAGGTGGTGTGTTGTCTCTGAGTCCAGAGTAATGTCTCTGAAAGTTGTAGTGTTTTGCTGGTCATAGTTAAGTTGCAGGCTAGACAAGATCCACAGGGGTAGTGACCTGTTATTTTGGTCATTGATGGATTTCTTATAATGTCTGTTGAGGGTTGTTTTCTTGGACGAATATGCACAACTATGTCTTTTAGATTGCGGGTTCTACGATTTGCAAATCTTGGCTTGGGCCATTCAAGGTTCCCTGAGATCAGAATACGCCAGTTTTTATTAACCAGTTTCTGAACTTTATATGTGCCCGGGCAGTATGTAGTGACACAAGTGACCAGATCTTGGACAGGTTCTTTTGCAAAGGTTTCAAGCAGAGCAGTTCTTGGTTGATTGTTCGCTCTTTTTCTGCATTTTGCAATGGTGGTCTTGTTATAGTCGCGATACTGTAGTTTTTTCATTAGATCATGTGCCTGTTTTTTGTAATCATTTTGTTGACTACAGTTTCTTTCAAGTCTCAAAAACTGACTGTAGAGCAGGTTGTCTCTCAGAGGTTTCGGATGAAAGCTTTTATATGATAGTAAGCTGTTCTTTGCTGTCAGTTTGGTAAAAGTCTTTGTTTCAATTCGTCCATTCTGTACAAAAATTGTCAGGTCTAGGACATCTATAATGGTGTCATCAGCTGAGAACGTGAATCTCAAGCATTTGTCTCTCGTGTTTAGCCAATCCATAAATGACTTCAGATCTTTGTCTTTCTTCCAAAACATCAGAATATCATCTATATAGCGCTTCCAGTAAAGCACGTTGGTAGAAAATGGATTGATGTCAGAGAAAACATTGTTACTTTCAAATTGGCTAACATACAATCCTGCCACCGAAGGGGCAAATGCACTCCCCATGGAAGTTCCATGTTTTTGTAGGAAAAGGTGCCCATCAAATTCGAAGTAATTTTCAGTTAATGCCAGCCGGCAACGTTCTAGGACAAAATGACGTGGTGTTTGGTTGTTCCATTCTGCAGAAAATAAAGTATCTTCTAGCATTTGTAATGTCTCTTGCTGTGGTAGGCTCGTATATAATGATTCTACATCGAGTCCTACCAGCAGCATTGTTGTGCTGTCGGAAGGCATCTCATGTATTTGGTTGAGTAAATCCCGAGTATCTTTAAGGTAGGTCGGTGTTTTTTGAACAAGGGGTTTTAAAAATTGGTCTGCAAATTGTGATAGAGGCTCTAACACTGAACCTATCCCCGATACTATAGGGCGACCTGGAGGAGGGGATCTATTCTTATGTATTTTTGATAAAGAATAGAAGAAGGGAATCTTTGGTTCCTTCGTGATTAGATATTCAGCCTCCTTCTTTGCTATCCCGGCGTTTGTCTCTGCTTCGTAGACCATCATAGCAATGGAGTTCTTCAATCTTGGTGTTGGATCAGAGATTATTCTGGAATAAAATCTCTCGTCGGCCAGTAATGAGAGGCACTGTTGTTTATAGCCTTCTTTTCCAAGGATAACAATGCCTCCACCCTTATCTGCGGGTTTTATGACAATTTTGTCATTGCTACGTAGATCTTCCAAGGCTTGTCGTTCTTTTTTTGTTAAATTTTAGTAAGTATGGTTATTTTCAATACTTATTCCGTCAATCCCTTTCAAGATTGCTTGTTCAAAATTTTGGATTTCGATAGGTATTGCAGTGTTGGGAGGGTTGAAAGTGGACTTCCTCCTCAGGTTGGTATCACCAGCCTCTATTCTTTGATCAGTATTGCTGAAGTATGCTTTTAGTTCCAAAGTGCGGCAAAATTCGGCCAGTTCACATTTGAGTTTAAAAGTATCTAAAGATGGAGTAGGTACAAATCCAAGTCCCTTGTTAAGGACACTAGTCTGGTCTTCGGAAAGGATCAAATCAGTTAGGTTGACAATCAGTGACTTGTCTTGCTGGTCCCCGGTTTCTCCGTGGTCATGCTGCGTGTTTGTATGTTCCTGTGTTGGTCTTGCCAAGTGAGGGTTTTGTGGCGTCCTCTTTGTTGTTGGCCTCTTCCTAAAAAAGGCTGTTGGTTGGAATTATCTGTTCCTTGCATTTGAAGGCCCATCATATGAGGCATATGTGACATATGTAAGGATTCATCCATGCTCCATATGGTGGCATGTACGGTTGGAAATAGGGGATTTGATTGCCACTATATCCCCTGCCGGTGAAGTTCTGTCTTGGCCGTCTATTGCCTCTTTTATAGCGAAATGGGTTTAACAGAACCTCCAGTATCAAACTACAGTGAGTACAATTAGAACCACTGACATACCACACAAAAAGGGTGTGAGTCTAATTTTAATTTGTATTTGTCCTGACGAATGCTCCATAGACCCGGCTGGGCCAAGGGGAGCAGAAACATGTTGACAGTTTGTTTTTAAGTGATATACAAGGACCCAGTAACTTGATCTAACTGTATACCCATATGTTACTTTTAACAACAGACCACATCCGCTCTAGAATAAAGTGAATTTTTGGGTGTAGGTGTGTCTTTTAACATTAACCCTCCTATGTGGCGTCACCTTTTCTCTGGACACTACTGCGCTACTCCAGAGTTGACCTCAGGCTTGAGGCAGGCATGCAGCACAATAGATGACCCAATGATAAATGCCATAACGTCTATGTGGGGCGGAGAATCAAGATGAACCGCATCACCTCAAAACATAGCGGTTATGAGGGTTAACTATATTACTGTGTGTAACGCAGTTACAAGTGTCTTAGTCCACTTATGATAAATAAAATGTATACATTTAAATCAATAGATTCCCCGAAGTGCTGGTCTTGTCCACATGCTAATAGCGATTTCCTTCATATGTTTTTCCTTTGCCCTCTAGTTAAAGTTTTTTGGTCTCAAGTTTGGTCAAAACTGAATGATATTTTATCTACTAATGTTATTTTTGATATTTAACATGTTTTTTTGGGTAGCTGTTCTTCTGTTTGGAATGTTCATGTTGTAGTGGGTATATTTATCAACTTATTTTTTGCCATTACTCTTCAAATTATTACTACCAACTGGAAAGACACTTCAAAAATCTCCTTCCAAGCTTGGGGGAATTTACTCTGCCATCATCACAGACTTGATCGTGCTTTCGCTAATTCTACTGCTTTATTGATCAAAAAGAACTTGTTATGGTTGCCTTTAACTTCTTTTCTTTCTAGGTCAAGCAGTTAATGTTTATATGTACATTTATTATTGGTTTTGTATTTTCACTATAGTTATACCGTTACTTTTCATTTTTCCTTCTTTATCAGACCTTTTCTTTTTTCTTTCTTCTCTCTTCTCCTCCTTTCTCTTTCTTCCTTTCTTTTTCCCTTCCTCTCTCTCTCTCTCTTTTTTTCTTCAAATCTTAAAATGCATTTGAATTTTGTATAAGTTTTATTTTTAGCTGAGGTGTGATTCTTTTTTATGCTTTTACCTTGTTGTTAATTTTTTATTCAAGAAATGTCACCTCTCAATATATAACTTATATTGATGTTTTACTTTGTCTATTACTCAAATGAAGCTTTCTAAACGTAAAAAAATATATAGTCAATAAGAACTGGCAAATATTGTATCATGAAGAAGAGATTAAAATAGACAAACCTCTCTTTGCGTTTAAAAAGAATAAAAATGTAAGAGACATGTTAGTACATACTCACCAGGCCGGGTCACCCCCTTGCTCCTCCTGCCCCCTCCTGCTCCGGCCAGCCAGCCTTGCTCCTGCCAGCCAGCCTTGCCGCATTTTTTCCGCTGCCGACGCCCCCCCTGGTCTCCCAAGCGGCCCAGCCACAGCAGAGCCACCAGCTCGCCAGTTTCCCGCCGCAGCTCGCCACAGGCCCCGCCCACCACCGGCCCATTGGCCGAGCCGCTCCCGCCGCCCAGCTGACCCGCCCTCACGTCCCCCTTCTTAAGGGGACAGCAAGGAGTGCTCGGGAGTGACCGCTGCACCTCTCACCAGGCCGGGTCACCCCCTTGCTCCTCCTGCCGCCTCCTGCTCCTGCCAGCCAGCCTTGCTCCTGCCAGCCAGCCTTGCCGCATTTTTTACGCCGCCGATGCCCCCCTGGTCCCCGGAGCGGCCCAGCCACAGCAGAGCCGCCCGTTCGCCAGTTTCCCGCCGCTGCTCGCCACTGGCCCCGCCCACCACCGGCCCATTGGCCGAGCCGCTCCCGCCGCCCAGCTGACCCGCCCTCACGTCCCCCTTCTTTTGACGCCCCCAAAGCGACCGCGCAGCGGGAGCGCCGAAGGTGCGCCAAAGGTAAGCCCGTCTGCGACCGTCCGCGCCTGGACCGCAGCCAGTGCCAGGACCCCTGGCCCTCGCAGACCCCAGCCCACCCGCCGGACGTACGACGCCGCCACCCTCAACGCACTCAACACCGGCCGAATCCCGGGATGCTACCGAGCCACCCCGAGACGCACCCACGGACCCTTCTGCTGCCACTCCTGCAAGTTCACCTGCATCCGGACCTGCACTACTCCAGCACCGACCAAGACCAAGCCGAGCAACAGCAGCAGCCACCTGAAATGCATCCTGCTCAACACCCGCTCCGTCCACAGACACGCCGTCGAGCTCTGGAACCTGCTCGACACAACTTCACCAGACATCGCCTTCCTCACGGAAACCTGGATGAACGCCTCTTCAGCGCCCGACATCGCCATCGCCATCCCAGACGGCTACAAGATCATCCGAAGGGACGGCATCAACCAGACCGGAGGAGGCATCGCCATCATCCACAGGAACACCATCCGCATCACGACCAACACCGACGACACCCTCGCACCCGCCGAGCACCTGCACTTCCAGGTCCACATCAACCCCAAGACCACCCTCAGAGGTACCCTCATCTACAGACCCCCGGGACCACGCACACAATTCAGCGAAGACATCGCCAACTTCATCAGCCCGCACGCCCTCCTCTCCGCTGACTACATCCTCCTCGGGGACCTCAACTTCCACCTGGAGAACAACAACGACCGCAACACCACCACCCTGCTGGACAACCTCACCAACCTCGGTCTCAAGCAGCTGGTGACCACCCCCACCCACTACGCCGGACACACACTCGACCCTGTGTTCTCATCCAGCAAGGACATCGCCTTCAGCCACGCCACCGGACTCCACTGGACGGACCACAGCTGCGTCCACTTCAGCTTCAGAAGGACCACGATCCACCACCACCAGCATCAGGTTGCACGCAGAAGTTGGAACAAGATCACAGCCGACCAGCTCGCGACCTCCCTGAGCATGAACCCTCCCACCAGCGCAACGAACCCAAGCCTGTCACCTCTCAATATATAACTTATATTGATGTTTTACTTTGTCTATTACTCAAATGAAGCTTTCTAAACGTAAAAAAATATATAGTCAATAAGAACTGGCAAATATTGTATCATGAAGAAGAGATTAAAATAGACAAACCTCTCTTTGCGTTTAAAAAGAATAAAAATGTAAGAGACATGTTAGTACATACTCACCAGGCCGGGTCACCCCCTTGCTCCTCCTGCCCCCTCCTGCTCCGGCCAGCCAGCCTTGCTCCTGCCAGCCAGCCTTGCCGCATTTTTACCGCTGCCGACGCCCCTCCTGGTCCCCCAAGCGGCCCAGCCACAGCAGAGCCACCAGCTCGCCAGTTTCCCGCCGCAGCTCGCCACAGGCCCCGCCCACCACCGGCCCATTGGCCGAGCCGCTCCCGCCGCCCAGCTGACCCGCCCTCACGTCCCCCTTCTTAAGGGGAAAGCAAGGAGTGCTCGGGAGTGACCGCTGCACCTCTCACCAGGCCGGGTCACCCCCTTGCTCCTCCTGCCGCCTCCTGCCAGCCAGCCTTGCTCCTGCCAGCTAGCCTTGCCGCATTTTTTCCGCCGCCGATGCCCCCCTGGTCCCCGGAGCGGCCCAGCCACAGCAGAGCCGCCCGTTCGCCAGTTTCCCGCCGCTGCTCGCCACAGGCCCCGCCCACAACCGGCCCATTGGCTGACCCGCCCTCACGTCCCCCTTCTTATGATGCCCCCAGAGCGACCGCGCAGCGGGAGCGCCGAAGGTGCGCCAAAGGTAAGCCCGTCTGCGCCCGTCCGCGCCTGGACCGCGGCCAGTGTCAGGACCTCTGGCCTTCACAGACCCCAGCCCACCCGCCGGACGTACGATGCCGCCACCCTCAACGCACTCAACACCGGCCGAATCCCGGGATGCTACCGAGCCACCCCGAGACGCACCCACGGACCCTTCTGCTGCCACTCCTGCAAGTTCACCTGCATCCGGACCTGCACTACTCCAGCACCGACCAAGACCAAGCCGAGCAACAGCAGCAGCCACCTGAAATGCATCCTGCTCAACACCCGCTCCGTCCACAGACACGCCGTCGAGCTCTGGAACCTGCTCGACACAACTTCACCAGACGTCCCCTTCCTCACGGAAACCTGGATGAACGCCTCTTCAGCGCCCGACATCGCCATCGCCATCCCAGACGGCTACAAGATCATCCGAAGGGACGGCATCAACCAGACCGGAGGAGGCATCGCCATCATCCACAGGAACACCATCCGCATCACGACCAACACCGACGACACCCTCGCACCCGCCGAGCACCTGCACTTCCAGGTCCACATCAACCCCAAGACCACCCTCAGAGGTACCCTCATCTACAGACCCCCGGGACCACGCACACAATTCAGCGAAGACATCGCCAACTTCATCAGCCCGCACGCCCTCCTCTCCGCTGACTACATCCTCCTCGGGGACCTCAACTTCCACCTGGAGAACAACAACGACCGCAACACCACCACCCTGCTGGACAACCTCGCCAACCTCGGTCTCAAGCAGCTGGTGACCACCCCCACCCACTACGCCGGACACACACTCGACCCCGTGTTCTCATCCAGCAAGGACATCGCCTTCAGCCACGCCACCGGACTCCACTGGACGGACCACAGATGCGTCCACTTCAGCTTCAGAAGGACCACGATCCACCACCACCAGCATCAGGTTGCACGCAGAAGTTGGAACAAGATCACAGCCGACCAGCTCGCGACCTCCCTGAGCATGAACCCTCCCACCAGCGCAACGAACCCAAGCCAGGCGGCCACCAACCTCGCGAAGTGGATCAGCAACTGCGCAGACGACCTCGCCCCTCTGAAGACCCCGCCTAGCAGACCCGGTAGCAAGAAAGCCCCATGGTTCACCGACGAACTCAAGAGCTCCAAGAAGAACTGCCGGGCCCTCGAGAGAACCTGGCGCAGAGACCCAACACCGGACAACATGACTGCCCTCAAGCTCGCCACCCGAAAACACCACCAACTCATCCACGCCACCAAGAAAACCGCATTCAAGGAACGACTGGACAACAACGCACACAACAGCAAGGAACTCTTCAACATCGTTAAAGAGCTCTCCAACCCCAACGCCGGAAACAACGACATCACCCCTTCGCAAGACCTCTGCAACTCCCTCGCCTCCTACTTCCACAACAAGATCGCGGACATACACAACAGCTTCAGCACTCAACCGACGCTCGCCACGACCGAACCACCGCCCCCCACCACCACCCTCCGTGCCTGGACCCCGATCAGCACCGAAGACACCGTCCGCACGATGAACTCCATCCACTCCGGATCTCCTACTGACCCCTGCCCTCACCACGTCTTCAACAAGGCCGACGCTGTCATCGCACCCCACCTGCGGGACATCATCAACACCTCCTTCGACACCGCTACCTTCCCGGAGAGCTGGAAGCACGCCGAACTCAGCGCTCTACTAAAGAAGCCATCAGCCGACCCCACCGACCTCAAGAACTACCGCCCCATCTCGCTGCTCCCGTTTCCTGCAAAAGTCATCGAGAAGACCGTCAACAAGCAGCTGGCCGCCTTCCTCGAGACGAACGGATCCCTCGACCTCTCGCAGTCTGGCTTCCGGGCCAACCACAGCACCGAGACCGCCCTGATCGCAGCCACCGATGACATCCGAGCACTGCTTGACAACGGAGAAACAGCTGCCCTCATCCTCCTGGACCTCTCCGCGGCCTTCGACACTGTCTGCTACTGAACACTAGTGCAGCGACTCAGCAACGTCGGAATTCAGGAGAAGGCACTGGAGTGGAACATCTCCTTCCTCGCCGGAAGGACACAGAGAGTCCGCCTCCCCCCGTTCAGATCTGAAGCCACCGAAGTCATCTGCGGCGTCCCTCAAGGTTCCTCGCTCAGTCCAACCCTCTTCAACGTCTACATGAGCCCCCTCGCAGACATCGCACGCCAGCAAAACCTCAACATCATCTCCTACGCCGACGACACCCAGCTGATTCTCTCCCTCACCAACGACCCCGCCACCGCCAGAGCCAACCTTCACGAAGGGATGAAAGAGGTAGCCGAATGGATGAAGAACAGCCGCCTGAAGCTGAACTCGGACAAGACGGAAGTCCTCATCCTGGGATCCTCACCCTCCGCCTGGGACGACTCCTGGTGGCCCCCCGCCCTAGGCAGCGCACCCAAACCAACAGACCACGCACGCAACCTGGGCTTCATCCTGGACTCCTCCCTCTCCATGACCAGACAAGTCAACGCCGTCTCCTCATTGTGCTTCAACATCCTGCGCATGCTACGGAAGATCTTCCGGTGGATCCCTACCGAGACCAGGAAGACGGTCACCCAGGCCTTCGTCGCCAGCCGTCTGGACTACGGCAACTCCCTCTACGCCGGAACCACCGCCAAACTCCAGAAGAGACTCCAGCGGATCCAGAACGCCTCAGCACGACTCATCCTGGACATCCCCTGTCGCAGCCACATCTCCCGACACCTGAGAGACCTGCACTGGCTCCCGGTCAACAAGAGAATCACCTTCCGACTCCTCACCCACGCACACAAAGCCCTACACAACCAAGGCCCAGGATACCTCAACAGCCGCCTCAACTTCTACGCTCCCAAACGCCAGCTTCGATCGACCGGCCACGCCCTCGCCGCTGTCCCCCGCATTCGAAGAGCCATGACAGGGGGACGGTCCTTCTCCTACCTCGCCGCCAAGACATGGAACTCCCTCCCGACCCACCTCCGCCTGACCCAGGACCACCTCGCCTTCAGGAAGCAACTCAAGACCTGGCTGTTCGAGCAGTAGCGGACCCCCCTCCCCTAGCGCCTTGAGACCCTCTGGGTGAGTAGTGCGCTATATAAATGCATTGATTGATTGATTGATTGATTGATTGAAGGTGGTCATGATACTCAGAGAATGATCACGAACGTTCCCGCTATCGGAAATGTTAAATGTGGGACATGTAATGTGTGCCCTCAATGTTTACAAATGAAATAAATTACCCATAATGGCTGTTGTATTAAATCAAAAACTCTGAATAACTGTAGAAGTAAAAATCGTATTTACCTCTTACTATGCCCATGTGGCAACGGCTACGTGGGAGAATCTGGCACAGAGGTGCGCATCAGACTACAAGAACATAGGTCAGCTATTAAGACTAAATAGATAACTGCACCCTTAGAAGCCCATTTTTTAGAATATAACCATAATGAGAATGATTTCTCGTGGTTTATTCTTGAGAAGGTCACAAATGGAAAACAAGGTGGCAATATCCATTTGAAACGTAAAGAGCGTGAACAATGGTATATTTCCTACCTCAACAATGTACGTAATGGACTCAATTCTAGGGAGGAGTGGGACCGTCTTATTGGAGCCACTTAGGGAAATCCTGCTGGATGAGTGGTTCCACCTAGAAAGCCCCTGCATATTAGGACTTATTAGGGTATAGTTGTTTCTTAAATAGAGTTGGTAATGTTCCCTTTATTTTTTAATAAATAAGCTAGAGTGGCAAATTCTAGCTGAAGATAGGGGAGAGGTTTAGGTAACATCCTTGGAACACTCCATTGCAATGTAATTGGCGCCGACTGCATCGCTGAATAAAATGGAGGTGGTCACATGCTTTTATCAAGTAAACACCTACCATCAATACATTTGTAGTTTGGGACTTATATATAGTTACCGCATTATTCGCAATGAGACTGTGCCTCTAAGTATATTTATGGGACAGACTATTGTGTGGGCACACTGCAGTAGAGATATTAGGAACTCTAAGATGGCGGCCTCTTTCTTCACGCATGAGGGGTAGTTTATATCAGAAAAACGGAAATGGATGTCCGCTTCAGGGTCATATGCCCGGAATAGATGTATTTAAGGACAGCATCTGTCGTCAATGGAGTACTGACGGATTCAGGGAGGCGTACACCCCGTGGAGTTACTTTCTGCTAAATCCCAGGTATGTGTCGTTAGGTTACTAGATGATTGTAATGGGGCTATAGTTGTGGAAGGGTTATTTATACTGTCCTACAATATCAGACTGGTTTTTATAGATCCTATAACAGGACTAAAATAGATGTCTGTATATTAAGCGGCTTGAGCTAGGAAGCGGGATATCAAAGGTCGGGTCCGTATCGGAGGATAGATCCAGTTTACCAAGAGCTCTAAGGTAATTTATATTCAGGATTGGCGTTTAACCACTGTTCTGTATTGTAAGGTGATGTTCCTTAAGAAGGCTGTTGCAAGCGGACTAGTAAAACATTATTTTGAAAATAAGACTGAGAGAGAATCTATGTGGGAATTTACTGTAACGGCAAATGTGTATTGTGGGATTGACTTAGAACGAATTATTAGGAGACATAGGGATACATGACTTCCTTATACGGATTGAGATTGATCTAAGGAATAGGAACTGCGCTTGGTAATTACGATGTGCTTGCTGTTTTGGCATTTGCATCATAGGGTATCAGCATTTCTGCATAGAAAGGTTATGCTTAACATGTCCTGAACTTTCGGCACTATGTGAACCTAGACCATATTGAAGATAATCTGAATATGTGTTATACATATTTATAGGGTTTGATAGCTCTATATCATCCGGTTGACTAGGATTTAAGATAGTGCCCGACAGGCTAACGCAATGCAATGGGTAACTAGTCAAAATATCGAGTTTTTAATTTCGACTAGACATAATATCGAGTTAAAAATATAGAATAGACATAATATCGACTAGACATAATATAGACTACAAAAATATTGATTAGAAAAAATTAATATCAACTAGAATAGCAATAATATCGAATCAAAAATATAGAATGGACATAATATCGACTAGACAGAATATAGACAACAAAAATATCGAATTTAAGGTAAGTTAATATTAATATTTAATTTTTGTGTAATATAATTCTGTAGCCGGTAGTGGGTTTATAGGGGAATAGGGTGGGAAGTAATTTGATTATAATTAATTAAATATGTTATTTTATTTATTGGTATTTATTTACAATTAATAGTTACATTATTACTAATTGGTAATTAATTAAAATATAATTGCTAATTAATTGTAATTAATTAATTGATAAATATTTTATTTGTAGTAATTTATTTTTTGTAGCGGGTTGTGGGTTTATAGGGGAATAGGGTGGGTAGTAATTTAATTATAATTAATTAAACATGTTATTTTAGTTATTGGTATTTATTTACAATTATTTGTTAAATTATTATTAATTGGCAATTAATTAAAATATAATTGGTAATTAATTTTAATAGATTAATTGATACATATGTTAATGTTATTAATTTTTTTTCTGTAGCGGGTTGTGGGTTTATAGGGGAATAGGGTGGGAAGTAATTTAATTATAATTAATTAAATATGTTATTTTAGCTATTGGTATTTATTTACAATTAATTGTTAAATTATTATTAATTGGCAATTAATTAAAATATAATTGGCAAATAATTTTAATTGAATAATTGTTAAATATGTTAATTTTTGTAATTTATTTTCTTTAGCGGGTTGTGGGTTTATAGGGGAAAAGGGTGGGAAGTAATTTCATTATAATTAATTAAATATGTTATTTTAATTATTGGTATTTATTTAGAATTACTTGTAAATTCATTATTAATTTGTAATTAATTAAAATATATTTCCTAATTTATTGTGATTGATTAAGTGATAATTATGTTACTTTTATTAAATTAATTTCTGTAGTAGGTTGTGTGTTTTTAGGGGAATAGCTTGTGAAGTAATTTAATTGTAAGTAATTACATTTTTGATTAAAAAATGAATTGCTTTAATTTTTCAAAATACTTTTCAATTGTTAATTATTTTATTATTAATAGGTAAATAATTAGTATTAGTAGGTAATTTTTATTTTTAAATAATTATTATTTGTATTTTAAATTGATTATTTAATATATTTAACACAACTGTAAAATATTTTAATTAATTTGTAATTAGTGTTACTATTTATATTATTGATATTTAAATATGAAGTATTTACTTGCCCTACTATTGCATTCACTGTAGTTGGAAAAGTAATTTTACCCCTACGCTATCCAATGCTTTCCCTGCTGTTGCACTCACTGAAGTTGGAATAGTAATTTCTACCCCTACACTATCCAACGCTTTCCCTAATGTTGCACTCTCTGGAGTGGGAATAGTGAATTTTACCCCTACACTATCCAACGCTTACCCTACTGTTACACTCACTGGAGTTGGAATAGTAATTTAAACCCCTACGCTATCCAATGCTTTCCCTACTGTTGCACTCACTGGAGTGGGAATAGTAATTTTTACTCCTACGCTATCCAACACTTTCCCTACTGTAGCACTCTCTGGACTGGTAATAGTAATTTTTACCCCTACGCTATCCAATGTTTTCCCTACTGTTGCACTCTCTGGAGTTGGAATAGTAATTTTTACCCCTACGCTATCCAATGTTTTCCCTACTGTTGCACTCGCTGGAGTGGGAATAGTAATTTTTACCCCTACGCTATCCAACGCTTTCCCTACTGTTGCACTCACTGGAGTGGTAATAGTAAATTTTTACCCCCCACGCTATCCAATGTTTTCCCTACTGTTGCACTCTCTGGAGTTGGAATAGTAATTTTTATCCCTACACTATCCAACGCTCACCCTACTGTTACACTCACTGGAGGTGGAATAGTAATTTAAACCCCTACGCTATTCAACGCTTTCCCTACTGTTGCACTCACTGAAGTGGGAATAGTAATTTTTTCCCCTATGCTATCCAACACTTTCCCTACTGTTGCACTCTCTGGAGTGGTAATTGTAATTTTTACCCCTACGCTATCCAACGTTTTCCCTACTGTTGCACTCGCTGGAGTGGGAATAGTAATTTTTACCCCTACGCTATCCAACGCTTTCCCTACTATTGCACTCTCTGGAGTGGTAATAGTAATTTTTACCCCTACGCTATCCAATGTTTTCCCTACTGTTGCACTCGCTGGAGTGGGAATAGTAATTTTTACCCCTACGCTATCCAACGCTTTCCCTACTTTTGCACTCTATGGAGTGGGAATAGTAATTTTTACCTCTACGCTATCCAACGCTTTCCCTACTGTTGCACTCTCTGGAGTGAGAATAGTAATTTTTACTCCTACGCTATCCAAAGTTTTCCCTACTGTTGCACTCACTGGAGTCGTTACAGTATGTATTGGCATTTATATATATAGCGCACTACTTACCCGTAGGGTCCCAAGGCGCTTCGACCGCTGTGAAACCCTTCCTGGCTTCCCTGAGAGATGGTCTCTTAATGGGTATCTCCAGGGTGAGACCAGGCATCCCCGGCGGTCTGGTGGGGCCGTTAGTGAAGATGAGGCAAGCTAATGCCCAGAGTTGCCGAGTGTGATCGCTGATCAGAGTGGGCACCGAGGCGAGAGAATTATCGAGTCCGCTGACCCTGGTCCAGAAACCTGCCGCGCCGGGAATCGAACCCTGGTCCCGGGCCGTCCTCTGCTCTCGGGTCTGCCGCCTCTAACCAGTGAGCCACACTACAGTAAATTTAACCCTTTCGCTATCCTACGGTAATAATAGTGTATAAGTTTTGTAAATAATATCTATATATATATATATGTATTTAAAATATATTTTTTTTTAGTTACATTAATTATTTCTCAATTTTACGTTTATTTAAGTATTTTAAATATGTTTAAATTAATTTAATTTAATATTATATTACTTTTAATTTATTTTTAAGACATTTAAAAAAAATCGATATTTTGACAGTTTATATTTTTTACACTCGATATTTTGGAGTCGATATTTTTGTACTTACCTGTTTGAAGATAGGAAGTCGATATTTTTGCAGTCGATATTTTTACTTCGATATTTTGTCCTCTCGATATTTTGTCTGTCGATGTTGTGTCAGTGATCCAATCCAATGAATTGAGAAAAAGGGCATTGTATGAATAGCCTGCTCTCTACACTCTTTGTTTGAGGTAAATTATGGGATAATTACCAAAGTGTACCCCATAGAATGTACCACATGTTTTTGGAATTCTAAATGAGGGTGGTTTTTCTTCCTTTATAAATAGACATTGAAATTATTGGCACCTTTATAATTGGATAGGTCGCCATTAGAGATAGTGTCTGTCCGCATTTGCATAAATTAGACACCTGTTAAGGTCAAATATAATTTTTACGAGAACCTTTGTTGAACAGAGTAGATGGATGTTGGTCTGTTGCACATATAGACATGGAAGAGGAGGTTGTATAGCCCCTTGTCGTAGAAGTTGTGGCTGTTTAAATCTTCTTCTGGGCCTAGCATGTCCTATAAAATAATTGCTTGGGTTTGTGAGATGTTTTTATGTTGATTTTTTACAGGTTTTATAAAAATTAATATTGGGAACTATATATGTTTTTTTTCCTGAAGAAGGTGATGGCCATACACTAGTGCCCACCGTAACGCGTCTACCTTAAAAAGTCTACCTTAAATCTTTGTGAACAACTGTATTAGATATGACCTATGAAACATTATTTGTGATGTTTACAATTGATTCATTTTTGATTAAATAGCATTTTTCTGTGATTTGGAATAATTTTTCCTACTTTCCTTCCCAATTCTTTCCGGTAGTGTATGAGCTTTATATTGTACTAGCAGCCCGTCCCGACGTTGTCCGGGTATGAATTGCTGCCGGCCAGTAGTATATTGTTTTGTAGGATTTAGTTTGGTAGCATTTCTTATCTGTGACAGGCCTCTGAAATGCTCCGATTCAAAGTGCACTGCTGATGCACTTAAGAGTGCTCGTTCAGTAGTGTGTGAACTCGAGTTTCCCTACTTTATTTTTCCTTGCAATATTATATAGCGCAAACTCGACAACATGGCATGAGCACAATTTACATTACAGAAGAACACATTCATTTGTGGTAGGCATGGGGAGACAAAGCGATTTGCCTGGAATCACAGGATGTTGAGCTGATGCTGAGATTCGAACGTAGCTCCCCATCTCTAAAGTTTGCAATTCTAGAACTTGTGGCGGGAGGTGTGTCTAAAAGTGTATGTCGGTGCTGGCCATCAACGAGAGAGACCTGTGCATTTTTCAAATGGGTGGTGAAAAAATATGAGTATGTTTCTGGAGATGTGGGCCGTCGTGCCACCAATGTACTTACTGGGGGAGGATAAACACCCATTATTCCGCAACTTTCTTTCCGCATACCATCACTCCGCATACTTTCATTACGAAAGTACCATGACTCCACAATGCCATTATAACGCATGGCATTACATTTTATATGCTTTTACCACGCATACATTTACAACGAAATTCGTTGTAAATGCATGAATGGTAAAAGCATGGTTTTTTTTAATGTTTGGATAAGGTAAGTATGGATATAGGGGTATATGTTTTGGGGTACTGAGGTATATGTTTTGGGGTGTTTGGGTATTTTAAGGGATCAGATATAGTTTGGGGTTATGGGGTACAGAGGTAGTTTTAGGGTTTAGGGATAGGTATGGGTTTTGGGGTACAGGGGTATTTTTAGGGTTCAGGGCTAGGTTTGGGTTTTGGGTATAGGGGTATTTTTAGGGTTCAGGGGTAAGTTTGGGGTTTGGAGTACAGGGGTATTTTAAGGGTTCAGGGCTAGGTTTGGGTTTGGGGTACAGGGTATTTTTAGGGTTCAGGGCTAGGTTTGGGTTTTGGGGTACAGGGGTATTTTAGGGTTCAGGGGTAGGTTTGGGTTTTGGGGTACAGGGTTATTTTTAGGGTTCAAGGCTAGGTTTGGGTTTTGGGGAACAAAGGTATTTTTAGGGTTCAGGGGTAGGTTTGGGTTTTGGGGTACAGGGGTATTTTAAGGGTTCAGGGCTAGGTTTAGGTTTTGGGGTAAAGGGGTACTTTAGGGTTCAGGGGTAGGTTTGGGTTTTGGGGTACAGTGGTATTTTTAGGGTTTAGGGATAGGTTTGGGTTTTGGGGTACAGGGTATTTTTATAGGGTTAAGATGGGTTAGTGTTTAAGGCTATTGGGGTATTTTAAGGAGTAAGGGTGGGTTATGATTATGTGGTGCAGGGGTATTTAAAGGGAGCAGGGTGGGATTAGCACAGGATATGAGACATGGCATGAAGGGCGGAACGTACAACACGCCCCCAGCGTTTGTCAAGCCTCCAGCGCACGCCCACAGCACAACGCAGACACGCCCACAAGGGACTACTTTGCTGGCACGGTTCTTTTACCTTTTAAATGTATATGGTGGGCGTCTGCATAGCCTATGTCCTTCTGCTGCAACTGCCCTTTCCAACGCTGTATTGGGTGTTGTGATTGGTGCTGTGGTTCCTGAGATTACCCGCCTCAAAGGTTTGGGCTCTCTCTTTATTATATTAGTATGGATTAGGTTACAGTCAACTTTTTAACTTTCTGTGATTTTATCGATATATGTAGCTCAGATAAGAACTATATATTTTTAATGCAATGTGTATTTTGTGATGTACCCTGATATTTGGATACATCTATATTTATTATGGATTAAATTTGTATTTTTTACATTAGAGTTATTTTGTGAGTATATTGTCTCTCCGTCCACTGTTATCATACTGATGATAAGAGGTTCCATGTGCAAGTGTGATGTGGTAAGTGTGGATTGACCCAAAGGTGTTTTTTTTACTGACCTAGGTCTTTCAGCTGTGTTGCCCAGGCCAGAGGGGGCAACCGACCCTTTGAGGCCTGGGATTTTTCCATCTCTGGTTAAGAGATTGTTTCACAGGTTGGTCCTTTACAACACGTGAGACCCTCCAGTGTGAAGGTGTTATCTATTTAGTAAAAAAGGAAGGGTGATTCGGTATTGAGTGCCCTCAATAACTACAGTTTTATGCCAATTGCTGATATATAGCCATTTTTCCATACATGATCTAGCGGAGGCTCATTAACCCACATTACAGCAGCTTAAGTGGGCCGGGTGCCGTCTCGTAAATTTGTGTAAGATAAAAACCTTGCACGTGTTATTTATGGCTTCAGTGACTTTGATGGAAGACCATCATAAATAGCACTGCAAAAGAATTACATGATGAAGCTACGGGTTAGGGGAACAGATGCAACAGGAGAACACAAAAGGAAGGAAGGAAGAGAAGGATGGAGTAAAGGATGGAAGGAGAGAAAGATGGATGAACACAGGATGGATCAGGAAAAAAATGGATGGATGAAAGGAAAGACAGGATGAGAGATTGTTATAGAGATGGGTGGATGGATTGAGAAATGAATGGATTTAATAAGGATCATTGGATGGATGTATAGAAGGATTGTAGATGCATGAAGTGAGGAAAGGTGTATGGAGAGTGGGAAGAATGTAGAAGGATGGGTAGATGACCAAACTCACCGAGAATGTAGGTTCAAAATATGCCATTTAGCACCATTGGTGTCAGAATTTCCGCACGGTGGCAGGTGACTGAATACTGGCTCACCTCGTTCACGCCTTTTACTGTCATTTGGGATACAGTGTAAAGTGGAGCTTTAGTTTCTTTTTCTGTCTTATTGTATTGAATCTTGGCGCTTTGGCAGAGGGTGCTCGCTGGAAGTAAGGTTGCAGGGGTGTTGCAACTCACCCAACAAACAATGCTGGAGTTCAGAAGATGAATGAGCAATAAAGAAAGATACCTTCAAATTTTTTATTTATCGTGTTACATTACTGTGCGTGCAGAGAGGTCGAATATCAGACTCGGGGGCATATTATCAACGAGAAGTGATATTTATCGCTAACTAGGCTTAGCAACGATTTTTTTTTAGCGCTAAGCATCGCCGCAAATTATCGCTGAGATAACGTGCTATTAGCAACGTTTATCTCAAAAGCAATAATTTTTCCGGCGATAGCGTGAATATCGCTGAGAATACAGCGATATTCACGCATTAGCGATGAAATGCTCTTAGCCATGTTATCCACCTCCCATTGGATAACATGGCTAAGAACTGGTCTGAGCAGGCATTAGTTTTTGGCGATAGCGGGAATTTTTCCATCGCTACCCCCGCCTTGCTAATAGGCGATAGCGATGTTAGCGACTGCTTTCAGTCGCTAACAGGTTTGGTACGCCCACTTTGCATGTCATTAGCGATAAATATCGCTGACATGCATAGCGGGCCCCAACCCGCTCGCTATCGCCTAAAAGCTGTCACTAACATCAGTTAGCGACAGCTTCCTAATATAGCGATAGAATTATCGCCGCTTAGCAGCCGAAAACGGCTGCTAAACCAGCGATAATTGCCTATCGCCCCCCTTGGTAATATGCCCCTCGGTCTTTTGACAAATTGCTGCCTATGGTTTTAAACATGAGATTGATATTTAGTTTTTAGTCACTGATTGCGAAGTGAGAAAATGTTGTAAAGTGAACTATGACGATAAACAGGAGTGGTAACGGCTAACAGGAGCGCAGAGCACAACGTCAAGGTTAATGTAACAGAACAAAATATCAAGCAGGTGCTCAGGAAGAGGTGGGGGGCTGGTTACCACAGTCCCCAAGGCAAACCTAGGTCCAAACAATTATTGTAGTCCTCCGAGCACTCAATGTTATCAAAAAAGAGTCTTTATGTAGTTTTCATTCTTTTAATGTCCACTCTTCATCCAAATCAAAATCCAAATTTCCATCAAACGATTGCTTGCAGCCAACGCGCGTTTTGTCAAGTCCGTGTAGGACAATTTGACTTCCTCAGGGCTGCAACCCAAAGGTTTACAATCAGTCTCATTCGTCCAAATGAAAGTACAGAGCAAAGCAATTCATACATTGTTTGCATATTACTGTAAATCATACAAAACAAATACTGTTCTAACCTAAGTTTAGGTCCAGTGTATAATTACTATATTAACACACTATTCTCACAAGAAGGAATATATTTACCAAAGACATAAACTCAATATTAATTTAGAACAAAAACTATTTCAAACCATCAAGTTTCATACGAGTCATGTATACAGCGTGATAGGTTTAAGACTGTGGTTCCCGAAAACGCCAATAGTTAACAGGTCATATGTAAATAACTCACCTAGCTAATGGTAATTGTCTACCCTCGGCCCATCCAAACGAAGTTTCTTAGAAAATTGGGTCAATTTCCTTCTCTACACGTTCTTGATCTATAATAAAAGTTATATGTATAGTCGTATTGACAATACTAAATCGGTAACATTAGGTAGGTTTTGCAAGCTAGGCGGTACATATTGAGTCCAACCTATTTAATTGTTTCCTGTTCAATATATGCACTCACCATATAGTGGCAGGATTATTGTATGTATCCTCAGCGTGTATATTTCTGTCCAAAGTCCTCACTTATAATCCGAATCTCAATGTATTATTCCAATCAATTCCTAAAGTAAATTAATATCTGTGTCAGTAATAGTCTCTACGAGTTATTTAGCCCAGTACATATATTCGTTATGTGTACCTCACCTTATATTCCAGTATCTGTACATAAGCGTTTACTTTACTGTATCATCAAATATCCTCCGTGTTAAAAAGGATCGGCGACACGAGTCCGTGTCTAATAAAAGAAAAGTACAATAGTAAGTCTTGTGTTATCCCCAATTATCAGCTCTAAAGTTATGACAATATCACTACACTGCGTCCGTTGTGCTCACCGTTTAGTCAGTTTCGTAGTTTTCTCAATCTGGCGTTCCGCGCGGGCGCCATCTTTTAGTGGCAATTTATAGTAAAATAAACGGGCGACATCTTGTAGTGTCTAAATATACTCGCAAAAGCGGCCAATATGTTAAAGCAATCATAGACTCGCCATAGCTTAGATATTGCCTCAAGAAGTTATAACAGTATCACTGCTCTGTGTCTGTATGCTCACCGTTTAGTCAATTTCGTAGTGTTCTCAATCCGGCGTTCTGCGCGGGCGCCATCTTTTAGTAGCAATTCATAGTAAAATAAACAGTCGACATCTTGTAGTGTCTAAGTACACTCGCAAAAGCGGCCAATACGTTAAAGCGATCATATACTCGCCATAGCTTAGATATTGCCACAACTCATTACTTACTATTAATACTGTTAGTCTCACATGTATTTTGAGAGTTCCAACTCGGGCGTTCGGTATAAGCGCCTTTTAAATGAATTTGTCGGAGTGGGCGCCATCTTGTAATGTCTACATATACTTGTAAAAGTAGTTTTGGGCTAAACAGATACTAGTCCCTCCATATTCAAGTAGACACCTATGACGATTATAAGTCTGTGTTACTACTATAAATCTTAATAGTCAGTCCTAATGCCATACTAGTCATTTAGATAAATTCCCACCCTATGTGGCAAGATGCATCTTAATATTATTATTCTCTAGTCCTGTGAACCGCTGGGGTCCTCAGGTTAACCACAATCTTTTCCCTTTCTTTGTTTGTCAAAATCATGCATTATCTAACATGTCTGCTCACTCAAAGCATAAGACATAACGGAGGGGCAGTGGGTTCAACAGTATTATTTTTAAATTCACTTATACCTTACTCTTAGTGGAGTACTGGGTTCATGTACTCAATCAAAATTTTTTTTCTCAATCCTTTCCTTTTCAATAGAGTGTACAGTGTTAGAGAGAAAATAGTAAATACTAAACATAGAACAGAAATATAGGCACCAACATTGTCAATTACAGTTTTCACTCTACTATTCAAAAATCCTCCCTCAATTACCAAGATAGAACTCATACTCATGATCTACATTGAGACCACATTCAACCGCTTTCAGTCTAATCAACCAGAGTACTTCTCGTTTCCTCAGTGCTAATACTCTGTTACCTCCTCGTGGGTCGGGTTTTATGTGGTCAATTCCATGGTAGGAGAAAACATGTTGATCCTTAGTTTCAAAATTCTGAATTACATGCGATGCAATCGGATACCTTGTGTCACCATTCTTCAATGCTCTATAGTGTTCAGCAATTCTATCTCTGAGCCTTCTCTTGGTACTCCCTACGTAGATTTTACCACATGTACAAGAAATCACATAAATCACGTATGTTGTGTCACAGTTGATGAACATGCCATTAGTATATTTACCAGAATTGTTGTATTCAAAGCATAGTACCTTTTTCATTGCCCATCTACAAGATATACATCTACCGCATTTGTAGAACCCCTTAAAACTGTTCAACCAGTCAGTTTTATTCTGTTTAGTCGGGTAACTAGGACTTAGCATGTTCTTAAGAGTCGTTCCTCTCCTAAATGTCACACTAGGTCTGTCATAAATGTATGGTTTCAGATCGTCATCTATACAAAGCAGGTGCCAATGTCTGTTTAGAATAGTAAATAATTTAGAGCTGTCAGTTCCATAATTAGTTATTACTCTTACTTTCTGGTCAGTTGTTCTACCATACTTACTGTCTCTTACCAATGTAGTTTCTCTTCTCACCTTCTTCACTCTTGATACAGCTTTGGTAATCACATTCTGTCTATATCCTCGATTAAGGAATCTAGATGTCATGTCTGCTATGTTGTGCTCAAACTCTCTATCCGTTGAGCAGTTGCGTCGAGCTCTAATTAGTTCCCCATATGGTATGGCTCTTTTTTGATAGTTAGGGTGACAGCTCTCAGCATGTAAGATTGAGTTACAGCTTGTAGGTTTTCGGTACATTCGACTATGAATCTTTGTTCCCTCCACATGTAGCTCTACATCCAAGAAAGTGATCCTCTGCCTATCATAAGAGGTCGTAAATCTCAAATTATACGTGTTGTCATTCAAGTAGTCAAAAAAACCTTTAAGTTTCTCTACTGTTCCCGTCCATATCATCAGACAATCGTCAATAAAACGACCCCAGTAGTGTATATATGGCGTCCATTCAGTTCCCTCAGGGCCCCAGATTCGCTCCGCCTCGAACCAACCCATAAACAGGTTGGCAAAAGACGGAGCAAATCTAGAACCCATCGCTGTCCCAAGTCGTTGTCTATACCACTGGCCATCAAATAAGAACACATTATTTTCCAGTACCAACTTAGTCATATGTAGTAGCATTTGGGTGTGATCAAACATTTCAGCTGGTCTTACACTGAGAAAGTGGTCCAAAGCACGTATGCCTATGTCGTGATCAATGATGGTATAAAGGGATACCACATCCAGTGTAACTAATAACATACCATCTTCCCAAATGGTATCTTCAAGTAGATTCAGTATATGCTTAGTATCTTCTATGAAAGATGGTAAGTTATAGACATATTGTCTCAAAAAACAGTCAATAAATTCAGATAGTCTCTCCGTCGGGCCACCAATGCCAGAGACAATAGGCCGTCCTGGCGGCTTGTCTCGGCATTTATGGACTTTGGGGAGAGTGTATAAACACGGTGATCTAGGTGTGCTCAACTTAAGGTAAAGGTATTCGTCATGATCTAATAGTGTTTGGTCATACCATAGTTTAATTTCATTGTTAATTTTAACAGTTATGTCCGGAATGGGGTTGATAGTCAACTTCTCATAAAACAAAGTATTATTAAGTTGAGGGTGGACCTCATCATTATAGTCAGTAGTATTTAATACAACTATATTCCCACCCTTGTCTGCATTTCGTATCGTTATGGCTTTATTGTTCATAAGCTCACGTAAGGCTTCTCTTTCACCAAGTGTAAGATTATCACGAGGTACCCTAGTATCCCTACGTTTGGATACATCGATTAATTTTTCTATATCTGTGCAGACCATCTTAAAGAATGTGTCAATGGTGTTCCCTGGAATCAGTTGTGGGGTCCATTTGGATTTCACTTTCAATCCACTCCCTTCCCTCTCAAATCTCGATATCTCAAGATCTTCAATGAGTGTTTGCATTGTGACTGGATCGTCTTCCCTTTCAGTAAGCGATAAAAGAAGTTGAGTATCCTTTAGTTCCTGTATAGTGATTTCACTCAAAACTTTATTAGAAGATTGCTTATCTTTTGCAGGTACATTGGCAAAGTGTTTCTTGATTTTAAGGTTTCTGACAAATTTAAAGAGATCTATTTTGGTCATACACCAGTCCAAATTTGTTGCTGGACAAAAACCCAAACCTTTTTTTAGAACAGTAACCATATTCTCAGATAATTCACAAGAAGATAAGTTGATCACTTCTATGTCACATGCAATGGGTTCATCATTCATTGTCATTCTTTCCATGATCTCAGGCTCCTTATTCTTGCGCCTGGATCTCCTACCCCCCCTACTGCCTCTCCTTGTCTTTTTGCTTGTGTATCTCGATTTATCATCTCTAAATCCCGATTCCCCTTCCTTAATCTCTGAACCTCCCCAAAAAAAGTAGTATTCTCTGTAGTCGGGACTACCTCTGGTGCATCTCCATTCTCACTGCTCGATAACACTGAAGATGCATCAGTATCACTTACAACAGGGGTGCCACCACTCCTTGTGTTTGAGGATACTTTTTTAACCAGATAATCAAATCTTCTAGCAAAGGTGTAGACCCGTCCTGTACTATAATCTTTCTCGTCCCTTTTGAGTTTATGTGCTTTCCTTTTCTTAATCTCCATCTGCAAGTCATTCAGTTTCTCATCTAGAACCAAATAGTTCTTAACAGTAAGTTCTGGTAAGTTCATCTCTTTTATCTCATCCTCAGTTTTACTAATTTCTACAAGTAGTTTCACTATCTTCCTTTCTGCATTATCAATAAGGATCTGTATAAGGTTACGTGAACTATCGTTCAGTTCTTTTTCCCACCTATCATATAAATCTGGTTCCAAGTCCTCATATGTTGGTATTATATGTGATCTTAAACCACGAGGAATCCTATTCAGTGTCAGATATTGTTTTAGGGTAGCAGCATCCCACCATTTGTTTAGCTCCGTACGTTTTAATAATTCTAGTTTTACGAATTTGGCTCTTAAACCTTCTTTCTTAGTACTTGCTGGGGGGCCAATCGCTTTCTTGATGGTACCTCCCGCAGCCAAGTTCCCAAACAGTGTCTCAGCCTCTTTGTCTCTATTCATTATCAAACCTCAGCGGCAGCTCTCTCACCATAAATTATAAACAGGAGTGGTAACGGCTAACAGGAGCGCACAGCACAACGTCAAGGTTAATGTAACAGAACAAAATATCAAGCAGGTGCTCAGGAAGAGGTGGGGGGCTGGTTACCACAGTCCCCAAGGCAAATCTAGGTCCAAACAATTATTGTAGTCCTCCGAGCACTCAATGTTATCAAAAAAGAGTCTTTATGTAGTTTTCATTCTTTTAATGTCCACTCTTCATCCAAATCAAAATCCGAATTTCCATCAAACGATTGCTTGCAGCCAACGCGCGTTTCGTCAAGTCCGTGTAGGACAATTTGACTTCCTCAGGGCTGCAACCCAAAGGTTTACAATCAGTCTCATTCGTCCAAATGAAAGTACAGAGCAAAGCAATTCATACATTGTTTGCATATTACTGTAAATCATACAAAACAAATACTGTTCTAACCTAAGTTTAGGTCCAGTGTATAATTACTATATTAACACACTATTCTCACAAGAAGGAATATATTCACCAAAGACATAAACTCAATATTAATTTAGAACAAAAACTATTTCAAACCATCAAGTTTCATACGAGTCATGTATACAGCGTGATAGGTTTAAGACTGTGGTTCCCGAAAACGCCAATAGTTAACAGGTCATATGTAAATAACTCACCTAGCTAATGGTAATTGTCTACCCTCGGCCCATCCAAACGAAGTTTCTTAGAAAATTGGGTCAATTTCCTTCTCTACACGTTCTTGATCTATAATAAAAGTTATATGTATAGTCGTATTGACAATACTAAATCGGTAACATTAGGTAGGTTTTGCAAGCTAGGCGGTACATATTGAGTCCAACCTATTTAATTGTTTCCTGTTCAATATATGCACTCACCATATAGTGGCAGGATTATTGTATGTATCCTCAGCGTGTATATTTCTGTCCAAAGTCCTCACTTATAATCCGAATCTCAATGTATTATTCCAATCAATTCCTAAAGTAAATTAATATCTGTGTCAGTAATAGTCTCTACGAGTTATTTAGCCCAGTACATATATTCGTTATGTGTACCTCACCTTATATTCCAGTATCTGTACATAAGCGTTTACTTTACTGTATCATCAAATATCCTCCGTGTTAAAAAGGATCGGCGACACGAGTCCGTGTCTAATAAAAGAAAAGTACAATAGTAAGTCTCGTGTTATCCCCAATTATTAGCTCTAAAGTTATGACAATATCACTACACTGCGTCCGTTGTGCTCACCGTTTAGTCAGTTTCGTAGTTTTCTCAATCTGACAAGGGTGGGAATATAGTTGTATTAAATACTACTGACTATAATGATGAGGTCCACTCTCAACTTAATAATACTTTGTTTTATGAGAAGTTGACTATCAACCCCATTCCGGACATAACTGTTAAAATTAACAATGAAATTAAACTATGGTATGACCAAACACTATTAGATCATGACGAATACCTTTACCTTAAGTTGAGCACACCTAGATCACCGTGTTTATACACTCTCCCCAAAGTCCATAAATGCCGAGACAAGCCGCCAGGAAGGCCTATTGTCTCTGGCATTGGTGGCCCGACGGAGAGACTATCTGAATTTATTGACTGTTTTTTGAGACAATATGTCTATAACTTACCATCTTTCATAGAAGATACTAAGCATATACTGAATCTACTTGAAGATACCATTTGGGAAGATGGTATGTTATTAGTTACACTGGATGTGGTATCCCTTTATACCATCATTGATCACGACATGGGCATACGTGCTTTGGACCACTTTCTCAGTGTAAGACCAGCTGAAATGTTTGATCACACCCAAATGCTACTACATATGACTAAGTTGGTACTGGAAAATAATGTGTTCTTATTTGATGGCCAGTGGTATAGACAACGACTTGGGACAGCGATGGGTTCTAGATTTGCTCCGTCTTTTGCCAACCTGTTTATGGGTTGGTTCGAGGCGGAGCGAATCTGGGGCCCTGAGGGAACTGAATGGACGCCATATATACACTACTGGGGTCGTTTTATTGACGATTGTCTGATGATATGGACGGGAACAGTAGAGAAACTTAAAGGTTTTTTTGACTACTTGAATGACAACACGTATAATTTGAGATTTACGACCTCTTATGATAGGCAGAGGATCACTTTCTTGGATGTAGAGCTACATGTGGAGGGAACAAAGATTCATAGTCGAATGTACCGAAAACCTACAAGCTGTAACTCAATCTTACATGCTGAGAGCTGTCACCCTAACTATCAAAAAAGAGCCATACCATATGGGGAACTAATTAGAGCTCGACGCAACTGCTCAACGGATAGAGAGTTTGAGCACAACATAGCAGACATGACATCTAGATTCCTTAATCGAGGATATAGACAGAATGTGATTACCAAAGCTGTATCAAGAGTGAAGAAGGTGAGAAGAGAAACTACATTGGTAAGAGACAGTAAGGATGGTAGAACAACTGACCAGAAAGTAAGAGTAATAACTAATTATGGAACTGACAGCTCTAAATTATTTACTATTCTAAACAGACATTGGCACCTGCTTTGTATAGATGACGATCTGAAACCATACATTTATGACAGACCTAGTGTGACATTTAGGAGAGGAACGACTCTTAAGAACATGCTAAGTCCTAGTTACCCGACTAAACAGAATAAAACTGACTGGTTGAACAGTTTTAAGGGGTTCTACAAATGCGGTAGATGTATATCTTGTAGATGGGCAATGAAAAAGGTACTATGCTTTGAATACAACAATTCTGGTAAATATACTATTGGCATGTTCATCAACTGTGACACAACATACGTGATTTATGTGATTTCTTGTACATGTGGTAAAATCTACGTAGGGAGTACCAAGAGAAGGCTCAGAGATAGAATTGCTGAACACTATAGAGCATTGAAGAATGGTGACACAAGGTATCCGATTGCATCGCATGTAATTCAGAATTTTGAAACTAAGGATCAACATGTTTTCTCCTACCATGGAATTGACCACATAAAACCCGACCCACGAGGAGGTAACAGAGTATTAGCACTGAGGAAACGAGAAGTACTCTGGTTGATTAGACTGAAAGCGGTTGAATGTGGTCTCAATGTAGATCATGAGTATGAGTTCTATCTTGGTAATTGAGGGAGGATTTTTGAATAGTAGAGTGAAAACTGTAATTGACAATGTTGGTGCCTATATTTCTGTTCTATGTTTAGTATTTACTATTTTCTCTCTAACACTGTACACTCTATTGAAAAGGAAAGGATTGAGAAAAAAAATTTTGATTGAGTACATGAACCCAGTACTCCACTAAGAGTAAGGTATAAGTGAATTTAAAAATAATACTGTTGAACCCACTGCCCCTCCGTTATGTCTTATGCTTTGAGTGAGCAGACATGTTAGATAATGCATGATTTTGACAAACAAAGAAAGGGAAAAGATTGTGGTTAACCTGAGGACCCCAGCGGTTCACAGGACTAGAGAATAATAATATTAAGATGCATCTTGCCACATAGGGTGGGAATTTATCTAAATGACTAGTATGGCATTAGGACTGACTATTAAGATTTATAGTAGTAACACAGACTTATAATCGTCATAGGTGTCTACTTGAATATGGAGGGACTAGTATCTGTTTAGCCCAAAACTACTTTTACAAGTATATGTAGACATTACAAGATGGCGCCCACTCCGACAAATTCATTTAAAAGGCGCTTATACCGAACGCCCGAGTTGGAACTCTCAAAATACATGTGAGACTAACAGTATTAATAGTAAGTAATGAGTTGTGGCAATATCTAAGCTATGGCGAGTATATGATCGCTTTAACGTATTGGCCGCTTTTGCGAGTGTACTTAGACACTACAAGATGTCGACTGTTTATTTTACTATGAATTGCTACTAAAAGATGGCGCCCGTGCAGAACGCCGGATTGAGAACACTACGAAATTGACTAAACGGTGAGCATACAGACACAGAGTAGTGATACTGTTATAACTTCTTGAGGCAATATCTAAGCTATGGCGAGTCTATGATTGCTTTAACATATTGGCCGCTTTTGCGAGTATATTTAGACACTACAAGATGTCGCCCGTTTATTTTACTATAAATTGCCACTAAAAGATGGCGCCCGCGCGGAACGCCAGATTGAGAAAACTACGAAACTGACTAAACGGTGAGCACAACGGACGCAGTGTAGTGATATTGTCATAACTTTAGAGCTAATAATTGGGGATAACACGAGACTTACTATTGTACTTTTCTTTTATTAGACACGGACTCGTGTCGCCGATCCTTTTTAACACGGAGGATATTTGATGATACAGTAAAGTAAACGCTTATGTACAGATACTGGAATATAAGGTGAGGTACACATAACGAATATATGTACTGGGCTAAATAACTCGTAGAGACTATTACTGACACAGATATTAATTTACTTTAGGAATTGATTGGAATAATACATTGAGATTCGGATTATAAGTGAGGACTTTGGACAGAAATATACACGCTGAGGATACATACAATAATCCTGCCACTATATGGTGAGTGCATATATTGAACAGGAAACAATTAAATAGGTTGGACTCAATATGTACCGCCTAGCTTGCAAAACCTACCTAATGTTACCGATTTAGTATTGTCAATACGACTATACATATAACTTTTATTATAGATCAAGAACGTGTAGAGAAGGAAATTGACCCAATTTTCTAAGAAACTTCGTTTGGATGGGCCGAGGGTAGACAATTACCATTAGCTAGGTGAGTTACTTACATATGACCTGTTAACTATTGGCGTTTTCGGGAACCACAGTCTTAAACCTATCACGCTGTATACATGACTCGTATGAAACTTGATGGTTTGAAATAGTTTTTGTTCTAAATTAATATTGAGTTTATGTCTTTGGTAAATATATTCCTTCTTGTGAGAATAGTGTGTTAATATAGTAATTATACACTGGACCTAAACTTAGGTTAGAACAGTATTTGTTTTGTATGATTTACAGTAATATGCAAACAATGTATGAATTGCTTTGCTCTGTACTTTCATTTGGACGAATGAGACTGATTGTAAACCTTTGGGTTGCAGCCCTGAGGAAGTCAAATTGTCCTACACGGACTTGACGAAACGCGCGTTGGCTGCAAGCAATCGTTTGATGGAAATTTGGATTTTGATTTGGATGAAGAGTGGACATTAAAAGAATGAAAACTACATAAAGACTCTTTTTTGATAACATTGAGTGCTCGGAGGACTACAATAATTGTTTGGACCTAGGTTTGCCTTGGGGACTGTGGTAACCAGCCCCCCACCTCTTCCTGAGCACCTGCTTGATATTTTGTTCTGTTACATTAACCTTGACGTTGTGCTGTGCGCTCCTGTTAGCCGTTACCACTCCTGTTTATAATTTATGGTGAGAGAGCTGCCGCTGAGGTTTGATAATGAATAGAGACAAAGAGGCTGAGACACTGTTTGGGAACTTGGCTGCGGGAGGTACCATCAAGAAAGCGATTGGCCCCCCAGCAAGTACTAAGAAAGAAGGTTTAAGAGCCAAATTCGTAAAACTAGAATTATTAAAACGTACGGAGCTAAACAAATGGTGGGATGCTGCTACCCTAAAACAATATCTGACACTGAATAGGATTCCTCGTGGTTTAAGATCACATATAATACCAACATATGAGGACTTGGAACCAGATTTATATGATAGGTGGGAAAAAGAACTGAACGATAGTTCACGTAACCTTATACAGATCCTTATTGATAATGCAGAAAGGAAGATAGTGAAACTACTTGTAGAAATTAGTAAAATTGAGGATGAGATAAAAGAGATGAACTTACCAGAACTTACTGTTAACAACTATTTGGTTCTAGATGAGAAACTGAATGACTTGCAGATGGAGATTAAGAAAAGGAAAGCACATAAACTCAAAAGGGACGAGAAAGATTATAGTACAGGACGGGTCTACACCTTTGCTAGAAGATTTGATTATCTGGTTAAAAAAGTATCCTCAAACACAAGGAGTGGTGGCACCCCTGTTGTAAGTGATACTGATGCATCTTCAGTGTTATCGAGCAGTGAGAATGGAGATGCACCAGAGGTAGTCCCGACTACAGAGAATACTACTTTTTTTGGGGAGGTTCAGAGATTAAGGAAGGGGAATCGGGACTTAGAGATGAGAAATCGAGATACACAAGCAAAAAGACAAGGAGAGGCAGTAGGGGGGGTAGGAGATCCAGGCGCAAGAATAAGGAGCCTGAGATCATGGAAAGAATGACAATGAATGATGAACCCATTGCATGTGACATAGAAGTGATCAACTTATCTTCTTGTGAATTATCTGAGAATATGGTTACTGTTCTAAAAAAAGGTTTGGGTTTTTGTCCAGCAACAAATTTGGACTGGTGTATGACCAAAATAGATCTCTTTAAATTTGTCAGAAACCTTAAAATCAAGAAACACTTTGCCAATGTACCTGCAAAAGATAAGCAATCTTCTAATAAAGTTTTGAGTGAAATCCATATACAGGAACTAAAGGATACTCAACTTCTTTTATCGCTTACTGAAAGGGAAGACGATCCAGTCACAATGCAAACACTCATTGAAGATCTTGAGATATCGAGATTTGAGAGGGAAGGGAGTGGATTGAAAGTGAAATCCAAATGGACCCCACAACTGATTCCAGGGAACACCATTGACACATTCTTTAAGATGGTCTGCACAGATATAGACAAAGTAATCGATGTATCCAAACGTAGGGATACTAGGGTACCTCGTGATAATCTTACACTTGGTGAAAGAGAAGCCTTACGTGAGCTTATGAACAATAAAGCCATAACGATACGAAATGCAGACAAGGGTGGGAATATAGTTGTATTAAATACTACTGACTATAATGATGAGGTCCACTCTCAACTTAATAATACTTTGTTTTATGAGAAGTTGACTATCAACCCCATTCCGGACATAACTGTTAAAATTAACAATGAAATTAAACTATGGTATGACCAAACACTATTAGATCATGACGAATACCTTTACCTTAAGTTGAGCACACCTAGATCACCGTGTTTATACACTCTCCCCAAAGTCCATAAATGCCGAGACAAGCCGCCAGGACGGCCTATTGTCTCTGGCATTGGTGGCCCGACGGAGAGACTATCTGAATTTATTGACTGTTTTTTGAGACAATATGTCTATAACTTACCATCTTTCATAGAAGATACTAAGCATATACTGAATCTACTTGAAGATACCATTTGGGAAGATGGTATGTTATTAGTTACACTGGATGTGGTATCCCTTTATACCATCATTGATCACGACATGGGCATACGTGCTTTGGACCACTTTCTCAGTGTAAGACCAGCTGAAATGTTTGATCACACCCAAATGCTACTACATATGACTAAGTTGGTACTGGAAAATAATGTGTTCTTATTTGATGGCCAGTGGTATAGACAACGACTTGGGACAGCGATGGGTTCTAGATTTGCTCCGTCTTTTGCCAACCTGTTTATGGGTTGGTTCGAGGCGGAGCGAATCTGGGGCCCTGAGGGAACTGAATGGACGCCATATATACACTACTGGGGTCGTTTTATTGACGATTGTCTGATGATATGGACGGGAACAGTAGAGAAACTTAAAGGTTTTTTTGACTACTTGAATGACAACACGTATAATTTGAGATTTACGACCTCTTATGATAGGCAGAGGATCACTTTCTTGGATGTAGAGCTACATGTGGAGGGAACAAAGATTCATAGTCGAATGTACCGAAAACCTACAAGCTGTAACTCAATCTTACATGCTGAGAGCTGTCACCCTAACTATCAAAAAAGAGCCATACCATATGGGGAACTAATTAGAGCTTGACGCAACTGCTCAACGGATAGAGAGTTTGAGCACAACATAGCAGACATGACATCTAGATTCCTTAATCGAGGATATAGACAGAATGTGATTACCAAAGCTGTATCAAGAGTGAAGAAGGTGAGAAGAGAAACTACATTGGTAAGAGACAGTAAGGATGGTAGAACAACTGACCAGAAAGTAAGAGTAATAACTAATTATGGAACTGACAGCTCTAAATTATTTACTATTCTAAACAGACATTGGCACCTGCTTTGTATAGATGACGATCTGAAACCATACATTTATGACAGACCTAGTGTGACATTTAGGAGAGGAACGACTCTTAAGAACATGCTAAGTCCTAGTTACCCGACTAAACAGAATAAAACTGACTGGTTGAACAGTTTTAAGGGGTTCTACAAATGCGGTAGATGTATATCTTGTAGATGGGCAATGAAAAAGGTACTATGCTTTGAATACAACAATTCTGGTAAATATACTATTGGCATGTTCATCAACTGTGACACAACATACGTGATTTATGTGATTTCTTGTACATGTGGTAAAATCTACGTAGGGAGTACCAAGAGAAGGCTCAGAGATAGAATTGCTGAACACTATAGAGCATTGAAGAATGGTGACACAAGGTATCCGATTGCATCGCATGTAATTCAGAATTTTGAAACTAAGGATCAACATGTTTTCTCCTACCATGGAATTGACCACATAAAACCCGACCCACGAGGAGGTAACAGAGTATTAGCACTGAGGAAACGAGAAGTACTCTGGTTGATTAGACTGAAAGCGGTTGAATGTGGTCTCAATGTAGATCATGAGTATGAGTTCTATCTTGGTAATTGAGGGAGGATTTTTGAATAGTAGAGTGAAAACTGTAATTGACAATGTTGGTGCCTATATTTCTGTTCTATGTTTAGTATTTACTATTTTCTCTCTAACACTGTACACTCTATTGAAAAGGAAAGGATTGAGAAAATTTTTTTTGATTGAGTACATGAACCCAGTACTCCACTAAGAGTAAGGTATAAGTGAATTTAAAAATAATACTGTTGAACCCACTGCCCCTCCGTTATGTCTTATGCTTTGAGTGAGCAGACATGTTAGATAATGCATGATTTTGACAAACAAAGAAAGGGAAAAGATTGTGGTTAACCTGAGGACCCCAGCGGTTCACAGGACTAGAGAATAATAATATTAAGATGCATCTTGCCACATAGGGTGGGAATTTATCTAAATGACTAGTATGGCATTAGGACTGACTATTAAGATTTATAGTAGTAACACAGACTTATAATCGTCATAGGTGTCTACTTGAATATGGAGGGACTAGTATCTGTTTAGCCCAAAACTACTTTTACAAGTATATGTAGACATTACAAGATGGCGCCCACTCCGACAAATTCATTTAAAAGGCGCTTATACCAAACGCCCGAGTTGGAACTCTCAAAATACATGTGAGACTAACAGTATTAATAGTAAGTAATGAGTTGTGGCAATATCTAAGCTATGGCGAGTATATGATCGCTTTAACGTATTGGCCGCTTTTGCGAGTGTACTTAGACACTACAAGATGTCGACTGTTTATTTTACTATGAATTGCTACTAAAAGATGGCGCCCGCGCAGAACGCCGGATTGAGAACACTACGAAATTGACTAAACGGTGAGCATACAGACACAGAGTAGTGATACTGTTATAACTTCTTGAGGCAATATCTAAGCTATGGCGAGTCTATGATTGCTTTAACATATTGGCCGCTTTTGCGAGTATATTTAGACACTACAAGATGTCGCCCGTTTATTTTACTATAAATTGCCACTAAAAGATGGCGCCCGCGCGGAACGCCAGATTGAGAAAACTACGAAACTGACTAAACGGTGAGCACAACGGATGCAGTGTAGTGATATTGTCATAACTTTAGAGCTAATAATTGGGGATAACACGAGACTTACTATTGTACTTTTCTTTTATTAGACACGGACTCGTGTCGCCGATCCTTTTTAACACGGAGGATATTTGATGATACAGTAAAGTAAACGCTTATGTACAGATACTGGAATATAAGGTGAGGTACACATAACGAATATATGTACTGGGCTAAATAACTCGTAGAGACTATTACTGACACAGATATTAATTTACTTTAGGAATTGATTGGAATAATACATTGAGATTCGGATTATAAGTGAGGACTTTGGACAGAAATATACACGCTGAGGATACATACAATAATCCTGCCACTATATGGTGAGTGCATATATTGAACAGGAAACAATTAAATAGGTTGGACTCAATATGTACCGCCTAGCTTGCAAAACCTACCTAATGTTACCGATTTAGTATTGTCAATACGACTATACATATAACTTTTATTATAGATCAAGAACGTGTAGAGAAGGAAATTGACCCAATTTTCTAAGAAACTTCGTTTGGATGGGCCGAGGGTAGACAATTACCATTAGCTAGGTGAGTTATTTACATATGACCTGTTAACTATTGGCGTTTTCGGGAACCACAGTCTTAAACCTATCACGCTGTATACATGACTCGTATGAAACTTGATGGTTTGAAATAGTTTTTGTTCTAAATTAATATTGAGTTTATGTCTTTGGTAAATATATTCCTTCTTGTGAGAATAGTGTGTTAATATAGTAATTATACACTGGACCTAAACTTAGGTTAGAACAGTATTTGTTTTGTATGATTTACAGTAATATGCAAACAATGTATGAATTGCTTTGCTCTGTACTTTCATTTGGACGAATGAGACTGATTGTAAACCTTTGGGTTGCAGCCCTGAGGAAGTCAAATTGTCCTACACGGACTTGACGAAACGCGCGTTGGCTGCAAGCAATCGTTTGATGGAAATTTGGATTTTGATTTGGATGAAGAGTGGACATTAAAAGAATGAAAACTACATAAAGACTCTTTTTTGATAACATTGAGTGCTCGGAGGACTACAATAATTGTTTGGACCTAGGTTTGCCTTGGGGACTGTGGTAACCAGCCCCCCACCTCTTCCTGAGCACCTGCTTGATATTTTGTTCTGTTACATTAACCTTGACGTTGTGCTGTGCGCTCCTGTTAGCCATTACCACTCCTGTTTATAATTTATGGTGAGAGAGCTGCCGCTGAGATTTGATAATGAATAGAGACAAAGAGGCTGAGACACTGTTTGGGAACTTGGCTGCGGGAGGTACCATCAAGAAAGCGATTGGCCCCCCAGCAAGTACTAAGAAAGAAGGTTTAAGAGCCAAATTCGTAAAACTAGAATTATTAAAACGTACGGAGCTAAACAAATGGTGGGATGCTGCTACCCTAAAACAATATCTGACACTGAATAGGATTCCTCGTGGTTTAAGATCACATATAATACCAACATATGAGGACTTGGAACCAGATTTATATGATAGGTGGGAAAAAGAACTGAACGATAGTTCACGTAACCTTATACAGATCCTTATTGATAATGCAGAAAGGAAGATAGTGAAACTACTTGTAGAAATTAGTAAAATTGAGGATGAGATAAAAGAGATGAACTTACCAGAACTTACTGTTAAGAACTATTTGGTTCTAGATGAGAAACTGAATGACTTGCAGATGGAGATTAAGAAAAGGAAAGCACATAAACTCAAAAGGGACGAGAAAGATTATAGTACAGGACGGGTCTACACCTTTGCTAGAAGATTTGATTATCTGGTTAAAAAAGTATCCTCAAACACAAGGAGTGGTGGCACCCCTGTTGTAAGTGATACTGATGCATCTTCAGTGTTATCGAGCAGTGAGAATGGAGATGCACCAGAGGTAGTCCCGACTACAGAGAATACTACTTTTTTTGGGGAGGTTCAGAGATTAAGGAAGGGGAATCGGGACTTAGAGATGAGAAATCGAGATACACAAGCAAAAAGACAAGGAGAGGCAGTAGGGGGGGTAGGAGATCCAGGCGCAAGAATAAGGAGCCTGAGATCATGGAAAGAATGACAATGAATGATGAACCCATTGCATGTGACATAGAAGTGATCAACTTATCTTCTTGTGAATTATCTGAGAATATGGTTACTGTTCTAAAAAAAGGTTTGGGTTTTTGTCCAGCAACAAATTTGGACTGGTGTATGACCAAAATAGATCTCTTTAAATTTGTCAGAAACCTTAAAATCAAGAAACACTTTGCCAATGTACCTGCAAAAGATAAGCAATCTTCTAATAAAGTTTTGAGTGAAATCACTATACAGGAACTAAAGGATACTCCACTTCTTTTATCGCTTACTGAAAGGGAAGACGATCCAGTCACAATGCAAACACTCATTGAAGATCTTGAGATATCGAGATTTGAGAGGGAAGGGAGTGGATTGAAAGTGAAATCCAAATGGACCCCACAACTGATTCCAGGGAACACCATTGACACATTCTTTAAGATGGTCTGCACAGATATAGACAAAGTAATCGATGTATCCAAACGTAGGGATACTAGGGTACCTCGTGATAATCTTACACTTGGTGAAAGAGAAGCCTTACGTGAGCTTATGAACAATAAAGCCATAACGATACGAAATGCAGACAAGGGTGGGAATATAGTTGTATTAAATACTACTGACTATAATGATGAGGTCCACTCTCAACTTAATAATACTTTGTTTTATGAGAAGTTGACTATCAACCCCATTCCGGACATAACTGTTAAAATTAACAATGAAATTAAACTATGGTATGACCAAACACTATTAGATCATGACGAATACCTTTACCTTAAGTTGAGCACACCTAGATCACCGTGTTTATACACTCTCCCCAAAGTCCATAAATGCCGAGACAAGCCGCCAGGACGGCCTATTGTCTCTGGCATTGGTGGCCCGACGGAGAGACTATCTGAATTTATTGACTGTTTTTTGAGACAATATGTCTATAACTTACCATCTTTCATAGAAGATACTAAGCATATACTGAATCTACTTGAAGATACCATTTGGGAAGATGGTATGTTATTAGTTACACTGGATGTGGTATCCCTTTATACCATCATTGATCACGACATGGGCATACGTGCTTTGGACCACTTTCTCAGTGTAAGACCAGCTGAAATGTTTGATCACACCCAAATGCTATTACATATGACTAAGTTGGTACTGGAAAATAATGTGTTCTTATTTGATGGCCAGTGGTATAGACAACGACTTGGGACAGTGATGGGTTCTAGATTTGCTCCATCTTTTGCCAACCTGTTTATGGGTTGGTTCGAGGCGGAGCGAATCTGGGGCCCTGAGGGAACTGAATGGATGCCATATATACACTACTGGGGTCGTTTTATTGACGATTGTCTGATGATATGGACGGGAACAGTAGAGAAACTTAAAGGTTTTTTTGACTACTTGAATGACAACACGTATAATTTGAGATTTACGACCTCTTATGATAGGCAGAGGATCACTTTCTTGGATGTAGAGCTACATGTGGAGGGAACAAAGATTCATAGTCGAATGTACCGAAAACCTACAAGCTGTAACTCAATCTTACATGCTGAGAGCTGTCACCCTAACTATCAAAAAAGAGCCATACCATATGGGGAACTAATTAGAGCTCGACGCAACTGCTCAACGGATAGAGAGTTTGAGCACAACATAGCAGACATGACATCTAGATTCCTTAATCGAGGATATAGACAGAATGTGATTACCAAAGCTGTATCAAGAGTGAAGAAGGTGAGAAGAGAAACTACATTGGTAAGAGACAGTAAGGATGGTAGAACAACTGACCAGAAAGTAAGAGTAATAACTAATTATGGAACTGACAGCTCTAAATTATTTACTATTCTAAACAGACATTGGCACCTGCTTTGTATAGATGACGATCTGAAACCATACATTTATGACAGACCTAGTGTGACATTTAGGAGAGGAACGACTCTTAAGAACATGCTAAGTCCTAGTTACCCGACTAAACAGAATAAAACTGACTGGTTGAACAGTTTTAAGGGGTTCTACAAATGCGGTAGATGTATATCTTGTAGATGGGCAATGAAAAAGGTACTATGCTTTGAATACAACAATTCTGGTAAATATACTATTGGCATGTTCATCAACTGTGACACAACATACGTGATTTATGTGATTTCTTGTACATGTGGTAAAATCTACGTAGGGAGTACCAAGAGAAGGCTCAGAGATAGAATTGCTGAACACTATAGAGCATTGAAGAATGGTGACACAAGGTATCCGATTGCATCGCATGTAATTTAGAATTTTGAAACTAAGGATCAACATGTTTTCTCCTACCATGGAATTGACCACATAAAACCCGACCCACGAGGAGGTAACAGAGTATTAGCACTGAGGAAACGAGAAGTACTCTGGTTGATTAGACTGAAAGCGGTTGAATGTGGTCTCAATGTAGATCATGAGTATGAGTTCTATCTTGGTAATTGAGGGAGGATTTTTGAATAGTAGAGTGAAAACTGTAATTGACAATGTTGGTGCCTATATTTCTGTTCTATGTTTAGTATTTACTATTTTCTCTCTAACACTGTACACTCTATTGAAAAGGAAAGGATTGAGAAATTTTTTTTTGATTGAGTACATGAACCCAGTACTCCACTAAGAGTAAGGTATAAGTGAATTTAAAAATAATACTGTTGAACCCACTGCCCCTCCGTTATGTCTTATGCTTTGAGTGAGCAGACATGTTAGATAATGCATGATTTTGACAAACAAAGAAAGGGAAAAGATTGTGGTTAACCTGAGGACCCCAGCGGTTCACAGGACTAGAGAATAATAATATTAAGATGCATCTTGCCACATAGGGTGGGAATTTATCTAAATGACTAGTATGGCATTAGGACTGACTATTAAGATTTATAGTAGTAACACAGACTTATAATCGTCATAGGTGTCTACTTGAATATGGAGGGACTAGTATCTGTTTAGCCCAAAACTACTTTTACAAGTATATGTAGACATTACAAGATGGCGCCCACTCCGACAAATTCATTTAAAAGGCGCTTATACCGAACGCCCGAGTTGGAACTCTCAAAATACATGTGAGACTAACAGTATTAATAGTAAGTAATGAGTTGTGGCAATATCTAAGCTATGGCGAGTATATGATCGCTTTAACGTATTGGCCGCTTTTGCGAGTGTACTTAGACACTACAAGATGTCGACTGTTTATTTTACTATGAATTGCTACTAAAAGATGGCGCCCGCGCAGAACGCCGGATTGAGAACACTACGAAATTGACTAAACGGTGAGCATACAGACACAGAGTAGTGATACTGTTATAACTTCTTGAGGCAATATCTAAGCTATGGCGAGTCTATGATTGCTTTAACATATTGGGCGCTTTTGCGAGTATATTTAGACACTACAAGATGTCGCCCGTTTATTTTACTATAAATTGCCACTAAAAGATGGCGCCCGCGCGGAACGCCAGATTGAGAAAACTACGAAACTGACTAAACGGTGAGCACAACGGACGCAGTGTAGTGATATTGTCATAACTTTAGAGCTAATAATTGGGGATAACACGAGACTTACTATTGTACTTTTCTTTTATTAGACACGGACTCGTGTCGCCGATCCTTTTTAACACGGAGTATATTTGATGATACAGTAAAGTAAACGCTTATGTACAGATACTGGAATATAAGGTGAGGTACACATAACGAATATATGTACTGGGCTAAATAACTCGTAGAGACTATTACTGACACAGATATTAATTTACTTTAGGAATTGATTGGAATAATACATCGAGATTCGGATTATAAGTGAGGACTTTGGACAGAAATATACACGCTGAGGATACATACAATAATCCTGCCACTATATGGTGAGTGCATATATTGAACAGGAAACAATTAAATAGGTTGGACTCAATATGTACCGCCTAGCTTGCAAAACCTACCTAATGTTACCGATTTAGTATTGTCAATACGACTATACATATAACTTTTATTATAGATCAAGAACGTGTAGAGAAGGAAATTGACCCAATTTTCTAAGTAACTTCGTTTGGATGGGCCGAGGGTAGACAATTACCATTAGCTAGGTGAGTTATTTACATATGACCTGTTAACTATTGGCATTTTCGGGAACCACAGTCTTAAACCTATCACGCTGTATACATGACTCGTATGAAACTTGATGGTTTGAAATAGTTTTTGTTCTAAATTAATATTGAGTTTATGTCTTTGGTAAATATATTCCTTCTTGTGAGAATAGTGTGTTAATATAGTAATTATACACTGGACCTAAACTTAGGTTAGAACAGTATTTGTTTTGTATGATTTACAGTAATATGCAAACAATGTATGAATTGCTTTGCTCTGTACTTTCATTTGGACGAATGAGACTGATTGTAAACCTTTGGGTTGCAGCCCTGAGGAAGTCAAATTGTCCAACACGGACTTGACGAAACGCGCGTTGGCTGCAAGCAATCGTTTGATGGAAATTTGGATTTTGATTTGGATGAAGAGTGGACATTAAAAGAATGAAAACTACATAAAGACTCTTTTTTGATAACATTGAGTGCTCGGAGGACTACAATAATTGAACTATGACGATCTTGTACAAAAAAAGGAAAGGTTGTAGGATGTAATTTTTACCAAAAATCTAAATTCAAATATCTGCTGCAAATGAACTGTACAAATAGCCCAAAATGCACGAGCAGTTAGGAAAGCACAAATCAAGCACATCCCCGTAAATCTAAGGAAGCATAGACTCCAATTGGATCAAAAGAAATCAAGACACTATACTTTATGATGCACAAATTAAATATTCACTGATGAAACCCCATTTCCAGACATTATCATTTGTGTCCCATCTGCAAAACTGTGCATGTGCAAATCCAGTGGCCATCTCAACGGAAAACATGACGTTTGTAAATGACGTTGTGCTACCGCATGATACGTTAGTAACATATTTTCAAAAGTGTGCTCCAAAATGCAGCATCAGCTACATACTAACTACACTTTTACCATTCTCCACTGAATACAACTGCTATCCTTGTGGTTTGTGTGAAGCTTTTTCACAATTCCTATGTCTTCAGTGAGGCAACACTGGAAAACTGTTTCAGAACAACTGCCCTCCTATCTGTGACTGTGGGAAAGTAGTTGGTGTAAGGTTTCACACATTTGAAACGTGAATTTCTCCTCATGAATGCAATGGGAATGTTGGAATAAGGCCTTACCTAATGCTTCTAAATTGTTCTTTTAGTAGTCATTTTGTGTTGCTTCCTTAAAACAAATGTGCATGTGCTTCAAATCCATTGACAGAGATTTCCTTTGCAGGTGTGAACAGCAGACAGTATCATATGCACACGGCTTCTGAATATTGTTTAGCTTCGGTGCAGAGCTACCCAATGCAGTGGGGACCTTTTCACACGTCTGCAGAGCGCATAGAAGCCGTTCTCTTCCAGATACGCAGGTCAAGCATAGCAACTCAATTTTTCTGAGGTGCCGAAGCCATGAACTAATGACCACCCCAGGCTCCATGTTTGGAATAAAAGGCGAGAGTGACAGGCCCAACTCGGCAGTTATACAAAACAATCTATGGAAAGTAAAGAAACTCTCGGCTGCAATTACAGAGAATCCATGCCTCGCTCCATTGTACTTTTTTTTATGACAGACCAACCCAAATAACCTGCCACAAAAGAACAGAGAAGTGCATTTTAGCTCACAGAGATCTCATACGCACCCAACAGGCACTCCTTTGTAAGGTGTACGTACCAGAATAACATAATCTGAATGCACTGCATTTTTCACCTAAAGTCCACAGCGTTTCCATACCTATCCAACTCCCGCTTTGTCTCACTTACCACTACCACCACCTTTGAAGGGTCAATCTTAGGTTCCTTGGCTTTTTCTTGCGTCGAGGTGGTACTTAAACTCTGGGTTTAGGTGCCAGCTCTGGGTTTCCCCAAGGGTTTCTCATGCCACATGAAAAAGAAATAGACAGCCTCCTCCCACGTCAAGTGTGAACAACAGTTTAAAAGAGACCCTACCCAGTAACGAAAAAACTGAGCTTCTAAGCTAGTCCAGACACTTCTTTTGCTGTTACAGCAGTGCCTTGATTGGCTGGGGTAGGTGACTTCCATGTTCATACTGAGACCACAGGTTGCAGCACAGAGTCACCCTGACTTTCTGATGCACAGGTGGAGGGACTAAGAGCAGGCCTCTAGTGCGCATGTCAGGTTGGCCAGAGAAAGGCAGCCGTCCAACCCGACATGTGCGCTTGGGCCCAGGTGTGCTCACTGTGCTGGCTCACAAGTGTAATTGAAAAGCTATTTAAGCCCCATCTAAAAAAAAAAAAAACATTAATTGGGGAGATTGATGGGGGCAAAATATGAGGGGTGAAATGCCCTAATGAAGGCACTATCCCTGGGATTTAGCCAATGTGAAGGGAGACTACCATGAATTGGGCCCAACTCAACATTGAGTCGGTTCACATGATGGCATACATATTGCATTACGACCAACGCAGCACAAGGTGCAAGTCCATTGGAAGCCAGGTAACTTCCGTCCTATTGCTGGGCAAGCTGTCTTGGTACCGGCTTTGTACACCCAAACTCTGTGACAGACATTCCCAGGATCAATCCATGTCCACTTCATATGTCTCCACAGCATCACATACCTGCTAATCTCACAACTCTGAAATGTCCAAATGAAGATGTTATGGTGAAGGTGCCTGAAACAGACCAACACAGAGAGATTAGAAACCAAACATATGGCACATATCACATTATCAACTCTTAGCGAATGCAGTCCAAGACAACATTTACAGTTGAACAAAGCTACACTTACCATACAAACACCTTTCCCCAGAAGTTTCCAGACCCATATCCTCCTAGTATGTAGCATTAACATCCTCCTCACAACATCACTACAAGAAATGCAATAATAGTCAAAGTCATTACATCTTACACCATACTTACACTCAGGAGAAGTAGTTTCATATGAGATCTTGACGCATGTCAGCTCCTTCCTCTTCACCACTGTCATCATCATCATTTGGCATTGTAGGTCTCTAACCCCTGGCTTTTCATTGCAGGCATTCTCTGCGGTATAAGGGATGTTACTTCGCAAGGCAATGTTGTAGAGTATGCAGCAGGCCACAGTGATCTCACACACCTTCCTGGGTGGGTAGAGGAGGACTCCCCTGTCTTGTTCAGACAACTGCACTTTCAGGCGCCCAAAAGTTTGCTCCACTGGCCAGCATGTTCTACCATGGTCCTCACTGAAGTGTATTTCTCCTGGAGCAGTAGGATTCCTCAGTTGTGCCAACAACCATGGGCGGTTGGGATACGCTGATTCTCCTAGAAGGAAGATAGACAGAAGGGCAACAGATCATACTACCTGACATCACCCACACAAAGTTAGGACACTTACCTATAAGCCAGGCCATCCCCTGTATGAAGGCATCATGGGCAGATCCTGGGACCCGGGCACAGACGCTTGAGATGTACAAACCTGCCAAGCAGACACCTTGAAAGTTAATAAAACTCTGCCTTTGCAATGGCTAAATCCTCACAGCTGGGATACTGGATGTAACTGACCACATGTCTCAAAAGTGCTACTAGCACCTCTTGGAGTACCCGACTCTACATAGATTGTGGCATTCCACCTGAAATAGCCACAGTGCATTGAAATGAGCCTGTGGCAAAAAAATGCAAAACAGACATGAGTTTAACAAGTGGTGGGAGTGATGTAGGGTTATTAATGTGAAGTAAGAGGTCAGGCTCCAACTGATGACATAAATCCAGGATTGTTTGACGATTCAAATGGAACTTCTGAATGACATGTCACTCTTCAATGGTCTGTAGGTCTGTAAATGGGTGGTACACTGGAGCCTGATATCTCCTCCCTCTCCCAGGCAGTGTCAGTAAGGGCATGTTTGTTGGCACAGCATTGTGTTGTGGCGCATGGACACTGAAAGGACTGTCCTTTTGCCATTGTTTCTACTCTTGTTGTGATATGATGTCATTAAAATATTTTCAAAGTTTTGAAGACATTGGTCCTGCCATTACTGTACTGACTATTTGATTTTATTGTATAGTTAGTGATGTGTGGCTACAGTTGCGATTGTTTCATCCCTGAATACTGATCCAGTTGTGGTTAGTTTGATGTGATCTTGGAGCTAGTGCTGGAGTTACCCAAGATAACGGGAAATGTTGGATGGATATATATGTGGGATGACATCCAAATGGGGCAGACATTGCATTGTGTGACATGTTATATAGTATGTATTTCAGCTTGGCTTGGCCACTGTTAACGTCATTTATGTTGCAGTCATAGATGTAGGCTGGATATGTGTTTGATGTGTTAAAGTTAGATATGTGTTGATCCACACATGGAGGGTGTTAACGTGTCATACCTTTGTGTAGTTCTGAATGGACATGTGCCCATTTCCCTGTGTGTGCCTTACAGCTCCTTTATTTAAGTTTGTGCCATATGCTGTTGGTGCTGTGTTTACTTTAATAAGTTGCGCTTACGCATTCCTTACACAGGCATGGCATTTGGTTATGCTGTCGTTGTCCCTGGTATAATTGATTTCCCAGGTGATGTGTGAGGGTCCAATACAGAGCTGTACCAGAGAAGGTATGTTTCACTTTAATGACACATCCATACAGATGTTTCTTTGACATCATAAAAGGACCTGGGATGGGTGCAATGTGAGTGTGTCATATTCACTCTGGCATCTTGGTTAGAGTTGGAGTGAGAGGGCCTTATGGTAGTTGTAGTCACTTAATCTCACTCTACCAACGCTTGAGAACTGTAAACTGCATGATGAGTGAATATCAGTTGTAACATGGCAGACAAGTGAGAAGAGGCAAAAGGAGTCCAGCATCTTGGTTAGATTTGGAGTGAGAGGGCGTCATGGTAGTTATAGTCACTTCAATCTCACTTTACCAACACTTGAGATATTTTACTGCATGATGAGTGAAGATAAGTTGTAGCATGGCAGACAAGTGATAAAGGGAAAATATATGAGTTCCGCCATCTTGGCCCGCCATACACTGGGGTGCCATAAATCCTTCTGGGTCTTTGCATACTCTAACTCTCGATGATCAGTCAACAGTGAAAACATGTTAATATACTTGTTGGCCCACACCATCTCTTTCGTAACCATGGGAACATGTTGAGCCAATCTTTCCCGCCTTGAGGGTACCGCGCCCTCCCCCACCATCGGTAACGATCTCTTACCGGCTTCCGCCGCGCGTCCAGCCGCGTCCGTTGTTTTCTCTTGGTTGTCTGCCGGGACCACATTTGCCACCTGTGGGGAAATAGGAGGCACATTCGCTGTCCCGGCATCCCTTGCCTGCCGTAACTGCTCGATAATTAGTCTTGCCTCTTCGGCCGGGTCTCCCACAGCCGCAGATCCCCCCGCTCCATTTTTCAACCATGGTAACACTGCCGCTAACTGAAGCGCTAATTCCGGGGGCATCTGGTCCTTCACCAGCGGTGTGATAACCACAGGGATAGGCAACCCCCCATCCGGTACGGGTATTGGGCTGGCCGCTGGCGCTACTGGGATTGGTGGAGTCTCCACCGGGACTGGGGCCTCGCTAGGACCCGCTTTCACCCTCCTCTTTTTCCCCTTATCCCCTGGGGTACCGTTCGGCAAAGCCGGTCCTATGACCCTCTTAGGTCATCCTGAGGGGGCAGTTTGGGCCTCCACCTGTTTCCTGAGGGCCGCCAAGCCGCGATCCAGCTGGTCTACTTTACCGAACTTTCGGTCCATCACCGCAACCTGGTTCACCAATGTACGCAGCATTCTTTCCATCTCTGAGCTCTTTCCGGGCTTCTTGCCAGGCATGTTCCCGTGTAATCAGCACGACCTGTCCTGCGGAAGCGACTCGAACTCCAGCTACGCCTTGACGACTGAAAGAGAAAAACAAAGATTACAAGTTCTCAAAAAGTGCAGCTTGTTCCCTTGAGGGCTCACGAGCGACGAGTGGTGCAGCCTTCAGAGCGCAGGAACAAGAGGAAGCTTCCTTGGATTCCCGCACCTTTTATCCAGCTGCGGGAGGGCGGGGCCCCGCCCCAAGCATGCCCATTGGTGCACGGACCTCCGGGCCAGTGTTTAGGACAACCCTTTTTTTTTTGGGCGCGAGGAGCGTGTTCCGGCCACGCTGCTTTGGGCATACCAGCCGGGATGCGCCCCCCGCCCACAATGGTTTCCCGGGTCATTGGGGCACCCGTCCATACGTTCGGGGGGACCGAGTGGTCTCCCCTTTCCATTATAGTCACTTCAATCTCACTTTACCAACACTTGAGATATTTTACTGCATGATGAGTGAAGATAAGTTGTAGCATGGCAGACAAGTGATAAAGGGAAAATATATGAGTGGCAGGGATTAACAGACGTGATATTGATAAGGAGGTGCTATTGTGGAACACAAAATAATGCACACATCACTATCACTGAAATAATTTCCAAACACATGTCCATTTGTGTGCAGTGTGTCTGTGCAGTACCTGTGTTTTGGCCTAGGAGGACACCCTGCAGAAATATTTTTGATTATTCTTATGAAACAAGCCCAGACAGGGTCCATTTAAATGTGTATATTACTGAGGGACCCAACTCCCTTGCCTGGTCCATGGCAGGCATCATTTTGCTGTGGAGTCTATGGAAACAGGTAGTTGTATAACCAATGGAGTCCATGACAGCAGACGACACGTAGAGTTGGGTAGAGGTGAGTTTCAGCCTTATATCCCCCCTTTCTGCTGTCTCAGATGTAGTGGTTGGACCGCCACGGTCACACCGGCTGTACTGCAACTCGTAATTGTGCCGGCATTTTCACTGGTGGTCCAAGCCTCCCACAGCCTCATCGGCAGACAAGGGGACATTAAATAAATAATTAATTTTCCTCTGTCGTTGTCTGTTGAAATGCCCCTCCCCCCAACCTGGCCCCACAGCTCTAACCTGCACGGGCTGCAACTGCTACAAACGCAACGTAAGATGTTCTGCAAAAGCTCCCTGATGTTATGGATGTCTTGAAAACACAATCTAGTCTCAGGGTTGCACACCAAATACAATGCAATATTAGGTACATATACTAAAGGCAGCCTGATACCAGCAATGTACAATAAGGAACATCCTAATGTCAATCTTTTGAAAAAGACTAATATCAGAGTCAAATTTTCTATGGCGAAGGATTTTAATCCAATATTCGTAGTCCAGCAGCATGTAGATTTACACTAGACTAAGCCAGTTCGCAAACATAATTTATGCACATTTAAAAAAGATGATGAAATGTCCAAGCCACAATTGTACATAAATAGGGATTTAGTGAAAGATAAACCAAGTTCGTATAGGGAATGAATAAATATACATTTCAATGGGATCAAAACAAGTATGTCAAACTCCTGTCAAGCAATTATTTTACAGTTCATAGTCTTGTCTGAAAAAATCTTGGCCCCGGCCAGATATTACACACCATCAACAATTTTCTGTGTGACAAATTCAAAACAGATCTTTCTTCTTGTCAAAGGTGTACTAAGTACTCAGGGGCAGATTTACAAGAAACTGATGCATCTATAGAAATGTGTCAGTTTCCCTGCACCAGCCTGTGAAACCCTTGCACCACCATGGATGCGCTGTATTTACAATACGACACAAAACGGGATGATGGATGGAGCATTTGAGCTAATCAAACACTCACCCCAGGCAACTGATCTGGGTTTAATCCATCACCATTCTTTAGCTCACTCAGCCACCCCAGTTCAGACATGGCCATATGCAAATCAGTCTGACCCTGTGCCTCATGGGAACAGTCCAGCCCGAACTGCCAAGCCATGTCTTCCCTGGACCGGAAACAAGCATCCTGGGACCGGTTTCGGATTCATAATCCTCATCAGCCAGGCTATCTTGAATCCAGTGGCCAAGTGAGCAAGGGACTCACATCTGAGCACACCCTGACAACTTAGGGCGAACGAAGCGAAACAAAAGGGGATGATGGACGGAGTGTTTGAGCTAATCAAACACTCACCCCCAGTCAACTGATCTGGGTTTAATCCATCACCATTCTTTAGCTCACTCAGCCACCCCAGTTCAGACATGGCCATATGCAAATCAGCCTGACCCTGTGCATCATGGAAACAGGCCAGCCCGAACTGCCAAGCCATGTCTTCCCTGGACCGGAAACAAGCATCCTGGGACTGGTTTCAGATTCATAATCCTCATCAGCCAGGCTATCTTGAATCCAGTGGCCAAGTGAGCAAGGGACTCACGTCTGAGCATACCCTGCCAACTTTTGGCCGCCATAAGTGTGGCAGGGTATGCTCAGACGTGAGTTCCTTGCTCACTTTGCCACTGGATTCAAGCAAGCCGGGCTGAAGATGGCTGGAATGCCAGAAACCGGTCCTCGGAAGCTTGTTGCCGGTCCAGGGAAGGCATGGCTTGGCAGGTCGGGCTGGACTGTTCCCATGATGCACACGGTCAGACTGATTTGCATATAGCCATGTCTGAACTGGGGTGGCAGAGTGGGCTAAAGAACGGTGATGGATTAAACCCAGATGTTTTGACTGGGTGTGAGTGTTTGATTGGTTCAGATGCTCCGTCCATCACCACCCCCTTTTGTACCGCTTTTGGCCGCCATAAGTGTGGCAGGGTATGCTCAGACGTGAGTCCCTTGCTCACTTTGCCACTGGATTCAAGCAAGCCGGGCTGAAGACGGCTGGAATGCCAGAAACCGGTCCTCGGAAGCTTGTTTCCGGTCCTGGGAAGGCATGGCTTGGCAGTTCGGGCTGGACTGTTCCCATGAGGCACAGGGTCAGATTGATTTGCATATAGCCATGTCTGAACTGGGGTGGCAGAGTGGGCTAAAGAACGGTGATGGATTAAACCCAGATCTGTTGACTGGGTGTGAGTGTTTGATTGGTTCAGATGCTCCGTCCATCACCACCCCCTTTTGTACCGCTTTTGGCCGCCATAAGTGTGGCAGGGTATGCTCAGACGTGAGTCCCTTGCTCACTTTGCCACTGGATTCAAACAAGCCGGGCTGAAGACGGCTGGAATGCCAGTAACCGGCCCTCGGAAGCTTGTTTCCGGTCCAGGGAAGGCATGGCTTGGCAGTTCGGGCTGGACTGTTCCCATGAGGCACAGGGTCAGACTGATTTGCATACAGCCATGTCTGAACTGGGGTGGCAGAGTGGGCTAAAGAACGGTGATGGATTAAACCCAGATCTTTTGACTGGGTGTGAGTGTTTGATTGGTTCAGATGCTCCGTCCATCACCACCCCCTTTTGTACCGCTTTTGGCCGCCATAAGTGCGGCAGGGTATGCTCAGACGTGAGTCCCTTGCTCACTTTGCCACTGGATTCAAGCAAGCCGGGCTGAAGACGGCTGGAATGCCAGAAACCGGTCCTCGGAAGCTTGTTTCCGGTCCAGGGAAGGCATGGCTTGGCAGTTCGGGCTGGACTGTTCCCATGAGGCACAGGGTCAGACTGATTTGCATACAGCCATGTCTGAACTGGGGTGGCAGAGTGGGCTAAAGAACGGTGATGGATTAAACCCAGATCTTTTGACTGGGTGTGAGTGTTTGATTGGTTCAGATGCTCCGTCCATCAATACCCCCTTTTGTACCGCTTTTGGCCGCCATAAGTGCGGCAGGGTATGCTCAGACGTTAGTCCCTTGCTCACTTTGCCACTGGATTCAAGCAAGCCGGGCTGAAGACGGCTGGAATGCCAGAAACCGGTCCTCAGAAGCTTGTTTCCGGTCCAGGGAAGGCATGGCTTGGCAGTTCGGGCTGGACTGTTCCCATGAGGCACAGGGTCAGACTGATTTGCATATAGCCATGTCTGAACTGGGGTGGCAGAGTGGGCTAAAGAACAGTGATGGATTAAATCCAGATCTTTTGACTGGGTGTGAGTATTTGATTGGTTCTGATGCTCCGTCCATCACCACCCCCTTTTGTACCGTATTTACAATACGGCGCACCATGGCGCAAGGATTGACAGATGTGTCATAATTTTTTTTTTTTTTTTTTTCCTGCCCTCCCATTCCAATCCCCCCCGCTCTCCGGGTCCGTTGAGGACAGCATGATAAAAGGAGAAAAACAAAAACAAAATACATACATGCGTTCAGTACATTCAATTCATACTCTAAGGTAACTTTTTTTTATCTTCCGGCAAGTATATAAGCAGGTTATTTCTAGAAGAAGAGAGTGAGTAATTTGCTGGAAAGAGAAAAGAAAAAAGAAAACTTAGTATTTTATAGCCTCAATCCAGTTGGTCATAGGACACCAAACAGTTATACCCCATTTTTTTGCCCTCTGGCCTTTTTTTGGGGGGTAAATTGCCCGCTCGAGTCTGTATGTGGCAAATAACCTCGCTTGCCATTGACCAAACGATGGAGGGTTCAGGTCTTTACAGTAGGAGGCTATGCAGATCCGTTGAATAGTCATTGCAACAAAGATTAATGCACCACAGTTTTTTGGGTCTATTTGACCATATATCCCCAACAAGATCGTATAGGGTTAAAGTTGGATATCTAATAAGAAATATTTATTTATTTATTTATTTATTTATTTATTTATTGACATTTGTAGAGCGCGGCGAATACCCGTGGGCGTCTCGGCGCTAGTTAAGGGATGGATCAGCAACTGGGGTAAAGAAGATATACAAGGCTATTGGTCAAATAACCACGTCTTTAGCTGTTTGCGGAATGTGAACAGGGAGGGACTTGCTCGGATATGTGCAGGAAGGGTGTTCCAGAGTCTAGGGGCGGCAACCAGGAAACGCCTGTCGCCCCAGGTGACTGTTCTAGTGCAAGGCACAGCCAAGAAGTTCTGAATAGAGGAACGAAGAGATCGGGTTGGGACATGATGGAGAAGATTCTGTTTGAGAAAGTGGGGACCTTGATTATTGAGTGACTTGTAAACAATACACAGCGATTTGAATTTGATACGGCTGCGTATCGGGAGCCAATGGAGATCCCTAATGATGTTTGTAACTGGTGCGAACTTGGGGATCCCAGCCAGCATTCGTGCGGCTGCATTTTGGATTGACTGCATCTTATTTGTCACTCGGACTTGGGCATTTAAGAATAGAGCGTTACAATAGTCCAAGGAGGACAGGACTAGTGAGCTGACCAGTGTTTTCCCGGCCGTGTTCGGTAGGAAAGGTAGTATTTTCCTAATCATTCTCAATTTCATATGAGCTGAAGCCGCAGTTTTATTCGCATGTGCCATAAAATTGAGGCCAGCATCGAAGATGACGCCTAGATTTCTCACTTTGCTAGCTGGACTCGGCGGGGGACCGAAAGATGGTGGCCACCAGACAGGTGACCAGCCCGGGGAGAGGTGACCGAAGATGACCACTTCAGTTTTTTCTGAATTGAGTTTCAGACAATTCGTGGCCATCCAGTCACCTATTGCCATCATTCCTCTCGTGAATCGATTGGCAACTTCCTCCCCGTCCCCTTTGATAGCCAGTACCAATTGGGTGTCATCGGCGTAGGAGGTCAGGCTCATCCCAAATGCTTTGATGACATTTGCAAGGTCCGACACGTAGATATTAAATAGTGTCGGACTCAGGGATGAGCCTTGAGGGACCCCACACGGCAGAGACACCTTCGATGATTGGTAGGGTCCTAGAGATACTGCTTGTGATCTATTGGCCAGAAACGATACAAGCAGGTCCAGAGCAGTTTTCTGGACCCCCAGTCGTTCGACACGGTCGACTAAGATCTTGTGGTCGACCGTGTCGAAGGCCGCCGAAAGATCCATCAGTACCAGGAGTGCTGTCCCCCCCTGGTCTCGTATGGCTCTGATGTCATCCGCTCAAAAAAATTTGTATCTCTTGGATTAATGGTTGAAGTTTATGGCAGGTGTCAAACATGTGTACAGCATCTGCACTGTACACAGCGCAGCACGGGCATTTTGCCCCGGGCCGGAAGTCCATTTAGCAACCCTACTGGGTGTTATGTACAAGAAGAATGCGGTTTTATAGAATTGAGCTAAAAGGTATAGTTGTGCCAGATTTAAAGCTGAGTGGAGGGCATTCGGCGGGGCGTTAACCTTAAGTTGCCATTTAGAGTCAATTTTGTTTAAATCATCTGGTCGTTGCTCATTCAGAGTGGAATAAATGATTCCTATCCTTGGCAGATTAGGGTTTGTTAACTTTTCAATGAGTCAGAATGCGGCAAAGCCGGAGGATCCGCCGGTTTTGTGTCTAAGGTAGTTTGTGATAGCCTGATACTGAAAGGCCTGGCTATTGCCCAATTTAAAACAGGCTTGTAGATCTTGAAATGTTCGGATATGATCAGAACTAAAAAAAGTCCCCTAATTTATTAATCCCTGCTAAATACCATTCTCGCAAGTGTATGTTATGGAATATCTGTGGTAGCTTGTCATTATTTCTGACCGGGGTATAGTAGTTTAGTTTAGAGATTCCAGAAATCTTGATGACATTGTTAAATACTCGGTAGGCGCTAATCAGAGTCTTAAATCAGACACGTTTATAGTAACCAAATTCCATTTGGCGTCATAAACAGCCCTTTGCGCTTTCCCCCAGGAGTGAACAGTAGGGAGAAGGCAGCCCCGAAAGACTTGGTGAACAATCCTCTTTTAATAAATCACTAGAGTACTGCAGTACTGAGGCCCAATAGTATAGTTTTAGGTTGGGAAGAGCACAGTCTCCCCTTGCCCTGGGAAGAGAGAGGAGATTGAATGCTCTCCTTGACTGAGCGTATGCCCGGATAAACCGTGTAAATATTCGTTCAAATATGGCCATTGAGTGGTTGTTAAAATCAAGTGGTATGGTTTGTAAGAAATATAGCAGTTTTGGAAAGAATGTAATTTTTAAAACATTGCACCTCCCTACTAAGGTAAGGTGCAGGTTATCAATTTTCCAAATAGATTTTTCCATTGTGGCGGCCAGAGGAGCTAGATTTGCGGAGACTACTTTGTCCAAGTCAGAGACTATACAAACTCCTAGATATTTTGCCCTTTCTGTTATCCTGCTATCTACCCAGTTAATCTGGTTATTTACTACTATCTGCATTTTTGCTTTGTTCAGACCGTAGCCTGAGATTGATCCAAATTCCTGTACTTCTAGTTCTAATTCCCTGATAGCAGTCTCAGGATCCGGGGTAATTATAGCGAGGTCATCTGCATAGGCCATGATTTTGGTATCCATGCTGAATCTGTTAACTGGTAGAATATAAGGATTTCTCTCTATTCTTTTTATCAGGGGGTCTATATAGATTGCAAATAGTAGGGGTGAACATGGGCACCCCTGCCTCGTCCCTCTGGTGATCTGAATTTGTTCTGTCAGTTGCCCATTAATAAGGATTTTGGCAGTGGGATTCAGATAAAGTGCCTGAATTATTCTAGGTCCAAACCCAATCCGCCGCATGACAGCTCATAGAAATTGCCAGGAGACCCGATCAAATGCCTTCTCTGAATCTAGAAGAATTAATGAGATCGGGTCTCCTGACACTCCTGGAGTGGAGTGGTGTGGCTCACTGGTTAGAGGCGGCAGACCCGGAAGCAGAGAACGGCCCAGGTCCAGGGTTTAATTCCCGACGCGGCAGGGTCGTGGACCAGGGTCAGCGGACTCGATAATTCTCGCCTCGGTGCCTACTCTATACAGGGATCACACTTGGCAACTCTGGGCATTAGCTTGCCTCATCTCTACAACGGCCCCCCACATTCGCCGGGGATGCCTGGTTTCACCTTGGAGATACCCAGTAGGGACCATCTCACAGGGATACCCAGGACGGGTTCCCCAGCGGTCTACAGCGCCACGACGCCTCAGGGCAGCAGTGCGCTTTACAAGAAACATACATTTACATTTACTCCTGCGGCGTCGAATAAGGTGATCGTGCGGCGGACGTGTTCCGTGGGGCCTTTCTTGGGTATGACACCATGCTGCCAGTTTGAAACTAATGCCTCGATATTGTTAGCAATCCTGGTAGCGATGATTTTGGAAAATATTTTTGAGTCAGTGTTGATTAATGTTATGGGCCGATATGATGACATTTCTAATGGGGATTTGTCTTTTTTAGGGAATATGATTATCTTGGCTGATTACCAAGATTCTGGAGGTTTAGTACCCTCAAAAATGGATCTCACCACCTCAGTGTATGTTTTTTCTATTTGCTGCGAGAAGACTTTGTAGAATTCTACGGGTATATTGTCGGTCCCTGCGGCTTTCCCTTCCGGGAGGGAAGACATTGCGGTTAAGATTTCGCTCTTATTGGAGGGATTTTCATTGCCTCACGCTCGTTCAGGTTGAGCTCATTGCTGGGTACGCTGGATAAATATTCTCTAATCTTACCCTGAATATCTGCATCACTTCCTTTGATTTTTTCTTGATACAGTTCTGCATAATACCTCATAAAGGCTTCTTCAATTTTACTGGGATCGGATGTTGCCACATTATCTATGTTTATTGTGGGGATAGCGTTGGCGGTTATTTGTTGTCTGGTGGCAATGGCAAGTTGGTGGCCAATTTGCTCACCCAGCTCGTAGCATTTTTCCTTAGCCGCTGACCATTTACCGGCTATTTTCTCGGCCATCACTGCCCCCATCTCTGATTTGGCAATTGATACTGCTAATTGTGCTGCCTCGACCTCTGAACTGCGGATATTAATTTTTCCTCCGCTTCTCTCATCCGCTCTTGTGCCAGATTAATTTGAAGCGTCTCTTTTTTATTCCTCCTGATGGAGAATCGGAGCGTCTCGCCCCTTATGCCAGCTTTGAGAGTGTCCCATACTACCATAATGGGAGCTGACCCATTATTTAATCTCAAAAAGTCTACTATCCAGTTGGACATGTGTTTGCGATAATCATCATTATACAGTAGTGCTTTTTCAAAAGTCCATTGTGGAGTGGCCTCGAGGTTACCCCATCCTTCAATAGTTAAAGTTAAAGGGTTGTGATCAGAGAGAAATCTGGGGGTGACGTCAATAGAACAGTCATGGATTAAAGAGGGCAAGACCAGAAAGTAATCTAGCCTAGCTAGTGACAAATGCGAGGCAAAAAAAAAAAGTAAAGCTGTATTGGTTCGGTTTGACATGGGCCCAGACGTCTCTTAGGCCGTGATTGCTTATTAGGTCAACTAAGGCCCGAAACACTTTAGGTTTCCTGCCCTGGTAGACCCATCTCCCATTTGGGTCCCAAGTGCTAGGTAAGTTCAGATTCAGATCCCCGCATAGTATAATCGGAAGTGGCCAATGGGCCAGTTCCTCATTTACCTGTTGTATAGCCTCCGGGTTATCTAGGTTGCTGGTGTAAATAGAGCAAATTGTAAATACTGATTTCGATAATAAAGTACAGCTTGCAATGACCCATCTCCCTAGTGTGTCAACTTTAACTTGGTTTGCCACCAGCGGCAGGCTTCTTCTAACCAATATCCCAACCCCCTTCACCCTAGCTCCTTGAGATGTTGCCCCAATTACTTTGAATCCAAGGGAGTTTAATAGAGATCTCTGGGCACCTTCAATGTGGGTTTCTTGCAGGCATATTATGTCTGCCCGCATTAATCGGAGTGTTTGTGCTACTTTCTGTCGTTTTGAAGGATCATTTAGGCCGCATATGTTTAAAGATACCACCTTAAGTTTATTTAATGAGCTCATAGTTCATTTTGATACCGTTTCCAGCCATGTCATCCACCCCCTCAGTCGTTCAGCCGTTCAGTACCCCATTCATGTGACCTCCCTAAATTACGGTGTGAAAAAAAAGAGAGAACTTGAACTTCATAAGTAATTGAATACAACTCATTAAGTGTTAGTCCTGTATGTTCCCCGGACCAAGTTACCCCCCTACCCCCTCCCCACCCCGAAAATTTGAACAGTCAGGGAGACCCTGAATGATGGTGAGCGCGTGTGAGTTCCCTACCTCCACCCCATTGTGGCATCTCTAATTGATTGGCTGAACAGCATTGCACTGGAGTAAGCAAAAGAGCATTTCATACCACGCAAGGATCCCTTTCAGTTAGAGGGAGTAAGTAAATAAGTGAAAAAGAAAGGAGAAGAAAAAGAGTTTAAGAGAAGAAAATCAATAACAAAGAGATCACTTTAGTCCCTGCTTAGTTCAACCTGCTAGCCTTATGCCTATCTTAGCTGAGCCCAAAGAGAAGTAATATATTAAAGGCAGATCTTTAGCTATTTATGGTCTCTTACTTTTGGTTAGTTCTTGCAGGTACTCTCCAGCTTTAATCTCGGAAAGGAATACCTGGGTTGTTCCTTCAAAGTTGATTTTCAGTCTAGCTGGGATCATCAGATATACTTGGGGTCCAAGCTGTTGAAATGGTGTTATCAGTTGGCAGAGCCGCCATCTCCACTCAACGGTTGCGTGGCCAAAGTCAGGTTTGGATACATTTTTTATCCCATCTACTACCTTAGGAGAGTTAGGTCTGGCTTGATCATATACTAGTTGCCTCAACAGGAAATTCCCAAAGAACACTAGGAAGACTCTTGGCTTATCGCTGTTTGAGTTTGTGCCCTCTTGCCTTTGTCTTTGTTTCAGGTTAAATGGAAAGTGGTGGGCTCTTTGGATCTCTTGATCCCAGTTCCAGTTAGTCTGTGAGGGGAAGGCGGTCTGGAGGAGTTTCACAATAAATGCCCTAGGATCTTCTCCCTCAACTCCTTCTGGAATACCTAGTAGTCTCAGGTTATTCCTTCGCATTCGATTTTCTTGCTCTTCCAGTTAAGCTTGCCTCATGTGACGTTGATTGTTCTTTTACTTGAACCACCTCTGTCTCTAGGACCTCCGTTCTTTCCTCTCCCGTGGCAAGTCTGTCACCAATGTCTGTGCATATTTTATTTAGTTTCCGAATGCCACCTTGAAGTTTTTTTGAGGCCCCTCTTGCAGCTAAGATTTCTGTTTTTGCCTCATCCCAGAATTGATTGATAGATTCCAGGATTGAGATCAGGGAATGTTCGCCCGCCTTTATAGAAGCCAGCTGTGAGTTTTGGCCTTGCTGAGACTTTGTGGGTTCGAGGGATGATATCTCTTGCAGGTCTGAGTGATCCCATTTAAGCTGGCTTCGTTTCCTGGTTCGACTTATTTTTCCCTTTTTCACTGTATTAGTTGCTTGTTCACTCAGCCCTCCTTCTGAATTGCTGCTTTCAAAGGAGCTTACTGATTCATCATCTGATACTGTTAAAGAGCCATCTGAGACAGAGAGGAATTTTTCAATTGTACGATCCGCGTATTGTGGGTCATCGGCCTCTTTAACCAGGCTTTCCCAGTTCCCTGCTCCTTCATTTTGAATGCCTCCAATGTCAGTTAAGGCTAGTGAACCTACTGTGGCCAAGGCAGCATTACCATCAATAGCGGTTTCATCTCCATGACTTGTTGTTGGAGGAATCATTTCCTTGTTTGCCATAGCTGAGTGTGCACATAGCGGTGGCGGTAGTACATGGTCTTGGCATAAGCTCGGTGCAGCGTCAGGCAGGTTAGTAGCAGTGTCTGAAGCCAGGGTAGAAGCAGAGGCGGTGATAACAACAGCGGGAGGGGTGGGGGTGGTGGGGATTTTTGTAGCAGTAGGGAAATGTCTGGCAATTGAAAGCGTTTTCCCAATCATAGATGTGTTTGTAGCTTGATTACTCCTCAACTAGATTTACTTGTTTTCTTTACTCCCCCCTCTTCCCCTTTGCCTTTTTTAAGAGGATCCGCTTTTTCCGTAGCCTTCTCAGCTTTGTCTCTCTCCCGAGCTCCTCGTGGCCCATGTTCACTTTATTTTTAACGATTTTCTGCCCTCTCTTCCAATAGCTTGTGAAAATCCGCTTAAAAATTAAAGTGCTATAGTCGCGTTAAGTTGATTTTCTGAAGGGCATCCGTTCTTTTCCTCCGATTGCACTCCGTCATACAGTGTCTGCGGGGTCTTGTGGAGGATGCTGTCAGGTACAGCTTCTGCCGGCACGTCAATGAGCGCTTGAGAACACCAGCACACTTTGATTTGGACCGAGAAGCCGGTATTGCTTTTCACACCGCGCCGAGCATATGTCACAGCTTGTGTGGCCCGCGGCTTGTTACTGCCTGTCAGCATGGTCCCGTGCATCCGATCATCCGATCCTGACCAAAGCAGCCGGGATACTCCTGCCAGATCACCAGATCGCCAAATCGCCAAGCCACAAACCACTGAGCAGAAGAGCAAGGAGCCCGGAGCAATCAGGTCTGTTCAGCAAGCCTCGAGGTTGGAAGTAGCGTGGAGGCCTGGAGGAAAAAAATCTCACATTAGCGCCATCTACTGTCCTGTTATCCAGAAAACGTTATTTTCTTTTTTTTTTGCGTCAGAAATGGTAATGCATCTGTTGGCGCAAAAGTCACGTTTTGCTGGAGTTATGTCACAAGCACGAGGCAACTCCAGCAATGTATGTTGAGATCTATTCTCACTACACTGCGCCACTCCTTACACCTGCTTCAAGCAGGCGTAAGGTTTTGAAGCAGTGGCGTCCTACAAGTGACGCAGCAAAATCTTGTAGATGTAGGTATAATGTGACGCAGGGCTTTACAACGTGATGCACCTCCCTAGTTGCATTACATTGTAAATTGGCTGCATTTTTAGGTCTCAGCATCGAGACCTATTGTCACCGAGTTCGCTCTCAAGGGACACAGAGCGGTGCACGGGTGGCGATTTTGGTCTTTGGACGAGCACGTACAGGCACACCCGCGTGCACATCTCCTGTCCCGCAGGCAAACCAGCATTCAGACAAGAGATGGCCACGCGCAGCATGCTGTTCACAACACACACACAGACACGCGCACCCGCGCACACACACACACACACACACACACATACACACACACATGCCCTCCCTCTCTGCCCCCCCTCTCTCGCTCCCCACCCCCCACTCACCGGGCTCTTTCAGTGGCTCGTTTCAAAGAAGGCGTGCGTGCAAGCCCTACCGGCCGAACGCCGGCAGCTTCCCTGCCTGCTGGGAGACAACCACGACGCTAGGGCCTCGCCTACATCCTCCCTGCCCGCTCCTCCAAGCTCTTAAGGTATGCTCTACTCGGCTCCTGCCCTGAGGTCCGTCCGTCGTCTTGCCCTCATGGAATACGGACCAGGGACTAGGAAGCGGGGGGACATGAGTCTGTGGAATAGTCTCTTCAACAGCGAATCGGCGTGTGACGTCAGTGCGCGAGCGTCCGCGTCAAACCACGTAGTTCTGTTCCTGGGTCACTTTTTGCATTTCACTGCATCTCGTCAGTGGCGTTGTTTTTAAATATGCCGTGCAGCCCTTCATTTACTACTTCCTTTATTGTGTTGGAGGTAAGCTGTGAATGTTTGCTACAAAAGCAACATGCCCACATTGCCGCGTTTTATTTTGAGTTTGTAGCTTTGAAAATTTTAATTGCGCATGCCCACTGTTACGTGCCGTTGTGATAATGGAACGGAGCAATTCGTTTTCAGGGTGTGCCCCACTCCCTTCCGCATTCACAGTGTGTGGTGAATGCATTGTGTGAAACTTGTTTTCAATGGGCCTTGCGCGCGTAGCCTCTTGCCTATATATCTTTCGGACATACCAGGCCCGGACTGGCCATAGCGGGCACCGGGCAATCCCCCGGTGCGCCGCACGGGTGGGGGCCGGTTTTGAGCCCATGGGGGCTGATTTTGTTACAGGGCCGTTTTTGCAGCATAACTGCAAAATCGTCCCTGCAACATAATCAGCTGAAAACCGGCCCTAGCAAAGCGCTCGGCGGCACCTCCAACCTCCCCCCCCCCCACCCGTCCCCCGAGTGGGGAGGGGGGGCCGGCCGAGCAGTTTGCCAGGGCCGGTTGTGGTTCCCAGTCCGGCCCTGGGACATACATTTGATATCAGTATCCCTTCACCTGCCTCACAATTCGGAGTCTCGCTGTACTGACAGCTTTCGTGTGTCCCTGGCTTCCTTGCTGTAATTTATTTTTCGGGCCGATACTCCCTTCATCTACCTATTGCATTTACAGATTTGCTTTTGCCTGGCGGCGTGAGCTTTGACATGCGAGCTTTGTGCTGACTTTAAACAGCCAGCGGGGTTGGTTATACAAGTGATGAGTCTTGCTTCTTCTTCTCATTTGGCATCAAACGTTTGGAAAGCAGATACCCATGGACAGTTTTGCAGAATTGCGCCCCCTCTGAGCAAAATAATGGATAGCCTTCAAATGATGGAAACATTATTTGGGGGGAGTGGGGTGGCATTTTGTAGGCTTTCGTATTCACACAGCACGTTGCTACCGCTGGTCTTCAAGCACTGCGCAGATGTTGTGCACTTGGTTCTACAGAGCTCATTTATAGTGCTTAATTTCTACAGATCTGGTATTGTAGGGTAGGTTGTTGTTGACAATAGACATCTAAAGCGATCTGTAGGTCTAGACCTATTGTGGAGCTGCTGGTGAAAGCTGAGAAACCGTGCTGTTTTGTATATTATTCCTTTCACATTTCCTTGGAAATTACTTACATTTTTTAAGCTTTCCCATTTGGCCCAGGCTTGTGACTTGAGACATCAAATTGTTGGGGGCAGGGAGCATGGTAGCCTCATTTGTAATTATGAAAAACGTAGTACATTTTGAAAGGCTGTGGAGATCTTTGTACACATTCCCTTTCTCCCCAACCACACTCGTACTGTACATTCAGCTCTCTTCCAGTAATGATGTTCACCTTGCTCAAACACTCCACCTACATAGTTTTCCATTTCCTGTTCTTCACTTTCTACAGCAAAACGGTGAATCAAATTATCATTCTAGTAGACCAGTCTGTATCGAACCTTTAGCCAGTGAAGTCCACCAAACCTATGATATTCCCCTTTTCCTGATCACAACTGACGTTAATTGGATCCTCAGCTCGGTTTGCTTCATAAAATGTGCCTACCTCGAGACTCAATTGGCTATTGTTTGTGTCTACATATCCGCCTACCAACAAATGCTAGTGCACACTTTTCCATCAGGCAAACACACCACCAGCCTTCAGTGCACGCTTCCAGACACACACACCATCAGCTGTCAGGGCACGCTTTGCCACCAGGCACACACACCACCAGCCGCCAGTGCGCGCTTTCAGCAGGCACACAAACAGCACCAGCCGTTAGTGCACGCTTTCAACAGGCATACACACCACCGGCCGTCAGTGCACACTCACCAGGCACAGACACCATCATTCATCAGTGCACGCTTTCACCGGGCACAAACACCACCAGCCGTCAGTGCACGGTTTCACCGGGCACAAACACCACCAGCCGTCACTGCATGATTCCACCACACACACACCTCCAGACGTCAGTGCACATTTTTACCAGGAGCGCACACACCACCAGCTGTCAGTGCACGCTTTCACCAGGCACACACCACCAGCCGTCAGTGCACGCTTTCAGCAGGCACACAAACAGCACCAGCCGTCAGTGCACGCTTTCACCAGGCATACACACCACCAGCCGTCAGTGCACACTCACCTGGCACAGACACCATTAGTCATCAGTGCACGCTTTCACCGGGCACAAACCCCACCAGCCGTCAGTGCACGCTTTCACCAGGCACAAACGCCACAAGCCATCAGTGCATGCTTTCACCGGGCACAAACATCACCAGCCTTCAGTGTACGCTTTCACCGGGCACAAACACCACCAGCCGTCAGTGCATGCTTCCACCACACACACACACCACCAGCCGTAAGTGCACGCTTTCACCAGGCACACACACACTCCACCAGCCATCTGTGCACGCTTTCACCAGGCAGACTCCACCAGCCGTCAGTGTACGCTTTCACCAGGCATACACACCCCTAGCCGTCATTGCACACTCACCAGGCACAATCAATCAATCAATCAGTGACACTTATAAAGCGCGCTACATACCCGTAGGGTCTCAAGGCGCTGGGGAGGGGGGGTGCCGCTACTGCTCGAACAGCCAGGTCTTCAGCTTCTTCCTGAAGGAGATGTGGTCTTGGGTCAGGCGCAGGTCGGACGGGAGGGAGTTCCAGGTCTTGGCGGCCAGGTAGGAGAAGGACCTTCCTCCTGTAGTCGCTCTTCGGATGCGGGGGACGGCGGCGAGGGCGTGGTTGGCTGATCGGAGGTGTCGTTTGGGAGCGTAGAAGTTGACTCGGCTGTTGAGGTAGCTCGGGCCTTGGTCGTGTAGGGCTTTGTGTGCGTGGGTGAGGAGGCGGAAGGTGATTCTCTTGTTGATGGGGAGCCAGTGAAGGTCTCTCAGATGTCCGGAGATGTGGCTGGATCGTGGGATGTCGAGGATGAGTCTGGCTGAGGCGTTTTGGATCCGCTGGAGTCTCTTCTGGAGCTTGGCGGTGGTCCCGGCGTAGAGGGCGTTGCCGTAGTCCAGTCGGCTGGTGACGAGGGCCTGGGTGACGGTCTTCCTGGTCTCTGTGGGGATCCACCAGAAGATCTTCCGTAGCATGCGTAGGATGTTGAAGCACGCCGAGGAGACGCTGTTGACTTGCCTGGTCATGGAGAGGGAGGAGTCCAGGATGAAGCCCAGGTTTCGTGCATGGTCTGTCGGTTTGGGTGCGGTGCCCAGGGCGGGAGGCCACCAGGAGTCGTCCCAGGCGGAGGGTGAAGAGCCCAGGATGAGGACCTCCGTCTTGTCCGAGTTCAGTTTCAGGCGGCTGGTCGTCATCCACTCGGCTACCTCTTTCATCCCTTCGTGCAGGTTGGCTCTGGCGGCGGCGGGGTCGTTGGTCAGGGAGAGGATCAGCTGGGTGTCGTCGGCGTAGGAGATGATGCTGAGGTGGTGTTTGCGTACGATGGCCGCGAGGGGGCTCATGTAGACGTTGAAGAGGGTGGGGCTCAGGGATGATCCTTGGGGGACGCCACAGATTACTCTGGAGGCCTCTGACTTGTACGGTGGTAGGCGGACTCGCTGTGTTCTTCCGTCGAGGAAGGAGATGATCCACTCCAGCGCCTTGTCCTGGATTCCGATGTTGCTGAGGCGCCGTATTAGGGTGCGGTGGCAGACCGTGTCGAATGCCGCGGAGAGGTCTAGGAGGATGAGGGCCGCTGTTTCTCCATTGTCCATCAGGGCTCGGATGTCATCGGTGGCGGCGATGAGGGCGGTCTCGGTGCTGTGTTTGGCTCGGAAGCCGGACTGTGAGGGGTCGAGGGATCCGTTCGTCTCGAGGAAGGCGGCCATCTGCTTGTTGACGGTCTTCTCGATGACTTTGGCTGGAAACGGGAGAAGCGAGATGGGGCGGTAGTTCTTGAGGTCGGTGGGGTCCGCTGTTGGTTTCTTGAGTAGAGCGTTGAGTTCGGCGTGTTTCCAGCTTTCAGGGAAGATGGCGGTGTCGAAGGATGTGTTGATGATGTCTCGCAGGTGGGGTGCGATGACAGCGTCGGCCTTGTTGAAGACGTGGTGAGGGCAGGGGTCGGTTGGTGATCCGGAGTGGATGGAGTTCATCGTGCGGATGGTGTCTTCTGTGCTGATCGGGGTCCAGGCGTGGAGGGTGGTGGTGGGGGGGGGTGGCTGGTCGGACGTGGTGTGCGTTGGTTGGTTGTTGAAACTGCTGTGTATGTCCGTGATCTTGTTGTGGAAGTATGAGGCGAGGGAGTTGCAGAGGTCTTGCGATGGGGTGATGTCGTTGTTTCCTGCGCTGGGGTTGGAAAGCTCTTTCACGATGTTGAAGAGTTCCTTGCTGTTGTGTGCGTTGTTGTCCAACCGGTCCTTGAATGCTGTTCTCTTGGCGGCGCGGATCAGCTGGTGGTGTTTCCGGGTGGCCAGTTTGTAGGAGGTCCTGTTGTCCGGTGTCGGGTCCCTTTTCCAGACTTTCTCGAGGGCTCGGCAGTTCTTCTTGGAGCTCTTGAGTTCGTCGGTGAACCATGGGGCCTTCTTGCTGCCGGGTCTGCTGGGCGGGGTCCTCAGCGGGGCGAGTACGTCCGCGCAGTTGCTGATCCACTTCGTGATGTTATCGGCGGCCTGGCTGGGGTTCGCTGAGCTGGCAGGAGGGTGTTGGCTCAGGGAGGTGGCGAGCTGGTCTGCTGTGATCTTGTTCCAGCTTCTGCGGGCGGTGTGTTGCTGGTGTTGGTGGGTCGTCGTTCTCTTGAAGGTGAAGTGGACGCAGCTGTGGTCCGTCCATTGAAGCTCTGTGGCGTGGCTGAAGTCGATGTCTGTGCTGGATGAGAAGACTGCGTCGAGTGTGTGTCCGGCGAGGTGGGTGGGGGTGGACACCAGTTGCTTGAGTCCAAGATTGGCGAGGTTGTCGAGCAGGGTGCTGGTGTTGCGGTCGTTGTTGTTCTCCAGGTGGAAGTTGAGGTCCCCCAGGAGGATGTAGTCAGCGGAGGGGAGGGCATGCGGGCTGACGAAGTCGGCGAAGTCCTCGCTGAATTGCGTGCGTGGTCCAGGGGGTCGGTAGATCAGGGTGCCTCTGAGGGTGGTGTTCGGGTTGGTGTGGATCTGGAAATGCAGGTGTTCGGCGCTGGTCAGGGTGTTGTCGGTGCTGGTCGTGAGGCGGATGGTGTTCCTGTGGATGATGGCGATGCCTCCTCCCATCTGGTTGGCGTTTCGGTCCCTCCGGACGATCTTGTAGCCCTCTGGGATGGCGATGGCGATGTCGGGAGCTGAAGAGGCGTTCATCCAGGTCTCCGTGAGGAAGGCAACGTCAGGGGCTGTGGCGTCTAGGAGGTTCCAGAGTTCGATGGCGTGTCTGTGGACGGAGCGGGTGTTGAGCAGGATGCACTTGAGGTGGGTGCTGCTGGTGTTCGACTTGTCGGGTGCTGGTGCGAGGCTGGTCCGGATGCATGAGAACTTGCAGGCGTGGCAGCTGAAAGGTCCGTGGGTGCGTCTTGGAGTGGCTTGGTGGCATTCTGGGAGTCGGCCGGTGTTGAGAGCGATGAGGGTGGCGGCTGAGTACGTCAGGCGGGTCGGTCGGGCTCTTCGGGGGCCAGGGGTCCTGGCGCTGGTCGCGATCCGGTCGCGGACGGGCGCAGACGGGCTTACCTTTGGCGCGCCTTCGGCGCACAATCGGCGCGCCCGCTGCGCGTGACCGCTGCGCGTTCGCACGGTCGCCATTTAAGGCGAAGTGCGCGGGTGGGCGGGGCAGCTGGGAGGCGGGAGCGGGGAGGGTTACAGAAGACAAAAGGGGCGGGGACAAGCGGCGGTGGCGGGAAGGGAGGGCGGGGGGCGGCGCGGTAGGCGGACAACAAGGAAGGAGAGCAAACACGTAAGAAAAGTAATAACAGGCACAAATTTACGCAAAAAGCGGGCAAAAACAGAGATACACAGAGTTATACAAGGCAAGCACAAATGACCGTAAAAACAAAGGAAAAAACACTCGCAGCGGCGCAGCCGGCAGCCGGCAGACGAGGATGCAGCGAGGCACAGACACCATTAGTCATCAGTGCACGCTTTCACCAGGCACAGGCACCATTAGTCATCAGTGCACGCTTTCACCAGGCACAAACACCACCAGCCGTCAGTGCACGCTTTCACCGGGCACAAACACCATCAGCCGGTAGTGCACGCTTCCACCAGGCACACACCACCAGATGTCAGTGCATGCTTTCACCAGGCACACACACATACCACCAGCCGTCAGTGCACGCTTTCACCAGGCACACACACCACCAGCCGTCAGTGCACGCTTCCACCAGGCACGCACACCACCAGTCATCAGTGCATGCGTTAATTGTTAAGGAATCCACAATTAACTATTGTAGCAATCGCAGTATGGTGCACGTTACTTTTAAACATGTCAGTGCACTATTTTCCACCAGGCGCACACACCACCAGCCTTCAGTGTACGCTTCCAGACACACACACCACCAGACGTCAGTGCACGCTTTGCCACCAGGCACACACAACTCCAGCCATCAGTGCACGCTTTCAACACGCACACACACAACACCAGCCGTCAGTGCACGCTTTCAGCAGGCACACATCACCAGCCGTCAGTGCACGCTTTCCCCAGGCACACACACCACCAGCCGCCAGTTCACGCTTCCACCAGGCACACACAACACCAGCTGTCAGTGCACACTTCCACCAGGCACACACACCACCAGCCATCAGTGCACACATCAATTGTTAACGCATCCACAATTAACTATTGTAGCAATCGCAGTATGGTACACTTTACTTTTAAAAACCTATTCATCTAAAGCGCAGCATGTCAACATTGCTACAAAAATAAATATACATTTTTTTGCTTTACAATTTATAGACTTTTGTTGCAATTGGTGTAGCAATATTTCGCAATGCCAATAGCTCAAACTTAATTAATGCGAGACCTATTGCATTGCAAATGCTTGGTGTGTGTGGGTGCAAATGCAATAGGTGTCGCATTTGCGAGAGATTAGGCTATTGGCATTGTAAATGACAATGCCATTTATTTATCTGTTTTCAAAGCCAACACATAAATAAAAATGTTGTCATTTAAAATGCCAATAGCTCTAACTTTTGCAAAGGCGAGACCGTTGCATTGTAAATGCTTGTTTACGCTGCCGCTGCATCACAAAAGTGAAGCAACAGCGTTAGAAAAATGTCCGCCAGGGGCTTGTAAATCTGCCCCTCAGGTGCTTATTTACAAGCTCCTTTCACCACTGATGCGTTATTTTTTATGTGGGGAAAAAGTGACGTACCGGCAGCGCAAGGGCCTTGTAAATAAGCCCCTGAATTCTGCTGCATGAGAAGCTGGATGGACGGGTGATCATAAAAGCTGAACATTAAGGAACAGATTTACAAGCCCATGTCATATTCCAGAGCACTTGTGAGGTTAATCCAATTTACAGATTTTCAGAAAACAGCTCAAAACCTGTCTTTTTGCTCTTCCAATTTAGTTTATCACTGTTGTTGTAAATGACCTGACAGTAGATATCCAGAGCCAAGATTCTTTCGGCATACCCCGTGCTTTACAAAAATAAATCAAAATCAAAAAAGATTGCAGAAGTTTTATAGCAAAGGAACTGCTTAATGGGGCTTCACTCACTCTGTACTTCAAGCTCAGACAATCTTGAAATCCTCAGGGTATCATGAAGAAAGTCACATACATCTTATAACTGCATTCTTGGATAGGCAGTCAGATCAGGGAATCCAAGTCAGGACACAGTGTCAGGTGGGACCTTATCTGTGTTGTTGTCCCCATGGCATCTTTAGCCCTCGGTGAGAAGATATAGAAACCTTGAAGCCATTATTCAGAACAGTCCTTGCAGGGCAGGGGGACAACGAGCGAGATTAACACAAATTAACACCTTGCTGGTGGCTCATAAATAGCTGTGCTTTGTTTGGCATCTCTTCTGTGTTTTGAAATGGAGTGGGGAGATGGGGTGGAAGAAAGGAAAGATGTAGGGGCTCCTCTTACAGTCATATCTGTTCACACACACTTTCCAGATGTCCTGTTTTACGAATTATATCATTGAATCCTATATTTGGGAAATATGGATATCACGTGCTGTCTTTGTCTTGCCAGAAGCCCATTCTGTTAAATGCTTGAAGGGACATTCATGTTCTAATACCATTATTGATCTTACTGTCAATCAATCAAACAAAATATCTTTATTCGGCCGAAGCCATCAAAGCAAGGCATGAACATAAAAATACAGGATAAACTTTTCAACAGGAACAATAACTCAGTTCAGTAAAAAATAAAATGCCCATGTGCAATTAATAAAACATATATATCATGGAGTATTACAAAAATGTCATATTATTTCCTAACAGAGTGCCCCCAGGATAATAATTTGCGGATAAAACGATTTTCCGCTCGTTGAAAGCTCCCCGGTTTCCAATAGCCCCAAAATCCAGTGCGATAGACCATAATATCGGAATACATTTGCTTTTTTAAAAACATAGGGGCATATTACCAAGGACCATTATCGCCGCTTTAGCAGGACTTTTTCCCGCTAAAGCGGCGATAATTTGATTGCCCGATTACCAAGCTGTCGCTAACACCAGTTAGCGACACCCTTACTACGTCTTCGCTTAATAACCATGCGTTAAATTTAATCATGACACACTCTAACAAGGTGGTTTCGAAGTGACTAGTCGAGATGTCATGATGGGAATTTATGTTTACTTTGAAGATCCGGTGATATGTCTCAACTTGCGGTTTCCGCATGTCTTTAGCTTGCTGCCAAGGACCCGTTCAATGGCAAGCCGGTCCGGTTGTCATGACGATCGAAGTTTAATCAACACTTCCGGGTTCTCCCGGAATCGGTCTTTCCTTTTTACTATCCCGACGTCAGTGCGCACGTCCCTTTCCGGCTAAATGAATGCCGGTCGATGGTTTGAGACGCGAATCGAGTGACCGAAGAAGTTGGATTAAAAACAACGTTTGCCATGTTTAAGGTTAGAATTTGTCACCTTTGGAGTAGCACTGCGGCTGTTGTAGTTACATCATGTATATAGTGGAGCAATCCCCTTATTGTCGCCATTACCGTTTTTAGAGTGAATGCGCCCCGGTTGAGGAATGGATATCCCCGCCAGTATTGAGTGAAGACTGTGGTTAGCGCAAATAGGTATGTAGTGGGAACTGAAATTGGGCAGCAATGATCTTGATGTCTATACACGTGGTTTTAACTGAACTATCCATTCATTTTTAGATAAAATTAACGTCATAACGAGCGTTACATTCACGCAGAGGTTCCATGTTTTTTGAGTGCTTCAAACACAGTGGCAACGCGCCAGTGTTGGCATATTTAGGTACGCACACTCAATATGGTGAGCAATATATGCCCTGCTATATCGATGAATCTTACAATCATCTAATTACTGTTCAATTCGTACTTTGCTGCGGCTAAGAATCTGATGTGGCACGACCTTTTTCCTTCTTTGGTACATGTACGAACGTCTTAAGTATGGTGACATTTGTATTATGATACTATGAGCCAGTCCTGGACCCTTTTGGTTCTATACCGTTTCCTCTGTAGCGATGTAATCTCAATGAGGGAATAATCACCTCCCATTTGTTTACTATCTGAGCCACATGTGGACGAATTTAAGTAATAGTTCAAGTGTGTGTCTGATCAGTTACTTTGTACTTATTTGCTTCAGTATTGAATCGGAGGGACACCATATTGATATGTCCGTTTTGTTCCTTGTTTTCCTCTATAGCAATCTGATGATCATTTGACATCTCCTAGAATTGGGTATTCGTAAGAGAATTTATTGGATCTGATATATATTGATCCCGGCAATCTTATTTGGATCAAGTGACGCTCCTCGTTCTCCTGTTCATGTTGAGAGCTTAATAGCCCAACTTTCCATGGTGAATAAACTCCTGTCCTATTAGATTGTGTTAGGGCGCTTTTGTGCGCCGGTTTTAATTTTCTTACCACTGTAAATATATAATACACATTTTTATTCCATTTTTCATAGAGAAACCAGTGTTCCCCTGGGCTCTTTTGTCCTGATGAAGACCCTGATTTAAGGTGTGACGTATACCTACCAGTATAATCTTGGGGTCGAAACGTCGACGGCTATTACCATTCACCAGTCGATGCAACCATCACTCCAATTATTAATTAGTAGCATCGTTATCATGGTTTCTTTTTAATTGTGAGCATTAGTAGCTCGTCCATTGTGCTGGCTCAGTGGTCTGAAGCCAGTTGTATTGATCGTTTATGAATCATATATTGATATCATTGTCACTATGACCTACCTTGCACATCCCTTCCCCACACAAACACCGTCCCTCACCCTTCCCTTCCCTGGGGCACTATGACAGTTGTGTTATTAATTTGTCATAAGTAATATGAATAAGCATATTGTGAATAAATAACAGTGTGCAGAACTATTAGTCTGTGATTTCTTTGAAATTGTGTGTTCCAAACTGACCAGTTCTTAGCCATGTTATCCAATGAGAGGTGGATAACATGGCTAAGAGCATTCTCATGGTAATGCCTGAATATCGCTGTATTGACAGCGATATTCAGCCATTTCGCCAGTTTTTTATCGCTTCTGAGATAAACCTTAATAATAGCAAGGTATCTCAGTGATAAAAACAGGTGAAGGGCGGCGATAGGAATATTCCCGCTAAGGCAACATAGCGATAATTATCGCTAGTTGTTGGTAATATGCCCCTTAGCATTTCTGCGATTGGTTAGTTTTTCAGCTTTTGTGCAAATTGAATATGTACTCAATAGTCCTATTAAAGTGCTGTGTTCTCGATGTTAAAAGGGCGTTCCAGCTAAAAAAAGGACAAAAAAGAAACCCTGGATAATTGAATGTTTTTACTTTTGCTAAATGGAATTCCTGGTAACAAAACGCTTGGACTTCGTGCTTGGAGGGTCACAGGTCATTATACAGGATGTTGGGTAATTTACCTGGAGGTCCAGGTCATTCATGTAGGCTAAAAACAAATCCAAGAGTCTAGAGGCAATTTTCTGGGCGGGCAAAGAGCACTGCGTCATCAACATATAACAAAATGGGTATTTGTCCCTGGCAAATCCATTAGGTGCTTATTAATGCAATTTATATAAAGCAGGACGAGGAAAGGGACCAAGATACACCCTTGCCAAACACGCGATTGGAACCGATATGAGAGGTGCATTCTCCAGCGGGGCTGTGGTGCACACTAACTCTGAGATCCTGATGTAGGCGTATAATGACGGTAAGGACTTCTTTCTTGAAGCCCATCTTACCCATCAGCTGAAAGGCAATTGATAAATCAACAAAAGACAAATATAGCAAACACATTTTAGCATTCTCATACTTTACTGCAATAAGATTAAGATGTAGACACTGTTCAACAGTGCCAATCCCAGGTCTAAATCCAAATTGGACTTCCATCAGAACATTGTTTGTCACAGTCCATTCCTCTAGACGATACAATAACACCTGGCCCAGGATCTTGAGGCTGGAATCCATTAAAGAGATAAGCCTATAACAAGTTGTTTGAGTTCTATCCCCCGTTTTAAAAATTGGGACGACAATGGCCGTCCTCCAGGAATCGAGAATAGGACTTGATACAGCAGATCTAAATACATTAGTCAGTAAAGGAGCCCATCTTTGCCATCTTGGCCTGGGGCCTTTCCTGAAGTACATTTTTAATGGCTAGAGACACTTTCTGAACTTCAATAAGTCTTGGGAAGTTATGAGAGTGCTCGATGTGTGGGCTACAGTTTGGGCTTAAATTAGTGAACATGTTTTCTGGTGAGAAGATTTTTGAAAAATGTGTCACCTTTGCATCCGCAGTAAGTTAGTTAACTACTTTGAGTATAGAAAGCAGCTCTGCCATGGAGAACATGTGGCTCGGGAGAACTTTGAGTGGGTACATCGACCACCCGCATGCAGTCCGGCACTGGGAGATTCTAGGTGCTTGCCACCTATGCAGTTGCGTGCCACTTTTAACAATATCACCAAAGTAACTGAGATCTCCTTAAGTTTTAATGCATTGATCAGGTAGACAGAGGGGAGAGAGGAGGCAAAGAAAGGCAGAAATCATCAGCGCGCACACCACCCTGGGGCTCGAGACAGGCAACAAGGCGAAAGGGAAAGCATGGCCTCTGCAGTACCGCGCTCCTCTTACAGTGCGGTTAACAGAGCCAGCCAAGCTGGGTTGTTTAGGTTTAGGCTGAATGCCAGCTGAAGGCATTTATGGCCTCTTCCTTACAACAGCAGTCGGCTGGCAGATACATTTTCCCTGGCTGCAGCTCCTACTGCCAATCTCCCACTGGGTGTAAACACCACCTTCTCTCTATCTCCTAAGTATGTTTGCTGCCTTCATATGGCAGTTAGACCAAGTAATGGAGAAAAAAGACTTTGCTCTAGCCCCATCACTCACGCGCGCCATAATAGGCGCTCTGAAGAAGGTGAGGCAATTTTCATTAGGGCTGGAAAGTGAGGGGGCAAGGGATTCATTGAAATGTTGTGAGCACCCCATCAACAGTGACTCAGGCTTTGAACAGGAAATATGTGCGAACTGAGGACATGTGAAAGAGCAGCGTCTGCAGCACTGTGAGAATGCAAAGCCAACTCTTACCCAATTGCACAGGCTTTTTGCAGAGCACCTATTATGCGCAAGGTATTGTATTCCACAGACTTACGATGAGCAAAGGGTGGGCGGAACGCTGTGGAATCGCACATAGTTTTGGTGTAACTGTGTGGAATTCTGCAAGTGACACTACACAAGTTCTGCCCAACCCTGCTCATTGGCTGGCCCACGTTTATCTGTTAAACAATTTATGATGGATCACGCGGTCTCTTTTACTATGTCTTGGTTAATAACAACTGGGTCTACCACATGTTGAACTGTAATTAAAATGACCCACAAGACTCCATTTTGTGTTGCCATGCTCTCGGCAACCTGGTGAAGAATTGCTTTCCACGTCCCTGTAGAAACTTGCACAACCCTCCTTCCTCCTTGTGGTTGAGCCAATTCCGAGAAGCTGCCTGTGTGCCTCATCCCCCCAGTTGTGCCAGAGATTTAGCCACAACCTGTCCATTGTTGGTAACTCAGCATGTCACGACCAACTCCTGTGCCCCGTGACCACACCATCTGGTCAAGAAAAGCACGAGGCTGCACCCTGTGACCACACAATTGAGCAAGGAAGCAATGTGTACATTGTGCAACCAGAGACAGATGTCCCCTGGCCACGATTGCACCACAAGATTGACGAAGAACTTGTCAGATGAGGAACTTATCAAAATGTGGAACTATGTATTGTGCAAATGGGCGTGGCTAGTACTATAAGTATGTATGCGCTGTGGATTGAAGCAGCAGTCTCCGTAGAATTGTCTTTGTACCATTCTGGGACCCTGTCCTTAGCTCGAGCGAATAAATAACTTACTTCCTTCCACGGCTGGTTGTCCTGGTTTCTTTGGTAATGTATGATTTAAGCAAGAAGAACCTGTAGATTCTAGGTGTACCCTGCCCCGCTGGCTTTGACTCTCCTAGTGGGGGAGGGGTCTCCAAAAAGCTGGTTCTACAATTTGGCGCCCAACGTGGGGCGTCTTCGGCGGTCGTCATCGAGCCTGGTGGTCGTGAGGGTTCCGTGATCGAATTCCACGGGAGGCGCCCCACTACATCGGCTGAAAATTGTCTTTGTGGGCCGAGGTCTCCGATTGCATGATTCTTCCCTCTAGTGGGCTACCCGACTGCGGGCCCGACTGACGCCCCCGTTTCTAGTTCCTAGTTTTTGGAGATCGAGACCTTTGTGACACTTGCTGTGTGATGGAAGATTAACAGTCAGGTAAGAGTGGGAGTGGCCCACTTCTTTGGTGAATTGTATTTTGGTTTTGGGTATTGTTCGACTTTTGCAAAAGCCGAAGCCAGAGGGTAAGTACAGTTATATGCTGTAAATACTAGATTTTACCCTTTGATGTTTGGAACCAGGATACACCTCTAGAGATGCCTGGATTTCGTAAGTTTCGGAAATGGTGTTGTTGTTATTGTACACAGGACTTCGCATTGGAGGAATCTTGTCCGATTCCTCCTTTGGGGACCCCTAACCATGAAGTCTATGCTAAACATGGTTATGGCCCGATTATGTTTTCCTCACTTTGGCACAAATATACAAAGGGTAGTGCTGAATTACAATGGCCAATGTACGGTAGTTTTGAACCTTCTGATAATTTAGAGGAAAAGTTGTTTCAAAGAAAAGCTAGACCTGCGATGTTTGATTCCTTATGGGTTTGGCGCAAGAAATCAAACTCAAAAAGAACAAAGCTAAAATAATGCGCATGAGTGTGATTCAGAAAGCCCAGAATCATGATAATCAGAGAATAGAAGAGGGTATAGTTATACAGGATAGATTAAATCCAATGCAGATAGATGGATGTTATATTACAAAAAAGGTCCCCGAAAGGCCCGGGACAAGGAGGATGACCCTCTCATCACCACCATGTTGAACACCCCTCCACCCTATACTCCCACCATGTATCCGGCCCTTGATCCCACCCAATTGACCCCCGCTTAAGCGTGGGCGGAAAATCCGTTCCGCTCGCGGATTTTGCGGATTTTCGGGAAATCCGCAATCCGCGAGATTTGCGGATTTCCCGCAAAATCCGCAAATTCGCACGCAGCGGATTTTTTTGGCGGCGCGCGGCGTTGGTGATACAATTTTTGCGGCGCGCGGCGTTTATCATCGTTTGCCGAGTTGTTTTTTTCGATAGTTTGCGAGTGCTGCGCCATTTTGGATCTTGCTGTGTGATCCCGCGGGAATTGGCGAGCGCGATTACGTCATCGCGGCTTGCCAGCGATAGTTTGTCAACGCGAGTACGACGAGATCATGTCTCGCGGTACTTCGCAATTGCGAGATTTGAGATGCGGCGCGCGAAAATATAAATTTGCAATTCTGCACAAGAAATCCACCAGCAAGCAGCATAAACCTTCTAGAAATGATGATTTTTATGTGAATAACTCCTTAGTTTGACATTTGCCTGCACTTTTTTAGCGAGGAGTCCATTTTGGGGAGGGGGGCAGGGGGGTGGGAGGAAGGAAGTGCCCCATAGTCTTCAACTTCCTGTTCCTGTTCAGCAGGCTCCTCCCAGTGCTTTGTCCATCTCCTGGTCACTTTTCATTCGGATGTGGACCTGGAAGGATTACCTTTTGTGGATGCTGCTGGATCTTTGGATTTGAGGCCTTTTTGACTTTCTTTGGATCACTGTTGGATTAGAAATTTTACAAGTAAGTTTGTTTGGGGCATTACAGTTGCTGCAACTAAAATTTTGGGATTTTCGATTTTTGGGCTGTTTTGGGGCCTTTTCCCAGGGGTACTCAGTGGTGGGTGGACTGATTCTTTCTGTGGGTTGTCTTGAACTTAAACATCATGGAGGCCATAGATGAATTGGGATTGTGCTGATTTTTCTGTGTTTTTCGATTTTTTTTTTTTGTAAAATTTTGTGTTTTTCGATTTTTGACCTGTTGTTGGGGCCTTGACCAGGGGTATTTGAGTCTAGCATGGGCCTAGTCTTTCTGTGGGCTGTCTTGAATTTAAACATCATGGAGGCCATGGATGGAATGGGATTGTGCTGATTTTGCAGTGTTTTTCGATTTTTGGGGGTGTTCATGGGGAGGGACATGCCATGTGGCTGGTGGCCATTTTGAGTGCAGCTACAGGCACTGGCCATGTGCTGGCAGGCAAGTGGCCATTTTGAATGCAGGCTTTGTTGTTAGGCCTCCAACCATTTTGCCTACTTTTCAACCTTTATTTATGCCAGGGGTAGTGAGTCTTGCATGGGCCTAGTATTTCTGTGGGTTGTCTTGAATTTAAACATCATGGAGGCCATGGATTGAATGGGATTGTGATGATTTTGCAGTGTTTTTCGATTTTTGGGCCTGTACTTGTGGCCTTTTCACCAGGGGTATTTGAGTCTAGCATGGGCCTAGTCTTTCTGTGGGCTGTCTTGAATTTAAACATCATGGAGAGGCCATGGATGGAATGGGATTGTGCTGATTTTGCAGTGTTTTTCGATTTTTGGGCCTGTACTTGTGGCCTTTTCACCAGGGGTATTTGAGTCTAGCATGGGCCTAGTCTTTCTGTGGGCTGTCTTGAATTTAAACATCATGGAGGCCATGGATGGAATGGGATTGTGCTGATTTTGCAGTGTTTTTCGATTTTTGGGCCTGTACTTGTGGCCTTTTCACCAGGGGTATTTGAGTCTAGCATGGGCCTAGTCTTTCTGTGGGCTGTCTTGAATTTAAACATCATGGAGAGGCCATGGATGGAATGGGATTGTGCTGATTTTGCAGTGTTTTTCGATTTTTGGGCCTGTACTTGTGGCCTTTTCACCAGGGGTATTTGAGTCTAGCATGGGCCTAGTCTTTCTGTGGGCTGTCTTGAATTTAAACATCATGGAGGCCATGGATGGAATGGGATTGTGCTGATTTTGCAGTGTTTTTCGATTTTTGGGGGTGTTCATGGGGAGGGACATGCCATGTGGCTGGTGGCCATTTTGAGTGCAGCTACAGGCACTGGCCATGTGCTGGCAGGCAAGTGGCCATTTTGAATGCAGGCTTTGTTGTTAGGCCTCCAACCATTTTGCCTACTTTTCAACCTTTATTTATGCCAGGGGTAGTGAGTCTTGCATGGGCCTAGTATTTCTGTGGGTTGTCTTGAATTTAAACATCATGGAGGCCATGGATTGAATGGGATTGTGATGATTTTGCAGTGTTTTTCGATTTTTGGGCCTGTACTTGTGGCCTTTTCACCAGGGGTATTTGAGTCTAGCATGGGCCTAGTCTTTCTGTGGGCTGTCTTGAATTTAAACATCATGGAGAGGCCATGGATGGAATGGGATTGTGCTGATTTTGCAGTGTTTTTCGATTTTTGGGCCTGTACTTGTGGCCTTTTCACCAGGGGTATTTGAGTCTAGCATGGGCCTAGTCTTTCTGTGGGCTGTCTTGAATTTAAACATCATGGAGGCCATGGATGGAATGGCATTGTGCTGATTTTGCAGTGTTTTTCGATTTTTGGGCCTGTACTTGTGGCCTTTTCACCAGGGGTATTTGAGTCTAGCATGGGCCTAGTCTTTCTGTGGGCTGTCTTGAATCTAAACATCATGGAGGCCATGGATGGAATGGGATTGTGCTGATTTTGCAGTGTTTTTCGATTTTTGGGGTTGTTCATGGGGAGGGACATGCCATGTGGCCGGTGGCCATTTTGAGTGCAGCTACAGGCACTGGCCATGTGCTGGCAGGCAAGTGGCCATTTTAAATGCAGGCTTTGTTGTTAGGCCTCCAACCATTTTGCCTACTTTTCAACCTTTATTTATGCCAGGGGTAGTGAGTCTTGCATGGGCCTAGTATTTCTGTGGGTTGTCTTGAATTTAAACATCATGGAGGCCATGGATTGAATGGGATTGTGATGATTTTGCAGTGTTTTTCGATTTTTGGGCCTGTACTTGTGGCCTTTTCACCAGGGGTATTTGAGTCTAGCATGGGCCTAGTCTTTCTGTGGGCTGTCTTGAATTTAAACATCATGGAGAGGCCATGGATGGAATGGGATTGTGCTGATTTTGCAGTGTTTTTCGATTTTTGGGCCTGTACTTGTGGCCTTTTCACCAGGGGTATTTGAGTCTAGCATGGGCCTAGTCTTTCTGTGGGCTGTCTTGAATTTAAACATCATGGAGGCCATGGATGGAATGGCATTGTGCTGATTTTGCAGTGTTTTTCGATTTTTGGGCCTGTACTTGTGGCCTTTTCACCAGGGGTATTTGAGTCTAGCATGGGCCTAGTCTTTCTGTGGGCTGTCTTGAATCTAAACATCATGGAGGCCATGGATGGAATGGGATTGTGCTGATTTTGCAGTGTTTTTCGATTTTTGGGGTTGTTCATGGGGAGGGACATGCCATGTGGCCGGTGGCCATTTTGAGTGCAGCTACAGGCACTGGCCATGTGCTGGCAGGCAAGTGGCCATTTTAAATGCAGGCTTTGTTGTTAGGCCTCCAACCATTTTGCCTACTTTTCAACCTTTATTTATGCCCAGGGGTAGTGAGTCTTGCATGGGCCTAGTCTTTCTGTGGGTTGTCTTGAATTTAAACATTATGGAGGGCATGGATGGATTGGGATTGTGCTGATTTTGCAGTGTTTTTCGATTTTTTTGTGCTCTATAACTGAACTGATGTTCCTCTGTCTTCCATTTTTTTTAGGTGCACAAGACTCAAGAGAACCACCAGTGCCAGGAAGAAGTCCTGCAGCGGTGTGTGTGTGCAGCATAACGTCACGCGACGTCACGTCTGGCCTCAGACAACTCTACAATTCGTGCAACTGCGGCCTGCTGTCTGACCTGCTCTGAAGAAGATGGCCCCAAAGAAAGTTCTCCGTAGCTCCTCTAGCAAGAAAGTTGCTAGTAAGGAGCAGAAGAAGCAAGTTACCAAGGAGGCTGGTGTGCCACCCGCCACTTTTTTTGGGAGCAAAAAAAAAAGTACGCCTGCAGCAGCAGGATCTGCTGGGGACCAAGCTGAGAGCAGCACCCCTGCTCCATTGGGTTCAGTGCCTCCACCACCACGCCAACTTAAGTCAAAGCCCTTGAGTGCTTCAGAGGCAGTCAGTGTACTTCTCCAATCACCATCGACCAGTGATGTTGGCTCATCGCAAGAAAGTAGCAGCAATGTCCCTGAATCAACACAGGTTGTTGTAACTCATCTGACAAGTGTTGAACAACCACAGCCGCAACAACACCATGTGCAAGTACACGCCCAAGTACATGTGGAAGGAGAGGCAGCAAAAGGAGATGCGCAAGCAAAGGTGCATGGAGGTTCACAAGTGCCCACAATAGTTGTTCCTCCCGAAGTAGGGGCACATTTGGAAATCGACATTGAAGCTGAGGTATCATTGGAAGCCACTCCTCCTGATGATCATTCATTGTCTTCCACATCCCTAGCAAGGAAAAGATCAAGGGGGGTGTCTACATCTTCTTCAAGCCCACCTCGTTCTGGTGCAAGTGATCTGTCTTGGGAACCACAACTGCGGTCTGACAGTGAGGCAGAGGCACACCATGATCTGACACCGGCACCTAAGCGTAAAAGGAAGGTCGTCCAAAAACTCAAACCTATGGAGTGTGATGAGGCTCAACAAGAAGTGACAGATACTGCTGGTGATGAAGCCTCTCACGATGACGACGAGCCAGTCATCACAAAGGTCACTGCAGCCCCACCGGGCATGCAGCAAAGAGACATTTTGACCCTATCCCGAGAAGCTGCTGAGCGTGATGATGATGTCGGCGAGGAGGCAATGGAAATGGAATCATTAGATTTGGAGTTAAGTAGTACACCAAAACCTACCGCTTCCATATTTCTTCGCAAGAAGGTACCCACCTCGTCCTCGACCTCAATTCGTGGTGGTGAAAGTGCAAAACGTACTGAAGTTCGGCAATCCACATCCTCCACTTCATCTGTCATTAGCAGCAGGACCACCACCACCAGTATCGCCGCCTCCTCCGGCCCCCGAAGACATTTCAAGTCTCCAGTTTGGGACTTCTTTAGTGTTTGCCCAAAAAAGGAAAACGTAGCCATTTGTAGCCTTTGTAAGCTTCGATTTAGTCGTGGTAAGCTTGGTTCTAACTATGGTACCGGAGGCCAGAGAGGTCATCTTGAGAGAAGGCACCCTGTCCAATGGTTTCCGCACCTAGAGGCGATCAAGAAAGCCGGAATTGCACGTAATGAAAACGTTGATTTGTCATCTGCTGATGACGAGGAGGTAGAAGAAGACGATTCAAACACTTCACTTACACCCAGTTCCCATGTCAGCAGCACACCCCATGGGAGCCACACTAAGAGTGTGGGAGAGAGTGAGACATCAATGCGGAAAAGTTCATCAGCGAGCGTAACTGGGTCGAAGAGATCATCATCATCCCGTAAATCATTGGTCCAGGGCAACATTAAAAAGATGTTGTTTACAGAAGCGCAATATGAACGCAACCACCCAATGACCCGTCTGTATAACACTAAGCTGGCTAAAATGCTAGCTCTGGACCTTCTCCCTTTTTCTTTTGTAGAAGGGGTTGGTTTTCTAGAATTAGTGACAGCGCTCTGCCCTAAATGGAAGGTTCCTAGCCGGTTCTATTTTGCCCGAGTTGCGGTTCCAGCACTACATGAAGATGTTCTGAAGGTGATTGGGGCAGCTTTGCAGAAGAGTGCTGTTCACACTATACATCTGACAACAGACATGTGGACCAGTGGCGCAGGCGCTGATTACATGTGCATCACTGCACACTGGGTCTCTTTTTCAGGGGCTAAAGCAAAGCTAAACTCAGGTGTTGACACTAACATTGTTTTTAAAGGTGCTCGGAAACATGCAACACTAGCCATGTTTGGTTTGGAGAAACGTCACACAGCAGAAAACATTTTGGATGTCTTTAACACAAAGGTCCTTAACTGTCTGTCCCCACTAAAACGCAAGGTTGGTTATGTTTCCACGGACAATGGCTCCAATATAGTTAAGGCCATGAGGGACGGTTACTATTTCAGAGTGCCGTGTTTGGCGCACTGTATAAACCTGGTTGTCCAAAAATTCTTGGGTAATAAACGCAGTGCAGCGTACAGTGTATTGGAGAACTGCCGAAAAATTTGCAAGCATTTCAGGCATTCTTTTAAGGCCCGCAAGCAGCTGAGGAGCATGCTATATCAATGTCAAATGCCAGTGAAAGCACTCATCCAGGAGGTGGTAACACGTTGGAACTCAACCTTCTACATGCTTGAGCGTCTGTATGAGCAGTATACGCAACTCGATCAATATTTCTTGAAAGAGGGTATAGAGGAGCTGAGGATGGGTGGGCCGCAATGGAACATAGTTGAAAGCCTAACACGCATGCTTCGTCCTTTTGAGGTCTTCACACGTGCAGTCAGCAAGGAGGACTCTAATTTGGGAAAAGCTATCCCATTGTTGTACATGCTGGAGGACCAACTGAAGGAGGTGTGTTCTGTGTTTCGAAAAGATGACAAAAAGAAAGACTCTTTGCTTCTGGCTGAGCAATTATTAGACCTCCTACAAGGTGATGAACGTCTTCAAAAGATCCACTCAGAACAGCATTACATTTGTGCTACTATTCTGGATCCACGCTACAAAAAGGCGCTGGCAGGCAGAGCATTCTTTCCTTTTGCTGATGAAGATGTTACAAAGTACAAACGTTGGCTAGCCTTGTCAGCCAAGAAGTTTGAAACAGAACGGCTGGAAATTGAAGGAAATGGCAGTACATCAGCAGGCCATCCCCAGTCAAAACAATCCACTTCTGCACCTGTGGCTGTGGCACAAGTGACCTCTCAGCCGTTAAAGACACCGGCAACCGGATCATCTGCACGAAAGACAACAGAAACATTGGAGGCTGAAGAGGATTGGCTAGCTCTGCGTGGGTTTGGTTCTCAAAAGGTCAGAGGCACAGCAAGAGCTACGCAAAGTGGAGGAACCTTGGAGGAGGACCTTGAGTCGATGGTGAAGGACTATCTGAATGACTCCACAGAGGTCTATGTTAATTCTGACCCATTGGCGTATTGGCATGGGAAAAAAGAATTGTGGCCACAGCTCACCAACCTGGCTTTAAACTACTTGTCTTGCCCACTCGCAAGTGTGTCTTCTGAACGGGTTTTCAGTGCGGCTGGTGGGATTGTAACTCCCAAACGGAGCCGCCTCTCGCCCAAAAATGTGGAGAGGTTAACAATGATCAAGATGAATCAGCACCTCATACCACCAGATATAAGAGTACGAGAGAGCGTGCCGGATGAAGAGGAGGTGGCCAGCACCATAGATGAGGGAATTTCTACTCTGTCAGGTGGCACTGACCTCACCCGGGCTGAATTCGCAGAGTATGATGACGAAGCCTTATTCTTATTCCTGGACCGTGATACCGACTTCGAGCCCTGAAAATGAGACAACGAATCAATAACTTTCTTTTTCATCCTTATTCACTTTTATTCCTGTGTGTCTGTCTTTCTTTGTTGTGCACAGTTAATATAATTCAAACTTTAATCAGATAATCACAAAGACAAGCCCATCAGCAGAACTGTCTTCACTTGTTTGCTAATTTATTTGAAGGTGCCTCAGTCTGCATTCCTCAGGTTCACAAGTTCAGAAGAACATGCTCCTCTATCCTCCTCCTCCAGACTCCTATTTCCATCAAAGCAGAGGGCTGGTTTACGCCCAATGAAGAAAGACTCAGCACTTGTGGGGGTGTTGTTCTACCTCTTTGCAGGTGAGTTGACGGGTCTGGGGCCATTGCTGGGAAGCACTAAAAGTGGTTTGTGCCAAATCCGAGGCGGAAAATTTTTTGTGTTTTTGATGACTTGCTTGCCTTTGAGGTGCTCTTAGGGGGGCTTCCTGGTGTTTGTGGGTGAGTTTCGTGGTCTGGGAGCATTGCTGGGACACTCTAATCTTGATTGCATTTGCTTTTCAGGAAATCCGTCGTGCCAACCCCGACTTATGGCCTAGCTACGCAGCGCGTTTGGACCGAAGGCCCAGAAATATTGCAAGTATGAGATTTTGCTTTTGGCCTGTTTGGGGGTGTTATGCTTCTTGGCGGGTGGGTTGCCGGGTCTTGGGGCATTCCTGGGAAGGTCTAATACCGGGTAGAAGTGGTTGGGACAAAATCCAGGCCGATTTTTTTTTTGGGCTATTTCTGACATTTTGCTCTATGTAGCGTTTTCGGGGGCCTGTTTGGGGGGCTTCCTGGTGTTTGTGGGTGAGTTTCGTGGTCTGGGAGCACTGCTGGGACACTCTAATCTTGATTGCATTTGCTTTTCAGGAAATCCGTCGTGCCAACCCCGACTTATGGCCTAGCTACGCAGCGCGTTTGGACCGAAGGCCCAGAAATATTGCAAGTATGAGATTTTGCTTTTGGCCTGTTTGGGGGTGTTATGCTTCTTGGCGGGTGGGTTGCCGGGTCTTGGGGCATTCCTGGGAAGGTCTAATACCGGGTAGAAGTGGTTGGGACAAAATCCAGGCCGATTTTTTTTTTGGGCTATTTCTGACATTTTGCTCTATGTAGCGTTTTCGGGGGCCTGTTTGGGGGGCTTCCTGGTGTTTGTGGGTGAGTTTCGTGGTCTGGGAGCACTGCTGGGACACTCTAATCTTGATTGCATTTGCTTTTCAGGAAATCCGTCGTGCCAACCCCGACTTATGGCCTAGCTACGCAGCGCGTTTGGACCGAAGGCCCAGAAATATTGCAAGTATGAGATTTTGCTTTTGGCCTGTTTGGGGGTGTTATGCTTCTTGGCGGGTGGGTTGCCGGGTCTTGGGGCATTCCTGGGAAGGTCTAATACCGGGTAGAAGTGGTTGGGACAAAATCCAGGCCGATTTTTTTTTTGGGCTATTTCTGACATTTTGCTCTATGTAGCGTTTTCGGGGGCCTGTTTGGGGGGCTTCCTGGTGTTTGTGGGTGAGTTTCGTGGTCTGGGAGCACTGCTGGGACACTCTAATCTTGATTGCATTTGCTTTTCAGGAAATCCGTCGTGCCAACCCCGACTTATGGCCTAGCTACGCAGCGCGTTTGGACCGAAGGCCCAGAAATATTGCAAGTATGAGATTTTGCTTTTGGCCTGTTTGGGGGTGTTATGCTTCTTGGCGGGTGGGTTGCCGGGTCTTGGGGCATTCCTGGGAAGGTCTAATACCGGGTAGAAGTGGTTGGGACAAAATCCAGGCCGATTTTTTTTTTGGGCTATTTCTGACATTTTGCTCTATGTAGCGTTTTCGGGGGCCTGTTTGGGGGGCTTCCTGGTGTTTGTGGGTGAGTTTCGTGGTCTGGGAGCACTGCTGGGACACTCTAATCTTGATTGCATTTGCTTTTCAGGAAATCCGTCGTGCCAACCCCGACTTATGGCCTAGCTACGCAGCGCGTTTGGACCGAAGGCCCAGAAATATTGCAAGTATGAGATTTTGCTTTTGGCCTGTTTGGGGGTGTTATGCTTCTTGGCGGGTGGGTTGCCGGGTCTTGGGGCATTCCTGGGAAGGTCTAATACCGGGTAGAAGTGGTTGGGACAAAATCCAGGCCGATTTTTTTTTTGGGCTATTTCTGACATTTTGCTCTATGTAGCGTTTTCGGGGGCCTGTTTGGGGGGCTTCCTGGTGTTTGTGGGTGAGTTTCGTGGTCTGGGAGCACTGCTGGGACACTCTAATCTTGATTGCATTTGCTTTTCAGGAAATCCGTCGTGCCAACCCCGACTTATGGCCTAGCTACGCAGCGCGTTTGGACCGAAGGCCCAGAAATATTGCAAGTATGAGATTTTGCTTTTGGCCTGTTTGGGGGTGTTATGCTTCTTGGCGGGTGGGTTGCCGGGTCTTGGGGCATTCCTGGGAAGGTCTAATACCGGGTAGAAGTGGTTGGGACAAAATCCGCGCGGAAAAGCCTTTAGTTTTGGCACTTTTTGTAACTTAGGGTTCGTTAGGGTTAGCCCTAGCAGCAGGATTGCATGTGTATCGGGGTGTTCTAGATTTTTCAAACTGAGTTCTGGGGTCTTAGAGCACTCGTGAGAATGTGTAATTTTGGTTGCAAGTCATTTGAAGAAAATCCATGGTGGGAAAGGGGGGATTTGGCATAGTTAAAGAAAGCCTTTGCCACTATTCTTAACTTAGGGTTCGTTAGGGTTAGCAGTATTTCTATTGCATGTGTTTGAGTGGGGGGGATTTCGAGTCTTGGAGCGATGCTGGCTATGGCTACTTTTGCTTGGTTGCTTGCAAGTGGTTTGAATACAATCCACGGGGGGTAATGGGTAATTAGGGTACTTCGGCCTACTTTTACTTTCAAAGTAAGTTTTGTCTCCAGTTTTCTGCTAGGCCTCGTTTTTTGGGTGGGAGCACTGCTAGGAAGATCTATTTTTGTTCTAAAACACAGTTTACAGTACACCTAGCTTGAGGGGCAAGATCCGCTACATTAATTTGCCCATACTTATTTATCCTTCAAAAGGTGACTCAGAGTACGCACTTTCAAAAACATTGTACTGTCTGTCTACTAGGAAAAACAAATTGTGACTTTTTGCACTCCACAGCCTACATACCTTATATTTATTTATCAGTGGTGTTGTAATATTATATCACTTCCTGTTTTTCGTTGAATAATTACAGGCCGGGTTTCAGTCTCTGCAATGGGGAAAAAAGGATGGAGTCAGGCTTCACAGTAGCGAGCCACAATTCAGCATCAGGCAGGCAGTGGACAGGGTGTCTTCTGGTGACCAACATCGGTGGACGAAGCGTCGGCTGCAATGGAGGAGTGCCGCTAATAGGAGGATTTTTTTTCTGCGGGCAACTTACTTACCACTTCCAACAGGACCACTACAACCACATAGATACAGTATCCCTTGCCTTTTTCTCTGACTGTGACTGCATTTCTTTGCTCTCTCTCGGCTTCTACATTGATCCCTTAACACATCACTTAGTCCACTCCACTATCTGCACCACACATAGTCATTTGTAAGTGCTCCTACGTAATTCGCAAGTCGCAGCACGCCCCAGGCCGTAGAGGACTGGGATGGCCCCAATGATGAAGCATGTCACCAAGGGGCAACCCTGGTGAGTGAGGGGACACCTAGAAAAAAAGCAATTTCTCCTTTTCTATCTACTATACCTTCTGTCAGGTTACGCAGCCCCTAAGCGCCTACCGTACTATGAAACTACATTTCCCATGAGTAGGCGGGAGACTTGCAGACTATTTAGTGAGACTATATGAGAGTACCCTTGTATGTTAGGACATCACTTCACTGATGCCTGTCTTGTCTTCTCTTACAGGTATCCTTTCCCTGCTGACCCTACCTTTACCCATCCCACATTTTTTATTTTAGTTTGTTATTTTTCTCCCTCGCCTAATGCCTCGAACACCCTGTGTTTACACTTCTGGGTGTTGGTGACATTTGGAGGTGGAACCATATTTGCATCGACTGGATCACGGGGAGTAAACGTGACACCTTCCAGACCAACCCCATTGAGTGTTGTTGTGAATGGATTTATAGTGACCAGCAAGGCTCTCGGGTATCTGGCTACAGAGACCTTATGTTGAATATAGTTATCAATAATTCCACACAGGCCCTGTACTGTCGCATTCTTTCTTTCCACAGTTGTCGATGATATATTCTTACTCTGCTTGACAAAGAACCATTGCTAATGTGAAAGAACTTCAACCGAATTAGTAGTTATACTTTACCATTTGTTAGGCTACAATGTGGCACTGCTCTACTGTACTTCTGTCACCTGCTATATTCTCAGTTGTACCGTTGAATTGCTCAGGAGGACAAACCAGATTTCATTTTCTTTTTTTTCATAGGCATGCAACTGCCACTGTGTCACACCACTAGTACCACCGCTATGAGGAAATTTTATCCGACCAAGATTGCCAACGTTATTCGGTGTTTCCCGTGGAGCCAGCCCTGGGCCTAGCCCTACTTTCAAACACAAATTACAGGTAAGATAAGCGTTTGGTGGTTTGGGGGTATAATGGAGTATTAGTACGAGAGACGAGAGACTGAAGGTAGTACTACTAAAGTCCTAGGACTCTTGGATTCACTTCACTTAGTCTGTGAGAGGCACTTAGTGTTGAAAACATTTGGGCATTTACACTTAAAGGAAGAAAATGGAACTAAACTTTCAGGAAAACAGTCAACGTTAAACCCCCACCCACCAGGCAAGCAGTAAAAAACAGGTATGCTCAGATAAAGTTTGAAAAAGTATATTTATATCCCTAACAAAATAATCTCCCGCAAGACCCTCCCTAACCCCAACGATTGTCCTTCAAAAGTCCCCAAAAACCCAACTCCCAATTCCCACCCCCCAAAAGTCTCTAAAAAAGGGGCAAGGGACACTATGGGTGGATGCTGTTAACTTTTTGGGCCAGGGCATCATGCTCCTCGCGGAGCAAGGCGAGCTCCTGCTGAAGGCGGGACACCATCAGGGTAGTGCGGCGCAGGCGTGCCTTCACTGCCTTGCAGGTGCAAGGCCTGTGAGAAGCAGCTGTTGGCCTTGCTGCTCGGCGGTGGCGTTTGCCTTTGGCAGCCCGGCTCAGTCTCGGTGGACCACTGTGCTGGGTGGCAGCCGGTGAGGCCACGGAGGCCGATGCAGACGACGTTGTCGTTGTTGTCGACCGCACACTTTCCTCGTCCTCCAGGGCCACCAGCCGCCGATATTCCGCAACAGTGGCCTCGATTCTCCGTTGCCGGGCCGCTCTAGCCAGCTCCTTCCTCCTTGTTCGTTTGGAAGGAGAACCTATATGAAGAAAGAAAGACATAGTCTGTAACCAATGCTCTTTAAGATTAACTCAATCATTCAGCAGAAATGTGTGCTGCAGTACAACTAGCAACTTGCAAGCGCATTACATAACTATTGAGGCCAGTATCTATCTAACCTCACACTTCTTCATCCTTGCTCTAACATTAGTGGGAGTTTAAGGAACAAATTCTATGAGCACTGTGGACTTCCATTGGAGTCGACTATGAAAGTACACCAGTCTTATTCTTCTTCTTGTCTCTTGTTTTGGAAAATTGGTACGTTATTTTCTGCAAGCCGGCATAATGCCAGCGCGGTAAACTTGCACCCGAGAAAAAGAGACGCACGCCATGAGGAGTGACCTAGACTTGCGTTGCCGTTGCGTTACTGTACCCGTCCAGTACATGCAGGTGGTGAATCTCTTACTTTTCTATTACGGGTGGCACTGAGAATACTCTGTTACAACTCAAGGGCTACTGCTTAATTAATTTAACTTTCACCCTACAGTGGAAATGAGTACTAGAAATGGAAAATTGAAGAAGATAAATAATCTGATTATCTATCACTTCACATGGGATGTTTTTGCTTATATATGGGATGACTTTAGGTGCTTTGCTTTTTATTGAGTGACAGGCAGTGATACATCCACACATGAATGACTGAGTACTACTAAACTTATTAAGAGAGGTAGGGAGTGGCCACCATAATAACCGGATCTATGCAGTGCTTGCAATACAAACTACTGCTACTACTTATGGTAGTATTTGGACAAAATTAAAAGTTCTTTTCCTTGCCTTTCCTACACTGGAACGGACGTGCGGGTGCAGTGTTACATGCTCTTCAAAGTTACACTTAGTTCATCCACTGACCATCTACTCTCTCTAGATCATGGGTACTCACAAACTTTCTCTCAGGGGCTACATTTACAGTGTAGTTTGTGGCCGAGGGCCGCACTGGTGGGGGCGGAGTCAGAGGGGGCGGGGCTAAAGCAAAACGATAACTTGTGACCATGAGGTTGCACACAGGTCCCTGCAGCAGATGCCCTCATCCACTGAGCCACCAGACCCAGCATTTACATACATCTCTCTCCCTCCTGCTGTCCCTCCTGCCCTCCCTCCATCTCTCTCTCCCTCCTGCCCTCCCTCTCCCTCTGTCATCTCACTGTGTGTGTGTCTATCTGTGTCAGCCTTCAGCCCGGGTTGAGACCGCTTCCTCAACGCGCACACACAGACAACAACACCAAAGTACTTAACAGGTCTTTAAAAGACCATTAACATATTATTGAGGCTTTGTTTGTTTTAGCGCCCCTGCTTCTCCACCCTGACAATCACTGCTTGCCCGGCCCCACAGAGCAGAGGCTTTGTTCTATTTCACCTCTTTGTGGCCTTGCATCTCCACTCTGCTCTGTGGGGGCCGGGGGAGCAGTGATTGTCAGAGTGGAGATGCAGGGGCGCTAACAGGTGAAATACAAAAAAGCCTCTGCTCTGTGGGGGCCGGGGGAGCAGTGATTGTCTGCAAGGTCTGCGCACCGCCAAGGAAGGCTTGCCGGGCCACCACCGGCCCGCGGGCCGTACTATGAGTACCCCTGCTCTAGATACACATATGCTATCTAAGAGTCAGATAGTAGCATGATCCAGGTATATGGACACATACAGTTTCTGTGTCACCCACCCAGGCTGTTGTCCTTCCACCCATCATTGCTTCATCATTCACCCAGCCATGCATCTCATATTCTTGCCTTCCCAGCTAGTCTTCAATCTCAATAAGTAAGGAATATATAAGAGCTTACCTCTGGCCGCCACCACCGTCTCAACTCTCACAGCCGCCGCCGCCGCCTCCTCCCCTGATGAATTGCCCTCCGCCTCCGTGTCGAGCACCACCACCACACTGGCCCCGCCACCAGATGTTCCACCTACAAAGTACATTTAAGAATCTTAGAATAAAGCACTCACTAGTCACTAGTATTTGGTCTAGGAATGAAGACATGTGAAAACAATGTAATTTGTGACTGTCTACGTTAAAGTTAAAAAAAATGTCCCTTTTTCCAGGGAAGGTTGTCTTGCTGCACTTTTTGGCACAACTGATGAAGGCTGATTTTTTAACACGCACCATTTTTCTCCACACAGACAGAAGATGGACTTCTAACAACAAGATCAAGTTGAAACCAGGTGAGAGCTCGGCTCGACCACAAGAAATGTCTTCAATTAATCGTCAGCACTAACCACTTTTCCATTATCAGTTAAACGTTTAGTTTTATTATGACTTCATTTTAATAAATGTGTTTACTTTTAATAAAGCTTTTAAATTTAAATACAATCTGTGTTTTTTGGTCCTCCAGACTAGAGTGACTGAGCGAAAGGTTTTGCAATTTTTGCAAGCATGAGTCCAGATAGAACACTTCAAAAGACATTATGGACAATCCCAGAGGACTGCACTAAGTTGATAGAGCTATTGCTGACTAGAATCATGGGAGTTTCGCCAACCGTGCAATCTTAGTTAGCTACACAGACAGACTAATAAGAATAATCTAGTAATACCACAGGGAGTCATAGTAGAGGCAGGATAAGAATTTAGATACAGTCTACAAGAAGAGCAAAGACAATTTTGAAAAAATTCAAATGAGGAACGCTAGGAAAAATAGGTACTAGTCTAAAATGAAAACTTACTGGGGCCAGCAGAGGAGCCCTCGCCTGCCCGATCCTGGCCCTGTTGAACAGCATCCGCCGCCTGCTGCTCCTGTGTCCTCCTCTCGCCCCTGGGGGGAGCTGACGTACAACATGAAAGAAAGAACAGAAAACATGGATGATTGTTGCTTGTCAATGTCAACCAAATCAAACATTTCAAAAGAACAATAACAAAATATTTCCGCGAAATTATATTGATTATGGTTACTTTTTATTTATTTGCGGACCTGTGACTTCGAAAGTCACGTAACTCACTAAACAAAGTACTGAAACGTTCACCTAGGACTGGCAGGCAGCAGTCCGCAGGCAAGACGCAAAGTGACAGACAAACTCCATTGTGATTTCAGTCAGATCAGTGACAACACTAACAGTTGCCTGCTACATTACCAGTCATTTAAATAGTCAAACTATCAATCCACCGCCACTATTTTTCTTATTGTCAGGGTTACAAAGGAAGGGGCAGATTTAAGCCCTTGCGGCTCTTTTGCGCCGTTCTTGCGTGACTTTTGTGACGCAGCAGCTAAACAAAAAAGGGCGCCATGGTGCGGCGTATAATATTATAACAACGTGACGCATTTGGGAGATGCATCCCGTTATAAAGCCCTGCGCCATCAGGGGGCGTTCCGGCGCAAGGGAGGGCATTCCTGCGCTGGAACACATCCTAATAGTGGCTGAGGGAAATCTACAAAATATCAATCAGTCACCTTTAGGACAATGATGCGTCACACAAACCCTGCACCTGCTTGAAGCAGACGTACGGCTTGACCCAGCATTGGGGAGATAGGGTACCCCAGAGCATTGATGGAGCTGCGCCATCGTTGCGACGCAACTCCAGCAGTAAAGCTTCGGTGACGTTTTGGGCCCATGGGGCGCCGCATTGCAAATACGGCGCACCATGTTTGGTGGTGGTAGCGGGCCGCACAATTAATGGCGCATCCCTGCTACTTTGCAGGGATGCGACGGTAATTGCAATTCTGCCCCTTAGGGGCATACTTACTTACGCGTTCTGGCGCATCTCCAGAGATGCGCCAGATCAAATGCGTCACGCAAAACTACCCTTGCGACACGGCAGATGTGCCTCATTTACAATGCGGCGCGCCCTGGCGCAAGGGTAGGCACTTGCGTGACGCATCTCGTCACGTAAGAGCGGCGCATCGCTGGAGTCACGTCGCCAACGCAATGCAACTCCAGTAATGCTCAGGGCCACCCAATACTTTACATGCTGTGTCAGTCCTTTCGCCTGCTTCGAGCAGACATAAGGAATTGAATTGACGTAGCAGCGTCGCAGAAGTGCCTGCGTTAAATCTTGTAGATTTCACGCAGGCAATTTTGCGAGGCGCACAGCCGCTGGACCGCCCACCCTGCGTACTAGGAACGCACCCATTGTGGTGCAGGCCCATGGCTTTATAACGTGACGCATCTCCCTAGATGCGTCATGCTGTAAATGACTTGCAGGGATGCGGCACGTTTACGCCGCTGTTGCGTCACGCAAGGCAACGTAAACGTGGCGCAAGGGGCTTGTAAATGTAATCTGCCCCCTAGTGTCTAGCATTACGCAGTTCTGTTAAGTACACTCATACATAATAGTTACTCAGGCCAATGAGACCACGAAATAGAAAACAAATAAGCATAGTAGCAACCCCACTGAGAAGGAGAGCAGTGCACCTGAAATGCACAGAAGATTTTGAAATATAATTTAACTACAATGTAATCGTCATCAGCGGCATTATTTGCTTGCTCCATGTAAAAAACAAATATTTGCAATACAACAACACAGAGCAGGAGAAAACATCATAGTAGTGAGTGATTAAATGCCAATGGCTACTACTACTCACCAAGCCCGGGGATCTCCAAGCCGAGCTGGTCCAGCAGGTCGCGCTCGCGGTCCAGGAGGTCCGTCCAGCGATGGGTGACCTGGCTGTAGGTGCGCTGGACCCCGTAGAGGTGGGATATGGCCCAGCACACCTTCTCCCACCGCTTCCGGCGCTCCCGCATGTTGTAGCCGCCGGCCGCGATCCTGCCGCCTCCCGCGATGGTCCTGGGCAGGCGGCGCTGGACGAAGTAGACCAGCGCGCCCACTTCCTCCGGGCTGAATATCTCCCGGCGCGTCACCTGCTCCCCCCTCGATCTCACGCCTGCTGTCCTGCCACTGGGTCCAGCACTACTCCCCGCCGCCGCTGCGGCCCTCAAGTGCCTGGGCAGCTTCACGGCGCCTGGCTTGACCATGGTCTGGGCAGGTAAGGTAGGAAGAAGTAGAAAATTAAGAAAGAATAGGATAGGGAAGAAGAAAAGAAAAGAGTTTACAAAAGTAGTTTAAAAGTAAAGAAAAATAGCAGAAAAGACAAAAATATACAGCTAGGAAAAGAGAGGGATAGATAAGAAGCAAAATCGTAAAAAAAAAACTGAAAACAAGCAAAGGATGGGAAAGATATCAAGAGGATTAAACACCATGCCCAGACACAGGAAATGAATGAAAAACAAGATGGCCGGCGCCCGTTTCCGAGCGCGAAAGTCAGTTCGCGCGAGATTTTCCTCGCGATCTCGTGCGAACCTCTAGATTTCCCGCGCGATCTCGTGCGAACCTCTACTCGCAATGCGCTTACTGCGCGAGATTATACATAGCGGGCGGAAACGGAAATACGTCACGCAAACAAAATGGCCGCGCCCGTACTCGACCTTGGGGTAAATTCGCGTGTTGCGCTGCAAGCGGCTCGCGAATACTGCAAAAAAACTCGCGAAACAACAAGCCGCAAAAAAATAAAATGCTCATTCGCACGAATTGGCGGCTTCCGCGGTCGGTTTCGCACGACGCCCGCCCCGCGAATAGCGCGAAAAAAACCGCAAAACGATTTCAGCAAAAGCAAAAGCAATGAGCAGGTGCAAAAGGTCAACCTCATGATTTGTAACGATTCTTTGTATTGCTTCCTGAGGGGGCCCTCCAGAATTCGGTTGCCTGCTTGCAACTATTGTGTGACCCTGCTCTGACCTTAACTGTATGCCACAAAGGTCCTGATTTACAGCTAAAGGAGCAGACAAGCAGGTGCCAGGCTGGAACTTTAAATTCTTTCAGTGACACATTAATTAGCCCCTAATTCATTATTGTCAGTTGGGGCAGGGCAGGTGTTGTAACTAATTTTGCAACAATGAAAGCACTTAGCAAGTGCAAAAGATCACTAATCAGGGCGCACTAAGGAAGCAGGTGCCAGCTAAAAAAATATTCTGTGACACATTAATCAGCCCCAAATTAATTCAGGTCACTTGAGGCAGGGAAGGTGTGCTTTGCTTTGCCGAAAATAATGTACACTGGACAACCAGAGGGTGTGGTGATGAAACAGAGGGTGGCATGGGTGGGCCAGAGGGTGGCATGAGTAGTCAGAGAGTGGCAGTGTTGACAGAGAGTGGCAGTGATGAAGAAGAGTGTCCCAAACAGGCTGGACATGTAGAAACAACAAGTTCGCAAAACTTGCGACCCGACAGGTAAGTTCGCAAATTGCGAAATTGTAAAAACCCTCGCGAACTGGCAGAAACACGGGCGAACACAAAAAAAAAAAAAAATCCGCAAATTCGCGGGAATTCGCGGATTTTGCGGATTGCGAATCCGCAAATCCGCAAAATTCGCGAACGCGAGATCCGCAAAATTCGCCCATGCTTACCCCCGCTACTGCTCCAGTTGTTGCCCCTGCCCATGCCCTGGTTGTCCGATTCCTCAGCCACTTGTTCCCAATGCCTGACTGTTCAGGCCACTGTACCAATGCAAGTCCACCCTTCTTTTCCTCTTGTTGCACCTTCCACTGGTCCTGAACCTGTCCAACCTAATATGCCTTCAACTCCTGTTTCAACCAACCCATTTCTTGTTGACAGTCATCTGACACCTTCCCTCAGTGCAGGGCTGTTGGCGAATGCCTGGTCAGTGGTCCGTGATTATATCCCTTATGTATCTCCGCATAGACCACCCACTCCCAGACGACGCACCTTGCGCAGACTGATAGGTAGTACACAGGAATAACTCGCTATCAGTCAACAAGCTCGTATGTGGATGGAAAATAACACTATGTACACCGCTCAGGATATATGGATGACAATGGATCAGTGGACACGCATTCAACAGATTGACATTTTTTGTGAAATGTGTGACATACTGATCCAAATGTGGGAGGATTTTGTAGAATCAGGTCCACCCCCAGGTCTGTCTGACCTTCGCCATAAGGTTGAAAAAGGGGATATTCAGGGCCCAGCACTATTATGCGATCTAATTACGTTAGTAGCCTACAGAGACTCCTTATCTGGTGTTATGTTAAATAAGGGTTTTCCAATGAGGGTGGTGCAGCCTGTTTGGAGCGACCGCGTTGTTGGCATAGATGGCAACCCTGACACACCGGCAGGTTTTAGACAAATGTGCGTCCATGTCCCTTGGAAAAGGTCTGACATCCTCCAACTTAAAAGCCAATTGCCTGACCCACGTAAAAATCCAGCAGGTTATTATAAGGAATTGACCACAATTATTTTACTGAGGTTCATGAGCCTGAAGAAGGGACGGGTATCCTGTCCCACTAGGATTGCCAAGGACAAGAGAAGGGACCCTTGCCTATTCCTGTTGACCAAAAGGGACCGTATGTTCATGTTACAACATTGGGCTCTACGGAAAAATTCTTGGTCGACACTGGTGCATCCAAAAGTTCTATTGCTAGGTCTAAAGTCCCTTGGGTCCCCTTGTCTGGCGTAAATAACATTTCTGTTGGGTTTTCTGGTACCCCAGTATTTAGCCCCATTTCACAACCACTGGAACCATCAATATGAGCCTACAAAGTAGATTCCCCTTTGGTTTTGACTTCCACATGTGGCAAACATTTGTTGGGTTTAGATCTATTAAAAAGATTACATGCAACCATATACTGTTCTCCTGATGGGGTTTACATCACTATGGGTCCCCCTACCACACACCCAGTATATTTAGCCTCCTCAGATCCCATTCCCCAGGAACTTCAGAATGTCCCTACTGCTCTTTGGGCCCAAGGTGATACTGATGTCGGCCTGTTGTCCATACCCCCCTTTCTGTTACACTGATGGAAAATGCTCGCCCTCCCCGACTTCCCCAATACAAAATACCCAAAGAAGAAGAAAGGGCATTATTCCAGATCATTTATGAACTTGTGGACTAGGGGGTGGTTGAAGAGACAAGAGGAAATGTGTGCAATAGCCACATTTTGCCTGTCCTAAAACGCGCCGATCCTTCCAAGCCCCCTGTTTATCGTTTTGTCATTGATTTGCGTGAGATAAACAAAATAGTAGTACTCCAGTTTCCCGTGGTCCCAGAGTAGGGACCTTTTTGGATTCTCATTGGCAGGACGAAGTTTCCGGTTCTGCAGAGCTCCACAAGGATACACAGAGAGCCCCTCAATTTACAGTCAGGCCCTCAAGGGCCAATTTGATTCCCTGACCCTACCCCAACGTAACGCAATACTCCAGTACGTTGATGATTTGCTTATAGTGGCAGACACCGAGGAGTTATGTAAAGAAGGTACAATGAAATTGCTCCTGCTTCTGGCTCAGTTCAATCACAAAGTTTCCCTCTCCAAACTCCAATATTGTCGACATGAGGTGACCTACTTAGGTCATCTCCTGTTGAAGGAGGGACGCCGCCTCACCCTCTGAACGAATACAAACAATCAGTAAGATGCCCCCCACCAAAAACGCAGAAAGAGGTACGTGCTTTTATTGGTATCACCTCCTACTGCCGCCAGTGGATACCCAATTTTTCTTTACTCGTTACCGCTTTATTGAGCCTCACACTTAAAGATGTTTCCCACCCACTCCCTTGGACAAATGAGTGCCAGCATGGGGCGTGGCTTAGGCGCGTAGCAGAATGGCTGCCTTCTAAGGGAGCTCTCCATGTCAGAATAATCACCTGACAAATACCATCCTCATAGCCCCCCCCTGCGTGTGGTGCGACTCCCCCAAAGCATGCGGGCTGACTAGGGGAGCAGGCTGGTGGAGTTTGGCGTCTTTTGCCCCGGGAGCTGCCCTGAAACTGGCCGAGTTCGGAACCGCAGGTGAAATGGAGCATGGCGCCGCTCCGATAGCCGTCCAGTGGGAGCAGTGGAGGCGGGCGCAGCGGCAGCCCGACAGGCGGACGGCCGAGGCTACGGAGGGAAACAGTAATCCTGTGGACGTGAGTGGAGCGCAACAGGACGTAGTGTGAGGCCTGGGTAATGAAGATGCGGCTGAGATAGAGATCACCCAGGAACACGAGTGCGGCGGGGACCCTTCGCTGGGAGTGAGGAGCGGCCTTTACTGGTGGCGGCGGCCACCTGGTGCAGGACTCAATGGGCTGCCTGCGGCGCATTCCAGCTGGCAAATACGAGTGCTGAGGGCTGCTGAGGAGAGGCAGACGTGGGCGGTTCGGCTGAGGTGCACGGAGACCAGGTGGGGCTGCCCCTGAGCAGTGAGTGCAGCGCTGGCAAGGGCCGGACCTGGTGGGCCTGGGCGGCGCTAGGCACGTGAGGTGCGGAACCCAATTGGGGTGTGGTGCCTTGTGTGGCTGCGCGGTGAGGCTGCGTTGGGTGGCGGCTTGAGCTGCGCTCCTCACCTGGACGGATGGGTCTCTGTGCTGTCCCTCGGCCCTGGGGGGGCTTCTGGGAGTCCTCTCTGCCCTACAACTGTCCATACACAGGGCATGTGGGGGTAGAGGGCCTCGGGGGCCGCTCAGGTGAGGGGGGAACAGCGGGGGAACTGTCCTGGGTGTGTGGCCGCGTGTTGTCCACACACCATTGGTCTATGGAGAGCTGCTGATGTCCATACCTGCTTGAGGGCTCAGTTAAAGGCACAGTACTTGAAGGACATTTGCGGAATGGCACGGACAAACAGAAGCGGGAACCCCTGAGCTGGCAGTGTGTGGAGACTGGAGCTCGCTGTGGGCAGAGGCAGTTGGTGCATTGGGTGCAGGCGCGGTGAAGAGGTGCTGGGCACCCCAGCGGCACAGAGGATCTTTGTGAGATCCAGAAAGGGTGGTTGTGCCTGCAACTACTTAGGCTGCAGCAGGACCTCATGTGGGTGCCTGACTTTAGGCTGTTCAACAATGGGCAAATCGGAACCGAAGGAGGCACAACAGGTCCAAAGCCGGCGCTGGCCAGAAATCCTGGTCAACCCCTTGCCACTTCAATAACCTTGAAGAGAAAACAACTTAAAACTAGCGTGATCTTGAGAAGGGAATCCCCCCTCTCACAGTTAGATACACTTTAGGGCGTGTAGACACATAGCCTGCACTACACACCCACTAGTTTTAATTACACACACCCTTTTTATCAGTCCTGAAGAAAGCCAGAATATTGATAAGGCACTGGCTGAAACATGTAGGCACTCTAAAGGACGTGGGAGGTCGTAACTCGCCTCTAACGTCCCACAGCCTTATTTTTAACCGCTGACGGAGGCCCAGATAATAAAGCGTCTTTACCCTCTGGGTACTGGGACCCCTGTCAAGCCGTTTTAATCTCACAATCTTATCATCCTTCACCGCACACACAGTGACATACCTGCTCCGCTGTAATCAGGCGTCGTAGCACACCCGGGACACGCTAGGTGTCACTGGGTGGGCCCGATGATGAAGCATGCCACCAACTAGGTTGGTGGGTGAGGGCTTTCTAAAGACACCCAGCAGGTGCCACCACCAATTGACAAAACTAAACTGAGTCACCATGATCTTTATAATATAAATATCATACCAACCCCATTCTTAGCTAGTCTCTTTTTGATTAATTGACAAATCGGAACCGAAACAGGCGAAACTGCGATTTGAAAATAAAAGGCTAACCCGAACTACAGATGGCTTGGGTGACCAGAGTGACTCCACCAATCCCTCGGGCCTCGCAGAGGGGGCAGAGGACGACACGAGATCCATCTTACTGGAATTGCGTCCAGGGATGAAAACTGTTGATAGTAAGATTGATGCACTGGCAACAGGACTTGATATGGTTAAAAAGAAAGCGGAAAAGCATGAACACAGGCTGGACGTTCTTGAGAACCGTGTGTTGGATGAGCATTATGCACAAGCGGAGGCGCACAAGCAGTTGCTTCAGGCGGAAAAGGTGTTGGAGGTGATAAGTGCCAAGAATGAAGATTTAGAAGCGCGCTCGCGAAGAAACAACATACGCATTCTTGGTCTATCGGAAACCACGCCCATAAACAAGATGGAGCCCTTCATAGATGGCCTGCTGCGCGAGCTTTTTGGGCCAGCCCTGTCGGTGGTGATGATAGTGGAGAGAGCGCACCACTCATTAGGGCCGCGACCCAAACCAGGTGCGCCTCCGCGACCAATCATTGCACGGCTGCTAAATTACGCCGACAGGGACGCCATTTGGAGAGAAGCCAGAGCCAAAGAGCGAGTGGTGTACAAGGGAGACAAGCTATCGTTCTTCCCTGATTATACACCCGCGGTGCAATCGGCGCGGAGAGAGTTTGTGCCGGTGAAAAAGTTATTGAGAGAGGCATCGGTGTCTTATGCTATGCTGTACCCGGCCACATTAAAGATAACCCATGAGGAACAATCACACTTTTTTACTGATGCGAAATCGGCGCTGAAGTTCATGAAACACATTTGCAAGGTGAAACCCAAGCAGAAATCAGTCGAAGTGACGATGTTGAAATCTGGGCTGGATGATACGGAGTAAGACTAAAGGGGTTGCAACGGAGATCTGCAGAGCTGCTTGGAAGTACCAGCCTGGTGACGGCATGGACAATGGCGGACTTGTCCGGCGGAGGGGCAGGGGGGGACGCAGATTCATCAGTTTTTGTATTGCTGTATTGCTCTTAGGGGGGAGTGTTGTATAAACGCTTGTTCCGTATTGCAGGAGTCATGCAGGGGGGTGAATAGTGATTCTGGCAACCGCACCGTGGTGCGTGTCCACGTGCCGAGCCACTCCCTTCCGTGGGTGTTCCCCATATGGTATTCAGGGTAACTAGGAGTAAGGGGTTGTGGGGAGGGGGGAGTATGGCCCGACCTGTTTGGGAGGTTGGAGTGGGAGGCGGGTGGGGGGGTAGATGGGAGAGGGATGTTGTTGGTTATTTTGTGTTGTGTTCTTTTTTGTAGACAATATATGTTTATTAGCTGTCAGTGCAGGAAAATGTCACCAACCTGTGTTGGTAGGCCTGGTGCCCCTCTAGTGCTGGATAGACTGTTATTGATCACAAGACTTGCACAGTTAGATGGCAGGTAGATGTAGACTGATAACCTGGAATGTGCGTGGCCTCAACTCTCCAATAAAAGTGAGGCAGGTAGTGGCATACCTGAATAGACATATGATACACATCGCTCTGCTCCAGGAAACACACCTGACTAAGCATACTGAGCGGGAGGTAGCAAGTAGATGGGCGGGCTTCCATCTGGCCGCATCATATTCATCTTATGCAAGAGGTGTATTGATCATGGTCAAAAAAGGGGTGGAGTTTACACCGCTACACACCTACACAGACGAAGATGGGAGATGTGCGATGGTATGTGGAAAGCTGCATGGTACACTGATTTCTATAGTCAATATGTATGGACCGATATTGGATGATCCGTCTTGTGTGGATAGCATATGTGGGAAGTTGTGTGAATGGCCAGACTCTCCTGTAATAGGGGGGGGGGGAATCTTAACACCTATCTGAATGTGACACTGGACAAATCTAGCCCCATCTCGCACCGGACCCCAAGGTGGCTAAGGGTGTAGAGCGAGCCATGGAGGAATTTGGGTTATATGATGTCTGGAGAGAACGGCACCCGCAGGTAAGGGACGGAGCACATGCAACACCAGTGTATGGCAGTTGGTCGCGGCTGGATTATTGGCTGATTGGGGGAGAGGTGATGGACTGGGTAGTAGAGGTGACACCTCTGGCTCGAACGCTATAGGACCATATCCTGGTGGCCTTGGAAGTGGTGTTTCCGTGGCGGTGAGGCGACCCTTTACATGGAGGTTGCGCTCTAAGGCGTTGCTTGACCCAATATACGAGACGACTGTGCGAGAGGCCATAGTGCAGTATTTTGCATTAAACAAAGGGACAGTGAAAGAGTCTTCTACATTGTGGGAGGCCTTTAAGGTTACTATCAGGGGGGTGTGCATAGGGACGGCAGCAGGCATCCTAAAGGACATACGTACACAGCTTCAGAATACAGAACGTAAATTGCACATTTTGGAGAGAGAGTACTCGGTTAAACCGGAGGCAGGAACATTAGCCCGTATACATGAGCTCATCAGGGACTTAGCTGACACGGAGATAAAGTATATCTCTAGAAGGCATGCAGCAAGAAGATACGGGGAGGTGGGCAGGCCAGGACACACACTAGAGATTAAAATTAGGGAGAGACTGGAACAGCCTCGGGTGGACAGGATAGTCGATGATCTGGGGGGGCGAGCATTTCAAGCTGGAGGACATTGTGGAACAGTTTTGTAGCTTTTATGCAGAGCTCTGTAAGTCGCGCAGCGACACATCGGATGAGGAATTTAAGGCGTACCTAGATAATATTGCCTGTGCCTGGCTATCCGATGTACAGAGAAAATATTTATGTTTGCCTATAGACGAACAAGACATTAAGATGGCGATAGCGGCATTATCCAATGGTAAGGCGCCTGGCCCAGATGGGCTTACAGTTGAATTTTATAAGAAATATGTTGACCTTCTCGCCCCATACCTATTGGAAATGTACGCTGAAGATTATGAGAGTGGTGTACTGCCGCCCTCCCTGAGAGAGGCCTTGGCCTTGGTTATCACTCTCCTTAAGAAAGATAAGCCACCGGAGAGATGCGAATCCTATCGCCCGCTGTTGCTCATTAATATTGACGCCAAGATATTGGCGAAGATCTTGTCAACCAAACTGCAGCCATTGCTACAGGGGCTGGTACTGCCTGATCAGGCAGGTTTTACCTCCATACAGATCCACCTCACACAACCTCCGCACGATTTTTTCAATGTTTCATGTTTTGGAACCCAGTCTGGAGGCAGCGGTGGTGCTATTCGATGCAGCTAAGGCGTTCGATTCAGTGGAATGGCACTATATGTATCGAGTGTTACGACGCATGGGCTTCCCCGCTCTTTATACAGTGGATAAAAGTACTGTACACGGTCCCGACTGCGAGGATACGGGTGGGAGGGCTGACAACTGAGTCGTTTTGCATTGAGAGGGGCACTAGGCAGGGCTGCCCGCTGTCGCTTAGCGCGTAAGCTGCCGTTATATGCATCACTCATGCATTTGGAGCATCATGCCGCTTTGTCGGTCACAATTTCGGGTCCCTCTATGAGACTATTGTGGGAAGCCGGAATCGTGAACATGCGAAATATTTATCCACAGGGGTCGATCATAGCGCCGGAGACGCTGCAATATTCAGTAACCAGTCACTTCTTTTTCGCTTTGCAGTGCATAGACTGCGGCACTCGGCCAGAACGCATTACATCACGTACCCGCAGGAACCCCCTGAGCTGTTATCACTGCAGTTTATGCTTTCCACTCCCACTAATATAAAGCTGGCGTCCAGATTGTATAGGATGATTAAGGATTAAACTGTTGAGGTGTTAGATAAAAGTTGAGAAAGGTGGAATGAATGTTTACCGAATCCCATCACAGAGGAGAACTGGAAGTATATTTGTGGCATGACAGGGAAACTTAGTATGAACGGTAACCTTCGGATCATACACTTTAAATATATACATCAAGAATATTATACCCCAGCGCGGGGTATAATATACTCGGTTTACGTGGGACTGCATGTTGTGATAGATGTGGATAGGATGGGGCAGATTTCATGCATTTGGCGTGGGGTTGTCGGACTGTGGGTGAGTTTTGGGGTGCAGTGGTGAGTAGTATACAGTAGATGGTTGCGGTGGATGTGCAATGCAAACTGCTGGTGGGTTTGCTTTGTTGTGTGCCACATGTTCGTGGATTGAGTAGCACCTTCATAAGATTAGCGTTATTGTTGGCAGCGCGCAGGGTGGCTATCACATGGGTTGGCAGATCTAAACCCACACTTAAGGCATGGCTGTCAGACTTAGTCTACTGTTGAGATAATCTTAATACATATGCGGAAGAGCTGCCGGTTAGATCAAGTCAGAGGGACATTTGGGAGCCTTTGCGATTGTACCTACTTAGTAAGGCGGTGTGATTCTTTCCATGTGTGAACGCTGGAAGGGGGGATGTGTACAGTTGAAGTGCCATTGCTGGGAGATGTACATGCTCGTGTCTGGGCCTACTGGAGGGGTGGCCGTTATTAGATGCACAGCTGTGGAATTTATATGTTTTGTCCTTTTTCTTTTGCCGTTGGTTGATTTCATGATTATGTTTTTATTGTATAGTTTAATGGTGCAAGGTTACTGTTCCCACTGCCGTTGCAAATATTTGAAGAGCTGCAGAGCTGGTATATAGATTGCTAAGCGTGACAGGTGGTTGGGTGGTGGCGGAACTATGTATGAATCAAGTCAAAACTCTATGCTTTATTTACTTTGAAATTTGTTTCATGTAATTGTATAATGCACATGACGTCAAGATGGAGTGTTATTTTATTTTGATTTTCTAAAAGCAAAAAAAAATAAAAAATGAGTGCCAGCATGCATTTGGAGAACTGAAAACATCCTAGTGTTCGACCCCGGTGCTAGGCAACCCTAGTTCTCAGAAACCCTTCACTCTTGTTGTACACAAGCATGATGTTTGTGCATTGTCAGTGCTAACACAGCGCATTGGTGACAGACAATGCCCCTGTGCATATTTTTCTGCAATTCTAGATCCCGTGGCCCGCGCACTACCCAGTTGCTTGAGAACAGCAGCTGCAGCTGCCATATCCATTCGCCAATCTGCTGGCCTGGTCCTTGATACTGCACTTACAGTTATGGTTCCTCACGCAGTTGACTCTTTATTAAATAGGACAAAAACTCAACACCTTACTAGTGCACGTTTGTCCGGATAGGAATCGACTCTCTTAGCCAGTTTATCACCATCCGCCGCTGCACTATGCTCAATCCAGCCACATTTCTACCCTTTCTTGATGATGACACTAATTCTGATCCACATGATTGTGTCCTCCGGACAGAGGAAGAGACTAAAGGCCATGTGGATTTGACTGACACACCGCCTACATGACCCTGATGGTACCCTGTATGTGGATGGTTCTTGCTTTAAACTTCCTGATGGTAGCACAACTGCTGCCTATGCTATCACCATGTTACAGACAGTAGTGGAGAGTGAAAGAATACCTTACCAATCAGCCCAGGCTGCCGAGTTAGTAGCACTAATAAGAGCCTGTGAACTGAGTACAGGGATGGCCGTCAACATCTACACTGACAGCCAATACGCCTTTGGAGTGGCCCATAATTTTGGGCGACTATGGGCTGAGAGGGGATGTTTTACTTCTCACGGTACTAAGATACAGCATGGTCATCTGGTCAGCAGGCTGTTAGAAGCATTGACTCTTCCTTCAAAGATAGCTGTGGTCAAATTTAGGACCCACAAGAAAGTAACTGATGACATAGGAAGGGGTAATGCATTTGCTGACCAGACTGAAAAGGTGACAGCTAAAGAGGTCTCTGCCCGTATGTATGAAGCTGGCCCCTCAAACTGGGTACCGGAGAAAGGGATGCACGAGGACACTATTGAGAATGTGAAGGAAATACAGGCAGAGGCGACTAGAGAGGAAAAGGCTCTCTGGGAAGAGCAAACAAGCCTATCAAATGAGAATGGCTGTTGGACGGATCTGTCCGAACAACAGCGATGGTTATTACCCGATGCCTATGTTTTGCCAGTGGTCACTATGGCTCATGGCCCAGCTCACATTAGTGCAAAAGGTATTTGCAAATTGCTTGCTCCGGTATGGCAAAACAAACACATCCCAAAATATGCTGAGAGGTTAGTCAGGAATTGCATGATTTGTTTGATGCATAACCCGGGAAAAGGCACACCAACACCTGCTGGGAATTTTACACCCCCATCTTACCCCTTCGAAGTGCTCCAAATAGATTACATACAGATAGAAAGATGCAACAATCTCCAATATGTCCTGGTAGTTGTGTGTGCCTTTAGTAAGTGGATCGAAGCCTACCCCCTTAAGGACAACACTGCTATAAGCACTGCCAAAATACTGTTTACTGAATTTTTTCCCAGATTTGGGATGCCCAAAATTATCTGGAGCGACAACGGAAGACAATTTACAGGGGAAATAATGAAGAAAGTTTGTGTAGGGATGGGGAATCAGACAGAAATTCCATGCCGCCAATCACCCCCAGTCGATTCAGAAAAGGGGGTGGTGATGAACAGAGTGTCTGAATTAAGCAGACCACTCTTACCCAGTCCGAAGATCAGGGCTTGATCCATCACCGTTATTTATCTCACTGCACCATCCCAGCTCAGAACCTGGCTATATGCAAATCAGTCTGTCCCTGGCCCAGTGCATCATGGGAACAGGGCAGACTAAACTACCAAGCCAATTCTTCACCAGAAAGGAGACAAGCTACCGGGGACCGGTTTCTGGCATTTCAGCCTTCTTCGGCCCGGCTTGCTTGAATCCTGATGGTGCAGTGAGAAAGGGACTCATGTCTGAGTATACCCTGCCACACCTATAGTGGCCAAAAACGATTCAGAAAAGGGGGTGGTGATGAACAGAGTGTCTGAATTAAGCAGACCACTCTTACCCAGTCCAAAGATCAGGGCTTGATCCATCACCGTTATTTATCTCACTGCACCATCCCAGCTCAGAACCTGGCTATATGCAAATCAGTCTGTCCCTGGCCCAGTGCATCATGGGAACAGGGCAGACTAAACTACCAAGCCAATTCTTCACCAGAAAGGAGACAAGCTACCGGGGACCGGTTTCTGGCATTTCAGCCTTCTTCGGCCCGGCTTGCTTGAATCCTGATGGTGCAGTGAGAAAGGGACACATGTCTGAGTATACCCTGCCACACCTATAGTGGCCAAAAACGATTCAGAAAAGGGGGTGGTGATGAACAGAGTGTCTGAATTAAGCAGACCACTCTTACCCAGTCCAAAGATCAGGGCTTGATCCATCACCGTTATTTATCTCACTGCACCATCCCAGCTCAGAACCTGGCTATATGCAAATCAGTCTGTCCCTGGCCCAGTGCATCATGGGAACAGGGCAGACTAAACTACCAAGCCAATTCTTCACCAGAAAGGAGACAAGCTACCGGGGACCGGTTTCTGGCATTTCAGCCTTCTTCGGCCCGGCTTGCTTGAATCCTGATGGTGCAGTGAGAAAGGGACTCATGTCTGAGTATACCCTGCCACACCTATAGTGGCCAAAAACGATTCAGAAAAGGGGGTGAGTCCCTTGCGTGGCAGGGTATACTCAGACATGCGTCCCTTTCTCACTGCACCATCAGGATTCAAGCAAGCCGGGCCGAAGAAGGCTGAAATGCCAGAAACCGGTCCCCGGAAGCTTGTTTCCTTCCCAGTGTAAGAAATGGCTTGGTAGTTTGGTTTGCCCTGTTCCCATCATGCACTGGGACAGGAACAGACTAATGTGCATATAGCCAGGTTCTGAGCTGGGATGGTGCAGTGAGCTAAAAAACGGTGTTGGATCTAGCCCTGATCTCTTGACTGGGTGTGAGTATTCTGCTTAATTCAGAAACTCTGTCCATCACCACCCCTTGTTGTTAAATATTTTGTCCACTCTAAGCGTGGAAGGGTATACTCAGATGTGAGTCCCTTGCTCATTGCACCATCAGGATTCAAGCAAGCCGGGCCGACGACGGCTGAAATGCCAGAAACCGGTCCCCGGAAGCTTGTTTCCTTCCCAGTGTAAGAATTGGCTTGGTAGTTTGGTTTGCCCTGTTCCCATCATGCACTGGGACAGGAACAGACTAATTTGCATATAGCCAGGTTCTGAGCTGGGATGGTGCAGTGAGCTAAAAAACGGTGTTGGATCTAGCCCTGATCTCTTGACTGGGTGTGAGTATTCTGCTTAATTCAGAAACTCTGTCCATCACCACCCCTTGTTGTTAAATATTTTGTCCACCCTAAGCGTGGAAGGGTATACTCAGATGTGAGTCCCTTGCTCATTGGACCATCAGGATTCAAGCAAGCCGGGCAGACGACGGCTGAAATGCCAGAAAACGGTCCCCGGAAGCTTGTTTCCTTCCCAGTGTAAGAATTGGCTTGGTAGTTTGGTTTGCCCTGTTCCCATCATGCACTGGGACAGGAACAGACTAATTTGCATATAGCCAGGTTCTGAGCTGGGATGGTGCAGTGAGCTAAAAAACGGTGTTGGATCTAGCCCTGATCTCGTGACTGGGTGTGAGTATTCTGCTTAATTCAGAAACTCTGTCCATCACCACCCCTTGTTGTTAAATAATCACCCCCAGTCAGCAGGTTTGGTTGAGCGCCACAATGGAACTCTGAAATTAAAAATGGCAAAGATCCAGGCTGACACAGGACTGTCTTGGCTGGACGCCCTGCCCCTTGCCCTCCTATCAACTAGAGCCACGGCACATTCTCGTACCGGACTATCTCTGTACGAAATATTGTTTGGTCGGCCAGCAAATATTTGGGGACTACCCCACCCAAAGAAGTACTCTGACATTGAATACCCATTGTTGATTGATTATTTACATGAATTGACCACTAACCTACGTCTTAATCATAGTCAGGTACAAGATATCCTGCCACCCAAACCCGAGGGCCCTGGTCACACCATCCAGCCAGGCGACTGGGTCTGCATCCGCAATTTCCAGAGAACAAAGAACTTGGAGCCGAGGAGGAAGCTGCCCCAGCAAGTGTTGCTGGCTACCAGGTCTGCAGTGAAGGTGGCAGGAAGAAAAAACTGGGTTCACGGAGTGCACTGCAAAAAGGTGCCTCTACCATTACCATACGACCAGTGGGTCAAGGAAGGCCTGGGAGACGACGAATGTGAGAAAGTCCCGTGCTTTGTACCCTTCAATGACGCCAACATTGCCTGGGCTTCATCTGAACGAGAGGACAACAACATCCTGCAATCTGCCGTTTCTCTGCATCTGAGGTTGCGGGACACTCTATAGCCAGAGCCTTTGTTTCCTGATCAAACAATGCCCAGGTCCACCCGGTACAACCTCCGACCCAGAAAAAAGGACTAAAGAGACAAAGGTCTCTGCCCTCTGCTTGACATGGTCTGACAAATCGCTGCAGGGCTGTGATAAACCGGCGCATTTTGGCCGGAGCCAGTACAGCGGACAGGAACGTGCCAATAGGACCGCCGGAATCACTGACCGGTGAAGCAACCACCAATCACAGGCAAAAACTAGGGAAGACCAAGTGAAGCAGACGATGAACAAAATGAACACTGAAAGCTTGAAGAGCAAAGAAATAAAGAAACAAGTGTACATAAAGACAATACGTGGCCGGTACTCGATCTGTCTAATCGTACTAATGACTATTTCACAGGGACTGGCCTGCCTTGAATGGGTAATACACGCTGCCCTTGCAGCACCTCTACAGAATCGCCTCATCAACATATGTCATTACCCACCCATGAGAAGAACAGAAGGACAGGTTTCTTTAACAACACTTTCATTCAAATGTTACACCAGCACCAGCTTGTGGTGAACACAACAAACTGTTGGGTATGTGGGTTGCTGCCCCATACTGCAAGCACTGGGATGTCCCTGATTCCTGCTCCTTTTTCTCAAGCTGGTTCGGCCTACGGCTGGTACACTGTGTTCTTTGATGCATTCTATTCAGGTGTCACATCCACACGATCCCTGGGGAAGATCAGTAGCAGACAAGCATTCCGCCACATCATGGCTGCCGAGTGACCAAGCATGGATAAAGATTCAGCAGAAAAGAATGAATATGAGAATAATCATGGGTCTTTTTATCCATCGAACATCTACAAAGGTGGGGGAAAGAAAAGACTGCCACCTCTCAGGGATCTCCCAGTCTACCCACATCCCGGAAAATACTGCATGAAAAGCAATGGAACAGTATTGGTGGGGCAAAGTGACTGCGCCAACACGCTCCAGCTCAATGGTTCGACTCTCCCAGCTCTGGTGTCTTCAGTGAATATCTATTTTGTGTGTGGGAACAAGGCCTACACCTGGCTGCCCAAGTCTTGGGCAGGCACCTGTTGCATTGCTTGGTTGCTTCCCCCCACCTACACAGCCGATGCAAAACACCACAACCAGAAGAGAGGTGTGGTTGATACTGAAGACACAGCTGGCCAAGAATTCGGTGAATTTGCTAAAGGGTTCCTTCCCTTTTGGGTCCCTATGGTCAATAGTCGCAGTCTCTGACATCTCACCAGGGTGGTTGAGGCCACCATCAACACGACTGCCGGTGCCCTCAGTAACATCAAGGCTGAACTTCAAGCAGACCACCTCATGACTTTACAGAACAGAATGGTGCTTGATATAATACTGGCGGATCGTGGAGGAGTCTGCACATTGATCAAAACAAGTTGCTGTATTTACATTCCTGATAATGCACCAACAGTTTATCAAGCAATCTAGAAGCTCCATAAGATTGCTTCCGACATCCATCAGGATGAGGGTTCATGGTCCCTAAAATGCTGGTTTTGGAGCATGGTATCTCAGTGGGGATGGAAGATAATAATTTTCATTGCCATCAATGCAGCCGCATTGTTCTCCTGCTGCCTCTGGGTTCAATGCATGCCCGCGCTGTGTGGGCTCTGTGCCACCTCTTTGGCACACAAACAAGTGAATTCACACGATCACAATGCCATGATGATGGTCGAGAAAGAGGTCCAGGAGATGATGGACATTTACCTAGATGACGACTGATTGTTGCCTCTGCATGGCAAAAGGAGGGACTGTTGAACTGTAATTAAAATCACTCAAGAGGCTCCATTTTGTGTTGCCATGCTCTCGGCAACCTGGTGAAGAATTGCTTTCCACGTCCCTGTTGAAACTTGCACAACGACTCCTTCTTCCTTGTGGTCGAGCCAATTCCGAGAAGCTGCCTGTGTGCTTCACCCCCCGAGTTGTGCCAGAGACTTAGCCGCATCCTGTCCATTGTCGGTAAGTCAGGCTGTCACGACCAAGTCCTGTGCCCCGTGACCACACCATCTGGTCAAGGAAGCACGAGGCTGCACCCTGTGACCACACAACTGAGCAAGGAAGCACGAGGCTGTGTACATTGTGCAATCAGAGACAGATGTTCCCTGGCCACGATTGCACCACAAGACTGATGAAGAACTTGTCAGATGAGGAACTTATCAAAATGTGGAACTATGTATTGTGCAAAAAGCCGGTTCTACACACAGTGCTCGAAAAATCAGAAAAATGGTACCAGTCCTGCAGGTCTAGTACCTTAAAAAATCTCCTGGACCTAACAGTAACCTACTTGACCTCCTTCTCTGAAAGAGGAGTGAATGTGACAAGATTTAAAGGCATATTTAATGCTCATTTGCCCTGTGAGCAATAAAAAGCCCTTTAAATCTTGTGATCTTGTCACATTTGCTCCGTTTTCAAAGACGGAGGACAAAAGTTAGTATGTTTTCCTACTCGACAGAAAGGGCGAGTAGGACCTAAAAATAGCTCGACCTCATAAAATTTACCTCGCAAATGCGAGCAGTCGAGTGGATTTGTCGAGCCCTGTACCATATCTTGTTTTATCTTTAGTCCTTTATTCTTCGAGAACTCCGTTCTATTTTTCCTTGTGGGGTTTCTGGGATTAATAAAAGAGTTCAATTTATTGCAAAGTGGATTGTGATCACAAGCACAATTGCTAAACATAGCAAAATCTATAAGGTAAGGGGATAACTCTGATAATAAAATAATACAATCAATAGTACTCTCAACATGGTTACCAAGGAAAGTCGGGAAACGGATATTCTCTACACAGCAAATGTCATTTGAAAAATTTAGATTATGCTTCATCATTAATTCTTTTAGTACTTTACCATAAACAGAATGCTTAAAATGAATAACATTATCATTACTTGACTAGCTAATGTCACATACCTGTGTGTCAGCATATTGACATGATACAATATTGAAATCCCCAGCTCAAATTATATATACGCAAATCAATCTTGACCCTGTTCCCCATGGGAAGAGTCCAGCCTGACCTGCCATACCAGGTCCTCCCTGGACTAAAAACAAGCATCCTGTGACCGGTTTTGGGGCATCACCCCTTATCAGCCAGGCTAGCTTGACTCCAGTGGCATGGAGAGCACAGGATCCACATCTGGGTATACCCGGCGCACTTAGGGCAATAAAGCAAAAGACACATAGATGATGGACGGAAGGCAGAGCACATCAAACATTCACCCCCAGTCAATACAGCTGCGTCAAATCCATTGTTCCTTTGCTCACCATGCCACGAAAGTTAGACCCAGCCATATGCAAATCAGTCTTGAGCCTGTGCCTCATGGGAACAGTCCAGAGAGAACTACCAAGCCAGGTCCTTCTTGGAATGGAAACAAGCATCCTGGGACCGGTTTCGGGGCAACACCCTGCATCAGCCAGGAAAGCTGCTTTGCATATGGCTGGGTCTAAACTGGGGTAGAATAGTGAGAAAAGGAACAATGGACTAACCGTCTCTCACAGAATGCTCTGCCCGTATGTCTGTAGCAAAACTGCGGGTGCAGGTGTTGAGAAGCAAAAATGATGGTGCAGTGAGGGAAGGGGCACGGAGGGCATAGGGAAGCAAACAATAGACAGAGAAATGTGGCGGGCAGGGGGAGAAAAGCAAATGAGCGAGAGCAACGTTAAACTGGGAGTGAAAGCACACCCTTTACAAGAAATCTGAGCAGAGGAGCAAAGTGCAGCGAGCTACCACTTTGGAACTGGAGAACTGCTCAGTAAAGCGCTCCAATACTTTCCGGTTGGGTTTACGCTTGTGATTGGGGGAGAGTGTGTCCAAAGAGTAATTTCCAGATAGAGTTTCTTTCTTTGTTGGATCCATTTCACAGAGGGACAAATTGAGAAAAACATCTTGCTTAATTTTTGTCTTGCATCTGTACCTTTTTAATGTGCATTGTATCATTAAAGGACCTGTTTTAGTTGGAAAATAAAAACAAACTTTTATTTATATGACTTCCCTCTGCTATTGGATCATTCTTATTGTTATATGTCGTCATTTGACTGACTTTCATGGTTATATTCTTGTATCCGAATAAAGATTTTGACTCTGAATCTGAGAAAAAAGGGTAGGAGCCCTTTGTTGAAGTCATGTTTGGTAGCAAGTGAGCAGAGGAGCAAACCTAAAGCATATTCATGTTTAACAAAGATGTTCGTTCAGAAAATAAACATACCAGATCTTGTGGAATTTACATCACACACCTTTGACCTCCCTAGCGGCATCACTGAGTTGCCCCTTTCTGTCTCCCATAGCCCCTGAAGAGCTCCCAATTTTCTATGAGTTAAACAAGTCGATGGTCACAACTGCACATGAGACCCTCCTGCAGTAAGAGAAACTCATTAAAGAAAATAGTGCTTACAGACTAAAGAAGACGTACTGTGTTGTCATGGGAGGTTACAAATGAAGACAAAGTGGTACTAAGGAGTGACTAACAAGCCTAATAACGAATCAGAAGCCAGCATTTACGACGTGCAAGACACAAGCCAATGACAAACTTGTGCAGAGAGTGGGGGGGCTTCAAGTACGTACTCCAATACAGCATTCCTCACAGAGAAGCACATGCGCTGCTCAGGCTTGACCTAAAAATGGCTGAGGTACAAATCTGGCAGCTTCGACCTGCTCACTCCCTCTTTAAGCCACTTTTAGAGTTCCTATGTGATCTGTGCTAAGAACTGCAAATAAAATTGCTAATAAAATGTTTCAGAAAAACATAATGTTCTGGAATCATTCTTGGGGCCTGACTCCTTACACCCCCTCCTTGTCCTTGACCCTTTCCCTCCTCCCCCCCCCCCCCCCAACTGATAATGCTGAGCAGATTACCTCTACTGCTTCCTGGTGGTAAGTTCCCTCTCTATACATACTTACATAACTACTATAGGTATCTCGGTTGTGTGATGGTTTCCCTACTACATACACGTGAAAGTGGCCACAGAGGACCACAGTGAGGAACGTATTCTAGCAGCCACCAGACCCCCTTCCCCCCATTGTAGTGAATGTCACTACAGCACCTCCCTTTCTAGGCGCCTTCTCCTACACTTCAACGAGAGTGCTGTGGCGAAAAACAAGTGTTCTGATGCACACAGTAGTATATCTGTTTCTTCTACCTACTTCCCCATGCCCCGCCAGGCGTCTCCCTCACAAGGACCTAGTTTCACTTTTCTTGCTCTCTCCAGTCCAGCATAAGGAGCTCATGGCCATCGGTGCTTCAGCCATACGTCAACCAAAACAGGTGACACATCTTTCCAGGCCTGGAAATGTCTCGGTGGGCACGGGGTGGCATACTGCTGAGCGCAGTAGAAAGCCTCCATCTCTACTGGGGCCTCGCATGCAGCATGTCCTTTGGTAATCCGTTCAGGAACTCAGGGAATGGAAACTATCCTTCCCTCGGCATGTGATCGTGTGTTGCTAACACAATGGCATCTGCATAATGCCATCACACTTTGGTTTACTGTCTAGTGGCACGCAATGCCAATCCATGATTGTCACCTACACAATGTCAGCACCCAACTATTCATGCTCACGTCCCTGCACGTGACCTCATGTTGTGCTCAGTCTTAACGTCACCTGACAACATGCTACAAACACAATGCCACCTGCGCTGCTTGCGTCTCTCAGAACTCAGCTCCTCATGCCTCATGTCCACAGCATGTTGACACTGTGCACCATGATAGGTGCACAGTGTCAACACCAGACTGCTGCAAGTCCCATCACTTGAGATTCATGCCACGTATGCAATGCCAGCACCTCCTCCTGCCCATGTGATAAATTATTCTGGAGCCGGGCACTGAGATGAATAAGCTTTATTTCCAAATAACTTCACCCACGACGGGCAGAGACCGGCCGGCTAAGATCCCATCCTCGTCGCCAAATGTGATAAATTACACTTGAGACCGGCAGTGAAATGAATAAGCTTTTTACAAAATAACTTCTTCCAAGACGGGCAGCGACCAGCCGGCTTAGATCCCAGAAAAAACTGACACTGTCAGTTGGAATCTTTGTGCACTGATCCATGCCAGCGCGGGCCAGGTGAAACAACTCATATTTGAAATGCACAAGCCCACGAGCAGCTCCATGTTCTGCACACAATCTCAGTGTCAACTGACAACATTCCATACACACAATTACACCTATGTGGAAATTGAAGAAATTGATGTACATAAACAGCGTTCATTTCCCTTTTTCCCACTCCTCTCCCCGTGAGCACCATGAATACCGTAAATTATTGACCGCATCACTCTGCCAGTAAGAGCCCGTACCCATATGTACATGACAGCCATTCTGGGCACCCTGGCCCTTTTTGCCCGCTCATTAGAATCACCGGCTTCCCTTCTGCGCGTATCTGAACCCCCCCCCCCCCTCTCTCATGCACAGACCATGAAACCCTCTCCCTCTGCGCGACCCTGCCCTGAAAGGCGACCCTCCTGCTTGACCCACGCAAACCCCCCCATTCCCTCTTGAAGAGGCATCCTTCGCCTTAGCTGACATAGCCCTCCCCAGCTGCACCTGACTGCCCCCGCTCTCTCATGTACGGGTCATAAGATCTCTCTCCCTCTATGCGACTCTGTCTCTGCGTTCACCCTGGCTCCCCCTCCCTTCTCCTCACACGGGCAAACCATAAACCTTCTTCCCCTGCAAAACCCTGTCCTTGGGAGTCACGGCCGCGCCTGACCAGCACCTCCTTTCCTTCCATGAATGCCCCTCTGTTGACAAGCCTTCCCTCCGCGCTCGATTGTCCACGCGGCATGAATACCACTCCTTTGATGACCCCTTCCCCCGAGTCCGACTGACCACACATGTCCGAGGCCATCGCCTAAGCCAGGAGATACCATTTACTGCCCTTTATTGTATGAAGTCACTCCTCTTCAAAGGACCCACTATTGATCCTGGCCACCCCACCCCCTGGGCTATGATCAGGCGCACCCATCCTAAACAGTTGACGGAACACTCAGCTGCGTGATTGCCCTCCCCTCTTATCAGCAGGTCAAGGGTCCCTATTGTGAACACGTGTGGGGTAGGATTGACACGAGGATTATGGGGATGTCTTTTCCTTGTTCCACAATATCGTGATTGTGATACCAAGTGTTTTGTAAAGTATAAAAGACTGAGTCTCAGCTCACTTGTTAGAGCACCTCCCGAAAGACACCGTGTTTCGTGTCCGAAATGACAGGCTCTCCTCATGAGAAATAAAACTCTGTTCTTGTGATTCCTGCTCCCAGCGCCCGTCTCTTTATTTGGTAACTATCAGAATGGGAACTGAGAGGCGACTTGCGCCAGCAGCCTGGGCATCGATACTAGTCTGGGTTCACCTTTTACAATTGGCGTCCCAACGCGGGGTCCATCAGTGACATAAGGTCCAGTAAGAGAGATCCAGACGATGAGGTGAACATCTAAATGATCGGAGTATACCTGCCTTGAGAGGGCCCTCGTCCGGTTGCCGATTGAATGAACTTCACCGATTCTGAACGGACCTCTCTCGAGTGACCTATTGTCCTGACTGGAATCCCACAGGAATGCTACACGGAGTAAGAGAACGATCGGGCGCTGGAGGAGGAACACGAAGAACTATCCGTATGGTCCGGTCCGGGTAAGATTAAGTAGGGTGTTTTTACGCCTGATTGGTAGGGTGGTTCTATCCACCTGATTGATTGATTGATTGTATTGGAATCGGTATTTGTATACTGATATTGTTGGTATTGGTTCATTTAGCTTTGGATGCTACTTGAAATATTGGTTCTCTTATTGAGAACGAGACATTCTCTGTTTGCAAACAGCGGCGAATAGGAACGTCGTCCCTCTTTGCAGATAGAGAAGGGTAGGTAATGCAGACTTTTGTCCCCGTTGTAATCCGTCATGCCTACTTTTCTCCCCACTGATTGTTTGGAATCGATTAATAATCGATTGTTGCTCTTTGAGATCTTCCCTGTCTACAAACAGAGACAAATAGAAATATTCTGTCTTCCTTTCTGGATAGCGAAGGGCAGGTAATGCAGACGTTTGTCCCCGTTGTAATCCGTCATGCCTGTTTTTCTCCCCACTGATTGATTGGTTGCCTGGACATTGTTGTTCCAGGGATTGTTTCGTTTGAGGTATTTTCTATTTGCAAACAACGTGGAATAGAAATATTCTGTCTAGTCTTTGCAAGTAGTAAAGGGTAGGTTATGCCCCTTTGTGAATTCGTCAGTCCTACCCACTCCCCACTGATTGGTTATTTGGGGGGTAGCTCGCATGGTCCGCCCAGGAGACTACCCTTATGGAGGACATATGCTCCCCACTCATGGGCCATTTAGTAGAAATAGACCGTCTGGTCCATCCAGGAGGCTACCCTAGTAAGTGGAAGTACATCGTTTGGTCTGTCCAGGATGATACCCTAATGAAGGAATATATGTCCCCCTTTTGATCGATAATCTAGTTCCACCCCGGACCATTTATTGGAGGTAACTCGTCTGGTCCGTCCAGGAGTGCCCCCTAATGAAAAGGACACATAAAAATACGAAGTGATCACCGTTCCCTACTAACAAGAAAACTTTAGCTCGAAACACGCTAAAGAAACGAAGGAAAAATAAAAAGAAGTCGGGCTAAGTCAGTAACACCCTGATGAGCTTTCGACTTCACTAAAAATAAGAAACATTAGGAACAATTCGTAATAAGAAATATAAAATGGCGAAAAATTTGACAGCAGGACAGCCCTGAGGTAGCTAGGTTACGCTGCCTACTCCTGCTCCAAACATGTCTGCCTCATTGCCCACCACGCCCAAATAACGGTCACATGAAATAGAAACAATTCAATAGGTACCTACCCCCATTCCGGAAACTCCCGAAGTGCCACAAGTCCGCGGTTACGCCCATCCGGAAGGCGAGGCCTCGAGGCATGCGGGGCTCGCCTGGCCGCAGTCAGAAGGAGAGGCTGTTGGGCAGACGGCCCAGAAAACAGTGATGGCCTCTCCTTCTTTCCTCTTCTACTGCCCTGCAGGCCACGGGGGGGGGCTGTCTTGCCTCAGCCACCGACCACCCCCCCCTCTCTTTCTCCCGCCTGATCCGGCCCGCAAAGAAGGCCGAAGCCGAAGCAAGGACAGCGGCGCTTACAGGTAGTCCCGCCACATTTCAAATGCCTGGACAATTGAAGGTAGTCCCGCCACATGTCGACGCCTGGACAATTGCAGGTAGTCCCGCCACATGTCAATGCCTGGATAGTTACAGGTAGTTCCGCCACATGTCAAAGGGAGGGGGGGGGCTGTCTTGCCTCAGCCGCCGACCACCCCCCCCCATCTTCAATAGCCGGCATGGCCAATACCGAAGCGGCGGAGCCGAGGAACGGCGCGGGGTCGCTGGAAGGGGGAGGCGGCGCGAACGAGCCTCCCCCACCTCCCTTCAGGTGGAGGCTTCCAGCGACACCCCAACGCTCTTGCTTAAAGAGGGTCCACATCGAAAAGCGGTCTTTTGCCCGGGACGGGCACACGCCCCATGCCTCCTCTCCTCAACTTTGAAGATTCTATGAGAGCCGGGGGGCGCCCCGACCCCTCCGCATGGGTGCCCCCGTCCCCCTCACTGGAACCGCGACATCGGCGCACTCCTGCCGGCGCCAGCCTCAGTTTAGAAATGGCTAAAACACCGCCAAGGTACAGACTTGTTCAGTTCCGGTGGAACACCAGAGTGACCCGGTAGAAAAATTGTTGCCGCCCTCCCCACTCTTTGACTAATGGTCCATATCGTTAGACTGTTACCACATTGCACAAAAACTTTATGAACTGCCAACGGAAGGTTCTGGTCCAACCATGAGTCATTGGAGACATTCTGACTATACCGGAACCTGCCTGACCTCGCCCAAAATGGCGCCGATGCACGAAACAAAACTTTCAAACTCCCTGTTCACCCGGATTGCTCGAATCTTGATGCTCTGAGATACGTGTGCGTTTTTTGGACAATGAAAGTCGATAAGATGGATAGTGATTATGTGCTTAGAGAAGAGAGCAATATAGATATTGATCATATGTTTGGACACTGAACTGACTTAGGGTGGGTACCAATTATGATATGGAAAATGAATTGGTGTAATTCAGATAATGAATGAGCATTTGGATAATGAACTAATGAATCAATTGAAAAACTGAATTCTTGACATGCATCATGCTTGCTTTGTAGGGAAGTTTGATACGATTTTATTGCACTGCTGCACTTTATGCCATGAACTGCCACCAACTTTGTTCTTCCTATGTACAGTTCCAATCTGCTCCGTGGCCGGTCCACTGGGTTGAGGCCTGTATTTATACATCAACACTTTTTATTAAAGGTATTTTGAAAAAGAAAGCATAGTTGTAGCGGTTGCATTAATGAGTTTTGGATGTTTTTCTACTGTGAGCTAAGAATAAGTATGATGAAAGCTGAAGGTTAAAAGAGGACCAGATATTTAGCAAGCTACATTATGTGTCACAGGCAACTGGAAAAATGTTTTAGACGCACTTAAAACGACACCACAGAAATGCCACCTGACCGCCACCCTTACACCCAACAAAAGGGGTTGCGACCAAGTAACTCATGTAGATACGCAGATCGTCAATGATTATCTATCTGACCTTACTGGTCCCTCTGGGCTTAAATGCTGAGATGGTAAAGAAATGCATTACTTGGAGATAGGTTGAGTATGTGGTAGGTAAAAACATTTTCGGATTTATGCGCGCTGATGTATTTTGAATGCTGCACCCCCCCCCCCCCCCCCCTCCCCCTTCTTCTCCTCCCTTCTGCAGGTCCCATCGGAACATCGGCTGAAGTATGGAAAAGCGACGATCGAGCGACCGACAAAAGGAGAAAAAGGGGATCTGAGCATAGTACTTGTGCTAACAAACTTTGACAGACATAGACGTAGATATGACTGTTCCGCCGTTAGAGCCTGACGACTGGGAGGATGGACTGACATAGAAACTTGACGGGTACTGTATGACGGAAATTGACTCGAAATTAGCACGCTAGATAAACGCGATTATGACGTTTAATTAGATAGGGAAAGGACTAGGGAAAGTCCTGAGGTAAGGGTACCCAGGCACCACCCGTCTGGGGAGTTAGAAATGTTGCTGATGTTCAAAATGCACTGCCCCCTTTCTCACACTCTTATAGATATAGCCAAGCTGCCCGGCTGTTCTCCCGATCAATACTTGCCGTTGCCTCAGCCTGGAGAACTTCCCACCAAAGGAAGAAACTGAAAAATGGTTTAAGATCCAACCATGGGTAAATAAGCGCGACCAGGATAATTTCTGATCGACTAACCGAGGTGTAAGTATTGGCAATTGAGAACGCTCGCAGAGATAACAAACGAAAAGGGAAAAAGAGGGAAGGGTAGAAAGAGCTAAGCAAGTAAATAAATAGGATAGTAAAGATACGTAGGATATAATATGGATTTTGTTGGCCAACTATTGTTTTCTGTTTGTCGTGAATGTCTTATATATGTAATACATGTGCTGTCTTCCTCTGCCTGAGTTCGTGTGTGTGTGCTGTAGGGGTTTATGTTCTCCCTTTGTTTGCGTCTCTCCGTTACCTAACCCCCCTGCTGTTCTGTGTTGTGAGCGCACTAAATGACCTATTTTCGTACACGTCTCACTCTCTCTCTCTCTTCCCCCCCCCTTATCTATCCCCCCCCCTATTTCTGTCTCTCAGCCCCTCTCTCTCTCTCTCTCTCTCTCTCTCTCTCTCTCTCTCTCTCTACGTGTCTTACGTGTACCAAATGGCTCGTTTAGATTGCGGACGACTCTCACTTTCTGAGAGTCTCCCTATTTCCTCTTCCTTTTTTATGGTAAAACCGTGCCTCGCTGGCACCAGTCTGATTGGATACTTATTGAACGCGAAGGTGTTCAGCGAAATTGACCGAAACTAAAATGATTGTATCTCGCCATATTACTACCTCTCCTTTCTGCAAAATGAATAAAACTCGAATTGGCTGAGAAGGAAAGGACAGGTAAGACGACTAAGGTCCCCCAATCTGGCCATTTATAGGGGAACTGTATGTCAATGGCACCTTATTTTTCTGTTCATCAGAGACGAACACCAACGTCTAGATTGACCCCCAATGCCCAGATTGCCCCACCCCCCCCCTTTTTTTTTGCACCCAAGCGCGAGCGCCCGAAGCATCCCCGCCCCATTTGATAGACCCCAGCTGCTGTCCCGGATATAAACATGATGACCATGAGTAACTGTCGTCCCTCGAGAAAAACCTGTTTTTACCTTGACTATCAATGATAGCGCCCCCGCCCTGTTTGAAAAGGTTAGCCAGCCTTAAAGGGAGATGTTCCGAAATATTGAATATGATGAAATGCACATTTGATGGGAATCTTATTTATCATGACTTGAGTTATAAATAGGACAATGAATAAACTTGGCATGAGCTCAGTAGGAATGCCGACATAAGCACTGCTTGGTAATAGACCTCTGACTGTGACCGATGAGCGTATCTCCCAAATGCGTAGGATTGAGGGAGGAATTCACATGCATAAATATCTTCGTCTGCCAGTTCTCTAAAAGCTTGTTTTGTACCTATTCAAAGATTCACGATCACTGAAGGAGAAGGGTCGGACGTGACGCACAGCCTGGCTGCAGATCTTGAGACACGTGTGACCTCGACCAAAGGTGGAGCTGCAGAGCAACAAGATACGGGACGAGACAGCAATTTCAACGTGGGAAATGAGAAATGACGGGCTGCCCTGAAGCCCTCCGTCTGCTAACCCACGCGTGCCTGGAGTCGCTGTCCCCCTTCTTCGGGCCCGATTGACGGGCCTGCCTGCTTGTTATCCTTTGCTCCCTTGGTCCCTTTTGTGTGTCCCAGGAACTCTGACCCAACTCCGCCCTCTCTCCTATCGACTATTTGAACCACACGCACCCTCTTTTCCACGTGACTTATTGCCAAAAGGAAGAACTGCATTCAAGTGGGAATAGGGTGTTGCCACGAAAATATAGGTGCCGAGCATAAGGCGCCACTAAACGGATTGGTTAGGGAACAGGACTGTGGTCTAACAGCAGAGGACTGACCGCACCCTGCAACGCGTAAGGATAAACCCGAGCTGGACCTATAGCTCCACCACCGGTGCTGAACAGCGCCAACGAAAAGACACGGACTAGAGCCTACCAGTGATGGCTCACTGCTAAAAGACACTGTGACGAAGAGATCTTGTGTATTGAACTAAAATCCGCCCTCAACTACTTGGTCAAAATGTTCATTGGTCACATTTTTTAAGTCAGAAACATTTTATGCTATGTAGTGCTTTTGACATAATAAGAACTCGACAAATGCAATTTCCTATGTGCTGCATTCTGCCAATCACATCAACTGTCCATGATTATATGCCAAATGTTAGTATTGACAAATGCTAATTCTTCAACGACGCCTGTTTATTTGTAACCCCATCGATTACAAAAATGAACTCTGTAATGTAAAAAGGGGCGACTGTGGAAATTGAAGAAATTGATGTACATAAACAGCGTTCATTTCCCTTTTTCCACTCCTCTCCCCGTGAGCACCATGAATACCGTAAATTATTGACCGCATCACTCTGCCAGTAAGAGCCCGTACCCATATGTACATGACAGCCATTCTGGGCACCCTGGCCCTTTTTGCCCGCTCATTAGAATCACCGGCTTCCCTTCTGCGCGTATCCGAACCCCCCCCCCCTCTCTCATGCACAGACCATGAAACCCTCTCCCTCTGCGCGACCCTGCCCTGAAAGGCGACCCTCCTGCTTGACCCACGCAAACCCCCCCCATTCCCTCTTGAAGAGGCATCCTTCGCCTTAGCTGACATAGCCCTCCCCAGCTGCACCTGACTGCCCCCGCTCTCTCATGTACGGGTCATAAGATCTCTCTCCCTCTATGCGACTCTGTCTCTGCGTTCACCCTGGCCCCCCCTTCCCTTCTCCTCACACGGGCAAACCATAAACCTTCTTCCCCTGCAAAACCCTGTCCTTGGGAGTCACGGCCGCGCCTGACCAGCACCTCCTTTCCTTCCATGAATGCCCCTCTGTTGACAAGCCTTCCCTCCGCGCTCGATTGTCCACGCGGCATGAATACCACTCCTTTGATGACCCCTTCCCCCGAGTCCGACTGACCACACATGTCCGAGGCCATCGCCTAAGCCAGGAGATACCATTTACTGCCCTTTATTGTATGAAGTCACTCCTCTTCAAAGGACCCACTATTGATCCTGGCCACCCCACCCCCTGGGCTATGATCAGGCGCACCCATCCTAAACAGTTGACGGAACACTCAGCTGCGTGATTGCCCTCCCCTCTTATCAGCAGGTCAAGGGTCCCTATTGTGAACACGTGTGGGGTAGGATTGACACGAGGATTATGGGGATGTCTTTTCCTTGTTCCACAATATCGTGATTGTGATACCAAGTGTTTTGTAAAGTATAAAAGACTGAGTCTCAGCTCACTTGTTAGAGCACCTCCCGAAAGACACCGTGTTTCGTGTCCGAAATGACAGGCTCTCCTCATGAGAAATAAAACTCTGTTCTTGTGATTCCTGCTCCCAGCGCCCGTCTCTTTATTTGGTAACTATCAGAATGGGAACTGAGAGGCGACTTGCGCCAGCAGCCTGGGCATCGATACTAGTCTGGGTTCACCTTTTACACCTATGGCGTGCCAGCACTGATCTCCCCATGCCTCACACCCACCCTATGTGATCTCATGTAATGTACACAGGGTCAACACTAGAGTGCTCGTGCTATTAGTCCTATCATTTGAGATTCATGCCAGGTACACAATGCCAGCACCCAACTCTTCCTGCCTCGTGTTTACTGCACCTGATCCAGTGCTGTGTACACATTCTCAGCGTCACTTGCGGCATTCCATGCACATAATGCCAGCTATGCAGTGTCAGCACTGAATTCCTCCTTACAGCCATGGCATGTGAGCCCACGTTATGTACACAATGCAAGCACCAGACTCCTCCAGCTATAAGACCCATCGCATGGCAGTCATGCCATGTACACAATGGCTCACGTCCACAGTGCATGTTATGTGAGCAATATCAACACTATATTCCATCATTTGAGAGCTTGTCATTCACCCAATGCCTGCACCCTTCTCCTCCTCCTCCATGCCGGCTGGCTCATGGGCCTGTCCCACTAACTGCCCTATTATACAGGAAGGCCTCCCAGACATGACACTGGAAGGGCAGAGTGCTGGCACGGTCACTGCACATGTGGTTCATACATGTTTATGTGCTAGGGGAAAGGAAGCAGGGAGCGTAGCGGGCTGGCAAAGAGCAAGGGGCATTGTGCTCCTAAGATGGAATCACATGTTTCCTTACTACGATGGAGAAGTAGTGCACTGTCACTCTGTAAATCGCTGCATGCACATAAACGGATTATTCCTAGGGGACACGGCACTGGAATTACTGTATGTACATGTTACTGTGTATACGATACACATTGTAAATAGCTTTAAGTACATACACTGACTGTTCTTTCCTAGGGGACACGGCACTGGAATTACTGTATGTACATGTTACTGTGTATACGACACACATTGTAAATAGCTTTAAGTACATACACTGACTGTTCATTCCTAGGGGACACGGCACTGGAATTACTGAATGTACATGTTACTGTGTATACGACACACATTGTAAATAGCTTTAAGTACATACACTGACTGTTCATTCCTAGGGGACACGGCACTGGAATTACTGTATGTAAATGCTACTGTGTATTCGACACACACTGTAAATAGCTTTAAGTACATACACTGACTGTTCATTCCTAGGGGACACGGCACTGGCATTACTGTATGTCCATGTTACTGTGTATACGACACACATTGTAAATAGCTTTAAGTACATACACTGACTGTTCATTCCTAGGGGACACGGCACTGGAATTACTGAATGTACATGTTACTGTGTATACGACACACATTGTAAATAGCTTTAAGTACATACACTGACTGTTCATTCCTAGGGGACACGGCACTGGAATTACTGAATGTACATGTTACTGTGTATACGACACACATTGTAAATAGCTTTAAGTACATACACTGACTGTTCATTCCTAGGGGACACAGCACTGGAATTACTGTATGTAAATGCTACTGTGTATTCGACACACACTGTAAATAGCTTTAAGTACATACACTGACTGTTCATTCCTAGGGGACACAGCACTGGAATTACTGTATGTCCATGTTACTGTGTATACGACACACATTGTAAATAGCTTTAAGTACATACACTGACTGTTCATTCCTAGGGGACACAGCACTGGAATTACTGAATGTACATGTTACTGTGTATACGACACACATTGTAAATAGCTTTAAGTACATACACTGACTGTTCATTCCTAGGGGACACGGCACTGGAATTACTGAATGTACATGTTACTGTGTATAAGACACACATTGTAAATAGCTTTAAGTACATACACTGACTGTTCATTCCTAGGGGACACAGCACTGGAATTACTGAATGTACATGTTACTGTGTATACGACACACATTGTAAATAGCTTTAAGTACATACACTGACTGTTCATTCCTAGGGGACACGGCACTGGAATTACTGAATGTACATGTTACTGTGTATACGACACACATTGTAAATAGCTTTAAGTACATACAATGACTGTTCATTCCTAGGGGACACGGCACTGGAATTACTGTATGTAAATGTTACTGTGTATACGACACACATTGTAAATAGCTTTAAGTACATACACTGACTGTTCATTCCTAGGGGACACGGCACTGGAATTAATGTATGTCCATGTTACTGTGTATACGACACACTTTAAACAGCTTTAAGTACATACACTGACTGTTCATTCCTAGGGGACACAGCACTGGAATTACTGAATGTACATGTTACTGTGTATACGACACACATTGTAAATAGCTTTAAGTACATACACTGACTGTTCATTCCTAGGGGACACGGCACTGGAATTACTGTATGTAAATGTTACTGTGTATACGACACACATTGTAAATAGCTTTAAGTACATACACTGACTGTTCATTCCTAGGGGACACGGCACTGGAATTAATGTATGTCCATGTTACTGTGTATACGACACACATTGTAAATAGCTTTAAGTACATACACTGACTGTTCATTCCTAGGGGACACGGCACTGGAATTACTGAATGTACATGTTACTGTGTATACGACACACATTGTAAATAGCTTTAAGTACATACACTGACTGTTCATTCCTAGGGGACACGGCACTGGAATTACTGTATGTAAATGTTACTGTGTATACGACACACATTTTAAATAGCTTTAAGTACATACACTGACTGTTCATTCCTAGGGGACACGGCACTGGAATTACTGGTTGTCAGTCAATCAATCATTCAATCAGTCTTGTGGAGGGCTGCTCCTTGCCCCTGAGGGTATCCGGTGCTGAGATATAGGTGGTCTCATTCGAAAAGCCAGGTCTTGAGTTCTCTTCTGAATTCCGCCAGGGAGTAGAGGATGTCTGTCTGACTAGGCTTGCTAGTCTCCAGGCAGGAGCAGCCTCGCCATCGCTGCAGTCAGCGTGAGGCGGGCGGGCAGAGAAGGCAGAAAGGCAGCAGTACTGACTGGCAAGGGAGAGCTGGTGTGGACCTGCTCATGCAGTTATATGTTACTGTGCATGCGCAAACACTGTAGATAGCTTTAAGTACATGCACTGACTGTTCATTCCTAGGGAACACAGCTCTCAAATTACCGTCCCTCCATGTTGCTGTGTGTACGGCATATGATCATATGCCATTAGACATGAATTGGGTCAGTCGTGTGGTGGCCACCGTGAAAGCGGCATTCTGTACATAATGTTGTCGTGGGTCTGAGAACACAAAGCAGGGGTATGATTCTGGCATTGTATCGGTGATACATAACGGTAGTAGTTGTATATGAAATCGCGCCTCTTATTGAAATACAAAGTTAGTGGGTAAATTTGTCCTGTAAACATTTTGGGGCAGATTTACAATAAGTGACGCATCCCTGCATATCAGCAGGGATGTGCCACTTATTGTGCGTTGCAGCTCCGCCACCATTGGTGCGCCGCATTTACAATGCAGCGCACCATGGGGCAAAAACGGCACAGATGCGTCATGCATCTGTGCCGTAAAGGCAGCCCATTGCTGGAATTGCGTTGCAGCTCCAGCAATGCTCTGGGGGGCCCTATCTGTCCAATGTTACATCAATCCTTACGCCTGCTTCAAGCAGGCGCAGGGTACTGACGCAGCATGGGCACAAAAGTGACTGAGTGAAGTCTTGTAGATTTCACTCAGCCACTTTTAGAAGGCGTCCCTGCGCCCGAACGCCCCCCCCCCCCTGCGCAGGAACGCCTCCTTCTGGCGCAGGGCTTTACAACGTGACGCATCTCCCAGATGCGTCACGTTGTAAATACCCCGCACCATGGCGCATCTTTTGCGCCGCTGCTGCGTCACACAAGTGACGCAACAGCGGAATAAAGGAGGCACAAGGGGCTTGTAAATCTGCCCCTAAATGTCCGGTGCTATAACAGATATCAAGACAGCCTACTACCAAATGTGTCAAAAAGCAGCAGATCAAAGCACCCACTGCACAACAGACTTATACAAAAGCTATCAAAGCACTCGTTAAGCGGTCCGATGAACAGTATATAGATCCAATTCAGTAACAATTCTGTCCAGTTTAGTTTATTGGACAAGAACATAGTCCTCAACACGTTACAAACAACAGGGTTGTACCCATAGAGTCAAAGGGACCTGGGTGAATAATCATTATGGACAGAGGGGTCCCAGACCTAAGGAAGCAATCAGTATAAAGTATACCACAAAAGTAGTTAACAAAAATTGGAAATGAAAGAGAAAGAGAGAACAAATCAAAAAGTGCAGTGTTTTTATTCACAACGCACTTGTATCACCTTTTTATGGTTAGACGATATGTATCAAAGGAGACATTGGTATTTTTTTCATTAATTTTTGTGCCCACATAGGAAAAGGTGGAAGGAGTGCAGGGTAAAGATTGGAATGAAATAGTTGTGACTTACTATTCAATAATTTGTGACATAAACAACATACATTAAAGTCCATGTATATGTTCTTTAGGATGGTCCCCATCAATCGGGGCCACACGGGATATGCAAAAGTCAATATATTGTATTTTACAATCAAGCTCCTAAACGGCTGTATATATCATGCTAATGGTAGGAGTTGATGGGTAGGCAGCAGTCTACATTTCGACCCTAAGGTTTGTAGGGTGGATTGTCCTTACAACGCGGGTCTTCATCAGGACAAACGGGGGAAGGGAAGGTTGGGGGATGGGGCCGATGGGCTGACCTCCTACGGTTGAAGAGGAAAGTTGGAAACTAATTAGTCATGCGGGTCTCCAGAGAGTCCCTGTGGGCCGTAGCGAAAGGACCACTCGGCAGTTACGTTAAAATACACTGAGGACTGTGCAGGTAAAAAGAGCCACGTAGTTAAATGTGCTCTTAACATTTAGTTAAATCATGATTACCTTGCCGAGGTTGTGGGTCGGATGGTATCGGATGGGGCAAAGTTCGCTCCGAGTACAATCTGAGGAAGCGAGAGGACTAGGTAAGGATCGGTTTTCAATACGTTACAGATGATGCATAACTTATTGGTGTGGCAGTGATTTACCTTGTGATCAGGAAAATCGGCTGGAAGGATTCATTCAGCTGCCCGTATCTAGAAAGGGAGTAAGTGGGAGGGCTAGTGAATATTTGGAAGACAGGGTATTAGGAGTCTTTCCAACAAAACTCATACACGACACTGAGGTCTCATGTAGAGCGTACCTGTTCAATCAAGTTTCTAGGGCTTGTATGAGGTCTCGAGGCTGTGGCTCATCGCGTCTCCCATAACCAGGAAGTAAGACAGGGAGGGGGCGTGGTTACCTTTTTATCTGGTGTGTTAGAGAGTGAGGAAAGACTAACATGCGGCGGTTGCTAGGTAACCTCTAGCGTCTCCAAGTGCACAGACCAGAGTACCCATGTGTGAACCTACCACAAAGCGGTTAAAGCGCATGTTGCGAAGATGATTACAGCTTAAATCTAAAGGCATTATTGTACGTGAACCTGCCACCAGGGTGGTTAGACGTACGGCATTGAAATAGTGCGCATGGCATATTTCGCTTATCCTCTCGGGGTATAAATGTTCATAGATTTACCAATATATTGGTATAGACGCATGACAACTTTCCAGTATTTAAACTCAAGAGTGCTGTATAGAAACCTCCTACGTGCGTGAACCTACCGACAGGGTGGTTTAGACGCACAGCTATAACAATAGACATATTGCGATACGGGCTGTCCACGTATGCACAACACATTTCAATAGATCACCTGTTTTGTGTTGTACTTTTCTGGGAGGATATACTCCGGTTACCTCTCTTACCCTCAGGGTAGTTGGTTCACCCAACGCCCGTTTGTGTCTCCGCTATGTTGCCACCCCTGGGGCCAAGTTTAACCTGTTCGAGTGCAACCCACTTCAGGCTTTCAGGTGAATGGTTTTCCTTGATACAATGTTCAACAAGAGGGGCTCCTTGGACCTTGCACCTAACACGGCTGCAGTGTTGTAAAAATCGCATTTTTACACGTTGCTGTGTTTGTCCGACATAAATTAGATCACACGGGCAGGTTATACAATACACCACATTGGTGGTGTTACAGTTTGTGTGTGATTTAAGTGTTACACGTCGTTGCTTGTGAACAAATTCATTTGTTTGGATAGTCGATGGGCAGGCCTTGCAGCTGCAACATCTGAAATGGCCCACAATCGGTGGAAGGTTCCACATTGAGGTGATAGTTGGTCCAGAGTTGTTGTCAAGGAATGAGCACACTACGTGATCTCGGATGTTCTTGGCCTTCTTGAAAGAATGTAGGGGTAGGTTATTGATGTCGAGGTCCTCTGAGATCAAGTTCCAATGTTTGTTTATGGGTTTTTTGATCGCATTGCTTTGGGTTGAGAAGGTATGTAAAACAGATTAGGCGCTGTTCGTCACTCCGAGTTCGCTCATTCGGTTGTAGCAAAACGTCTCGGGGATTGAACCACGCTCTCTTTCTGGCTCTCTTGATCAAGCGCTTAGGATAGCCACATTCTATTAGTCGTTCCATAAGGTTCCCCTGATTGCTCCATCTAGTCCTCTTTCTTGTTACAGTTGCGACGGATTCTCAAAAATTGCCCAAAGGGCAGGTTGTCCCTGAGGCCTCTCGGTGATGGCTGGAATATTAAAGTAATGAGTTCCTCTCTGCCGGCTTCCTAAACAGAGTTGTGTGCAGTGCCTCATCTTCAGCAATGATAGAAAGGTCTAAAAAGTTTATGACTTTCTTGTCAAAATGGATAGTGAATTGAATATCCTGTGACCTCATATTGAGCCAAGTAAAAAAGTCTGTAATTTCAGTTTCAGTTCCTGCCCAAATCAAGAGGATATCATTGATATACCTCATCCACATTTGTATATTGGATCTGAAGGGATTTGCGTCATTTAGTATGAACGTTTTTTCATACGTGGACATGAAGATTATGGCCAGATCGGGGGCAAAGGCAGCCCCCATTGCCACTCCTTTGGTTTGAAGATAGAAACAATTCTGGAACAAGAAGAAGTTGTGCATAATGGCGATTTTTAGTAGTAGAATGATGAATGACGTAGGGACCCGGGTGGGTGCCTCACGTCTATCCAGCGCTAGTGTGGCCACCACCAATGCTTCCTCTTGAGGTATACTCGTATAGAGTGACACGATGTCTCATGTCGCCAGTAGTTCTTGTTTGGAATCAAACAGACGTCCGTCTATTATGTTTATAGTGTGCGTTGTATCACGCAAGTATGTTTCAGTTTCTTCAGCCAATGGTTTAAGAAAGAAATCTATGTACCTGCATAGAGGTTCCAGTATTGAGCCACAACCTGAAACAATTGGTCCTCCTGGGGGCTTTTGTAGGTCTTTGTGCACTTTCGGTAAAGTGTATATTGTTTGAATTCGGGGTTTTTTGGGTTTAAATATTGGAACTCTTGATCAAATAGGAATCCTTGTTCCAAACCTTCTTTTGTGACTCTTAAGATCTCCACAGCCAAGTCATTGCATGGGTCACCCGGTAACTTTTTGTAGCTGATTCCATCACCTAGCTGCCTCATAATCTCTTTTTTGTAATTGTCCACATCCTGAACAACAATGGCGCCACCTTTGTCGGCAGGTTTCACTACCACTTCCTTGTTGTCTCTCAGGGATGATAGGGTGAATTTCTCCGCTCCACTGATGTTGTACTTGATGAATTTCTTTTCATCCAAAATCTTCTTGACCTCACGTAGGACTAGGCTCTCGTATGCCAGGATTCTCTGAGTCATGGCATAAGTGGGAGGCACAAAGGTCGATGGTATTCTTAGACCTGTAGTTGATGAGTGCTGCTGGGATGGTTTGTTCTTGAAGAAATACCTGAGTCTGATTTTTCTGAAGAAGTTATGCAGTTCAGCTACAGTGGTGAATGCATTTGGTATAGCCGTAGGTACAAAGGATAAACCACGGCTGAGTACTTTGATTTCTTCTTCCTTCAGAGTGTACGTGGAGATATTTATCACAGGAGAGGTGGCTGGTCTTACCATCTGTAATTCTTTCTGCGGGTCGATCTCTCTCCGTGTTCCTCCTGGGGGAAGTTCACCTGTTTCGTGCCTCTTCCTCTCCCGGTGTCCCATTCTTCTCTCACATTCTGTTGGCCCCTGCCAGTGCCTCTGTTCCAATTGTTGCCTCTGCCGCCGGGGGGGTCTCAATCCACCCTGTCCTAAAAAAGGATTTGGTGGGTAAGCTGGGCCGTAGGTTCTTGGTATCTGTAGGACCCACTAGGGCCGGGTTGTTCAGAATCTTCTCCGGAGCTGTAGGATGAATCGGAAAACGTTGTGAAATTCCGTATGCCCCTAAAGCCACCACGTCCCCGGTTGGTAAATCGCCCTTGCGTGTCTTGGCGATAATAATCTTCTTGTAGGTAGGGGTACGTTTTTTTCTTGTCGTAAAGTCTCAAATCTCGCGGAAGTTTCTCCAATTTGTTTTTGATGGTAGTCGTTTCAAAGTCTTGGAGTGTCGCAACCAGTTTAGTCAGGGCTTCTTTGGAGTTAGTGAGGGTGGAATCTCCGGTTATTTCAGCTTTCACATCTGCTATCTGTTTCGTCAGGACTGTAACTTGTTCAGTTGCTGTTTCGATTCCTAGCACCATCCAACAGTTGTTCGCGACAAAGCTGAATCCTTCCCTGAACTTCGGGACATCCACAAAATCGCTGGATCGACTTTCACTTGTAGGCCAACAGGAATGATATTAGATTGTAAGCATTGCGCTAAAAAGTGTCCGTGTAGTTTTGTTGGCTAAAAAGTGTCTGTGTAGTTTTGTTTGCTAAAAAGTGTCCGTGTAGTTTTAAAAAGTGTCCTTGTAGTTTTGTTTGCTAAAAAGTGTCTGTGTAGTTTTGTTTGCTAAAAAGTGTCCGTGTAGTTTTGTTGCTAAAAAGTGTCCGTGTAGTTTTGTTTGCTAAAAAGTGTCCGTGTAGTTTTGTCTTTACCAACCGGGGACGTGGTGGCTTTAGGGGCAGATGGAATTTCACGACGTTTTCCGATTCATCCTACAGCTCTGGAGAAGATTCTGAACAACCCGGCCCTAGTGGATCCTACAGATACCAAGAAGCCTACGGCCCAGCTTACCCACCAAATCCTTTTTTAGGACAGGGTGGATGGAGACCCACCCCCGCGGCAGAGGCAACAATTGGAACAGAGGCACTGGCAGGGGCCAACAGAATGTGAGAGAAGAATGAGACACCAGGAGAGGAAGAGGCACGAAACAGGTGAACTTCCCCCAGGAGGAACACGGAGAGAGATCGACCCGCAGAAAGAATTACAGATGGTAAGACCAGCCACCTCTCCTGTGATAAATATCTCCACGTACACTCTGAAGGAAGAAGAAATCAAAGTACTCAGCCGTGGTTTATCCTTTGTACCTACGGCTATACCAAATGCATTCACCACTGTAGCTGAACTGCATAACTTCTTCAGAAAAATCAGACTCAGGTATTTCTTCAAGAACAAACCATCCCAGCAGCACTCATCAACTACAGGTCTAAGAATACCATCGACCTTTGTGCCTCCCACTTATGCCATGACTCAGAGAATCCTGGCATACGAGAGCCTAGTCCTACGTGAGGTCAAGAAGATTTTGGATGAAAAGAAATTCATCAAGTACAACATCAGTAGAGCGGAGAAACTCTCCCGATCATCCCTGAGAGACAAGAAGAAGGTGGTAGTGAAACCTGCCGACAAAGGTGGCGCCATTGTTGTTCAGGATGTGGACAATTACAAAAAAGAGATTATGAGGCAGCTAGGTGATGGAATTAGCTACAAAAAGTTACCGGGTGACCCATCCAAGGACTTGGCTGTGGAGATCTTAAGAGTCACAAAAGATGGTTTGGAACAAGGATTCCTATCTGATCAAGAGTTCCAATATTTAAACCAAAAAAAACCCCGAATTCAAACAATATACACTTTACAGAAAGTGCACAAAGACCTACAAAAGACCCCAGGACGACCAATTGTTTCAGGTTGTGGCTCAATACTGGAACCTCTATGCAGGTACATAGATTTCTTTCTTAAACCATTGGCTGAAGAAACTGAAACATACTTGTGTGATACAACGCACACTATCAACATAATAGACGGACGTCTGTTCGATTCCAAACAAGAACTACTGGCGACATGAGACATCGTGTCACTCTATACGAGTATACCTCAAGAGGAAGCATTGGTGGTGGCCACACTAGCGCTGAACAGACGTGAGGCACCCGCCCGGGTCCCTACGTCATTCATCATTCTACTACTAAAAATCGCCATTATGCGCAACTTCTTCTTGTTCCAGAATTGTTTCTATCTTCAAACCAAAGGAGTGGCAATGGGGGCTGCCTTTGCCCCCGATCTGGCCATAATCTTCATGTCCACGTATGAAAAAACGTTCATACTAAATGACGCAAATCCCTTCAGATCCAATATACAAATGTGGATGAGGTATATCGATGAAATCCTCTTGATTTGGGCAGGAACTGAAACTGAAATTACAGACTTTTTTACTTGGCTCAATATGAGGTCACAGGATATTCAATTCACTATCCATTTTGACAAGAAAGTCATAAACTTTTTAGACCTTTCTATCATTGCTGAAGATGAGGCACTGCACACAACTCTGTTTAGGAAGCCGGCAGAGAGGAACTCATTACTTCAATATTCCAGCCATCACCCGAGAGGCCTCAGGGACAACCTGCCCTTTGGGCAATTTTTGAGAATCCGTCGCAACTGTAGCAAGAAAGAGAACTACATGGAGCAATCAGGGAACCTTATGGAACGACTAATAGAACGTGGCTATCCTAAGCGCTTGATCAAGAGAGCCAGAAAGAGAGCGTGGTTCAATCCCCGAGACGTTTTGCTACAACCGAATGAGCGAACTCGGAGTGACGAACAGCGCCTAATCTGTGTAACTACCTTCTCAACCCAAAGCAATGTGATCAAAAAAGCCATAAACAAACATTGGAACTTGATCTCAGAGGACCTCAACATCAATAACCTACCCCTACATTCTTTCAAGAAGGCCAAGAACATCCGAGATCACGTAGTGTGCTCAATCCTTGACAACAACTCTGGACCAACTATCACCTCAATGTGGAACCTTCCACCGATTGTGGGCCATTTCAGATGTGGCAGCTGCAAGGCCTGCCCATCGACTATCCAAACAAATGAATTTGTTCACAAGCAACAACGTGTAACACTTAAATCACACACAAACTGTAACACCACCAATGTGGTGTATTGTATAACCTGCCCGTGTGATCTAATTTATGTCGGACAAACACAGCAAATTTAAAAATGCGATTTTTACAACACTGCAGTCGTGTTAGGAGCAAGGTCCAAGGAGCCCCTCTTGTTGAACATTGTATCAAGGAAAACCATTCACCTGAAAGCCTGAAGTGGGTTGCACTCGAACAGGTTAAACTTGGCCCCAGGGGTGGCAACATAGCGGAGACACAAACGGGCGTTGGATGAACCAACTACCCTGAGGGTAAGAGAGGTAACCGGAGTATATCCTCCCAGAAAAGTACAACATGAAACAGGTGATCTATTGAAATGTGTTGTGCATGTGTGGACAGCCCGTATCGCAATATGTCTATTGTTATAGCTGTGCGTCTAAACCACCCTGTCGGTAGGTTCATGCACGTAGGAGGTTTCTATACAGCACTCTTGAGTTTAAATACTGGAAAGTTGTCATGCGTCTAACCAATATATTGGTAAATCTATGAACATTTATACCCCGAGAGGATAAGCGAAATATGCCATGCGCACTATTTCAATGCCGTACGTCTAACCACCCTGGTGGCAGGTTCACGTACAATAATGCCTTTAGATTTAAGCTGTAATCATCTACGCAACATGCGCTTTAACTGCTTTGTGGTAGGTTGACACATGGGTACTCTGGTCTGTGCACTTGGAGACGCTAGAGGTTACCTAGCAACCGCCGCATGTTAGTCTTTCCTCACTCTCTAACACACCAGATAAAAAGGTAACCACGCCCCCTCCCTGTCTTACTTCCTGGTTATGGGAGACGCGATGAGCCACAGCCTCGAGACCTCATACAAGCCCTAGAAACTTGATTGAACAGGTAAGCTCTGCATGAGACCTCAGTGTCGTTTATGAGTTTTGTTGGAAAGACTCCTAATACCCTGTCTTCCAAATATTCACTAGCCCTCCCACTTACTCCCTTTCTAGATACGGGCAGCTGAATGAATCTTTCCACGATACAGAAAAGGGGGTGGTGATGAACAGAGTGTCTGAATTAAGCAGACCACTCTTACCCAGTCCAAAGATCAGGGCTTGATCCATCACCGTTATTTATCTCACTGCACCATCCCAGCTCAGAACCTGGCTATATGCAAATCAGTCTGTCCCTGGCCCAGTGCATCATGGGAACAGGGCAGACTAAACTACCAAGCCAATTCTTCACCAGAAAGGAAACAAGCTACCGGGTACCGGTTTCTGGCATTTCAGCCGTCTTCGGCCCGGCTAACTTCAATCCTGATGGTGCAGTGAGAAAGGGACTCATGTCTGAGTATACCCTGCCACACCTATAGTGGCCAAAAACGATACAGAAAAGGGGGTGGTGATGAACAGAGTGTCTGAATTAAGCAGACCACTCTTACCCAGTCCAAAGATCAGGGCTTGATCCATCACCGTTATTTATCTCACTGCACCATCCCAGCTCAGAACCTGGCTATATGCAAATCAGTCTGTCCCTGGCCCAGTGCATCATGGGAACAGGGCAGACTAAACTACCACCATAAGCGTGGAAGGGTATACTCAGATGTGAGTCCCTTGCTCATTGCACCATCAGGATTCAAGCAAGCCGGGCCGATGACGGCTGTAATGCCAGAAACCGGTCCGCGGAAGCTTGTTTCCTTCCCAGTGAAAGAATTGGCTTGGTAGTTTGGTTTGCCCTGTTCCCATGATGCACTGGGACAGGGACAGACTAATTTGCATGTAGCCAGGTTCTGAGCTGGGATGGTGCAGTGAGCTAAAAAAACGGTGATGGATCAAGCCCTGATCTGTTGACTGGGTAGGAGTATTCTGCTTAATTCAGAAACTCTGTCCATCCCCACCCCCTTTTCTGAATAATTTTGTCCACCATAAGCGTGGAAGGGTATACTCAGATGTGAGTCCCTTGCTCATTGCACCATCAGGATTCAAGCAAGCCGGGCCGATGACGGCTGTAATGCCAGAAACCGGTCCCCGGAAGCTTGTTTCCTTCCCAGTGAAAGAATTGGCTTGGTAGTTTGGTTTGCCCTGTTCCCATGATGCACTGGGACAGGGACAGACTAATTTGCATGTAGCCAGGTTCTGAGCTGGGATGGTGCAGTGAGCTAAAAAACGGTGATGGATCAAGCCCTGATCTGTTGACTGGGTAGGAGTATTCTGCTTAATTCAGAAACTCTGTCCATCACCACCCCCTTTCTGAATAATTTTGTCCACCATAAGCGTGGAAGGGTATACTCAGATGTGAGTCCCTTGCTCATTGCACCATCAGGATTCAAGCAAGCCGGGCCGATGACGGCTGTAATGCCAGAAACCGGTCCCCGGAAGCTTGTTTCCTTCCCAGTGAAAGAATTGGCTTGGTAGTTTGGTTTGCCCTGTTCCCATGATGCACTGGGACAGGAACAGACTAATTTGCATGTAGCCAGGTTCTGAGCTGGGATGGTGCAGTGAGCTAAAAAACGGTGATGGATCAAGCCCTGATCTGTTGACTGGGTAGGAGTATTCTGCTTAATTCAGAAACTCTGTCCATCACCACCCCCTTTTCTGAATAATTTTGTCCACCATAAGCGTGGAAGGGTATACTCAGATGTGAGTCCCTTGCTCATTGCACCATCAGGATTCAAGCAAGCCGGGCCGATGACGGCTGTAATGCCAGAAACCGGTCCCCGGAAGCTTGTTTCCTTCCCAGTGAAAGAATTGGCTTGGTAGTTTGGTTTGCCCTGTTCCCATGATGCACTGGGACAGGGACAGACTAATTTGCATGTAGCCAGGTTCTGAGCTGGGATGGTGCAGTGAGCTAAAAAACGGTGATGGATCAAGCCCTGATCTGTTGACTGGGTAGGAGTATTCTGCTTAATTCAGAAACTCTGTCCATCACCACCCCCTTTTCTGAATGAATGAATCCTTCCAGCCGATTTTCCTGATCACAAGGTAAATCACTGCCACACCAATAAGTTATGCATCATCTGTAACGTATTGAAAACCTATCCTTACCTAGTCCTCTCGCTTCCTCAGATTGTATTCGGAGCGACCTTTGCCGCATCCGATACCATCCGACCCACAACCTCGGCAAGGTAATCATGATTTAACTAAATGTTAATAGCACATTTAACTACGTGGCTCTTTTTACCTGCACAGTCCTCAGTGTATTTTAACGTAACTGCCGAGTGGTCCTTTCGCTACGGCACACAGGGACTCTCTGGAGACCCGCATAACTAATTAGTTTCCAACTTTCCTCTTCAACCCTAGGAGGTCAGCCCATCGGCCCCATCCCCCAACCTTCCCTTCCCCCGTTTGTCCAGATGAAGACCCGCGTTGTAAGGACAATCCACCCTACAAACCTTGGGGTCGAAACGTAGACTGCTACCTACCCCATCAACTCCTACCATCAGCATGATATATACAGCTGTTTAGGAGCTTGATTGTAAAATACAATTTATTGACTTTTGCATATCCCGTGTGGCCCCGATATTAGGGACCATCCTAAAGAACATATACAAGAACTTTAATGTATGTTGTTTAGGTCACAAATTATTGAATAGTGAGTCACAACTATTTCATTCCAATCTTTACCCTGCACTCCTTCCCCCTTTTCCTATGTGGGCACAAAAATTAATGAAAAAAATACCAATGTCTCCTTTGATACATATTGTCTAACCATAAAAAGGTGATACAAGTGCGTTGTGAATAAAAACACTGCACTTTTTGATTTGCTCTCTCTTTTTCTTTCATTTCCAATTTTTGTTAAGTACTTTTGTGGTATACTTTATACTGATTGCTTCCTTAGGTCTGGGACCCCTCTGTCCATAACGATAGTCCTCAACACAACACACATGTTTCGTCACAAAAGTGATTTTTTCAAAGCTTTAAAGTGTAACAATTTAAAGTCTAAACTATTTTTAAAAAACATACTACAGCTGCCTAATACAGGCACAAAAGAACATTTACTCTGTGAAATATTTCTGGAGTTCTAATTCTCGTGCGAAAAGAAACGTCACCAAAACCAAACAAATGAGATAATAAATACAAGAAAAAAAAGAAAGCCAATACGCCCAGATCCGTAAAATACGTGATTCGGCACCCTGGTGTAAAGAAAAGATAATTAGTAAAGATACCAAAATAGTAGGAAATGGTGATGTTAATATACTGTGTATCCAAATTCTCCACCTGCAATATTCCTTAAGATCCTGCATTAAAAATTGATCGTCAATAAAACTTTTACTTACTTTCATCCCATATTTTAAGTGCACCTGTTTCCCTTTTACTTTCTGCGTGCCTCTTCTGTATACATGTTACTCTAATTCTCATGCCTATCCGTCTTCAGCTCGTTTTGAAAACCATAACAATATCTATTAATTCTTGCAAGCAGTTGCTTCTCACGTAGACCCATCTAATGACCACATCTGTGCCAATAATGTACTACAAAGAAACTGAAGGGGATGCATGGAATGAGCATGTAAAACTAACGTCAATAACTAATGGACTGACCACCAATTTGGGCACCTGGGTAGCCTTGTCAGGGGTAGAAAGCGCTATATACATGCAATTTAACCACTTTAACCACATATTGTGGTGTCACATGTTGGAAATAAACCTTGAGGAATAGGGAGTTCACAACCTGGAATAACATGCTGGGAGACATAAAGTATGAGGAGGCTGGACCTTGAGTTGGGCTGGCCATATTGTTTAGATGGTACAGGATTTGAAATCCTTGTAATCTCCATAAACCTTCAGGTCTCAGTCATTTACTATAGGCCAGTTGTTCTTTACCTTTGGACTCCTGTGGTCCTCCATTGAATCATTATTGCAATCCTGGGACCCGCCACTGAATCATTATTGGGAGCTGGCGGCCCCCGTCCTCAGTTATTTCCATGATTTGAACCTAACTTCAAAACAATACACAAAAATATAGAAATAGGTATACAAAAAACAAATGCTCACATATTGAAATATTTTCTTTAATAAACAATCGAAAATAGAAAAAATATTCACATTTTTAATTTTCCTTTTTACTGTGTATATATATTCTATATTTTAATCTATTATGTAAATATTATTTGATTTTGTAAAACCGTTGAGTAGGCCTCGTGGAACTCCAGCTAAGAAACCCTGCTATAAGCAGTTTCCCAGTAACAGTCAAAGAGAATGTTACAAATGTGTAAAGTGAACCACTGGTCATCATTTCTAAGTGTCAGGGCTACAAAGAGTGGGATTAGCTCACACCGTGTTAGCCAAGATTGCTGAGATTTTACTCAAAACACCAAAAGTCCACCAATCAAAACTGAACTGTGATTCTCACCCACAGAAAGGAGATTTCTGGTTTGCAGGGGGTTTGGAATGGGACACTGGTTGCCTTGTAACTCTGACGTTGTACCAGTAGCAGTGGTACTAGTGAACAGGGCCACCAGAGATCTGGTACATAGCTCAAAGACCTAGGTTTCGAAGGGAACTCCTGAGCATATGTGATAAGACTCCCACAAAGTCAGGTGCATCAGGTATCAGTGCAGACTCACCAATGGTAGAACACGTGTTACGCATTTCATTAGGTTTGATTACAATATATGTCTACAGGCTCTTCTGGCTCCAGGCTCAGGCGTTCAAGTTGTCCTTGAGAGGACTTTGTACTTTTACTATAATTGGTGGTACAGCATCGCTTGTGAGCAGGGCCCAGCAACAAGAGAGCACCAAGCTTACTCCCAGCTCCCAAGGAGAATACTAATTTACAACGTCCCAGACAGATCCCTTTTTCGTCTGGCGTTAAAATGTTTTGACTAAAGTCCAGATGAAGGGGGCAGTAACTATTCTGTTTAGACACTTGTGGTATGCAAGAGCCACTAACATTGTATGCTACATTTAGAATCCATACTTGCAGCCAGTGTGTGTAGGGAAGTAGACAACACCAGTGGTCAAAGAGGGTGTGAATAAGAGAGGGACAGTGCAAACTTCCTGGGAGGCTTACTTCTGTTTTCAAACAGTTTCAGGTTTTGCACGGACGCTCTGAAAAGGACACCATACTGAAAGATATCAGAGACTAGTGAGACCTGTCTATTGAGACGTTCTTTCCTTTTTTATATGGGGTCAGTGTGAAATGTTATTGATGAGCAATATGTAAGAGGATTTCTATCATCAAGTTGAGTTTTATGGATTTAAGACCTTCAAGTTTCTCGAGACAAGAGTGTGGCATTGATTAAGACCTATACAGGTATTTGTGGAGCTTGTCTTCCTGTGGATCGTTAAATGGTTTTCACCCCTTAACTGCTGGGCCACCCCCAAGCCTCTACCACAGTACTGACCCCCTTTTTGGCTGTTTGGGTGTTTGTGCTTATGGGTCCATAAATATTTTGTCACTTAACATATTGATGCCAAATTTGTGTCCTTCTTTTCCAATATCCTGGGGAGTCTAAAGGTACCAAGGGTTGATGGATTCCCCAGGAAGGGACTGAAAAATAGGCAAAATCAAGTAACTTCTTGAATTTTGGGGGAAAAATAGGAAAAAAAGTGCTCTGGATAAAATTGTCTGTTTTTTTCCTCCTAAAAATTGCAGCAAGAAATGGTTTGCCGTGCTAAAGTCACCAGCTTCCCAGCTTTTGGGAACATGTAGAGCTGATCAAAAAACCCTCTTTTTTAACTATAGTTATGGCATTTTTCAAACAGGTAGCCCATTTTTCAGATTTTTCAACCTAGTACTAGTTTGTGTTGGAAACCAGTGTGACACCCATTGGTGATCCAGAAAAGCTATAGAGATTTGAAACATAGACAAAATTCTTAATTCAGCAAAGTATCATTTGTGTAAATCTCTCATGGTTTTCACAAAGAAACTAACTGCTGAAATAAAGAAATATTGAAAATGAGTAAGAGAAAACTGCATTTTGTGACAGCTTTTGCCGATTTACAAAAGCATTATAACATTACGTCTGTTAGACCTATCTTGCCCTAGGGAAAGATAGAGTTTGTACTTTGTCCAAGAACCCAAGGTACCCAGAGACAACATCTGAGCTGCACCGTACAATGGTTTTAAGGAAACTTGTGTATTTCTGAAATGGTCACAAGTTGTGGAGTTTAGCAGCAGTGGTTATTTGTGTATCCTTGAATTTGTGGGTACCAGTACTAGCATATGTTTTAGTGGGTATTTTTCAAAATGCCTTCTTTAATACACACAGGCTTACAATTATAAGGCAAAAATGCAATAAAATCCAATTGGTAATAACAAATGTTCTAGTATTCTGTGCTCCCACAAGTCTTCCAAAAACAAATGGTACCTTACTTGTGTGGCTAGGCTTAGTGCCGTGACAGGAAAATGGCCAAAACGCAACATGAACACATCACAGTTTTCCGCTTCAACTGACCCTTTTTTGCAAAATGGGTAGCTGTGGATTTTGGGCCCTAACTTTGCCGGCCCCCAAGAAAACCTAGCAAACCTGCACATTTTATAAACCTCGACACTTGGGGAAATCTAGGGTGGGGTGACTTGCATGACTCTCTCAATTTTTTCTTAAAGAGAATCTCTTGCAAACTGAAAACGTTTACTAAAAAACATATTTTCCGCACATTTCTGTGATGGAAAGTTCTGGAATTTGTGGGAAGCCACAAACCTTCTTTCACCCAACATTACCTAAAGTCTTTCAAGGAAAATGGTACCTTACTTGTGTGAGTAGGCCTAGTGCCAGCGACAGAAAAGGGCCCAAAACATAACATGGACACATTACATGTTTCCTCTCAAAGTTGACTGTTTTTTTGCAATGTTGATAGCTGTGGATTTTGGGCCCTAGCTCATCTGGCACCTAGGGACACCAAGCACACATGCACATTTTTCAAAATAAGACACATGGAGGATTCCAGGGTAGAGTGATGTACATAGCTCTCTCCTTTTTCTTACCCAAAATTCCTTGCAAACTTTAAACCTTGACTAAAAAAACCATTTTTTTCCACACACTTTAAGTCCTACAGTGGGCTTTGGTTCAGCCCGTTGCTTATTACTGGGTGGCTTTCTTTCAGTCTCATTTGCCTGCTTCTTATTCAGTAGGCTTGCTTTCCTTTTCTTGTGTTTGTCCTTCCCCCTGGAATATAGCTCCTTTACCAATCTTTTGGCTTAGAAGATATGTATCCTTTCACAAATGACATCAGGAAACTACTTTTTTCTCTTTGTGAATGCATATTTTTGTACTCTTTTTTGTGTACTGCACTGCCCTCATATCACTGGCCCTTCATGTTGCTTCCTCCTAAGGTCATCCATGCTTCCCCTGCCCCACTCCATCCTGCTGGTCCCCCAACTAATTTGCTGCATCCTACAACTCAGTGGCATAGAATTAGTCTCCTTAAACTTAACTTTAAAAATATTTTTTTAAATTATTCTTTTTCCTTTTCAGCAGGCCTAGCAGTTGCAATCTGCTGCTCTGCAGCTCCTTTCACATACTGGGAGCCGCAGATAACGCCATTCTGCACAAGCACCATTCCAGTGCATCTGAAGAAAGGAATATACGCGGAAAGTGATTCGTGGGGTTGACAATACCTATCCAAATGATCAGAAAAGCCATCTGCTTAAAATAAAAATCTGAAAAAAGGTAACAAAATATAAAGTGAACAACGCTAGACCACGTATTGGAGTGTGTACAGTTTACCCCATGTGCGTACTATATCAGAGTTTTTTCAAAAAAGAACTTGAGTAGCAGGCGCCCAGATTTTTGAATTAGATCAAATTAGTTTTTGACAGCAGATACCCCGAATGACCGCTCAAGGCACAGGGGTTAGCTACACTCCGGCTGAGAGTATGATGTCCCAGATATCAGCATAGCATTTAAGGGTTATTGGTTTCACCCTAAACACACATTTTTGTTCGTCTGTGCTTGCGATGCCGGACTGGGAAGGATGAATGTGTGTAGTATGAGTCAGTGATACAATTGTGGATTATGTGAAGGAGGTATAAATGTGGGGTTAGTATTTATTGATATTTGTTTCTTAAGAGAAAAATATCTAAGGACCTTGTGTCCTCATCATGAATGTTTTCTCTTTACATAGATTGAGATCATTGTCTTTACTTAAAAAATGTACTATTGAAAATGGTTGCTACATGGTCAAGAAACAACATTGTTGAAAGAAATTATGACAATGCAAATCAGAATTGTTACTTGATTGTCTTTTTATAAGTGAATAATGAAATAATAAATAAATAAAAGTATTTTTATTCAAATTAAATTCATGTGTGGAGAAATCATGAGTTAATGACCCGCTTCTATGCTATATAGTAGCAAGTATTAAAGCAAGATTCTGGTTTGTTTCCCCCTCACTCCCAGACCGTATGAGTTTAGCTCTTTAGGGGGCGCTTTTCTTAAATAGGCTCCTTTCACTATAACAACCTTTTGGCGACTTTTTTAATTTGCCACCCCAGAGGTTCTGGACTCTGCTAGGGGTCCCAAACTTCCTTGCACCCTGCATCCCCCCAAGTCTCTCAATAAAAATGGTACCACACTTCTGTGAGTAGGTGTAATAAGTAGACTTCCAGGCACAGCTGAGTGCAAGAGTCGTTGATTGAAGTGTACAATTACACCAATGACGAGCAGCAACCAGCCGGCATGGATTCCTGCATGAAATGACCATCTCTGCTGAAATTCACGCCTTGCTGTTCTTAACTGCAAGAACTAGGAGCATTCAAGTATAAACATGCAACATCACAATATTACTAGCACAAGGTGCATTTAATCATACCAATGCATTGCATCAACAAGTGTTACATCACCCCCCCCAACAAAAATAAAATGAAATAATTCAATAATACAATTACATAGCTGTAGAACAGAGAACTGAAAATACTTAACCACAAGCTATGGAACTTTTATGAGCAGGCAACATGCAATGGAAAACACTGCCAAAAGGCATATAGCGTGAGAAAATAGAGAGGGCATTAATATGTAAAAATAATCTTTAAACTCCTAAGGTATTTTCACTTCTTGTGACCTCAAACATTCTGCACAATTGTTACCAAAGCTAACACCTCTCTCAGACACATAATCATATTTTGTACTCTTACCAGAGAATCCCTTGTGGGCAGGATACATTGTTTCAATCTAACTCAACACCAGAACCTTTCTTCATGCTTATGATATTGGCCTGCTGCTGTGACAGGTTCACTAATTACACCTCTTATTCCATCAACCTTTGTTTTCTAACAAGACTGCTCCTTTGCCAATTCTGCAAACTTTTTTGGAGATGAAAACATTGATTCGCCCGTCCTGACCTTAATAGGTCTCTTGATCAGGACATAATCACCAACCGTTATCTCAGCATAGCCATTATAACTTTCTCAAAATTATGTTTCCTCTTGGCCAGTTTAGTGGACACCCTTATAGCAAACCTTTTATCTACGGTTGTATCACCAACAACTTAATTTCCGCTGGCAAGTTGTTCAAGCACTCTGTTCTAAGAAGCCCTGTACGGTTTCCACCATAATAAGTTGGTTATGCAAACTCACCCTTCCTTCCTGCCCAAGGTTGTGTCTGAGTTCCATGTTAATCAGACAATTGTTCAACCCTCTTTCTTTCCCAATCCTACTACATCAGCGGTAAGGTCTCTTCATTCGCTAGACCTCAAGAGGGTTCTCAAATTCTATTTGAAGGCAACAAAGTCCATTAGAAAGGCTGATCAATTGTTTGTAAACTACAGCTCTGTTAGAACAGGCTTCCCAGCTTCTAAAAGATCCATTTCAAGATGGATAATATCTTGTATAAAGTTGGCCTACCAAATAGCGAATAAGCCTGTTTGCCTCCCCTAAAGCTCACTCTACTATGGGCAAGGCTGCTATGGTTGCATTCCTACACAATTTACCGATGGCTGAGATTTGCAAGGCTGCAACTTGGAAATCTGTCCATATGTTTACCAGACATTACTGTCTGGATTCTGACTCCAGGGCAGATACCCAAGTGGGCCAGGCTTCCTTGAGGAATCTGTTCAAATGTTAACCTATTGGAGTCTGTATAGGCCTTATGGCTGCTATGTATCTTGATTGTACTCTGTTTACTTGCCTGCAGGATGAGGGGATGGGCTTGCTATTCTATTCATGTGCTTATGACTATTGATGAGGATCCCCTGGAAGAGAAGAATAAGTTACTTATCTGTAATCCTAGTTCTCCTCCAGGGGTATCCTCATCAAAGTCATAAATAACCTACCCGCCTCCCCGGGCAGGTGAACTTGATACATACATCTCTTTGTAAAATGGTCTGTGGGTATCTGCGAAGAACAACTGACCTAACTGTCACCCCTGAGGCATGATGGGAAGCTAGGGGTCATGACTGCCTTAAAGGCACGGTGCCAGTTTATTCTAAGTGTTTCTGTGGGTGAGCTCTTCAGCTTTCTACACTAATGTTTCTACAATGCAGCCTGTGTGCTGACAATGTTTTTTCATTCTTCCTTGCAAGATTAAGATTTCTGCTGTATAATAAAGCAGTTTTCAAATGCTTTCCTTCTCTCTGATTTATTGGAATGTACTTATGTACAAGGGAATTCCTTGCAACATTGCTCAGCATGACTATGGAAGGCTGCATTGTGTGTTTTTTTATATATATATATATGGATATATAAATAGAACTACATGCAAAAGTTACTACTTGTGTAGCGATATAACTGTAAGAGACATTAGTTAGTGATAGATTCCTTACCTTAGAATATTCCCAGGCGTCAGACTGGATCCGGAAAGTTTTGCTTAGCATTTCCTCTGCGCGTCAGTAGGTGGCGTCCTGCAGCTCCGTGTCCGTCACTGGTGTCGTAAGCACTGAGATGACATCACGGAGAGTACTAAGGCGCCACCCATGTGTGCTGATGTCAGTTCTGTACACAACTTTCCGCGCAAGGAAGGCAGAGCCATGCAAGATACTGACCATTGGTGCATAAAACTAGTGCCCTAAAGGGGATGACCTTAACTCTAGTAATCCGTTCGCAGAACAGGGAGGATGGGTGGGGCGGTAAGGAATCTATCACTAACTAATGTCTCTTACAGATATATCGTTACAAATGTAGTAACTTGTGCATCTGAAAGAGACACATTAGTGATAGATTCCTTACGTTAGAATAGATACTCCAGCAATACCAAACCCGGTGGTGGGTCTGTGAACAAGATAGCAACAGAGATTCACGGAGCACAGAACGGCCAAAGAAGCCGTTCCTCCGGACTTGACTGTCAAGGCAGTAGCTCTTATTAAACGTGTGCAGCGAGGCCCACGTAGCTGCCTGACAAATGTCCTGCAAAGGAACGCCGTGCCCCAAGGCAGTAGTGGCTGCTATTGCCCTGGTGGAATGGGCTCACAACCCCACAGGAGTCTCCTTCTTAGCCAACGAATAACAGGCCTTGATGCAGAGAATGACCCACCGAGAGATGGTCCGCTTTTGCATGGCCCGATCTTTTTTGGCGCCCGCGTAGCCAACAAAGAGCTGCTCATCATCCCGGAACTGTTGTGTGCGGCTCAGGTAGAAGGAGAGAGCACGTTTTGGGTCCAGGCGGTGGAGCCTCTCTTCCTCTCTGGAAGGATGAGGAGGCAGAAAGAAGGTGGGCAAAGTGATGGTCTACCCGATGTGGAAGGGCGTGACAACCTTTGGCAAGAAAGAAGGATGGGTCCTTAGAACCACCTTGTCCGGATGAATAAAAAGGAAAGGAGGCTTAGAAGAAAGAGCTTGGAGCTCACTCACTCTTCTGGCAGAGGTGATAGCTACCAGGAAAGCCGTCTTAAGAGTGAGAAGATGTAAAGGACAGTTATGAAGGGGCTCGAAGGGAGCGCACATCAGAAATGTCAAGGCAAGGTTTAAGTCCCACTGAGGCATGATAAACGGTACCGGAGGAAATGTGCGCTTAATCTTTTAGAAAACGGTTCACAACCGGAGACTTTAAAAGAGAAGGCTGATCAGGAAGCCGTCGAAAGGTGGAAATGGCCGAAAGATAACCTTTGATAGTGCCCATTGCAGAGCCCTGGGTATATGCAAATGGGACATGTTCATGCCCCAGCCAAATGCACAGCTGTACACCGCCCTTGCTGCATTCAATACTTATACCATTATTTATCCAATCTTCATTTACAAGATATTGCTCATTTCTCCAATATTTATCTGTCATATTCTTTCTCCATTGCGAATGTCCACGTGTGGAACTTTTTTGGCCATTGTTTTCAGGTTTCTAATACTCATTGTATGTCCATCCGGAATAATTCAATAAATACGATTAATGCCAGGCTCATCAATAGGCAGTGTTTATTCCATAAAAACCCAATGCATTTCGGGCGACGCAGCGCCCTTCGTCGGGGGTCACTAAAAAATAATCAAACATGTACCAGATTACTCATCCATTCTTCAAATTACATTTTTCATGTGATGCAATGAACATATTTATTCATATAAAGATATAGGTGAGCCTAGTAATTTCTGCACTGTGAAATAACCTCAAGCGTCATATTTCTCTGGCTATTCAATCATGCTAGTCATTGGTTCCCCTCCCTGTGCTCATAAAACCTGAAGCACATTATGCATGCGTCTCTGTTCCTTTCTTTGCTCCTCTGACACCCCCCTGTGTGTTAGCTGATAAATCACCCCTTCTGTGTAAAACTCTCCAACCCTCTACTCATGTTACCTAAAAAGTCTTTACATAAACAAACGTGAACCAAATGGCGCACCTTCACTCTCTTACTTGACCCCTTTTAACAAGCATCGCATTAGCTTCTCCCTCTACAGTTTCACATCCATAATTCCTGTCTTTGCTCCCATTTCTCATTTCACTACTCTTGTTTGTCAAGTGTTCCAAACATTAACGTACCTGCCGAGTCAATTGAAAAGCTTCACCCTTCCACTAACGGTGTCCGCGCTAAAAGCAACCCCTTTCACCTGCATATTTAAACACCTATGAAACCACCCACTACGCGTTGTTATTGGCCTCAAGTGATCTAACTTCTGATTAGCCCAAAGGTCTTTTTCTCCCGCCCCCTTCTTGTTCGATACCCACAAGTGAACTCAACTTCCCATAATGCAATATCACACTCAGCCTAAACAGTGTTAGTCCAAATATCACAGATTCTCCATTGCGTTAAAAACGCTCCGTCGTTTTCGAATCAGCTGGAGTCATTGTCTCTTAATACATGTGCTTTTCTGATGCTTATGACGAGCCTTCAGATGTAATGCCAATCACGTGGGTTCAAACCCGTTTTTCTAATTTTTCGTTCTTTTACTCTTAATTCTTTGTGGGTGCAAACCCTAGGCGGGCAAAGTTATGATGAGTTTTTGAAAGTTAAGGGTTGCACACCAAATTTTAGCAGTTTTTTCTCTTTTTTCGTAGAGACGCATGCATAATGTGCTTCAGGTTTTATGAGCACAGGGAGGGGAACCAATGACTAGCATGATTGAATAGCCAGAGAAATATGACCCTTGAGGTTATTTCACAGTGCAGAAATTACAAGGCTCGCCTATATCTTTATATGAATAAATATGTTCATTGCATCACATGAAAAATGTAATTTGAAGAATGGATGAGTAATCTGGTACATGTTTGATTATTTTTTAGTGACCCCCGACGAAGGGCGCTGCGTCGCCCGAAATGCATTGGGTTTTTATGGAATAAACACTGCCTATTGATGAGCCTATTTACAACAAGGGGTGGTGAGGGACAGAGTCTCTGAATTAAGCAGAAAGCTCTCACCCAGTCAAGAGATCAGGGCTAGATCCAACACCGTTTTTTAGCTCACTGCACCATCCCAGTTTCAGAACCTGGCTGTATGCAAATTAGTCTGTTCCTTTCCCAGTGCATGATGGGAACAGGGCAAACCAAACTACAAAAGCCAATTCTTACACTGGGAAGGAAACAAGCTCCCGGGGACCGGTTTCTGGCATTACAGCCGTCTTCGTCCCGGTTTGCTTGAATCCTGATGGTGCAATGAGCAAGGGTCTCACATCTGAGAATACCCTTCCACGCTTAGGGTGGACAAAAATATTTACAACAAGGGGTGGTGAGGGACAGAGTCTCTGAATTAAGCAGAAAGCTCTCACCCAGTCAAGAGATCAGGGCTAGATCCAACACCGTTTTTTAGCTCACTGCACCATCCCAGTTTCAGAACCTGGCTGTATGCAAATTAGTCTGTTCCTTTCCCAGTGCATGATGGGAACAGGGCAAACCAAACTACAAAAGCCAATTCTTACACTGGGAAGGAAACAAGCTCCCGGGGACCGGTTTCTGGCATTACAGCCGTCTTCGGCCCGGTTTGCTTGAATCCTGATGGTGCAATGAGCAAGGGTCTCACATCTGAGAATACCCTTCCACGCTTAGGGTGGACAAAAATATTTACAACAAGGGGTGGTGAGGGACAGAGTCTCTGAATTAAGCAGAAAGCTCTCACCCAGTCAAGAGATCAGGGCTAGATCCAACACCGTTTTTTAGCTCACTGCACCATCCCAGTTTCAGAACCTGGCTGTATGCAAATTAGTCTGTTCCTTTCCCAGTGCATGATGGGAACAGGGCAAACCAAACTACAAAAGCCAATTCTTACACTGGGAAGGAAACAAGCTCCCGGGGACCGGTTTCTGGCATTACAGCCGTCTTCGGCCCGGTTTGCTTGAATCCTGATGGTGCAATGAGCAAGGGTCTCACATCTGAGAATACCCTTCCACGCTTAGGGTGGACAAAAATATTTACAACAAGGGGTGGTGAGGGACAGAGTCTCTGAATTAAGCAGAAAGCTCTCACCCAGTCAAGAGATCAGGGCTAGATCCAACACCGTTTTTTAGCTCACTGCACCATCCCAGTTTCAGAACCTGGCTGTATGCAAATTAGTCTGTTCCTTTCCCAGTGCATGATGGGAACAGGGCAAACCAAACTACAAAAGCCAATTCTTACACTGGGAAGGAAACAAGCTCCCGGGGACCGGTTTCTGGCATTACAGCCGTCTTCGGCCCGGTTTGCTTGAATCCTGATGGTGCAATGAGCAAGGGTCTCACATCTGAGAATACCCTTCCACGCTTAGGGTGGACAAAAATATTTACAACAAGGGGTGGTGAGGGACAGAGTCTCTGAATTAAGCAGAAAGCTCTCACCCAGTCAAGAGATCAGGGCTAGATCCAACACCGTTTTTTAGCTCACTGCACCATCCCAGTTTCAGAACCTGGCTGTATGCAAATTAGTCTGTTCCTTTCCCAGTGCATGATGGGAACAGGGCAAACCAAACTACAAAAGCCAATTCTTACACTGGGAAGGAAACAAGCTCCCGGGGACCGGTTTCTGGCATTACAGCCGTCTTCGGCCCGGTTTGCTTGAATCCTGATGGTGCAATGAGCAAGGGTCTCACATCTGAGAATACCCTTCCACGCTTAGGGTGGACAAAAATATTTACAACAAGGGGTGGTGAGGGACAGAGTCTCTGAATTAAGCAGAAAGCTCTCACCCAGTCAAGAGATCAGGGCTAGATCCAACACCGTTTTTTAGCTCACTGCACCATCCCAGTTTCAGAACCTGGCTGTATGCAAATTAGTCTGTTCCTTTCCCAGTGCATGATGGGAACAGGGCAAACCAAACTACAAAAGCCAATTCTTACACTGGGAAGGAAACAAGCTCCCGGGGACCGGTTTCTGGCATTACAGCCGTCTTCGGCCCGGTTTGCTTGAATCCTGATGGTGCAATGAGCAAGGGTCTCACATCTGAGAATACCCTTCCACGCTTAGGGTGGACAAAAATATTTACAACAAGGGGTGGTGAGGGACAGAGTCTCTGAATTAAGCAGAAAGCTCTCACCCAGTCAAGAGATCAGGGCTAGATCCAACACCGTTTTTTAGCTCACTGCACCATCCCAGTTTCAGAACCTGGCTGTATGCAAATTAGTCTGTTCCTTTCCCAGTGCATGATGGGAACAGGGCAAACCAAACTACAAAAGCCAATTCTTACACTGGGAAGGAAACAAGCTCCCGGGGACCGGTTTCTGGCATTACAGCCGTCTTCGGCTCGGTTTGCTTGAATCCTGATGGTGCAATGAGCAAGGGTCTCACATCTGAGAATACCCTTCCACGCTTAGGGTGGACAAAAATATTTACAACAAGGGGTGGTGAGGGACAGAGTCTCTGAATTAAGCAGAAAGCTCTCACCCAGTCAAGAGATCAGGGCTAGATCCAACACCGTTTTTTAGCTCACTGCACCATCCCAGTTTCAGAACCTGGCTGTATGCAAATTAGTCTGTTCCTTTCCCAGTGCATGATGGGAACAGGGCAAACCAAACTACAAAAGCCAATTCTTACACTGGGAAGGAAACAAGCTCCCGGGGACCGGTTTCTGGCATTACAGCCGTCTTCGGCCCGGTTTGCTTGAATCCTGATGGTGCAATGAGCAAGGGTCTCACATCTGAGAATACCCTTCCACGCTTAGGGTGGACAAAAATATTTACAACAAGGGGTGGTGAGGGACAGAGTCTCTGAATTAAGCAGAAAGCTCTCACCCAGTCAAGAGATCAGGGCTAGATCCAACACCGTTTTTTAGCTCACTGCACCATCCCAGTTTCAGAACCTGGCTGTATGCAAATTAGTCTGTTCCTTTCCCAGTGCATGATGGGAACAGGGCAAACCAAACTACAAAAGCCAATTCTTACACTGGGAAGGAAACAAGCTCCCGGGGACCGGTTTCTGGCATTACAGCCGTCTTCGGCCCGGTTTGCTTGAATCCTGATGGTGCAATGAGCAAGGGTCTCACATCTGAGAATACCCTTCCACGCTTAGGGTGGACAAAAATATTTACAACAAGGGGTGGTGAGGGACAGAGTCTCTGAATTAAGCAGAAAGCTCTCACCCAGTCAAGAGATCAGGGCTAGATCCAACACCGTTTTTTAGCTCACTGCACCATCCCAGTTTCAGAACCTGGCTGTATGCAAATTAGTCTGTTCCTTTCCCAGTGCATGATGGGAACAGGGCAAACCAAACTACAAAAGCCAATTCTTACACTGGGAAGGAAACAAGCTCCCGGGGACCGGTTTCTGGCATTACAGCCGTCTTCGGCCCGGTTTGCTTGAATCCTGATGGTGCAATGAGCAAGGGTCTCACATCTGAGAATACCCTTCCACGCTTAGGGTGGACAAAAATATTTACAACAAGGGGTGGTGAGTATTAGAAACCTGAAAACAATGGCCAAAAAAGTTCCACACGTGGACATTCGCAATGGAGAAAGAATATGACAGATAAATATTGGAGAAATGAGCAATATCTTGTAAATGAAGATTGGATAAATAATGGTATAAGTATTGAATGCCGCAAGGGCGGTGTACAGCTGTGCATTTGGCGGGGGCATGAACATGTCCCATTTGCATATACCCAGGTCGTACCCGGTGGCAATAGGGCATGCCACATACCAATCTGCACGCTAGCAGGAATCTAAGCACTACGAAAAAAGAGAAAAAACTGCTAAAATTTGGTGTGCAACCCTTAACTTTCAAAAACTCATTGCAGAGCCCTGCCAGGCTAAAAAAAAAAGGAACAAAAGAACCTCGGAAAGGGAGGCAGAAAGGGGATCCACAGCCCTTGATGTGCACCATGCCACAAACTTGTTCCACCTGCAGGAGTATACCGTTTTTGTAGAGGGACGCCTGGCTGCCAGAATGACATCACAGACTTCGGGAGGAAGATCGAAAGGTGTCAACTGTCGCCGCTCAATCTCCACGCATGGAAGCGGAGGCTCGACAGGTTCGGGTGGTGAACCGACGCCTGCTGCTGCGACAGAAGATCCTCCCGAAGAGGCAATTGGATCAGGGGATCGATTGCCGTGCTGAGTAGCTCGGGATACCAGTATCTTCGTGCCCAATCCGGAGCCACAAGGATGACTTGGGCCCGATGGCGCCTGATCTTCTTCAGCACTCTGGGCAGAAGTGGTATAGGCGGAAAGGCGTACAACAGACCGCAGCTCCACTCGTGACGAAAAGCGTCGCCAAGCGAGGACTGCCTTGGAAAATCCAATGCGCAGAATTGATGACATTGAGTGTTCTCTTCGGTGGCGAATAGATCTAACCAAGGCTCTCCCCATTGCTGAAAGAAATCTTGCGCCACGTCTGAGTTCAGACGCCGTTCGTGATCCATCAAGCACCGACGGCTGAGTTCGTCCGCCCTGGCGTTCAGAGAACCTGCCAGGTGTTGAACCACCAAGGTAATGCCTTGATGTTCCAGCCATGTCCAGAGGCGCAGAGCCTCGTGACATAGGGTCCAGGACCCAACCCCGCCCTGTTTGTTGCAATACCACATGGCGGTGGTGTTGTCTGTGAACACCTGCACTACACTTCCCCGGACAGAGGGAAGGAATGCCTTCAGTGCAAGCCAGATCGCCCGCAGCTCCAAAAGGTTGATATGGAGCCTGGACTCCGCCGGACACCAGAGGATTCTGATCTCCGCCTCTCCCAAGTGGCCACCCCATCCGAGGAGGGATGCATCCATCACCACTGTGTGCTCCGGTTGGGGAAGGGAGAGGGATCTGCCCATGACCCAATCTCGAGTTGTGAGCCAACCCTGCAATTTTTGAGCATTGCCCTCCGAGATCTGGACATGATCAGACAGGTTGCCCTGATGCTGCGCCCACTGGAACTTTAGGTCCCTCTGCAGAGCCTGCATATGCCATCTGGCATGTGTCACCAGCAGGTTGCAGGAGGCCATCTGGCACAGGATCCGTAGGGTCATCCAGACTGAAACCCAAGATAGAGGCCAAAGGATCGTAATCATAGCCTGAATATCCCGGACTCGCTGCTCGGGAGGATAACCCCGATACAGTGTCGAATCCAGTACCGCCCGATGAAGGGGAGCTTCTGAGAGGGACTCAGGTGCGACTTCGGCACGTTGGTGGAGAACCCCAGTAACTGCAGGAGGTCTTCCGTAGTCTGAAGGTGGTTGGCGACTGCCTGGGGCGAGCTCGCCTTCAACAACCAGTCATCGAGGTAGGGGAAGATTGGCACCCCAACCTGCGCAGGTGAGCCGCAACGACCACCATCACCTTCGTGAACACCGAAGGGGCGCTGGTAGGGCCAAAGGGGAGCACGGCAAACTGAAAATGCTCCTGGCCTACGGTGAACCGCAGGTAACGCTGGTGGGCCGGCAGGATGGGGATGTGAAAATAAGCATCCTGCAAGTCCAACTGTACCATTCAAACTCCAGAATCGAGGGCAGCCAGAGCCTGAGCCAGAGTCGCAATTTTGAATTTCTCCTTCCGCAAGAAGCGATTGATTTGATGTCCCGGAGGTCCAAGATGGGGTGCAGGCCTCCCTTGTCCTTCTTGAGGACTAGAAAGTAGTGGGAATAACAACCACTCCCTACTTCCTGCACAGGAACTCACTCAATGGCCCCTTTGGCCAAGAGGGCCGTGAAATACTGTTGGAGAAGAACTAGATGATCCCCCGACATGCGGTGGCGCTGAGGCGGCATGGCTGGAGGGGAGGACTGAAAGGGAAGGGAATAAACCTTGCAGATTATCTGCAGCACCCACCTGTTCGATGTAATTTTGCACCAGTGGTGGAGGTAGTGGTGGACCCTGCCACCCACCGGCGTGGGGTGCTCCCTGAAGCTCGGATTAGGAAGGCTCGGAGGTGGAAACAACGGGGGTAGAGGTGGACTGACATGCACTCTGGTTCCCAGACCCGCCCTTGCGGAAGCCAGCGCTGAGGCTGGTTCTGCACAGCTTTGTTGGAGGAGCGTATTTGAAAATAACAAGTACCCCCTGATAGTGTCCAATTTCTAGGACAGGGTATAGCACAATGTAAAAATTCCTAGACAATCACATAGATACTGAACATATGCTAAGCATGTGTCTAAATGGTCAATTTGTAACTGGTACTGCACAATAATGAAAAAAGGTCAAAACGATTAATATAAAAAACGATATAGATGTTTTATTCATTAAGTCATTCAGTTCATTAAAAATTGTACAAGTATTTAATACATAGTATTGTTTTACAGACATATATAAAAACATTCAGGTCATAAAAAAATCATTATTATCAATGAAACGAAATAGATAATGCTGTGGCAGAACTGTTTTACTTTTTGACGCACGTTTCGGCGTGAGTTACGCCTTCGTCAGGAAAGAGCCACAATTCCTGGAATTAATAAAAACAATGCTAGATAACATTTCATGTAATTATATCACAATCTTATACAGTGGCGTTACATTTGTATGACTAGACACATGTTTATACTATTAACTCATTTATATAGCAATCTGAAGATGGTCTTCAGACAGAGTGTTTTAGGCGAAAATGAAAGAGTGTACAATCATGATATTGTGATATCAAACGGTTGGCACACTTGTATAAAACAATTATTATACTGTCTCTTATAAAAGTGAGAGTAAAGAAAAGTGATAATAAGACCTAGACGACCCAAAGTATCCATGCTGAAGCCTGAAGATAGGTGAGTATCATAAATAGATGTCTCATTGTTATACCTGTGCTTCCTGAAGTGATAGCCAGGGTTTAGAGGAGATTACAGTCTTTCGTGTAGGAAGATACCTAATGGTATGAGATGACAAGCATCAGTTCTTGATTATATTAATGGTTTAATAATGATGGTTATTCTATGGTAAAAAAAACTTTATCTGTATACCTTATTTGTTGAGTACCAATCCTACCAAGGTGGCACTGTTATCAATCAGTACAAATATCACTGTGTTGGATCAAATGAATAGAGCATGCAATGAATTAAATATGATTGATGTGCTTCAAAAGTTAAAAAGAATTATCCAATCTAAGAATCAAAAAATTGAAAATATTTACTATATGATTTGTTTTAGGACGTATAATACATAAATCAGATGTGTCACAGTTTTCACCTTGTTAACGGATAAAAAAACAATCCAAATTAGATTAAAAGCCGGAGATAATGTCTTGCATAGATGGCAGACTTAAATCATAATGGTAGCAAGCGTGCAGCCTGAACAATTGGTCCTGTGATTAAAAACAAAGGGGAGGGAGGAGCCAAGATGGCGACCGGAGCGGACGTGTAGTCGCCCGGCTCCACCGGCCCTTGAGCTCCGCAACGAAATCCTGTTCTCCTTCCTGATCGACCCCGACGGCGGAACGTGTGTGAGGACGAGCTGAACACTTCGATCTTTTCCCGACTTTTCAACATGCCCGGGTGCCGGAGAAACTAGAAGTAAAGTCCTCCGCCCCGGATCCTCGCCTGCAATGCCGCTCGTCATCGGCTCCTGGAGGCTCGGATATGGCCTGAACAGTTGAGTAGCGCAGAGGACTCAGATGCGGCGCCTTTCCATGTGAGGCAATCGCCACCGGACTGATACCGATGTCCATTGCAGGCTGCGCCTGGAACGAGACGGCCGAGTGAGGAAGCCCAGAGGTGGCGGATTTTTGTGCTCCGAGTGGGAGGTGAGCGGCGTATGGTGCCCAGCGGGCCGGCTCAGCGCAGGCTATCGACTTTCTCATCCGCTGTCCAGCCTGGTGCGAGACGGTTTATGGGAGGTGTGCCCGTTCTGCTTTCGACGCTAGTGGTGTCGGAGTCTCGAGGAGATACTTGCCTATGCTAAGCCCTCCCCAGCTCCACTATCGTATGACCGGAATCATGGCCCCGTTTGACCACCCGCGGCTGGGGGGAGCTCACGCATTCCTGCCCGTGGACTGCCTTGCCCTGCCTGCGCGGTACACCGACTTGCGAGCACCGGCTCTGGAACCTGACTCGAGGGAATTGCAGCCTCCACCATCCTATGGATCTATCCTGGCCGCCCTGCGTGATCTCCGCTCGGAGATGTGTGATGGCCTCCAAGCACTGGGTGAGCGATTGGATAACATGATGTCTGACGGGGCTCGCGAACGCAACGTCTGCCCCCAGCTAAATGTGAGCCTGCCTCCGCCGATCTATGATGATACAATGTTTCCCTGTGCCTGTGCTGCTTCTATACTTGCTGCTGCCTCTACCGGAGCCGACGGCTGGCAGCCCTCCAGTCCCGTAACTGATACATTGTCTCCCCTTCCCTCCGGGCTTGACTTATTGCTGCCTGTACCATCGAGTTTACCTGTGGATCCAGCTGCGCAACTTTTGTCCTGCTTGTCGACTTTTCACTGGTGGCCTTCACCCTTCCCCCGTGGAATCTCTACTCTCCAGATGCCCTTATGGACCTAAGTATGGTGGACAAAGGACCTTTTAACGATGGTCGGTGGCCATTTTGGGATCCTGCTTTGTCTTCTTCTTTCAAGCGGCCATATTGTCCTGTTGTGCACGGGGGGGAGGGCTCTCCTGGGGAAGTATGCTCGAGGTTACATCCACGATCGGGTCAGGGCTAGGCTGTTTTTTCGTCACTAACTGATTTTGCTGGCTGAAGGGGATGGGGTTGGAACTGATTAACATGTTTCATGGGCACGCATCGCACGATGACTTTCTCCAACTGCATTGCATAGCTGATTGATTTTGTACCGACGCTTCAGTAATGGACGATGTTTATGATGTGGGAATCTGTGGAGGGCCGGGATCTCCGGGTGATTTGGTATCGAGTGGGCTCCTCCCCGCCTTCTTCTTTTTGGGAGTTTAGGTTGATTTATTCTTTCTCACTCCCTATATTACAGGTGTTAATGTTCTTTTTCTTTCTTCATTCTCTTCCTTCTTCTTCCTTGTCTATATTTCGGGTTTTACGGGGCGACAGGCACTCTGTGGGGGGGGGGGGGCAGGCCGTAGCCTCCACAATGTTGCAGGGTGGGCGGGGTAATTTGGTATATTCTTAGTTCTATGGGCCTTCTTTTTCTATTCTCTGCGCTTTCTTATTCTGGTTCGATTCTGGGTCTGGGCTAGGGTTGGCAGGGTGGGGGCGGCGATGTTTGGGGTGCATAAATGATGGAAGATGACTTGCCGCTGTTTTGCACCGCCACACTACATTTGATGTTAACTTCCACTGTTGTTTTCAGATACAACGCCGCTTACTCATATTGTGAAGCCATTGTACGGACTCGAATCTTCTTAGTACTTATTCTTCACTGACCTCCTTATGACGAAAACGCATAAAAAACTTAAAAAAATTAACCTTCAATTCTCCTCTCCCCCGGCGACGTGATTCTTTCCAGTGTAACGCTCATTGCTTGCTAACTTTTAACTACTGCTGCTGGGGAACTGTACTGTTTGCACCTGTGCTGACGAAGTATCGTGGCCGGCCTGATGGTTGTAGGCCCGTATTTGTTCTTTTATTCATGCACAATAAAGGTTTTCAAAAATTTTAAAACAAAAACAAAGGGGAGGAATATGCTTTGAATATTGTTCATAATAAAGGCATCATTCGAATGTTATATATATATTTTTTTATTTATTAAGAACGACTCTCTTTTACAATCTGGGTGTAAAACATCAATATCAGACTGTGAACATGGAAGTGGAAGGCATGCTGTCAGAATAATTAATCCTATGCATAAGAGGAAAGGATATGGCATAAATACTGGTCCTTATCTAAGCATAATTTAGTGATATTAGAGGACAAATCTCTCTTATGTATGTAGTTCAGAACTGAAATCTATGAAAGGAGATTGACAATTTAACTATGACCTGAAAAACGTGGTACTTCGAGTTGCAGGCATTTACGATAAAACTAAAATCCTGCATGAATATCTATATTAAAAGCCCGCATCCACGCTGGTAATAGAATAGTTATAGAATGCTCATTACCATAATAAGTTAGGGGGTCGAAGTGAAGTAGCGATGTTACGTTTAATGTTTATCTATAGGCGGGCATATAAGTAGGCAGTGTTACGTCACTCACCTTAATAGAAGCGTGCTACGCAGCACAGGATGTAGCTTGATCTGTCTTCTTCTGGCAGTGGAACGACTATTACTCCAGTTGCATCTGTTTTTAAATTGATCCCTCAGAGTCGTTTTGCGCGTAATTTGTCGACACTTTCCAAACGCTTGAGACGCTACACTCATAACGTGTGGAAAGAGTCACCATAAAGATCGAGGGAGGACTGTCGTTTTTAGGTCTCGCGACCTATCAATGCGCGCAAGCGCATTGAGCGGAGCGAGAATTCATGTCGGCAAAATCCTCTTCAAACCAAGGGCTTTCAGCCCTGCGGTTTTCTTGCAGTTCACGTGAGTCACTTGAGCAAACATGCACGCGCATTCACGGCCGGCCGCAGGCCGGCCGTACTTTCAGTTTCCCGCTTCTCCTCCCCTAATCATTCATTCCCGGCCGCTCACAGCACATCAAAGGGCTTCGCCCAGCGTGCGCTCTGCGGCTTCTCCTCCCCTATGCCCCCAGGCCGTGTTCCCTCCCCTGCTACCCCATCCTCAGTCATCCCTCGCACCCCCTCCTCCTTCAGCCCCCCACCATTTGCTTTTGCTAGTTAATTTATGTTTTCGTTGCAGTGACTTTTTAATTTATGTTTTCATTGCAGTGACTTTTACTTGCTCATGGAATGACACCCACGCTCCTCCCATTGCTGTTTCGGTGCACATTTCATTGCCGCTTTTCTGTGCCTCGTATTTCTGTTCCCGAGCTCCACCAGCAGCTCTTCCCGCTCCACCCCCTGCCTCCCCAGCCGCCAGCACCTCCCCTCTTCAAATCTCGGCAGCTTCTCCTCCCCTTTCACTGCCCAGCCAGGCAGCCCCCCACCTCTCTGCCTCTAGCTGAATCGAAAATTAAGAGCGGTGAACTTTTTGGATGTAAATCAGTTTACCTTCTACATTTTTCACTTCTTTCCATGTATCAGAATCTGTTCCCCAGCCTGCCAAGAGCAGCTCTTCCCGCTCCGCTCTGCCCCCTGCATTCTTCCAGTCCTCTCACCTACTCGCATTTCTCCTCCCCCTCCCCAGCCGCCAGCACCTCCCCTCTCTCTCCCCGCACACAGCCTTACTTGGCAGCTTCTCCTCCCTCCTCCCTTTTCACTGGCCAGTCCTCTAGCTGAATCGAAAATTCAGAGCAGTGAACTTTTTGGATGTAAATCAGTTTACCTTCTACATTTCTTACTTGTTTCCATGTTTTCATGAAATGCGACACATCTCGTTTCTGCCCGTGTTCAACTAGATATGTAAATTCAATTGTTTACTTATTTGCAAATTATATCTTTCATTTCAGACTTTTATATAGCGCTGTGTGTACCCTTCGGCTGCTTCAGAGAGTCACTCTTAAGCTTATACAGCGCCTACAAATGTCGAAGCGATTCAGCTTGAGCAGTGCACATCTATGAGAATGTTTCATTTCATTTCCATGGGGCGGAGAGCGCTCTCAAAAAGTGTGGCAAATGATTCCCATTTGGTTGTAAAAATGCTTCACCGTTCATGTAATTCCATACTTAGGTCAGGGTTTGAAAAGCAGGAGTCAGTTCAAGAGGGCACTCCAAATTAGGACGAATCTAAAAGACTTCTTATTTTAAGGACTGACGCTTTGAATCATAAAATGCCTTCGGAGACGAATATATAATGCACAATTCTTTAATGGACGCCAGCTTTGCGATGCGGAAGTCGAGGCATGTATGCGCATGCGTGCTGGTGACTAAGAATTGAATTTACATATCTAATTGAACACGGGCAGAAACGAGATGTGTCGCATTTCATGAAAACATGGAAACAAGTGAGAAATGTAGAAGGGAAACTGATTTACATCCAAAAAGTTCACCGCTCTTAATTTTCGATTCAGCTAGAGGCTTCCTAGAGAAACCGTGTGTGCCCTCTTATTGATTTATTTGAGAGTATTATTTGGCACTAGTTAGCCACACCTGAGCGCTACACACACTGTGTGCACGACATGGCGCGGACAGAGAGCTAGCGATTCTAAGGTCAATCGTGCAAGCCCTCAGGGCACGTGCAGCTGTCCAACTAGAGGAAATATTGTGAAAAGATCTCTATTTTAGTTTATGGAAGTAGAAAAGGATAACTAGTCAGGAAGTGGCAGAGGAGGACGGGCCGGCTGCTGCATCAAAGGAATGCAAGCCTTTGATGCATCTCTGTGTCTCTTTTACTTTTTTTTTATTTCACTTGTTTTACGCCCCCCCCGTGGCCCCTCTCTGACCCAGCCTGTGTTGTTTGCTCTGCTCCTCCTCCGCCTCTCGCACACCTCTCAGCCATGCCCTCTCCTACTCTGCTTCCCTCGAAATTCACGAGCTTCAGCCGATGAAAGCTGCTTCCACTTCAGTGCATCAATTTAGATTTAAAAAGTGATGGATCTGCCTGACAAGTGTCCTGATTTCGAGTTCTGTGGTAACCCTGCTTTATTTTATTCGCCTCGAAGGCTTCGACCAATAGGTCTCGCAGTAGGAAAGTTGGAGCTATTACAATTGCAAATAACAATGCCTTTTATTTTTCTTTTCATTTTAAAAACATAAAGGGCTTTGTCATTTACAAAACCAATAGCTCCAACTTTCCTACTGCGAGACCTATTGCAACGCCAGTGCTTGTTTATCCTTTATTTTGATTAGGCGGCCCGCGATAACCACTTTTCTAATGTTAAAAGCATCTGTAATTACATGCTCTCATTATAGAGTTCTCTTTAAGAAAAGAAATGCGGATAATAAAAGGGACTATCTAGCCTAAATTCATTAAGATGGTAAATTTCATGCTAGGTATGATATTTGTTAAAAAATCATATCTATACTTACCTAAATATTAATGAATTATCATCGGATGGAAAAATGTAAAGACTATAAAATCAGTTAATTTTAGTGTGACTGTTGGAGGAGCGTGCCTGGGTGCCTCTGCCCTGGCCACGAAAGGAACGAAACCCAGGAGTGGCAGGGGCTTTATCGCCAAAGAGGCGGAAGCCATCAAAGAGCATGTCCATGAGCAAGCCATGGGCAAGAACCCAGTCGAACGCAACCAGGCGTGGCGTCGCAACGCCACAGTCGTGGAAATTGCCCTGGCCAACGAATCAGCGGTGTCCAAACCACACCTTAAGGACAAACTTAGCTGCATCGTTACCCTCAGCAATCGCTTGGGAAAGGACAGCATGGATCTCCTCAGAACACTGAGGCAAGACCTGAGCAACGGAGTCCCACACTGTGTGGGAGTAACAGCCCAACAAGCAGGCAGTGTTAACCGACCGCAGCCCTAAGCTGGCCGAGGAGATCAACCTCTTACCAAATTGTTCCAACCTTTCAGAGTCCTTATCCGGCGGAGCTGTGGGAAAGGCACTCTGTGACGTCGAGGACTGAATGACCAGGCTCTCAGACATAGGGTGAGTGGTCAGGAAGGTGGGATCACTAGGCGCCGGCGCCTGGCGATGTTTTTATCCACCGGCACCCCTGTGGCCGGCCGCAACCAAGTGCCCAAGAGGACTTCGGTAAGGGCCTCATTGAAAGGAAGTAGCGGCTCTAACGATGTAGACGCCGTCTGGAGCACCTCTGTAAGGAGGTTAGTTTTGAGGGCCACCATAGGGAGGTCCAGATTGAGAGCCTTCGCAGCCCGACGGAGCACCATGGTGTAGGAAGCACCCTCCTCCATAGTAGGCGGAGGAGAGGCAAACCCCGGGTCAGAAGAAACATCAAGTTCGCCCGCGTCTTTCAGGTCACCCACCCAATCTAGCTCGGAATCACGTTGCTGGGCAAGAGGATCCTCGGACTATTCCCAGTCGTCGTTCGCCTCTGGCGTAGAGGGAGCCAGTCGCGGTGGCAGAGCTAGAGCCAGAGAAGGGACGAACGGCAACGGGAACAGCGCCGGCCAGGACCGGGCCGGAGCCACCTCCCAATGCGGATCCCAGGCCGGAAATAAATGGTCCTGGAACCCGGGCAGGGGTGGGATAAATGGCACCCAGTGCGGCGCCGGGGGTGGAGCCGAGGGCAGTGCCACAGCCGGCAGCGCTGCACCTTGTGGCGCCGAGGATGGAGCCAGCGGCGCAGGATCCTTTGGGGCCGGAGCCCGTGGCGTAGCCACCGGGCCAGCAGGATATGGACACGGGACTGCTGGGCCTGAAGGCGCGCCGGCGGGAGCCTGGGGCCTAAAAAGGTGGTCCATGGCAGCAAGAAACTCTTGCACCGGTTCAGGAGTTGACGACGGACCTAGGAATAGCGGGTAGGACCCGGGACTCCCAGGCTCCAGAGGAGCCGCAGGAGCGGAGCCCCCTGTTCCCCTTGTCCGCCCCCCTGTTCCCCTTGTCCGCCTCCGAGGAGCAACAGGAGGACGTCGGAGAGCGAACACGCTTCTTCGACTTCTTCTGATGGCTTTGCTTATCGGAATTCGAAGGCAAAGACTTGGAACCCGAGGAGCAATGGCTCTGGTCTTGTGAGCGGCCGTGGGGACGGCCCCTGGACCCAGAGCGGCGGTGTGACAAACGCCGAACCTCCAGCAATTTCCGACGCAGCTCCCGCAAGGCTTTCGGGCCATTGCTCGACAGTCCTGGCAGGCCCGGGAGTCGTGGTCTGTCTCCAGGCAGTAGAGGCACACATCATGGGGGTCCGCCACCGACATATTACGGCAGCATGTCCCACAAGACTTAAAGCCGGGCATCCCTACATGCACCAGGACAAAAATGGGGGAGACAAAAGTCTCAAAGAGTAGTCAAAAAGTGACTAAGGTACATGCTCAATTCGGATCTGCGCTTGCTGGCGTGGAAAAAGAAAGATCTGTCAGCGCGCATGGGTGGCGCCTAAGTACTCTACGTGACGTCATCTCGGCACTTACGACGCCAGTGACAGACGCGGAGCCGCAGGACGCCACCTACTGACGCGCAGAGGTACAGCTAAGCAAAACTTTCCGTATCCAGTCTGACGCCTGGGGATATTCTAAGGTAAGGAATCTATCAATAACGTGTCTCTTTAAGATATATGGTTTTCACATATATGTGATGTGTTTCCGGGGTACTGCCCATAGGCGGAAATATTCATGTGCATATGACTATTGATGAGGATCCCCTGGAAGAGAACAGAGTGACCCCAGGGGTAATATCTGACTTAGTGTTGTATTCCGACACCTTTCATTTGAGGAACTGCTTTACATCCACACCTGAAGTGAGATCAGTCTGTACGCCCTCTTTAATTACTCCATCACCTCTCTATACTAATCCATTTGAAGAAGGTAAGTAGAGAGCAGCAAGCAAATGCTTTACTTTACCATAAATTCATGCATTCGCTCCGAGACAAAATGTGAGAAGTTGTCTGTAACCAAACACCTCAGTGATCTTTCTACAAAGAAAATCTGCTCAAAAAACTTTGTCACAACACCTTTAGAGGGTGAATCAGCAATAGGGATATACAGTCATTTAGAAATATAGTCAACTAGGAGGGTGGCATACCGCATGTCCCCTGGTAGAGAGACATATGTTATTGAAAAATCAAGACCTAACGTTTCCCAACAGGATGTAGAGGTATTTATCAGATAGCAATCTTTCAGAGCACTCTTTGATTAACAGTTTCACGTGTGGATCTAAAGCGAGTAACTAATAGTGCTGTTTTATGCGCATGCATGTCTTAGTTGTACTCAAGTGATCCTTTAAATGATTAAATTGCACATATTAGTTGAGGAACATGTAAATCACTTCTTAATTCTAGCCCGTTGGCTACTGATAGTTCGCCTACAACCTGGGTATACGTTTTCAAATCGCCCCGCAAACACCTGAACTCAGGCCAACTTTGCACAATATACTCGCTGACATTCTTTAGGACATTATCTTGCTAGCCGCATCAAATCAATCATGTGCTTTTAGCAAGGTAAAAGATTTGATTGTTGAGGCACAGCTCTTAGCACATTTCCAGAAGTTTGCACCTCCGTAATCACTGTAGATGCTAGTTTAGAAGGGCATCACACTCATGCACAGCATCACACGAAGCAACCCACTCAATATCATCCACGACAATCTCTTCATCTACCGGAGGTAGTGTCATACGAGAAAAACAATTTGCCCAGTATTTTCTCCTCCCTGATATGTGTTTTAAGATTGGATTTTTTAACACAAACGTTTGCATTTATTCATTTCATAACATTGTCATGTCTCTTACTGTGGATAAGTAGGCATTATGTACTGATGAATCATGTTGCAGGTATTACGGAACATTGTCAAGCATCCAGCACTTGTTCATAGATAGACATTGCCATAGAGTAGAGCAATTCTAACATTACCCCTCCCGAACAGCTAGACGATGTTACCTATTTATTACTCGCGACATTATGAATTATGGAGCAATGAAACAACTGTGGGTTTGGCAGAGTGTAACCCATGAGTCTGAAGTTTTGGGAAGGATTGGGGGATAAAACAGGTATCCTGTCAGTGCAGGATAATAATTATGGCAAACCGCGATGCAAAAGAGGGGTGCAGAGTATACCCAACCCTCTAGTGAAAGAGGACTCAATGGCTGTGACCTTTTGAATAACACTTCTGATGCTTGTTTAGCCTGAACAGTCGGCACATCACTCCTCTTCATAGACCTCATCTTGTGATCTAAACCTTTCTCGGAGGGAGTCCCATTTGAGTGCGAAGAGTCTCTTACTAGCCCCCCTATATTCCTCCCACTGTATTGCGCTACTCTCTGCCTGTCCCCAGTGTAGAAACTCATCCTGCCACAGAATCCACTGTGGAGCCTTTGGGGATTTTCAGTGTTGGGTTATCAGCCATTTTGCCAGTAACAGCGCCAAGTCAGTGAACCGCAGTGCCACTTTTTAGCTCTTCGGTCTAGGATATACCCCTAAGAGACATAAGCTGGAGTATCCCAAGGTGTGATGTCCATCAGTTCTGTTAAGGTCATTGATATTTCTGACCAATAAACAGTCAGCGAAGGACATTACCATAGCATGTGCAGGTTGATTGATATCAGTCGTAAGACATCAGGAACATGCGGAGGATGCCGACGGAAACATTTGAATGACTCTATGTGAAGTTAAGTATGCTCCATGTAAAATTGAGAATGGTATGAATTTAAATCTCAAGTTACAAGAGCATTTTGCAGAATATGCTAACAGAACGTCCTTATTCTAGTCCGAGAGGTCATGCAAATGATCTTTTTCCAATTTTGCTTTCAGGGAAGAGAACGATATCAGGAGGTGGGTGCATAACCCACGGTAGAGCCAATGTAAGAGGCGTCTACCATTTCCCATTGTGTGAAATGCCTCAAGTGCTGCATGTGTCTCTGGCTCCCTCCCTTCAGGTGCCCAATATTTTCACATATATCGAAGGATACTAGCATGTGTGAGAAATAGGTCTCTGGTAGCCCATGCGTGTGTACAAAGTCCCCATGTGTAAGCAACTCTCCATCCTGGAACAAGGAACCCATCATTTCTCACACCTTCCCATTCCCATGGGCTAGAGTCTACGTGCCATTAAAGTGCCTGAGGACGTGGGTAGGTCACACTGTGGTATGTTTGGTGAGTATAGAAGCGCAAAACCTGTGTAGGTCCTCGCCCGCCTCCGATATGCCAGGGCTATGCACAATAGAAGGGAGCTTGTAGGATGCATCACAGTGCCCGGGCATATGAGTCGGTGGAGGCTGCCATGTGTTTTATGATAAAGGTGTTTTTGTGCAATTTCAAAACCAACGTGGTCAATCTTGCAGAAACATTGTTGGGAATTCCCTCTATTAAAATGTACACTAAGGGCTTATGGTCCATGTGTAGCTCGAATCCTTGACCCCAACATACTTTTTGAATATTTGGACTGCCCAGAGGCATGCCAGGGTCTCACGTTTAATTGTGCTCTACTGACTTTAAAATTGTCTCAACGATCTGGAGGCGAATGGGATTGTCTGTTCTTGACCTCCCACCATTTGATTCAGGCCTGCCCCAGGACCTTCTAAACTAGCATCTACAGTAATTACAGAGGTGCAATCTTCTCGAAATGTGCTAAGAGCTGGTGCCTCTACAATCAAATTTTTAACTTGCTAAAAGCAGGCTACATTTCCTACGACCATATACAATTCTGCCCTTACCTTAGAAGGGCCCTAAGAAGGGACCTTAAGAGCTCAACCGCTATATCGTACCCAGACACGAACCATATGTAGTACTGTGCAAGACCTAAGATGGAGCACAAAGCATCTCTTTCAGCAGGTGCACTTGCCTCCTTGATGGCCTTTATCAGAGAAAACTTGGGTTTTATACCTGCCTCAGATATGGTGGGTCCAAGGTACTCCAGCTCATTGGTGACAAAATTACCTTTGTCCTTTCTGATCGCCATTCCTCTGTGCATTAATATGAACAAAACCTTCTCCTACATGTGATTGTGTTCCTCTAGAGCATCAGCGAAAACCAGAATGTCATCCTGGTAGGCTTGTACGCCTTTGAGGTTGGCAAATAGGATGTCCATGAGCTTCTGGAACACGCTGGCGGCTGTTGCTAGCCCAAACAGTAACCTAAAGAATCTGCAGGCATGGAAGGGTGTTAGAAAAGTCATCAGCTCCTGTGAATCTGTTCAGCGCTTTTTGGTGGTAGACTGATTTCAAATCGATGACAGAAAACCACTTTGCCCAGCACAAATTGGCAAAATTTGCCTGTATTTTGTGCAGAGGGTGGCAGTCTACCAAAATGTTAGCATTCAAAGTGCGTAAGTCAGCGAACAACCTGTTTTTGCCTGATTTCTAATGTACAACTACAATTGGCACCACCCACTAAGAAAATTGGAAGGACTCTCTGGTACCTTGAGTGCATAGATCTTTTAGGACAAAAACGTTCACCCTAAGGGAGGACCCTTTAGCCTCTACAGCGTAAAGGCCTCATAATTGTTTGAAATAGCAGCAACAGCTCAGGCCTCAAAGGAAGTCTTCGTTTAGCGTCACAAGGAACCATGAGGATACTAGAGGCCTGATTCTATCATGGCAGCCGTCTCTCCCCCTGGCAACTTAACCAATGACCCAACTCACATTTCTCCTTCTACAGTTAGGGTATTTCTCTACAAACCCGATTGTCCATAAAATGGCCTCCATAAGTATGCCCTTGTCCAAAGCACTCCTACTTTCCTTGATGGGGAGTCTCAGAGACTCCGCTGAGAGAGTCCACCGAGACAAGGGAACATCACATAGCTGAGGACTCTGAAATATCCACTTACCGCTGGGAGCCGTCTCCTACCCAGCCAGACGTTGGACACTGTGTTTCCATTGAGTTTCCTCCCCCCCCCTCCCCCACCTCTTCCCTCCTTCATTCTTCAGAGTGTGCCCATGGCCAAAGCACTCCTCTCCCCTTGTTGTGAAGGGATCCAGCATTTATGCCCTGAAGTCTCAGAGACCCAGCTGAGAGAGGAGTCCACCGAGACAAGGGAATCACACATAACGGAGGACTAGGAATGATCCCTTTACCGCTGGGAGCCGTCACCTACCGAGCCGTAAGTCAGACACTGTTACTTCCTTGTCTTCACGCTGTGTCTCCTACCCCCTCCCCTACCTCTTCCCTCCTTCATTCTTTGTCTAACTCCCCTATTCCTTTCCTCTCTCCCTTGAATTTCTCTCCCCCTGCCTACCTTGTTTACCCTTATGCCGATGCTATGTTTTGTAACTGTGTAACTATGTTCTGAAACAATGTTCTTCGTGTAAAGCGCTCTGATACCTCCGGGTCAAGCCAGCACTAAATACAACTTTTCAAATCTAATACATTTGTTTTTATTTCTTCCTTGACACTCAATGGAACTTGACTGAACCTTTTAAACACATGGTTGAGCCTGTGGTTTGACCCTGATATGATGTACAAAACCTTTAACTGTGCCCACCTGTTTGCGTACTAGTTCCTTGAACTTGGACAAGATTACTTTGACAAGACCCACCCATGGCCACAGGATTCTTTGAGCCAGGTATGAGGAACAACTCAAATGTCCTTACCTTTAACAGTGACATACACTTTGGTATTAGTTTCTCTGCCAAAACAATTCACTTTGGCCACGAAGAAACATGTCAATATCTTTTTCACCAAATGCTCTGGTGGAGTGAGTTATTTGTTTCTGCCCCACTTGTCATAAAAGCTGATGTCCCTGAGATTGGTGATCACTGAACCAGAGTCGGTCATGACATGCCACAGAATATTACCAATGTGTGCATCACAAGTGGGACCTTTCACGGCTGTTCTAACGGTATTACATTCTATGGTAAGTATAACATTACTAATGGAATCTGTACATGAGTTTATTTATTTCGTGTTTTGTATAGCACAAACATGACCCGTTAGGGTAGCAGATCACTTTACAGAAGTAGCAAGATATTTACAAGTTTTAGCAAAAACAAAGATACAAAGTGGAGCATGCGAACTTGAGAGTGGTAAGAAACTTCACTGAAAAAGGATTCACGTGGTTTACATATATGAGAGCAGAGTCGGCAACCATGGAAGAGTTCAAGTATAAGACATTAGCCAATCGCTGGGCAGCTGAAACTGTAGAAGCACTGAGAGAGTTTAGGGTAGGAATTTGCCCATTAGGAAAGTCTTCACTTCCTTTTTGAATGATGATAGAACTGGTATTCTTCTGATGTAAGGCAGCATCGAGTTCCAGATTCTGGGGGCAGCCCCAGAGAAAGCTCTGTTTTATGTTTTCTTCTTCCAGAAGAGCAGTGGTTTTAATACAAAATCCCTGGCACACCGGGAGTGACTACCTCCTCCGGAAACCACGATTATTTGAGCAAGATATTCAGGAGACTTTAAGTGTACCGCTTTATGAGTGATACAGGCCAGTTTGAGTTGTATTCTGGCTTTATACGGCAGCCAATGCAGTGCCTTCAGGTGGGGTGAAATGTGATTGCATTTGTATGAGCCTGTTAGGTGTCTTGTGGCTCCGTTAAGACAGGCTTTTAGAGGAGCTGTTGAGCTCTTGGGTAGGCTAGATACGGTTGAGCATTCATACTCGATCCTAGAGATAACTAAAGCCTGAACTGCCATTTTTAGGTCCGAAGTATCTAGAATGATTGAAGATTTCTCAGGTAGCTCAGGTGAAACCTGGAATTTTTGCCCAGTGTATTTATGTGGGCTCGCATATTCATGTTTTTGTCCACTATGGTCAGGGTGCAGTTCAGTTTGGTGACCGAGTTGGTCCATTCAAGTATGTCAGGGGAGCTTTTTGGACGGGAAATTAATAAGAATTCATTTTTTTGCGCATTAAGTTTGAGCTGGTGGCTAGCAAGCAATTGAACAGTCCGTTTCGGAGCATCATTCATTGTTTTGACCTCCGCTAGAGATTACATTTTGATGTGGATCTGAGTATCATCTGCGTACATGTGGAAAGAGATTTTGGCCATATGTAGAATTTCAACTAATGGTTCGAGATAGAGGTTACAGAGAGTTGGGAAGATAGTTGAACCTTGGGGGACACCAATCGTAATTGGGGAAGGGGAGGATAGATTACGATTAACTAAGAATCTCTGAAAGCGGTTCTGTAGGAAGGATTTGAACCACTCGAGAACAGCTCCCCCTAGTCCCATCCTGATTTCCAGATGTTCTAGTAGCTTTTCATGGTTGACTGTGTTGAACGCCGATGATAGATCCAAAAGAATTAAGAGACATATTTTGCCTTGGTCTAGAGCTTGGAGGGCGTCATCCACTATGTGGAGAATACTAGTTTCAGTGTTGTGTTCTGGCCTGAAAGCAGATTGGCACTCATCTAGCAAGTTGAAAATGGTGCTGTGTAGGCTAAGTTGTTGCACGCATTTCTCAAGTAGTTTTGCTAATAGAGGAGTAATATATATTGGTCTGAAATTTTCCGGTTCAGCAGGATTCATTGAGGGTTTTTTTAGAATGGGGAGGACTTGACCAGTTTTTAACGAGTCTGGTATAGACCCTTGCATTAGGGAAGCGTTGATTATTGCAGTCCCGATGAGTATGATAAAATGGTTGGCAGTTGGATGGGAGCGGGTCATTGAAGTGGTTGTTCGGTTTAATGGACGATAGAATTTTTTATATGCTATGCTCGTCATATAAGTTGAAGGTGGTCCAGTGGGATTGTTTTTTTGGGTATCGTCTGTGGGGAGGGTATAGCGACGTTTAGAAGTGTAACCGAGGGCTGTGAGAGGACGATAGTGGCAGAATACAGCTTGTTTCCCAGAGAGTTAATTTTAGCCGAGAAGAAGGAGGAGAACTCATCGCAATCTATTAGGGATTTAGTTGTTGATTCTTGGTTTACCAATTGAAAGTGCTTACAGGGTCGGTTCTGAGCGTATTTAAGTTCTACTTTGAAGAATTCTTTTTTTTGCAAACACTCTTATTGTACGCATTTTCTGGTCTTTCTAATAAGCTTTAGCTGGGTGTGGGAAGGCTGTTGTCTCCAATTCCTTTCTGTTTGCCGAAGATTTTTCCTTTCAGTGTTTAGGGACCCACTGAACCAGGGATTTTTGAATTTTGGCCTCAGTTCTTTTTAGTTTTAAGCGGGCTAGTGAGTCAAATATACTAGACATTGTTGAGTTGTAGTGGTCTGTAAGTTCACTGTCAGTTGATAGTTTGAGGGGATGGGGGAGATCCATCTCGCATAGTGCTGCCAGCTTCTCGTAGTCTAGGCTTTTAAATTCCCAGAGCCATAGTTTCAGTTTTCACTGGTTGCACTGATATTTTCTTAGGTATGCCCAGTATTTGGACGAAAATAGCAGGGTGGTCTGACCAGTCACAAGGAGCTCAAAGTCTTCTAGGAATACATCATTGGAGTGTGGGGTGGCATTTGCTATAATGATTTCCATGAGGTGGTCAATGAATGGGTAATTTTTACCTCGGGGTGTAGAAGGTGTGCAGTTTGCACAATTGGTTTGAGTCATTACTTATGGAGAGTGCAAGGTATTCACAGGAGTCAAGAGGGTCGGAGCGGAACTGGGTAATGGAGAGGTCGGAGCAATGGATGCAAGTGTTACCTCCCCCTGTTTTATTTGTCTGTGAAGCCTTATAATGTTATAGTTTGGAGGTACTAGCAGATCCATGCAGGGTGAAGAAGCTTCGTTGAGCCAAGATTTGGTTAAGATTGGCATGTCAATTTTTGGACCCAAGATGAGTTCGACAATGTCTGAGGCATGCTTCACTGCTGAATTGCAGTTAAGAAGGAGACCAGAGAGCTGAGACGCAGAGTTCCCTGGGGTTAAGTCGTGGGTAGGTGTGGATAATGGATAATGGTATTCATTTTAGATTACTGCCGTTTACCCCTCTGTTTCTGCATATAGAAGATCTGTTCATGTTGATTGAGACTGTATTGATATTGTTTTCACCTTCCTTGTCAAGAGGATTAGAAGCGGCAGGTGTCTCCTCTGTAGGATAGTAGAAGAGCTAGGGTTTCATCCTCTGATACATAGTTAAGTTGATTGTGAGGGTGGTATTGTAATACCGGCACACAGGAGGGGAAGCACTGCGCGAAAAGGCGGCAGAACATATCTGGTTTGGAACCGCTGAAAAACGCCCAAAACAGCCACCCCCTGTAGCCAATGACAAGTGCGGGAAATCATTTTTAAATTAAAGAGAAGATACCCGCAAAGTATCTATACGTGGAATCCAAAGAGCGGAAGGTACCACAAGAATATTTACTAACACATGGAATAAATTAAAAGGCTTAACTCACTAGCAGAAGATAAGAATGATCCATAACTCGCAACGTAAAGAGACATCTCCAGCACCCAGGGAAACTGGTCGCTAAGGGAGACTTTAAGTACACTATCGTGCCTTCTTGTCAAGATCCTTAAATGAAGAAACCTTTTTTTGCGAAACTGAGGACCCCAACATTAATTGTCCTGAGGAAGGTGTGACCGTATCCATGGTATTAACACCGAAACGCGTCGACGCACGGAAAAGATAGAGGATCCAACAAAGCCTAGAAGATACCAACTATATGCAAATTTAACAACTGTGGTATAAAAATGCAAACTTAGTAAGGCTATTGGATCCCATTGATCAGTTGAAACAACATTCGAGCGAGTATTACTAGTGGGGTTTTTGTTCTGTATATTCACAGCGGAACGGGAGCCCCTAGTGAAGACAACGCCGTGGTAACAGGCGGCCGACGTGAAGCGACCACTAAAAGTAACTAAAAGATGGACCACAACAGTGGAAGAGGGTACGAAGAACCCCAGGTATACCAGTAGGCACCGCAATGAAGATGTAAAGGTTGGCAGTGTCCAGCTGAGTGTGGCGAAGGAAATACGCCCTGCCCTGAAGAAATTGCCGACCATTTCTGATAGGCAATGAAACATGTTGGCTTCATATAACACAAAACGAAGCACAACGGCAAGGTTTTGGTTTTAATGGGAGTAGATACCCAGCATTGAATAAAGTTGTTCAGTTATCCAGGGTTATCTAACTCCATTTTTTAACACATAGGATCTCACTGAGTAGCGGTGTTGATACCGAGGGGGTAGATGCACAAGAGTGCTATAGGGATACACACCTTTAAGTTGATTAGGATTTACTTTCAATATTTTTCCTATCTTCTTATATTTTCTTATTTTTTGTTTTCTGGTGGGAAGGAGCCAATGATGAGAAAAGGAACACACTGACGAGAACCTGTCAGCAGTTCCCTGGTGGTTGCTCCCGTGAGGTTCCAACCCAACATCCACACATTTTTTCTCTCTGATTACTTTCTGAGGTGGTCTGATGTATTTCTCTCTGTCTCCTTGCAAGGGGTTGCATAAGGCTTGACTGAGAGTAGACACTATAGATATAGACACAGGTGGAGTGACACACATAGAACTAGCGAGGATATTTTAATGATAGGCACACCTTGTTGTAACTTTTTCAGTGGGTGGAAGGTTAAGTGTAACTACACCGACGAGTCAACAAAGGATGTTGTAGAAAATATTGCCTATGGAGTCAAGGACCAGGTTGTTGTGATTATACTGTATATTTTGTGTCACTGATATCACTGTACTGTATTGTATTTGTTCCGCGTTTAGATCCTTATGTAGCTTTCTTTTTGAATCCAGAATGTTATTTATGTGTTTTTAAAAAAAAATTTTTTTCACTAGTATGAAATGTAATTTACATTGTTGACATTGTATGTTTTCAGAAGAATTGACTTTTTCTGAAATTTTAATACCATATTTTCATTTTAATAAAAGATTGTAAACGTCATACTTTGGTTTTTGGTGTGTCCCCAAACAATAGGCCTATGGGTGTTGTGGACATAAAAGAGCATCTGTCCTCTACATACCGCAATCTCTAGTACTATTCTAGGGATTTTCTCTAGACTTACTTGGTATTGTCTATTAGCCAGCAACAGTGGATGAAAGTAAGGCTTAATATGTGGGCAGAGTCCTGATTTTTGACTATGCTTGATTTTAGCGAGGGAGTGTTCAGTAAAGAGTAGGAGGTTCCTCAATTCGAGAGTCGAGTTATGGATCCTCTGAGCTAGGCTGGCTGTTCAGAGGTTCAGAGCTTCGAGGTCCGTTAGTAAAGGGTGTACTTGTGGCGAAAGGACAAAGGAATCAGGGTTTGGAGTAGCATAGTCGGGGATCCTGGTAACAGAATTGGGAGAAGCTGCCATGAGTTCCGTGCAGTAGGGACAAAACAATGGGTAGATTAGTGCTAGACCATTCTTTGGGAGAGAGTGATAAGGAGCGATAAGAAGTAGTTTATGCTTTGGTAGATGTGGGCGGGAGGCCCCTACCATCCAAAGCTAACTTTGGGCTGTAGTAGACACTGCTCCGACCTGCGTTAGGTTGAGACAGGTGGTGCGTTAAAGGGTGGGAGGCAAGCACCTGCTCTTTTTGGGTGGGGAAGGGGACATCACATTTTTTGAGATCCTTTTGAGGGGCTTGGATCAGAACAGTGCCATTTTTATAGATTTTGATGTTGAGGTCAATTCTTAGGTATTGTGTGAGAGCGATCATAATTCTGGATTCAATAACGTTTAGTAAGTTTATTATGGCTGCTCGCCATAGTGCAGTTTTCGAGGTGTAAAATATTAGATCATTGACAATGGTGCTCTTTTCTAGGTTGAAGTACGGGTCGGAAATCAATGTCTCACGGTGTCTTCTCAGGAGATTGTGCTTGAAGGTTTTTGATACAGACATGGATAGGTTAGGGGGTATAAAATAGAGTAGGAGTTAAGCCCTGCAGCTTTCAGGCATGTTGCTGCCATACTGGTGAGAGTGATTCAAGGTTGTCAATCTGCAGTTCCGTTTTGTACGTATGCATTTTCCATACAGAATACTATGTTTCAAATTCACCGGGTGAAAACTTTTTGCATGCAATAAAGTATTGCTGGAGGCCGGCTTTCTATATAGCTTAGTCTCAATCTTACTGTTCTCAATATAGATAGTAAGATCTAAAAAATTGACACTAGTCCTACTTATCTCACTGGTATAATTATGGTTCAGTTGATTGATGCTTTACAAGTCAATCAACTGAACCTAAATTTTACCAGAATGGAGAATGTATGCGTACAAAACTGAACTGCAGTTATGAAAAGGAAACAAAGAAAGAAATTAACATCTTGAAACAAAGATTTAAGGAGAGAGGGTATCCTGATATATGGGTAGATGATGCAATTCGCAGAGCTAATACAAAAAAACGAGAAGATATCTTGTTTACTAAGAAAGTAACATCTGAGAGCAAGAATGATGCAGAATCAAAGATTGTTTGTAGATTTGTGACCACTTATAGTGCTCAGCATGACAGGTTGTGCAATATTTGTAACAAGCATTGGTACTTGGTGAGAAATGATCAGATTCTAGGAAAGAAAGTGCCAAAACGTCTACAGATCATGTTTAGAAGAACTAAATCTTTCAAACAAATGCTTGAAAAAACCCCAGTTGAAAACTACCTGGCTCAACAAACGAAAAGGGTTTTCATAGTGCACAAAGTGCAAGGCTTGCCAACATGGGATAAATAAGGAGCAGTACCAACCAGGTTTACACAGTGGCAAGAGAAGAATACAAGGAAAATATTCCTGTAAAACAGATTTTGCTGTCTACGTGCTTCAGTGCCCTTGTGGCCTGAGGTACGTAGGCAGCACAATCTTGGAGGTACGCGTATTCGCCAACATTTCAGGGCCATAAAAAATGGTGACCGTTAGTACCCAGTGGCAAGGCACTTTGAGAGATTTCATGGCAAGGATGTAAGAGGACTCACGTACTATGTAATCGATGCCATAGAGAAAAATTTGAGAGGTGGAAATCATGAGTGACAGCTCAGGAAGTTAGAATTGTGTTACGTAGTCGAATTGAATTCAAAACAACCGGAAGGTTTGAACATGGAGGAAGATTTGTATACTCATTTGGGGTGATCGATTGAAGGTAGAAATGTGATGTTGAACAACTGATCAAAACAGACTTGTTAAAAATCTATATGGCTTTAATGAATTATTTTTATTACTGTTTGCCCACTGGGGCGGAATTGACTAGTGCGAATTGCCCACATGGGTAAAATGACACTTTGATAAGACAAAGAAGGAAAGTATTTTTGAATATGCTGGCAATGTGCAATGCCCACTTGCGCTATAATGTATAAAGTTATTTATTATAAGTTAATTTATTTACAAAAGATAATGTTTAAAACAGGCTGCGCAGTATATAACAGCCCGCAGTGCTAGATGAAATAAATGTTTCATATTGTGGCAAAGCACTAAAAATAACAGACATGATGGAATTTTAGAAAAAACTATGAGTCTGTTTTTGTATGCACTTAATTTGTAGTTTCTATGATGATCACGTGTGATTGGATTAAAAATGGCTTCGCGCCAATTGAAAAAACCGCACAAGGCTTCGTACTTCTACAATATTTGGCAGACGTGAAGGCATATATATGTGTGTATATATATATATATATATTCACAGAAAAAACCATAGGTTATAGACCATATATAGTTAGGAATTTGCATTTACAAAACCTTGAAAATTCACTGAAAAAACCATAGGTTATAGACCATATATAGTTAGGGATTAGCATTTAAAAAACCTTATTTTATTTGCACAAAACCATTGAAATTCCATATATAGTTAGTTGCACTAACTATATATCGCGGACCCGCAATCCACTGCTAATGATGTCACATATTACATCATTCATGACATGGTCAGTGACATCACTGATGACATCACTGATGACATCTCAAATGACATCACTGATGACATCACTGATGACATCTCAAATGACATCACTGATGACATCACTGACATCTCATTTGACATTACTGATTACATCACTGATGATATCATTTATGTGATAATACATCTTCAGACTCTAATATAACCTTTGATACACTCAGTGTAAACAGGCACTCACAGACTGTCACACATCCATGGAGTTACTCACACACCTATTCAGTCATGCAAAGAATCAATCACATCTCCATTTCCTTAACTATACAGTTATACACACCTTACTTATTCAAACATATACTAACACATATTTACTCTCTTATACAATCCTTGATACAAGTTCACAATGATTCATACAGCCACTCTCACATTCACTGACTCTTATGTTCAGTTATTTATATATGTCAACTCTCACATGGAGTGTGTTTTACATATGTACTTACTTTGACATGTAGAACTGAGATATCCATTCACTCACCAATATACTCATGCACACAGTCAACTGTCCATACAGCTGTTTCTACATGCACTTTTGAACCCATACACCTAGGGAATCAACCGCTCACACATCTATGCACAGAGTTATACACCTCCCAGCCACCCACACACACACTCAGTCTCCCATACAAATACTTGGGCAACCATTCAATAACCCATATAGTTACTGATATAGCTACTGATTTAAACATGCAGCAGTTTACAGAAGAACATAAATATTGATTGCCAAATTAAGACACTTTAATCACTAACCCATGCACTCAGTGAGACACATTTAATCATTCTCTCATACAGTCAGTCATGCACCTACTAAATCCTTCATCCAGACACTTATACATCCACTCATTCTTCAATATGTAAGACATATTTTAACTTTACAGAAACATACAGTCACTGGGTGTTGTCATCAGTGATGTCATCAGTGATGTCATTTGAGATGTCATCAGTGATGTCATCAGTGATGTCACTGACCATGTCATGAATGATGTAATATGTGACATCATTAGCAGTGGATTGCGGGTCCGCGATATATAGTTAGTGCAACTAACTATATATGGAATTTCAATGGTTTTGTGCAAATAAAATAAGGTTTTTTAAATGCTAATCCCTAACTATATATGGTCTATAACCTATGGTTTTTTCAGTGAATTTTCAAGGTTTTGTAAATGCAAATTCCTAACTATATATGGTCTATAACCTATGGTTTTTTCTGTGAATTTCATTGGTTTTTTTAAAGCTAATATCTATAGCTGTAAAATATATTCTTTATTAAGTGACGTATCACGTAGCCCGTGAGACGCCTCATGATGCATCGCATAACCGTGACGTATCGTCTCTGCAGCGCAAACCAAACCCAAAACGTAAGCGCGCCAGAACACGCTTAAAGATATATATATATTTTTTTAACCTTAATTAGACAAAATCCACACGTGCACATATCACAAACGTTCAAAAAACACAATATGTCGGACTCCCGTTATGCTGCCGGTTAGCTGCCCGGTTAACGTACCAGGAAGCACCTTTACCGCGAAAAATCGCAAATTTTTTTTTTTCACCCCCCAGGGAACTTTAATAGCCCCCTCATCAATCCTAGGGGTTCAGGAGGGGTCTGCCTTACCCCTTTCATTCATTTACACCTTTTTTTTTTCCACCTCTTGTCTCTCGATCCCACAGAGAGACAAGATGGCGGCCGCTCCAGACTGTTTACAATGATAACAGCCAATCAGCTTCTCCTCAGACTCCCGTTACACTGCCGATTAGCTTCCCGGTAGCTGCCCGGTTAGCTGCCCAGTTCGCGTACCAAGACGCGTCTCTACGGCGAAAAAAATCGGATTTTTTTGTTTGTTTTTTTTTGGCCCCACGTGGCTTTATAATATCCCCCTCATCAATCCTAGGGGGTCAGAAGGGGTCTACCTTGCCCTCTTTCCTTCATTTCCCCCTTTGTTTTGGCCTCCTCTTGTCTCTCGATCCTACCGAGAGACAAGATGGCGGCCGCTCCGGACTGTTTACAATATTGACAGCCAATCAGCTACTCCTCAGACTCCCGTTACACTGCCGGTTAGCTTCCCGGTTAGCTGCCCGGTTAGCTGCCCGGTTCGCGTACCAAGACGCGTCTCTACGGCGAAAAAATCTGATTTTTTTTTTTTTTTTTTGGGGTTACACTGCCGGTTAGCTTCCCGGTTAGCTGCCCGGTTAGCTGCCCGGTTCGCGTACCAAGACGCGTCTCTACGGGGAAAAAATCGGATTATTTTTTTTTTTTTTTGGGTTACACTGCCGGTTAGCTTCCCGGTTAGCTGCCCGGTTAGCTGCCCGGTTCGCGTACCAAGACGCGTCTCTACGGCGAAAAAATCGGATTTTTTTTTTTTTTTTGGGTTACACTGCCGGTTAGCTTCCCGGTTAGCTGCCCGGTTAGCTGCCCGGTTCGCGAACCAAGACGCGTCTCTACGGCGAAAAAATCGGAATTTTTTTTTTTTTTGGGTTACACTGACGGTTAGCTTCCCGGTTAGCTGCCCGGTTAGCTGCCCGGTTCGCGAACCAAGACGCGTCTCTACGGCGAAAAAATCAAAATTCTTTTTTTTTGGGTTACACTGACGGTTAGCTTCCCGGTTAGCTGCCCGGTTAGCTGCCCGGTTCGCGAACCAAGACGCGTCTCTACGGCGAAAAAATCGGATTTTTTTTTTTTTTTTTTTTGGGCCCGGCGTGGCTCTATAATATCCCCCTCATCAATCCTAGGGGGTCAGAAGGGGTCTACCTTGCCCCCTTTCCTTCATTTCCCCCTTTGTTTTGGCCTCCTCTTGTCTCTCGATCCTACCGAGAGACAAGATGGCGGCCGCACCGGACTGTTTAGAATGTTGACAGACACCGGAGAGCCAATCAGCTTCGCTTCGCAAAGTTCCGATAAGCGAAAAGTTCGCGAACCGGAGCGCTGCCCGGAGCGCTGTTACAGATATATATCTTGATTTAAACGTTAATTTCTCAAAATCCACTGAAGCACATATATTGAGACCTAGCAAAGGCACATCGGGCTAACAGTCCCTACAATTTTGCCAAGTTTCGTGCAAATCCATTCAGCCGTTCGAGCTAAAAGTGAGTCCAACCGCCCTATGGAAAACTCAATGTTAAAAACGCGTTTTGGGACCCCCCTTTTTTCTCAGCCCCCCCTTGACGAAACACCCCCAAATTTTCAGAGGCTGCTCAGAAACAAAATGTGCCATTTTCCTGGAAATTTCAGCCGATTCCGTCCACAAACGCCAAAGTTATTAGACATAGAATTTTCAAAAGTCCCATAGAGAAAAAATCCTAACTATATATACCTACTGGCGACCGCCAGTAGGTAATATATATATATAAGATCAGAGGCGGGTGATCAAGGGCATCCGCCCGAAACGCGTCAGTCCGCTGCGCTGTTGATCTTGGTTAAATAAATCCTTTTTGCCTTATCTTTGGGATTCGTTGGTCTCTGTTCGCCGGAGCTGGAGGTTCAGGACTAATTGTTTGAATTCATATATATAAATATATATATATTAGATCAGAGGCGGGAGGACCTCATTATCAGCCTCTATGCTCTCTAGCCTGTAAGAGAGGACGTTTAAAGATGGCTGCTTCTTTGTAAGGAAATCCAGGTTTCGTGACCCATTTCAGTTTCTAAGGACATATGCAGCTTAGTCCATTTTCCATTCTTAATGCCGTCTGTCCCTGTGAGAGGGTCCAATTGACACCAATATCAAAAGACTGGTGAAGTTCCATTCATTCAATTTAGCCACAATGAGATCAGATGTCAGAGACTAAATAGTCTCAGATGTGTTTGAATGGTCAAAAAGGGACACTGGGAGCCCTCCACACGCTTGTCTCTTTCCAGGAGAGTCAACTCCAAATTGGGCACATACAAGGAGCTGAGACAGCTCTGGGAATAGGTTGGCGCAGCGAGTCTCTCAATCTGTTGCCGATGCTCAGATCGGGAAGCAGACTGGGAGCGAGCAGGCAGGCAGGGCCACAGATGGGAAAGCACATGGGAAAGCACATGGGAAAGCACATGGGAAAGCACAGCCCGCTCCTAGGCTGGACCTGGTGATTTGACGTCAACATCAACATAACTGATTGTTACAGGAGTTTTTCCACTACTACACACCACCTGAAAGTGTCCTACTTTCTTGCATGACAATCAACACTTGCCAACAGCTGGACATCCTACAAAGTTGCTAAGATGAATCTTGGAACCACATCGCTGAACTCCTTTTTATGTTCCCTTTCTGTACATGTACTTTCCCTTTGGTGTACACTACACAAACGGAGTCAGCCTCTTGATCCGGAGTTGTCTCTGAAATGGTGTTAACTGACGTTCCAGCATTTAAGACCTGCAACAAAATTAATGATCTTTCAATGCTTTTTGCTAGGTCTAAAACCTCGGTTAGAGTGGGGTTTCGGCAACTCAGTAATCGCTCCTGAACTTTCTTAGAGCCACAATTGAAAACAAATTGGTCACCAATGTACGTATCCAAATGTATACAAAATTAACACATAGCGGATGAAATCCTGAGGGCATACACATATTCCTCCATTTCTTCCTAATTGAGCTTCTTGCATGTTTAAATAACCTTTCAATTGCCCAATGGTCCTCGCCAGTCTGACCACGGGGAGCAGAAATGGGTGGTAAATTGTCAAATGTTTGTTGAGATGTCTGACACAAACTGCCCAATATCAGTGTAAATTTGCATTCTGGGCTATAATTGCCTGCATCGATGGCCACAAGATACTTCTCCAAAAGGCGAAATCATAGTGTCCACTTAATGGTTGGTTTGCCAGGGTATGCGAGGAAAAGAGGCGATTCTGTGATCTGTTGCACTGTTTCCATAATAACAAATCCGAACCAACAATGAAGGAACTCCATAAACAGGGACCAAGCAGGTGAATAAGGAAAACCTTTAAAATATCAGTTAAAGTATTACACACCACACTGCACAGGTAGGCAACAGACATAGACTGACCTCCAGATGCTTGAGAGTGAAGAAAATGCACCAGAAAACTGCCCCAAAAGGTAATAGATGTGTGGCAGATTGAGCAGTTGGGGACGCAGGCAAATTGCTGAAGGAGCAGTCGGGCGCGAGCAAATTGATAGAGCCAGCAAGCTTATATGGAAATGAATATAATGAAAACTCGCTGGCATAAGCTGCACTAACTTGAACATGACTCATTCCAATCAAATATGGCCGCTGCGTGTGATGTCACACGCTATGACGTCACGACATGAGCCAATAACGGGGAGAAGGCCCGTGAACTAGGAGGCCGTATTTTGGCCACAGCTGTGTCATTTGCGGGTGAGCGAATGCAGGATGCCATATCCTAGCAACACCGGAACCGCAGGGGTGCGCAGGGTGATTACCCAAACTGCCGTATCTAGGCGGTTGGGCCCCCTCACTGGCTGGATTAGTGGTGCACTGCAGACCGTCAAAATCACGAAAACAGCCAAAATCCTTGAAGGAGCCGAGGCAGCGTCGGTGGGTGGAAGCTGGATTGTCACCAATAAGTAGTAAGTAGACTTCTAGGCACAGCTCAGTGTAAGAGTCGTTATTTGAAGTCCATGATTACACCCACGACGAGTGGCGACCAGCTGGCTTGGATTCCGGCATGAAATGGCTGTCTCTGCTGGAACCCGCGCCTTGCTGTTCTAAACTGCAAGCATGAGGATCATTCAAGTATAAACAAGCAACGTCACAATATTAACAGCACAAGGTGCATTTGAGTATATAATACGTTACTTGACACAATATTACAGTAGGCTAGTGGCCATGACAAGAAAGGGCCTAAAACACAACATGGATACATCAAAGGTTTGCACTGAAAACAGATCCTTTTCTTGCAAAATGGGCAGCTGTGGGTTTGGGCCCTAGATTAACCAGTGCCGAGGTAACCTAGAAAACGTGCACATTTTTGGAAACTAGACAATGAGGTGAATTCAGGTGTGTGTGACTTGTGTGGCTCTCATTAGGTCATTTTACCCAAACACCCTTGCAAACTTCAAACTTTGGTAAAAAAAAAAACTAAATTTCCTCACATTTGTGTGTCTGAAAGTTATGGAATCTGTAAAGAGCCACACATTTCCTTCCATCCTGAGTTCCCGCATGTCCCTTGATAAGAACGGTACCCCACTTTTGTGGGTGGGGCAGCAGACCACAATACAAAAGTCCCTAAAGCGCTATATTGATAGATAAGTGTTAGACCTGTCAGCCCTTTGGGTGGTCCCTCCAATTTATTTATTTATTTTTGTCACCTTTTGCCCCTCAATCTCTTTATTTTTGATGTCCACTGGATTTTTCAGGCGTTGACTTAGGGGTTAGGTGCTCTTTGCCCTCATAGACTTTTTCTTGAAGCCCTAGGTGCCTTTCTGACTAAAATCTATCAGACCTATAAAATGGTGACTCACAACTGCCACAACTGTCACCTCAGAATCTAGGGCCATTGGGAACTATGAGGGGTTCCAGAACTTTCTGGTCCACTCTGGACCCTCTGGACCTAGGCTATAAATAGCGGAATGGTAGGCAGCCATTTTAGGTAGTGACCAGAGAGCCTGGGAAGAGCCTGGTGAGGAGTGAGGCGATAGAGTGGGGAGGTTGGCGCACTGTTAGGTGTTAGATTGTCCCTTGGGTTGGCTACACTACTGGCTGACGTGCCCCCTACCTATTGACTAAGCCCTGGCGTAGGTCTCTTACCGCTAGCTCACCGATCCTGCTAATTGTCCAGGGAAGAATGCTCCTAGTTGCTAGAAACGAACTGTGAGAAACTGGCCTGGGAGATCCACGGAGAGAACCACTTCCTATATCAGGGATTGTGCGGTTTCACCCCGTTTTCCTGTATGACCTAACCAGAGCTGTCTCCAAAGAGAGTGCTCTCTGTGCCCATAGAGGTCGTTAAAAGAACCCTACCTGGTCGCAGTGGACAGCTGAAGTCCCATTCGCTAGATTGCCGTCGCTCGATAGCAGGCCCCCGCTGTGGAGATTCATCGGGAAGAGCCCAGCTGGTAGCGTAGCAGAGCGGCAAATCCTGTGAGAAAGAGGCGCCGGAGTCAATCAGCTGAGAGAAGGGGGCGAAGAACAGAAGAGGCTGGCCCGCGTAAACACCCTTCCTCCTTGACAACGGAGCCGTGAGAAACGTCGTGAGGTTCTGGCCCAGCTAGTTGCGAGGAACGTGCAGCGCTGGGGCCGGGATAAGGATCGAGCAGCTGCAGCTTAATCAGCGAAGGTAGAAGGAACTGCCCAGAACCCGGTAAGACCGTGAAATACATTGCGGGGTTCCTGGGGCTAAGAGGGCCGTGCTGCTGCCTGGAGAGTTGTTCGATTTACAAAAGGGGGTGGTGATGAACAGAGTGTCTGAATTGAGCAGACCACTCTTACCCAGTCCAAAGATCAGGGCTTGATCCATCACCGTTATTTATCTCACTGCCCCATCCCAGCTCAGAACCTGGCTATATGCAAATCAGTCTGTCCCTGGCCCAGTGCATCATGGGAACAGGGCAGACTAAACTACCAAGCCAATTCTTTACCAGAAAGGAGACAAGCTACCGGGGACCGGTTTCTGGCATTTCAGCCTCTTCGGCCCGGCTTGCTTGAATCCTGATGGAGCAGTGAGAAAGGGACTCATGTCTGAGTATACCCTGCCACACCTATAGTGGCCAAAATCGATTTACAAAAAGTTTGGTTTGTCCTGTTCCCATCATGCACTGGGACAGGAACAGACTAATTTGCATACAGCCAGGTTCTGAAACTGGGATGATGCAGTGAGCTAAAAAACGGTGTTGGATCTAGCCCTGATCTTTTGACTGGGTAAGAGCTTTCTGCTTAATTCAGAGACTCTGTCCCTCACCACCCCCTTTTTGTAAATATTTTTGTCCACCCTAAGCGTGGAAGGGTATTCTCAGATGTGAGACCCTTGCTCATTGCACCATCAGGATTCAAGCAAACCGGGCCGAAGACGGCTGTAATGCCAGAAACCGGTCCCCGGGAGTTTGTTTCCTTCCCAGTGTAAGAATTGGCTTCTGTAGTTTGGTTTGTCCTGTTCCCATCATGCACTGGGACAGGAACAGACTAATTTGCATACAGCCAGGTTCTGAAACTGGGATGGTGCAGTGAGCTAAAAAACGGTGTTGGATCTAGCCCTGATCTTTTGACTGGGTAAGAGCTTTCTGCTTAATTCAGAGACTCTGTCCCTCACCACCCCCTTTTTGTAAATATTTTTGTCCGCCTGGAGAGTTGTGGCGGGAGGGAAGAGTGAGTCGGCTTGACTTTCCAGAGGGAGCGAATTAACTGACTGTGACCGGTGACCTTGAAACTGTATTCGGACTTGGGAGATAACCAAAACCTGTTAACCTGTGATAGTGATCGAACCTCCTGAGAGTGCGAGACATTGCTTTTCAGCCCCTTTTCCGGCCTAACTGAGGGGGAAAGAGATTCTTGTAAGGAGTTCGTTTTAGTGCTGAAGGGAGCCAAGTTCATATAGCGGTTCTAGGACTGAGAAAGCATTAGTGAAGGGGAAGTTGCTTCTTTATCGCAGTGTTAATCAAATCCATAGAGTGTCATCAGTTCCATCTGCTAAACCAATGTGATAACAGAGCAAATTGTACGATTGTGTGAAATGACAAAATATCTTGCCTATCTTTATCTAGATGTCCAGCTGAATAAACCAGAGAACTAGGGGCTGTTTATGGAATATGTACTGAAAACGTGTATTCTCTTGCCAGCAATAACCTTGGGCTCTCGAGGGTAATGTACAGCCAATTATAACTGTAAGGCAATGTCATTTTTGCTGTTTTCCCCAACTGAAACAGGTGGGAAATAGTCACTGCTTGCATAAGGTGCCGGGGAGATTAATGAGTTACCTTGGTGTGAGGGAGTAATGTGTAATTAATATTATGTGAAAATGTGTCTATGCTAATAATCAAATGCAGAGCTATTTAATGAGTGGAATCTAAATACTCCTAAGAAACAAAGAAAAACTACAAAGAGAATTTATAAAGCGAATCGTATTTTTCTAAAGCTGGTGTGGTGTTATTTTTGAATGGATGGACGCTGAGTTACTGAAGGGTGTGATGCAAGCTCTACACATTTGCCTTTAGGTTAGGCCTTCCTGCTCGGGGCCTGGCTACCCTATGTGGACTGGTGACCCCAGGTCCAACAATAAGCAATAGGGGAATTTGGGGCTGTGCTATGGTGCCCTACATGCACACCTACAAACCACAGAAAAGTTTGAATACTAAAGAACAAAGTGAGTCCAGGGTGGTGTACCTCGTGTGGCTCCCATGAGGTTTTCTTGCCCACAATGCACTGCAAACCTCAAAAGTTGCCTGAAATCTGCAATTTTCTTCACATTTCTGTGATAAAAACTCTGCAGGAATCCACAACATTCCTATTACACAGTGTTACCCCATGTTAGACCTAGGGGTCTCTGGTTGGCAGAGGTAGGTGCCTTTGACCAAATAGGGACCCTTGCTTCTAGTCAGGGTAAGGGGGTACACTTCTAAAATAACCCCTGCTCACCCCCTTGGTAGCTTGGCACGAGCAGGCAGGCTTATCTAAGAGGCCGTGTGTAAAGCATTTGTGAACACATACTGTAGTACAGTGAAAACACTACAGATGGACACAATACAGGTTTTATAAAAATAAGTATTCTTTATATAGACTTAACACAAGACCACAAACGACAACATTCCACAATTCTGTACTCAAAATAGACTTAAGGATGGTAGAAGTAACTTAATTCAAGTTGATGATAAATGTGACACATTTCTCACAAAAGTGCCTGGATGCGTAACGCAAAACAAACAAAAGGTTCGCAGGGAGGGTAATGCATCCGTTCCTTGCTTCGGGGGAGGCGCTGTGTTGCTCCACAACGCTTGCGCAGAGTAGGGGATGTGTCTTGTTCCTTACCGGAGAGGAGGTGATGCGTGGATTCTCGTACTGCGTTCCGGTTACTTTGCGGCAAGTTGGCGCCTCGATGCAATGCAACAATCCGGTCCGATGCAATAAGATTGCGCCCTTAATAAGATGCAACGGCGTGAAGACGATGCGCGCACGCCCGATGGCCGTGCAGCAAACCCTGTAACTTTGGAGCCGCGACAGGTCCTGCGACACGCTTCTCCGGTGATGCGACGGAAACCCTTGCTGTGGCGACACGCTTCTCCTGTGATGAGATTGCAAACAGCTGTGACGAAGACACTCTTCTCTGGTGATGCGGCAGTTGCCTCTGCGGCGGTGACACGCTTCTCTGGCGATGAGACGGCAGCAGCTGCGATGGCGACACGCTTCTTCTCGTTGTGTCGCACTTCCAGTTCCCAGCGACATGCAGGCTTCTGCACATAGAATTCCCAGCAAGGAAATTCAGAGAGGAGCTGGTGGTAAAGTCTTGTAGCCCTGTGACTTCAACAGGAGGCAAGCACAAGTTCAAGCCCTTGGAGAAATATTCTGCAAGATGATGAAAGTTCCTTAAAAGTTCCTTCTCCTTGCCTTGGCAATGAAGACACCACTGCAGGACAACCCAGCAAACACCACACTGGCAAAGGGGCAGTCCAAACTCCTGCAGCTGTCTTGGTTCTTCTCTTTGGCAACGGTTTGTCTTGTTGTTCCAGAAGTGATCTAAAGTCTTGGGTCTGGGCCCTCATATTTATACTACTATTCTCTTTGTTCTCTGAAGGCAGAGGGTCCTGTACCTAATCCAAACCAGTTCTGGGTGCATTTTGCCAGTGCACACCTTCTTCCTTTGTCAGTGTGGGCCAGGGTCATCAGACGCAGCAAAGCAGGGGGAGCCAGCATTTTGGAAGGCAGGCACAGCCCTATTCAGGCCCAGGTGCTACTCCTCCCACCACTCCCAACGCAGAAAGGTATATTCATCCTAGTGCTGACTCACCCTGTCTCCTGGAGCCGCCTAGCCCCCGTCACTCACAAAACCGGACATACAAGACACAAGCTAGCAGAGGCAGGCTGGATGATAAGGCAAGAAAATACCTACTTTCTAAAAGTGGTATTTTCAAACACAGAATGTTGAAACCAACTTCACTAAAATATGTATTTTATCATTCCAAGTTCAGGCATACTAAACTCGAATTTCTACCATGTTCCCTGGGTCAGTTAGGATTATAAGATGTTATAATGAAACTACCCATTCTGGCCTATGGGGACAGGTAGCCGTATAATAGTGAAAAACAAAATAGGCTGTAATTCACTATTAGGTCATGCCACACACATCACGGCATGGCCTATCTTTTACATACAATGCACCCTGCCTTAGGGCCTATCTTAGGGGTGTCTTATATGTAGAAAAGGGAAGGTTTAGGGACTGGCAAGTGGGTGCACTTGCCAAGTCGACCTGGCAGTCACAAACTGCACACAGGCTATGCAATGGCAGGCCTGAGGCACACTTTACAAGCTGCGTCTGTGGGTGGCAAAACCAGTGCTGCAACCCCACCAGCAGCATTTGATTTACAGGCCCTAGGCACACATAGTGCACCGTACTACGGTCTGACAAGTAAATAAAATAACCCAATCTTGGAGTCACTAATCAATACATGGATTTACAATAGGGAGCATTTGCACTGTGGCACTGAATAGCAGTAGCGCGATGCCCAAAGCATCTAAATCAGCAAAACATATCAAAAACAGAGAAGGCAATCAGTGAAAAATGGAAGGGAGACTCACGCCAATGGTACCAGGTCTAACATCCCACATGTGCCAATAAACCGCTGAGCCACTTGTGTATCTGGGCCTGGTGCCCGCGACAGGAACGGATCGAATTGAGGTCAATGGGAGTCCCTTTAAAGACGGCCCAAAATACAGCAGCTACCCCTATTGCTGTACTAGCAATGTAGACCTTTAGGACCTTTTATGTCGTGGGCTCTTGGCCCACCCACACAAGTGCTGTATCGTTGTTATCAAGGGACATATGGGAACTCAGGATGGTACAAAATTTGTAGCTCCCCAAAGATTCCAGAAGTTTTTCTCATTGAAATGTGAGGAAAATGTGTTTTTAATAAAATTTTGAGGTTTGCAAGACATTATGGGTAAGACAATGATGTGAGATCCACGCAAAGTACATCAACCTGAACTCACATGTTGAGTTTTCAGAACGGTCAGGTTTTGGTAGGTTCCCCAGATGGCAGCATACCCGGCCCCAAAAAGTGCAGCCATTCATCATTGCATGTGGGAAAATATTAGGAGTTAGCCATATTCTCTAGGCCAGTATGTAAAAGCAACACCCAAATTAATCATGGGCCATATTAACAAACTCCTTTGCATCACCAGTGCATCACTTTTTCCATATTAAAAGTAAAGCACCAGCTTTCACAAGGGGAATTATTTAGTCCGCAAGGGAGCAGAAGGACTGTTGAGGCTTTAGGGTCAGGGTAGGGCCTAATGTGAGGATCGGCCAGACCAAGCCCATTATTTAAAAAAATATAAATTTCTGCCATACAGTAGGCTTCCTACCCTCCCCAGGGGCAAATTGGAGGCGAAGCTCCTGTCTGCCCCTTGGGGTGAGGGGGTGGCAAAAATACTGGTTTGTCCCCTTTTCGGGTGGGATGTGGCCAATGCCAGAGTGTAATAATGCCCGTACCACTTTCTTTTGCCCCAAAGGTAAAATCCCTGGTGTCAGGTGAACTTTCTTCCCCCACTCAGTAAGGCAGATGTGGGCATTCTCCCCAATTGAGACAAACCTCCTATCTGCCCCCAGGGGGAAAAATGCACTATTACCCCTACAGGGGCAGGGGTATGGCTCCAAGCCAAGGCAAACCACCCCCCACTTTTAATTTTTATTTTTGCTACCATTCGAATTTTCTGGTGTGTAGGGGGATTTCGGCCTTCCTCAGGGGATAAATGAAGGCAAACCCCATGTCTAGCCCTGAGGGGTGGAGGGGCATTGATCACACCCCTACGCCAAAGGACACTAACCAGTTTTTCTCTCCCCTCCCCCCAATGCCAGGGAGGAGGTTTGCCTTCAATTTTCCCCTGAGGGGGGCAGAAAGCCCACTATATTCCAGGGAATTCTAAATCGTGAAAACAAACAAAAGGAGGGTGCGGCTTACCCTGGCTTCAAGCCACACCCCCCACCCCAAAAACACTATAGTGTCTTTCTCCCCCCTGATGGCAGATAGGAGGGTTGTCCCATTTGGGGAGGTTGCCCCACACACAGGGGCGGTGCGTCCATTGGGGCGTTGCCCCACCTCCACCTGGCCGGCCCATTCATTTACAGTCGCACTGCATGCAAGCAAAATAGCTCCGCTTGTCAGCGCTTAAGAGGGTAGGGGTGGGGCGGGCTTCATCAGCAAGGGTGACTGACAGCAGCAAACCTTAGCTGCAATAGTGCGCATGGTCGATTTTGGGCTGGTCATTTTTATGACCAGCCCGAACATGAGCACTAAAGCCTCCTCCTACTACCTCAGCAGGACGAGGAGAGCGAGGGGGGAGTCGGGACCCGAGAGGCTGAGGGTTGCTTCATGCAGCAACCCTCGGTCTTTAATGGGCGGGGCGTCTCCGTACTCTAGCCAATCCTGGTGCTGCTAATCCAGCTTCTGGATTGGCAGAGTGAGGAGAGCTGCGGCAGCAGGACTACGCGGGATTTGAGACCCGGCCCGGGAAGGTCATTTTTTTTTTTTTATTAACGCCCTCCGCCTCCTCCGTTCTCAAGCCTGCGCGACCCTCCCTCCCTCCACCCAGGGCTGGCACAAGGCATGGGCAGTGTGGGCAGCTACCCAGGGCCTCGCGCTCAGCTTAAAAACAGGGGGCTCCCGCTTCACTGTGAAAGGCCACGCTTTCACAGTTAGTCCACCTGCTCCTCCAGGGCCCCTCCCCACACAATCACAATACACATCTCAACCTTGCTGGTCGGGCATTGTGAGATTCCTGGGGGTGCAGGGGTGGGGGGGGAGGAAAAACAGAGTGGGGACTGCAATTATCTTGGCTCACAGTGTCAGGTGGCGGGGCAGCACCTCTGTTAAGTACCGGCCATTCCCTTTCTGCATTTTGTTCCTAGGCAACAGAATGCCCCTTTGTGGACATAGGTAAGGAGAGTTGGGTGAGGGGAGGAGGGAGCAGCCAGATCACTGGCCTTTTTAAGCTTTTGCATCACCCATTTTTATGATGAGAATATGCATTTAAAATGCACGTACGACTGCCGTGGTAGAGCAGTGTTTTGTGAAGTGCCTTGTTACTGCTTCGAAGGGGTAGGGGAGGGGACCCCTTTCCCTGGGCCTCTAAGCACTAGACTGCTAGAGCAAGCTGCAAGGTCCAGCTGTTGGGCCCCCCCTTCCCTGGGCTTTGTAGCACATTACTCCCTTTTTCCATTATTTGTACCGCTGTGAAATGTATCCAACAAAAAAAAATTTCCAGATCCACACAGACCCCAACTCCACCCTCAGAGGCACCCTTGTCTACCGACCCCGCGGGCCCCGCCCCCAGTTCTGCGACTCCATCGCCGACTTCATCAGCACGCACGCCCTGATCTCCACCGACTACATCCTCCTCGGAGACCTAAACTTTCACCTTGAGAACAACAACGACAACAACTCCACAACCCTGATCGATAACCTCACCAACCTCGGACTGAGACAACTCGTCACAATGCCCACCCACTCCGCCGGCCACAAGCTCAACCCGTCTTCTCCTCAAACCCGCACGTCTCCGTCAGCCACACCACTGAACTCCTTTGGACCGACCACCGCTGCATCCACTTCACCTTCCAGAAACCTACCACACACCACCGCACCCAACAGATTCCCCACCGCCGCTGGAGCAAAATCACCGAAGACCAACTACATGCAAACCTCACTCTTAACCCACCCACCGAACCCTCCAACATCAACTTCGCTGCCCACAACTTCAGACGCTGGATCGGGGACTGTGCCAACAGCCTCGCCCCGCTGAAGAACCACCCCTCCCCACAGAGACACCAGCAAGAGGGCCAGCTCCGTTCCTTGATTTGGAATGAAGAAGGTCAAGCTCAGGACTCGATTTCCCAAAAACCCGCAAGGGTAGCTTGGAAACCACTTCATTAAGAAGGTCAATTGTAAGATGTGAAATATCGCCGTCAGTCGCATTAGCAATGTTCGCAGCAGTTGGTTCCTGTGTGCCTGTTGATCCGGGCATCTCACCTTCAGTTGTAATTACTGGTGAGACCTCAATGAATGCCGTCATCAGGATCGGTAGCCGTTGGGGGCAACACAGTACATGAGCCGTCACCGGACTCAGTAAAGCGTCAACATCCGTTGGCATTGCTGATGGAAGTGTTAGACAGACATCTAACACGCATTCCTCTCCACAAAGCAGACATCGTAGAACAGGTAAGATGCAATCCTGCCAGATTGGTCTAAATGACAGGAACCATGTGGTATTCAGATCTCTCAAATGAGCCAAGCCAAGTATCTGTGTTATTCTGTCACGATACTGCATGGCCAGGAGAGCATTCTCCATGGTAATTTGGGTATCGCTGGTGGCCGGATTTGCCATAACAAAGCAGGGGGAATAAAAATAGGATCCCTGCTACGAGTCCCAAGATGAGAGGCAGGCCGCCGAACACAGAGTGCACGAAGTCAGGAAAAATGCCCAGGACTGCTTCAAACCGTCCTGAAAAAATCGTCTTAAATACATGTACAATACCGCTGGTATCAGACATGTTTAAGATACGACCTAACATTTCTGCTAAATGTATTGGGCAGTTTGTTGATAATGCATATATCTCTGCAGAGGACCTTGCAACTTGCAGATCATACGTCTCTCTGGACGAGGTCCGTGGCACAGTTTTTTGTAAACGAATGGCTTTCATTCTGCTTAAATTCTCAATTCGTATAGAAGAGATGTTCAGTGAACAATACTTTTCAAGCCTGTCTTATTAACATTTTGGAAGTAAAAACTTTCTGGAGGTGTTGAACAATGTTCCTATTGATTATAAGTTAAAACATTTCTAGGATTTGCAGATTTGTGCAAATAATGATGACCAAAATGATTGCTAAATGATGTCTAAATCTGCCATCAAGTTATTAACAGTTTCAAAGTCCCAATCATCAGAAAATGTACTAGGTGAAACAAAATCACTCAAGGAAACCTTAAATTGGTGTGGAATTTTCAGCAGCTCGACAGGGCCATAAATGTCATATTCAGTTCTATCGCCTGGAATTTCACCAGGTAGAGGAACCGCTGTGATGTTTACTGATGACAGGTCTCGTGGTTCACAATGAGATGATTTGTGTTGTTTCAGGAGCAAGTTGATGTTCTTGCTTGCTGTGTCCATTTTAATGTGTTTTCCATCTATCAGCTTTCCCAAACTTAAAACAAGAATGAGCTATAGCAGGAGATAAAATACACGTAACCCAATCCAAAATTCAACCCATGGTGAAACCAGATCTATATTTGCAAGCTCTTGACCAAGTTCCTTTAATTGTTCCTTGAACATTTTGTTTGTCTGTGTTGTTTCAGGTTCACTGGGATCCTCAGAAAAGGTGTCAAAGTTGATGAAATAGCCAGAGGCAGATCTGTCAATTGTTGGTATTGCATCCTGAGTAATCGAAAATGTCGGAGCTGCTTGGTCCCTTGACATGTTTGTAAAGTTAGATGCTATTTCATTGTAGACGGGAGTTTCTTGACGAACTGTTATTTGGGTTTCAAGAGGCACAAGTTCCACTGCTTTGTTGCATAGTCCTTCTTTTCTCAAAGGTGATGAGTCTTTCGGTTTTAACCTCTTGGATAGTAGCAAGATTTGGTCGTCTGCTACATCTTGGGAGTCCACTGGGCCTACTACTTATTATCGGCCACATGATGTGGTTTTACAAGGTCAATTGATACAGACCGGTTCTCCTTTCTTCCAGCAATGGGCAGCAGTAACACTGTTCTTGATCCGTGAACTGCTAGTACAGGTACTGGTTTTCTGTAAGAAGGCCCAAATTCCTTCTTGTCCGCTATTTTTTCTCTGACCAGATCCCCAATCTTTGGAATCCAGACAGGTCTTGCTGGGACAGGTGGTTTTTCTTCAGTGGTCGTTGGCTTTTCGCTGGTGTTGCTTAGACTTCTTCTTGTTTCATTTAAGTCCTGTAAAACAGCCAAACGATCTTTATAATCAAAGGGTTTTTGTTCCACCACTGAAGTATGATGATCGAGGTCTTCAACCAACATTCTAGTACCAAAAAGGATTTCATAGTGATTCCACCTAGAGAATTTCTTGGCAGGTTATTTAAGACTACATTGGACACTTATTAGATGTTTGACCCACCCATCACCCGAACCTAATACCCTAGCTATTATAGATTGCTTTATGTCACGTTTTTTTCTCTCCACAACCGAATTTCCCTCAGGATGGAATGGACTCGAAAACCGCAATGCAACGCCCAAGCTGGCCATGGTCTCCTTGTAAGCCCTAGAGCTAAATGCAGGACCCTGGTCAGAATGTAGCGTGCCGATTGCATATGTGCTGATAAAGACTCGCAAATCTTTTATAACAGTTCGGGTGTCAGCCGAGTGCTGAGGCCACATCCAAATGAATCTCGTCCTAATATTTGTGGGATCGCATTCTTCCATGGTGACGTCACCATGTAGAAAGTCTAATGCTGTCTAACAATGGTGTCTGTGCTGGGCTGGCTACACTGTAGTCCGGTATCTGGCGGTGCTCTAAGCTGTGATCTCTGTAACAGACATCGCAATTAATCCCAAATTTGTAAATGCAGGCGCTCATCCCTGGCCACCATTACATCTCTTTTAATTCTAGTAGAGATTTTGAGATCCCTTGATGTATCAGACCCTCCCCCATATGTGCTTCGTGAATCAGAGCATCTCTACGGTTCATGTTTGGAATTACCCTATCCCCCACTCCAGGGATTCGAGCAAAAGGATCACAGTTTGCATCAATTATGTATGTATACTCGAGTGGATAATTTAGAGGTAATGCAGCTCCACTGTCTTTGCTTGTGGCATAGACAACGAGCATGGTTTCACCGTCTATTCTTGTTTTTGAACGAGTGATTGCAGCTACGGAAGCCTTTGCGGCTTCATCAGCCAATGACTTCTCTTCAACGTGAACGCCATCGCGCTGATGACTCAGTGTATGGATCACGTGAGTCTTTTGCAGTTCTTTCTGCAAAATAACTACTTGTTCCCAAAGCTTTTTATGCTTGATTGTGCCACCTTTTGTGTCTTTAAAACCATTTCGAACCCAGTTCTGCAGATATTCATTGTAAGACTGAACGCTGTAATACAAATCGCACACTATGATTGTGGGGAATTTGCGATTGGTATTTTCCAGCGCCATCTTGAAAGCTTGGAGTTCAGCTCGCTGAGCTGTACAGTCTCTTAGTGATTGAGTTTTTGTGACCATAGGTCTGAATTTACCATCGCATCAGTGACCTTTAACAATCGCGCACGCTGCACTATAAGCTTGTTTTGCCCAATTGCGGGCAGTGCTGATCCGTCTGTATATATTACACAGCAGTAATGTCCTAGAGGCAGAAAATCAGTGGGCAGAGGACATTCTTGTTCGTATTGGAGAAATTCTTGTGTCTTCTAGTAAGGATCAAAAACGTATTCAACGTATGTCGCAGCAAGATAATTAACCCATTGTATCCATCTTGGATGTAAAGGTTTGCATTCGGAATGGTTGCCTTTGTCACTGCCTCTAAGGCAGGTACAGGAATAACGATTTTTATGCATTTTCCCTGCGCGAGTGCTCTTTCTCTTGCCACTGCAGTCTGAACTGCTGTCAGAATTTTTTCCGTTGAAGTGAATTTCATTTCAGCTTGTGTGAACAAGTGTGATTTGTAAGCTATTGGTACCTTTTCACCTTCATTAAAGGTTAGGTATGTGAATCCGCATTTTCCTGGCATGATTCGGATTACAAGGTTGCGTACGTTGTCGTGTGTTTGTAAATGTTTTGTTGCTAACATGTCTGTTTGCACTGAACGCAAAATTTCTGTGTGTTTTTGTGTCCAATTAGTTTGTTTGAAATCAGGTTTGATTAATTCGTAGAGAGGTTTAACCCTCTCTGCGTAGTTTAGAATGTAAGTTCTTCCGAAATTCAGGAATCCTAGAACTGACTGTAAGTTTTTCAGCGTTTTTGGTGGTTGGAGCAGCGCACATTTTTCTAAAAAGTTTGCTGCCAAGCTCTTGCCTTCACTTGAAAGTTCATATCCTAAGAATAGGATGTTGAGGTGGGCAATTCTTGATTTTTTAAAGTTGAATTTACACCCTTCAGAGTCGAATCCAAGTATTATGGTGTTCACCCTGGTCAAGTGCCTGTCCAAATCATCATCTGTAAGATAGATGTCATCGACATAAGATAATGCCTCATCATCATACGTTTATAGTAACTCCGTTACTATGGCTGAAAATAATCCAGGACTGTTTTTGAATCCCTGGGGGAGACGACAAAAGTGTTGGTGTGTCCCCATTATTGAGAAAGCAGTCAAGTACCTGCTTTCAGGTGCAATGTTTTTACAGAAGAAACCGTTTGAAATATCTAATGTTGTTTTGTATTTTTTGCGAACAATGTTATTCATTAGTGCTGTACTGTGAGAATTTTGTTCTGCAAACGTTTTGCAGCGGGAGTTTAAATGTCTGTAATCCAAGACTAGACGATATGTATTGTCTGGTTTGGAGACAGGAAACAAAGGATTGTTCATGGACGAGGTGCATGTTTCAATCACCCCTTGGTATTTAAGTTGATCTAAGATCTCCCGGACCTGTTTTTTAGCTTCCTGCTTAACTGGATACTGCCTCTGAGCAGTCGGTTGATTTTTTAACTGGATCTTAAGGTGAGGAGAGTCCTCATCCTATCCCACATGATTTTTATATAATGCTGGAGCTTGAGCCACAGCCCATTTTCTGGCATAGGGGTATTTTTTATGAATAGGAATATGATTTGAGAAGGCAGGCATAAGGATTTCTTCGCCATGTGGGCACTCCCTGGCAAATTCAGGTGGCCAGTCTTTTTCAGCCAGAAGAATGTCATAACCCTTTGATAGTTTTTCCCAAAAGAGTGCTTTTATTTTCCTAGTTATGTCCCCCTCTATTCGGAGTGTGACTTCATATAACTTGTGTGGTACACTAACCCTATTGTCTGCAGTTTCAACTTGAATGCATTCATGCAGATCCCCTGTCTCCAGATGATCCTTCAGGATCCTGCGAGCTATGGTGACCTCTGCTGCACTGTCCAGCATTGTCTGGACCCACTCCCCGTTCTTGAGTTGTGTCCTCAAGATCCCCGACATGTCTGATTTTAATACTTGCTACCTTCTTTTTGGTGAATTGAGTTTTCTTATCTTTTGGAACGTGTTGATCGTTTTTGGACTTCACACGTTCTTCTTTGTGTTCTGATCGTCCTCTTCTTTCGGATTTCTGCGAGGAAGTCTGAAAGGTACAAGAGGAGCGTGTATCAGTATCTTGATATCTATCAGGTTTTCTTAAATTATTCCTATTCCTAAGGTTATACCTCTTTTCAGAGTGCTCCTTTTGAGGAGATCTACCTCTGGATTGAGAACGCTTCTCTTTAGGAAGTGACTGTCTACTATTTTCCCACTTCTTTTTAGGTGTATTGAGATTGTTTTTGATAAAAAACTTTTTCAGGATTTTCTGTCAGTTCAGGTTTTACTGGTTTCCCACCCAAACTATCTCTTCCTAGTTCTTCATACGATTTTTCAATTATTCTAGCTAGTTCATACGGTTGCTCAGTAATATCAAGTTCTTTTAATTTTTCGCGGATTGCCACGGATGCTGCTTCACCTTTGATGTTAGCTAATAAGATAGCCATGACCTGTTTGTAATCTTTTAGTAATTTCATACCAAGATTAAAGGCAGGTTCTGGTCCGTATTCATTTTGAATCTGTTTCAGGACGTCAGGTATTACCGCCATAGACGGAACACCGTGTGTTTTTTGTGTAGATTGAGCAAAGACTGTACCCCAAGTGTCACAGTCCTCCATGTGTGGTGCGATCTCCATTGGTAAAAAGATTGTTAAAATCCTGTTTTTCTCATGAGGTGTACTACCGGGAAATACTGCCTCTATTTGAGTAATATTTTGAGCTAACCAGAATGGAATTTGTTCCCTTTTTGTGGGTAATTTACCAATGACTGATTGTATAGTCTGTGGTGTAATTTTGTTTGTGTTTCCCTGATGAAGGGTGTGCTGTGGAATCCTTATAGCAGGTTGGACTGTTAGAGTCCGCATGACATATTGTGCCAATTGTCTATGTATTTTAATTAATTGTTTTAGCTGAGCTAACAGTTCTGGACCTGTCATTTGTTCTATGGCAGGATGTGGTGTGTAGCTAGCTAGTACCAGCCATGTTGCTCCTGGTCTACCTAGTGGACCGAGCCTGGTAATGTGATTTTGATGTTGTAGGGCGCCTTTAAACCAGAGCTAATGCTCTTGGTAAGTTAGTGGAATTTCAACATCCTCGAAAGGAACGTATTCCTCTGAAGGTTCCTCTATCTTGTAGAAGTGGAACACATGTGTTGTTGGATTTGCTTGCGGAAAGATAATCCATGAATAGAATACCTCTGTCTGCTGATATTCGTGTGCCTCTATGACAAATATGACTCTACCACCTCTTGGTAATAGGCCATTTCCTATAAGCTTTATAGCTATGGCTTTCCTTAAGTTCTCCGGGATGATTATAGAATCATCGTCATCTTCATTAAACCCTGTAACGTCAAAGCCCGTTTGGTTTGCATTTACTGCAGCTCCACCGGTTGCGTTGTTGTCGCTGTTAAGCGACATTGTTTAATGAAAGTTGCATAGCAAGTTTCAAGGAAATAAAGATAAGGTGCACAATATTTTGAAACACTGTATCCTTCAACGTTGAACAAAACCAAAAACTAATACATAGGATTTTTCGTCCTACTTAGTTATGGCGGATATTTTATCCTTTAACCCACTCCAGACGTCAATTGGAGTTTTTACGGGATAAAGGGGCCTCTGCGAAAATCACGACTGAGTTACTCTAGTATCTAGCGTTAAATTAGTGCCTTACCAAACGTTGGGCGCCATGTAGTATAGTTACTATATTCCCAATGGGCTCTGCGCATTGGAATAATATATCCTGTAGATTTGAGGTAGGACTTATGTCGACTAGGTTTCTATCGAATATATTAATCTTAATTGTGAGTGCCAGCTAGCTCAGAGGTCACTAGAAACTTTCTCAAGTTCACAAGAAGGGATTAGTTTCTGACAACCGCATAAACATGACAACTTTGTTTCCCCAAGAAAAAACTGATCTTCAGAGTCGTGGAAACAATAGATAGATATTTCACTCAGTTAATCGTGCATGCTTCGTTTCACCAGAGGTGCAGAGAAATAGATAGACGGGCGTTTTCAATAAAAGGATTTATTGAACACTCTTCTTTCTCAAGCATAAGAAATGAACTGCTACAATCATAATACTGGTTTCAAAATATAATGCATACAGTAAAAAGAGTAGAATAAAATAATATTGTAAGTGCATTGTATGGTTCCTAAACCATAGATAAATACATACATAAATAACAGGCTAAAAGTACTCAACTGGTGCTTCTAAAATACGCCTACCCCGATGTACCTAACCTAAGCTTAGTACGAGAGAAGATGTGAGTGAGGTGTTGCATAAATGTAGTATTCTTTTGCCAAGAATCTGTCCAAGATTTCACTTAAGGTCTAATCAGCTCCGTAACTTGATTTGAAATGAAGAAGGTCAGGCTCAGAACTCGATTTCCCAACAACCCGCAAGGGTAGCTTGGAAACACTGGAGCTGGATTTCTCGGCAGGGGAAAAGACAGCGTCTCTCTCAGCGCGTCTGCTGAAGGGTTGGCTTCCTTCGGCACTTGCAGTAGCAGGGCACGTCGGGCAAGTAGATAGTCGAACTGCTCCAAACCACTGTGTGTTTGCTATAGCAAGTGTGGGCATATTTATACCTTGAAGGTGCCGAGATTGACGTAAAGGTGGACATAATAACGTCATCAGGGGATCAATAATTTGACCCCATGTCTCACCAAAGTCCTGGAATGGATGACCTCTTCTTTTTTAAAGTTAAATGGGGCCAAAACGGACATTATGCTTCTGGGATATAAAGCCCCAATTAACTTGGACCCCTGGTGGCCGTATTGTCTGGGACCCCCTCCGGTGCCTAAGACCCAAATAAAAAGCCTTGGTATCTGGTTAGACTCTTCGCTAGGATTTCAATACCAGGCTAAGAAGGTGGCCACGACCTGTCATGGATTGCTGAGAGTCTTAAAAAAAGTTCTAGATCTCCTTCCATTGGAAGATAGACGAATGCTGGTTCAGTCGTTGATCTTGTCGCGGCTGGACTATGTAAATGCCGTCTACATGGGGGCCCCAGTTGGTACCATAAAAATTCTGCAATCTGTGCAGAATTGTGCAGCTCGGCTGCTCATGAAAGTCCCCAAACGATGTTCAGCTAAGGCCTCACTTAGATCGCTCCATTGGCTGCCCATCCAGGAAAGGATTATGTTAAAAACCTTATGTTTGGCGCATAAGTCCATCCATAATGCTGGCCCGTCCATTCTTGACCCCCTGTTTCGTCGCCATCAATCGGTGAGATCTTTAAGATCTAACCAGCGTAATTTGCTGGTAGTACCCAGGGTGAAGCTGGTGCGGATGGGTGGCCCCCGGCTCTCTGTTCAAGCAGCCAAAGGATGGAACAAACTCCCAGACAACATCAGGCATGAATCCAACCATCTAGCTTTCAGGAAGCGATTAACCCTTTCCATGCTCATGACGAGCTCAGCTCGTCATGAGGCACAGTGGAGCTGTGCTGATGACGAGCTGAGCTCGTCATGAATCATGTACTAAAGCATTTTCCAGCACAGGAGGGGAAAATGCACAGCAGCGATGTGGTTAAAGACATTCTTGTTTCAATAGTGTCTTTCTATGTCCTCTGGTCTTACAGCGCTGGGATGCTCGAGAGTAGCCATGCGCTCTATAAGAGGGTATTCATTCATTCATTCATTCATTCATTCATTCATTCATTCATTCATTCATTCATTCATTCATCAAAGAGTCTCAGTTCTTTGAAAACTCCATGAGTTCTTGGACAAGTCAGTATTCAAGCAAGGGGAAGTCCCTAGCTGCTGAAGCCGAGTTTTCCAAGAAATCGTTGTAGATTTTCGTAACTAGTGGAAGTAGCCCTGCCGTATTTGGACTGCATGAGCTATGTCTAAATATGGTAATGATTCTTATGCCTATATAAAGATATGGTGATTTTTTACCTATATAAGGGCATGAATCGGGAAAATTACAATAGGGTCCTAAAATGTTACACAACAACAGGACCCTTGAGCAGGGAGGCTCTAGGGCGGTGCGACCGGTGAGATCACACTCAGAGCTGACTGTGGATGGAGGCGCCATGTTTTTGAGTATATTTTGTTTTTAAAAGCACTTGCTGCCTCGTTCCTGGCCTCCAGCAATTTTCGGCAACAATAAAAATGTCATGATATCTCCGGTGATTAATGTGTCTTCCTAGAGAGAGATAGAGTTTCGTCAGGTGGACGTTTTGACTTGTGAAACGGTAGAGTAGAGGGATAATGTGCCTGCTGCAAAGAACATGTACCGTGCAGATCACTAAGTCAACATGAAGTAAATAGGCCTGTGGGTTACTGCTTTTGTCAGAGATCCTTTTTTACTTGCAGTTTATAAGTCAAAATCCGAACACAGAACAATGAGCTATTAACTGTCATCTAAGAGCTGCATGCAAACACACAAAGTATAAATTAGAGTGTTATGTTTTTTTCCCCACTCTTTGATTATCCTAATGATGCAATAAGGGTTAATTTGGACAGAAATCAATACTGGTTATTAAAGAGAATCCCCAACCATGGTATTACGTTCTAAATTCAGAGTTTGTGTTTCTCCAGATAAATTGCTATTAAACTATACTGCCTACTAGTAGGATTGTCATGTGACTCCTACACCTTGTAATCCTTTGTCTTATGTAACATTACCTTTTGTGATTTACACACGTATGATTGATTGTCTCTGTGTAATGTGTGTGATATAAAGCTCTCTGACACCCTACACTGATGTCAGTGGCACAGTAAATCAAATTGAATACATCTGAGCAAGAATATGGTTATAGAGACTTGAGGGACACTGTTAAAGGGTGGTAGTGAGGGAATCCGTGGCAGAACGAGTCATTGGGGGGACCAGCAACCTTGTCGCACAGGGCTCCACCAGCACTAAAGCCAACCACTTCTACTTCCTACAGTTCTAACACCAAATCAAAAATGCTGATGTGAAAACCCCTTCAATCTGAAGCATACCTTAAAGTCAATGTATGATTTAGCAGTGGTCTCACTTGTTTTAAGTCTTTTTTTATTTATGTACAATCTTTATTTGTTTGCAATGGTGTCTTATAATTTTGTATTATATGTGTTGTGTTTTTGCACTTAACATAATTCTACCAAGTAAAGAGCCCACACACAAAAAAAGATTGTCCTATGACTCTGGGATACTGGTGAGAGGAATTACGTTAAAACAAACTACTAAGATTAATGTCATCTAAGGGAGCACAATAATGGCGCAGAAAGAGAAGGGAGCCTTTTGAAATTTCCGAATATATCCATGAAGTGCGGGTTTTTTGCCTTGTGTAATTTTATATTTTGAATGATCCCGCCCCTCATTCCCTCAACAGGATCTCCCCCTTTATGAGACAGAACTGGAATGTTTATCATGCATTCATCTGGAAACAATCAGTTAACATGAGTAAAAAATATCCATCTTTGTGAGACCTGCACCTAGCTTTCCCATCCAATGCGACAAATGTAATCCATTTAATACAGTTTTAAAATATATGGACTTATTTAATTTGTATATTTATCTTTTTGTCCATTTTACTGATATCCACATTAGATCTCTTCAGTGATGCCAAATAAGATCAATAGTCCTGCGTTGTCACTTTCTGTGATGTCACTTCTTGTGATGGCTCCCCAACTAGGGCGGAGGAGCGTCGCCCCACTGCTTTCTCGAAGAGCAAGAAGCAGAAATATAAAATGCTAAAACTAAAATGTTATGTTTCTGTTTCTCGCACTGGGAGAAAGCAGAAGTGTTTGGTTGGGATGGGGTTTCTGCTCTAGGGCAAGGGAGGAGTGGCTTGCACACTGCTAAGAGCTCTGACTCTTTGGTCGGCCCAGTCATGCGCACTCTGGCCTTTCTCGTCTGGCTGGTCACCGTCCGGACCAATCACAACGCTGTCCTTTCAGCTTTGTGATTGGCTTAGGGAAGGGGAGGGAGGCTGCAGGAGAGCAGGTCAGGAGCAGAGACGACGCCAGACCCAGGAAGGGAAGTTTAGTTTTATAATACCCCACCCGCGTACCCTCCCGCAAGAACTCCGTGAGACCCCCCTCCCGCGAGACATGCCGGCCGCAACTGGATAGTACATGCAAATTAGAGGGGACTCACATCTTCCCTTTCGCCCGGTGCCCCATAAGTTCTAGGACCAGCCCTGCCTCCACCCACCAGTGACTCGTTGGCTTTTCGCTGGTGTTGCTTAGACTTCTTCTTGTTTCATTTAAGTCCTGTAAAACAGCCAAACGATCTTTATAATCAAAGGGTTTTTGTTCCACCACTGAAGTATGATGATCGAGGTCTTCAACCAACATTCTAGTACCAAAAAGGATTTCATAGTGATTCCACCTAGAGAATTTCTTGGCAGGTTATTTAAGACTACATTGGACACTTATTAGATGTTTGACCCACCCATCACCCGAACCTAATACCCTAGCTATTATAGATTGCTTTATGTCACGTTTTTTCTCTCCACAACCGAATTTCCCTCAGGATGGAATGGACTCGAAAACCGCAATGCAACGCCCAAGCTGGCCATGGTCTCCTTGTAAGCCCTAGAGCTAAATGCAGGACCCTGGTCAGAATGTAGCGTGCCGATTGCATATGTGCTGATAAAGACTCGCAAATCTTTTATAACAGTTCGGGTGTCAGCCGAGTGCTGAGGCCACATCCAAATGAATCTCGTCCTAATATTTGTGGGATCGCATTCTTCCATGGTGACGTCACCATGTAGAAAGTCTAATGCTGTCTAACAATGGTGTCTGTGCTGGGCTGGCTACACTGTAGTCCGGTATCTGGCGGTGCTCTAAGCTGTGATCTCTGTAACAGACATCGCAATTAATCCCAAATTTGTAAATGCAGGCGCTCATCCCTGGCCACCATTACATCTCTTTTAATTCTAGTAGAGATTTTGAGATCCCTTGATGTATCAGACCCTCCCCCATATGTGCTTCGTGAATCAGAGCATCTCTACGGTTCATGTTTGGAATTACCCTATCCCCCACTCCAGGGATTCGAGCAAAAGGATCACAGTTTGCATCAATTATGTATGTATACTCGAGTGGATAATTTAGAGGTAATGCAGCTCCACTGTCTTTGCTCGTGGCATAGACAACGAGCATGGTTTCACCGTCTATTCTTGTTTTTGAACGAGTGATTGCAGCTACGGAAGCCTTTGCGGCTTCATCAGCCAATGACTTCTCTTCAACGTGAACGCCATCGCGCTGATGACTCAGTGTATGGATCACGTGAGTCTTTTGCAGTTCTTTCTGCAAAAGAACAACTTGTTCCCAAAGCTTTTTATGCTTGATTGTGCCACCTTTTGTGTCTTTAAAACCATTTCGAACCCAGTTCTGCAGATATTCATTGTAAGACTGAACGCTGTAATACAAATCGCACACTATGATTGTGGGGAATTTGCGATTGGTATTTTCCAGCGCCATCTTGAAAGCTTGGAGTTCAGCTCGCTGAGCTGTACAGTCTCTTAGTGATTGAGTTTTTGTGACCATAGGTCTGAATTTACCATCGCATCAGTGACCTTTAACAATCGCGCACGCTGCACTATAAGCTTGTTTTGCCCAATTGCGGGCAGTGCTGATCCGTCTGTATATATTACACAGCAGTATTGTCCTAGAGGCAGAAAATCAGTGGGCAGAGGACATTCTTGTTCGTATTGGAGAAATTCTTGTATCTTCTAGTAAGGATCAAAAACGTATTCAACGTATGTCGCAGCAAGATAATTAACCCATTGTATCCATCTTGGATGTAAAGGTTTGCATTCGGAATGGTTGCCTTTGTCACTGCCTCTAAGGCAGGTACAGGAATAACGATTTTTATGCATTTTCCCTGCGCGAGTGCTCTTTCTCTTGCCACTGCAGTCTGAACTGCTGTCAGAATTTTTTCCGTTGAAGTGAATTTCATTTCAGCTTGTGTGTACAAGTGTGATTTGTAAGCTATTGGTACCTTTTCACCTTCATTAAAGGTTAGGTATGTGAATCCGCATTTTCCTGGCATGATTCGGATTACAAGGTTGCGTACGTTGTCGTGTTTTTGTAAATGTTTTGTTGCTAACATGTCTGTTTGCACTGAACGCAAAATTTCTGTGTGTTTTTGTGTCCAATTAGTTTGTTTGAAATCAGGTTTGATTAATTCGTAGAGAGGTTTAACCCTCTCTGCGTAGTTTAGAATGTAAGTTCTTCCGAAATTCAGGAATCCTAGAACTGACTGTAAGTTTTTCAGCGTTTTTGGTGGTTGGAGCAGCGCACATTTTTCTAAAAAGTTTGCTGCCAAGCTCTTGCCTTCACTTGAAAGTTCATATCCTAAGAATAGGATGTTGAGGTGGGCAATTCTTGATTTTTTAAAGTTGAATTTACACCCTTCAGAGTCGAATCCAAGTATTATGGTGTTCACCCTGGTCAAGTGCCTGTCCAAATCATCATCTGTAAGATAGATGTCATCGACATAAGATAATGCCTCATCATCATACGTTTATAGTAACTCTGTTACTATGGCTGAAAATAATCCAGGACTGTTTTTGAATCCCTGGGGGAGACGACAAAAGTGTTGGTGTGTCCCCATTATTGAGAAAGCAGTCAAGTACCTGCTTTCAGGTGCAATGTTTTTACAGAAGAAACCGTTTGAAATATCTAATGTTGTTTTGTATTTTTTGCGAACAATGTTATTCATTAGTGCTGTACTGTGAGAATTTTGTTCTGCAAACGTTTTGCAGCAGGAGTTTAAATGTCTGTAATCCAAGACTAGACGATATGTATTGTCTGGTTTGGAGACAGGAAACAAAGGATTGTTCATGGACGAGGTGCATGTTTCAATCACCCCTTGGTATTTAAGTTGATCTAAGATCTCCCGGACCTGTTTTTTAGCTTCCTGCTTAACTGGATACTGCCTCTGAGCAGTCAGTTGATTTTTTAACTGGATCTTAAGGTGAGGAGAGTCCTCATCCTATCCCACATGATTTTTATATAATGCTGGAGCTTGAGCCACAGCCCATTTTCTGGCATAGGGGTATTTTTTATGAATAGGAATATGATTTGAGAAGGCAGGCATAAGGATTTCTTCGCCATGTGGGCACTCCCTGGCAAATTCAGGTGGCCAGTCTTTTTCAGCCAGAAGAATGTCATAACCCTTTGATAGTTTTTCCCAAAAGAGTGCTTTTATTTTCCTAGTTATGTCCCCCTCTATTCGGAGTGTGACTTCATATAACTTGTGTGGTACACTAACCCTATTGTCTGCAGTTTCAACTTGAATGCATTCATGCAGATCCCCTGTCTCCAGATGATCCTTCAGGATCCTGTGAGCTATGGTGACCTCTGCTGCACTGTCCAGCATTGTCTGGACCCACTCCCCGTTCTTGAGTTGTGTCCTCAAGATCCCCGACATGTCTGATTTTAATACTTGCTACCTTCTTTTTGGTGAATTGAGTTTTCTTATTTTTTGGAACGTGTTGATCGTTTTTGGACTTCACACGTTCTTCTTTGTGTTCTGATCGTCCTCTTCTTTCGGATTTCTGCAAGGAAGTCTGAAAGGTACAAGAGGAGCGTGTATCAGTATCTTGATATCTATCAGGTTTTCTTAAATTATTCCTATTTCTAAGGTTATACCTCTTTTCAGAGTGCTCCTTTTGAGGAGATCTACCTCTGGATTGAGAACGCTTCTCTTTAGGAAGTGACTGTCTACTATTTTCCCACTTCTTTTTAGGTGTATTGAGATTGTTTTTGATAAAAAACATTTTCAGGATTTTCTGTCAGTTCAGGTTTTACTGGTTTCCCACCCAAACTATCTCTTCCTAGTTCTTCATACGATTTTTCAATTATTCTAGCTAGTTCATACGGTTGCTCAGTAATATCAAGTTCTTTTAATTTTTCGCGGATTGCCACGGATGCTGCTTCACCTTTGATGTTAGCTAATAAGATAGCCATGACCTGTTTGTAATCTTTTAGTAATTTCATACCAAGATTAAAGGCAGGTTCTGGTCCGTATTCATTTTGAATCTGTTTCAGGACGTCAGGTATTACCGCCATAGACGGAACACCGTGTGTTTTTGTGTAGATTGAGCAAAGACTGTACCCCAAGTGTCACAGTCCTCCATGTGTGGTGCGATCTCCATTGGTAAAAAGATTGTTAAAATCCTGTTTTTCTCATGAGGTGTACTACCGGGAAATACGGCCTCTATTTGAGTAATATTTTGAGCTAACCAGAATGGAATTTGTTCCCTTTTTGTGGGTAATTTACCAATGACTGATTGTATAGTCTGTGGTGTAATTTTGTTTGTGTTTCCCTGATGAAGGGTGTGCTGTGGAATCCTTATAGCAGGTTGGACTGTTAGAGTCCGCATGACATATTGTGCCAATTGTCTATGTATTTTAATTAATTGTTTTAGCTGAGCTAACAGTTCTGGACGTGTCATTTGTTCTATGGCAGGATGTGGTGTGTAGCTAGCTAGTACCAGCCATGTTGCTCCTGGTCTACCTAGTGGACCGAGCCTGGTAATGTGATTTTGATGTTGTAGGGCGCCTTTAAACCAGAGCTAATGCTCTTGGTAAGTTAGTGGAATTTCAACATCCTCGAAAGGAACGTATTCCTCTGAAGGTTCCTCTATCTTGTAGAAGTGGAACACATGTGTTGTTGGATTTGCTTGCGGAAAGATAATCCATGAATAGAATACCTCTGTCTGCTGATATTCGTGTGCCTCTATGACAAATATGACTCTACCACCTCTTGGTAATAGGCCATTTCCTATAAGCTTTATAGCTATGGCTTTCCTTAAGTTCTCCGGGATGATTATAGAATCATCGTCATCTTCATTAAACCCTGTAAAGTCAAAGCCCGTTTGGTTTGCATTTACTGCAGTTCCACCGGTTGCGTTGTTGTCGCTGTTAAGCGACATTGTTTAATGAAAGTTGCATAGCAAGTTTCAAGGAAATAAAGATAAGGTGCACAATATTTTGAAACACTGTATCCTTCAACGTTGAACAAAACCAAAAACTAATACATAGGATTTTTCGTCCTACTTAGTTATGGCGGATATTTTATCCTTTAACCCACTCCAGACGTCAATTGGAGTTTTTACGGGATAAAGGGGCCTCTGCGAAAATCACGACTGAGTTACTCTAGTATCTAGCGTTAAATTAGTGCCTTACCAAACGTTGGGCGCCATGTAGTATAGTTACTATATTCCCAATGGGCTCTGCGCATTGGAATAATATATCCTGTAGATTTGAGGTAGGACTTATGTTGACTAGGTTTCTATCGAATATATTAATCTTAATTGTGAGTGCCAGCTAGCTCAGAGGTCACTAGAAACTTTCTCAAGTTCACAAGAAGGGATTAGTTTCTGACAACCGCATAAACATGACAACTTTGTTTCCCCAAGAAAAAACTGATCTTCAGAGTCGTGGAAACAATAGATAGATATTTCACTCAGTTAATCGTGCATGCTTCGTTTCACCAGAGGTGCAGAGAAATAGATAGACGGGCGTTTTCAATAAAAGGATTTATTGAACACTCTTCTTTCTCAAGCATAAGAAATGAACTGCTACAATCATAATACTGGTTTCAAAATATAATGCATACAGTAAAAAGAGTAGAATAAAATAATATTGTAAGTGCATTGTATGGTTCCTAAACCATAGATAAATACATACATAAATAACAGGCTAAAAGTACTCAACTGGTGCTTCTAAAATACGCCTACCCCGATGTACCTAACCTAAGCTTAGTACGAGAGAAGATGTGAGTGAGGTGTTGCATAAATGTAGTATTCTTTTGCCAAGAATCTGTCCAAGATTTCACTTAAGGTCTAATCAGCTCCGTAACTTGATTTGAAATGAAGATGGTCAGGCTCAGAACTCGATTTCCCAACAACCCGCAAGGGTAGCTTGGAAACACTGGAGCTGGATTTCTCGGCAGGGGAAAAGACAGCGTCTCTCTCAGCGCGTCTGCTGAAGGGTTGGCTTCCTTCGGCACTTGCAGTAGCAGGGCACGGCGGGCAAGTAGATAGTCGAACTGCTCCAAACCACTGTGTGTTTGCTATAGCAAGTGTGGGCATATTTATACCTTGAAGGTGCCGAGATTGACGTAAAGGTGGACATAATAACGTCATCAGGGGATCAATAATTTGACCCCATGTCTCACCAAAGTCCTGGAATGGATGACCTCTTCTTTTTTAAAGTTAAATGGGGCCAAAATGGACATTATGCTTCTGGGATATAAAGCCCCAATTAACTTGGACCCCTGGTGGCCGTATTGTCTGGGACCCCCTCCGGTGCCTAAGACCCAAATAAAAAGCCTTGGTATCTGGTTAGACTCTTCGCTAGGATTTCAATACCAGGCTAAGAAGGTGGCCACGACCTGTCATGGATTGCTGAGAGTCTTAAAAAAAGTTCTAGATCTCCTTCCATTGGAAGATAGACGAATGCTAGTTCAGTCGTTGATCTTGTCGCGGCTGGACTATGTAAATGCCGTCTACATGGGGGCCCCAGTTGGTACCATAAAAATTCTGCAATCTGTGCAGAATTGTGCAGCTCGGCTGCTCATGAAAGTCCCCAAACGATGTTCAGCTAAGGCCTCACTTCGATCGCTCCATTGGCTGCCCATCCAGGAAAGGATTATGTTAAAAACCTTATGTTTGGCGCATAAGTCCATCCATAATGCTGGCCCGTCCATTCTTGACCCCCTGTTTCGTCGCCATCAATCGGTGAGATCTTTAAGATCTAACCAGCGTAATTTGCTGGTAGTACCCAGGGTGAAGCTGGTGCGGATGGGTGGCCCCCGGCTCTCTGTTCAAGCAGCCAAAGGATGGAACAAACTCCCAGACAACATCAGGCATGAATCCAACCATCTAGCTTTCAGGAAGCGATTAACCCTTTCCATGCTCATGACGAGCTCAGCTCGTCATGAGGCACAGTGGAGCTGTGCTGATGACGAGCTCAGCTCGTCATGAATCATGTACTAAAGCATTTTCCAGCACAGGAGGGGAAAATGCACAGCAGCGATGTGGTTAAAGACATTCTTGTTTCAATAGTGTCTTTCTATGTCCTCTGGTCTTACAGCGCTGGGATGCTCGAGAGTAGCCATGCGCTCTATAAGAGGGTATTCATTCATTCATTCATTCATTCATTCATTCATTCATTCATTCATTCATTCATCAAAGAGTCTCAGTTCTTTGAAAACTCCATGAGTTCTTGGACAAGTCAGTATTCAAGCAAGGGGAAGTCCCTAGCTGCTGAAGCCGAGTTTTCCAAGAAATCGTTGTAGATTTTCGTAACTAGTGGAAGTAGCCCTGCCGTATTTGGACTGCATGAGCTATGTCTAAATATGGTAATGATTCTTATGCCTATATAAAGATATGGTGATTTTTTACCTATATAAGGGCATGAATCGGGAAAATTACAATAGGGTCCTAAAATGTTACACAACAACAGGACCCTTGAGCAGGGAGGCTCTAGGGCGGTGCGACCGGTGAGATCACACTCAGAGCTGACTGTGGATGGAGGCGCCATGTTTTTGAGTATATTTTGTTTTTAAAAGCACTTGCTGCCTCGTTCCTGGCCTCCAGCAATTTTCGGCAACAATAAAAATGTCATGATATCTCCGGTGATTAATGTGTCTTCCTAGAGAGAGATAGAGTTTCGTCAGGTGGACGTTTTGACTTGTGAAACGGTAGAGTAGAGGGATAATGTGCCTGCTGCAAAGAACATGTACCGTGCAGATCACTAAGTCAACATGAAGTAAATAGGCCTGTGGGTTACTGCTTTTGTCAGAGATCCTTTTTTACTTGCAGTTTATAAGTCAAAATCCGAACACAGAACAATGAGCTATTAACTGTCATCTAAGAGCTGCATGCAAACACACAAGGTATAAATTAGAGTGTTATGTTTTTTCCCCACTCTTTGATTATCCTAATGATGCAATAAGGGTTAATTTGGACAGAAATCAATACTGGTTATTAAAGAGAATCCCCAACCATGGTATTACGTTCTAAATTCAGAGTTTGTGTTTCTCCAGATAAATTGCTATTAAACTATACTGCCTACTAGTAGGATTGTCATGTGACTCCTACACCTTGTAATCCTTTGTCTTATGTAACATTACCTTTTGTGATTTACACACGTATGATTGATTGTCTCTGTGTAATGTGTGTGATATAAAGCTCTCTGACACCCTACACTGATGTCAGTGGCACAGTAAATCAAATTGAATACATCTGAGCAAGAATATGGTTATAGAGACTTGAGGGACACTGTTAAAGGGTGGTAGTGAGGGAATCCGTGGCAGAACGAGTCATTGGGGGGACCAGCAACCTTGTCGCACAGGGCTCCACCAGCACTAAAGCCAACCACTTCTACTTCCTACAGTTCTAACACCAAATCAACAATGCTGATGTGAAAACCCCTTCAATCTGAAGCATACCTTAAAGTCAATGTATGATTTAGCAGTGGTCTCGCTTGTTTTAAGTCTTTTTTTATTTATGTACAATCTTTATTTGTTTGCAATGGTGTCTTATAATTTTGTATTATATGTGTTGTGTTTTTGCACTTAACATAATTCTACCAAGTAAAGAGCCCACACACAAAAAAAGATTGTCCTATGACTCTGGGATACTGGTGAGAGGAATTACGTTAAAACAAACTACTAAGATTAATGTCATCCTAAGGGAGCACAATAATGGCGCAGAAAGAGAAGGGAGCCTTTTGAAATTTCCGAATATATCCATGAAGTGCGGGTTTTTTGCCTTGTGTAATTTTATATTTTGAATGATCCCGCCCCTCATTCCCTCAACAGGATCTCCCCCTTTATGAGACAGAACTGGAATGTTTATCATGCATTCATCTGGAAACAATCAGTTAACATGAGTAAAAAATATCCATCTTTGTGAGACCTGCACCTAGCTTTCCCATCCAATGCGACAAATGTAATCCATTTAATACAGTTTTAAAATATATGGACTTATTTAATTTGTATATTTAGCTTTTTGTCCATTTTACTGATATCCACATTAGATCTCTTCAGTGATGCCAAATAAGATCAATAGTCCTGCGTTGTCACTTTCTGTGATGTCACTTCTTGTGATGGCTCCCCAACTAGGGCGGAGGAGCGTCGCCCCACTGCTTTCTCGAAGAGCAAGAAGCAGAAATATAAAATGCTAAAACTAAAATGTTATGTTTCTGTTTCTCGCACTGGGAGAAAGCAGAAGTGTTTGGTTGGGATGGGGTTTCTGCTCTAGGGCAAGGGAGGAGTGGCTTGCACACTGCTAAGAGCTCTGACTCTTTGGTCGGCCCAGTCATGCGCACTCTGGCCTTTCTCGTCTGGCTGGTCACCGTCCGGACCAATCACAACGCTGTCCTTTCAGCTTTGTGATTGGCTTAGGGAAGGGGAGGGAGGCTGCAGGAGAGCAGGTCAGGAGCAGAGACGACGCCAGACCCAGGAAGGGAAGTTTAGTTTTATAATACCCCACCCGCGTACCCTCCCGCAAGAACTCCGTGAGACCCCCCTCCCGCGAGACATGCCGGCCGCAACTGGATAGTACATGCAAATTAGAGGGGACTCACATCTTCCCTTTCGCCCGGTGCCCCATAAGTTCTAGGACCAGCCCTGCCTCCACCCACCAGTGACTGCGTGGCTGTAGCACCACTAACTCCAACTGGCAGAGGAGCGAATGGTTAGAAGGCAATTGGGAGCCTGCTAACTACGTACTCAGAGGTGAAGGCTGAAGTCAGATGAGTTAAGAAACTCGGGGGCTGCTGGCCCTGTGTTTAAACTGCTCACTCTGCCCAAGACACCCATCTTGTCTCATGGCAGAGTGAGTAGTTTAAATACAGCGCCAGCAGCCCCCGAGTTTCTTAACTCATTTGACTTCAGCCTTCACCTCTAAGTACATAGTTAGCAGGCTCCCAATTGCCTTCTAACCATTCGCTCTTTCTGCCAGTTCACTTTGCCTAATAGAGACCTACTGTTACTGCGGACTTTAGGGGGGGATGAGCTGCTGCCGCTGCGGACTCCATTTCCCACAACCTCCCTGGGCAACTCGCTGCACCTGTGCCATATCAGCGCTGTAATAACCACACCGCGGGATGTGCCCAGGCAGGCCATGGGCAGCCCATCTGTGTGCGGCGGCAGCCGCCGTAGGACGCTAGGCTCGGCCTCGTCTCTTTGTCCCGAGATGTGCCCTCGGGATGTCTCTGGGAGGAACACTGTGACTGAACCTTCAGTCTGAGGAGTCACAGTAAGTGGGTTTGGCTTTATAGTGCATTTCTGTTCCACCCTGCGGCACCGACGAGCCTGTGGTGTTACTGGGTGGCCTACGGCAGATTTTTTTTAATGAGTTAGTTAACATAAGGCCTGATTTCTGGTACTATGGGCAAAAGGAAAGCAACGAGTAATAGGATTTAGTGAGGTACCTCATTCTATAGCTAGGTGAGGGCGGGGCACACCCTGGTCTGATCGTGGCAGAGAGGAGGGATTGCAGGTTTCTAGAGGGACTTGCAATGCACAGAGTGCATCTGAGGGACTGTTATCATTTCTTTCCTCTGTATATATTCTCCTTTGATCATGCTATGATCCTGAAGACTATCGACTATGCCTGATTTTTGCTCCCTTTGACCTCGTTCTCTGATTGCACAAACTCAGCGGGTGTATCTCTTTTGCTGTGGGTGTATAGAAGGCTTTACTGACAGTTCTTTCTGTATTTTGTACGCTGATGCAGTTTCCATTGTTTTCTGTTCATCTTGCTTGCCCATGTCGCGATACTGAACATTTAACTACACATGGCTTGTCTTCACATGAATGAATGCTGCTTTGTGTTTATGCCTTTATGTAGATTCCAAAAAATAAGTAAAGAATTTGTACAATAAAAACTCCCAATCGAGGAACAAAAACTGGGAGACACGGGCACAAAACAGAATTAATTATGCATACGTAGGAAAAATATAAGCTTGACCCTTGGATATATGGGACAACTCAATCTTGAATTGTTCCCAAAAACTGACTCCAGGCAGTTACTTTACCTCATGGATTTTTGGGTGTCTCTTGGCGCTCTTTAATAACACAAATACATTGTTTTCAGGCATAAACTTAAACAGCCAGGCAAATGCTTTCTCTGCACATTGTTTTCCATACTCAACTGTGCACTCCCGAAGTCAGACAAAAGTTAATAACGAAGGCCCATGTTTTTAATAAAAGGATGCCAAGATTTTGAGCATTGTATTTTGAATGCCGGGGTTAAATTTAGAACGCTGAACTGTTTTGAAAAATGTTTATTGTTGTTAAAACGATTAACGTGACAAGTACTGCATCACTAGTGCCTTGCATGTGTGAGGAGGGTTTTTATGTGCACGGCTGACACAAGTGTTACAGAAGAGCAAGCCGTTGTGAATGTATTGGAAATGAATTAGCGAGACGTTTCAGAGTGGTTCACCACTACAAAAAGCCAAGTGTTAAAAAATTCAATGAAGTAAAGTGTTATGAATCTTTCCTCGTGTGTCCGATTGCACAATTGTAATACAAAAGTACTGTTTAAGACCCCTGTTTGGGGGATTAATAGGGTTCTTGGATTGCTATGCAGGGCTGGAGAAACAAAATAAAGCCGGTGGTTTGGTTTTCTTTTCTATGAACTACACATATTTTAATGAAAAATAATTTTGATTCTAGTACAAATTGACCAACAGTTACTAAAACGGTGCAAAATGTTACAGTGCAGTGGAAGGACTTTAGTAAATGCTGGCTGGTTCCCTTTTGGTTGCATATTGCTATATTTTAGGGTTAAACTGGTACCAACGGAGTGAGGCTCTTGCTCACACAGTGTTTAAACCTGTGTTAAACGGCCACAATAATAAAGTAATACTATCACAAAATGTGCAGCATAATACCTCACAATTTGCCTCTTGTTGCTGCATAATTTAGTCAACCATGTCCCACGTTTCTGGTCCTCTCCTGCTGCATAATTCCAGTGGTCTTGGTTGTGATGTAAAGGGATCACCAGTAAGAGGAAAGGACTGTGTACATGGAAAGGCAAACAAATAATGTTGGTAGACAGCACTTGACAGGGTTTAGAGTATTGAAAAGAAAGGTGCAGTGTAGCAAACGCACCCAGTAGTAGGGGTTGGCGGTGCATGAAGTAAACCGAGACAGCTAGTGAGAGGGGAGGTCAGGCAGTGACACCTATTGACAGGGGCTCTGGGGTGGAAGGGCAGGTGGAGACAGAAGGGCAGGAAGAGACAGAAAGTGGCAGAGATTTTAAACAGCTAACACCAAGTGACAAAGCCAATCTTACTGACAGGCTTTAGGCGTATGTTAATTGCTGTGCCATTTATCTGGATACATTTACATCTCAGAGATAAACCAAAATACCGGTCTGATGGCACACTATGGGAATAACAGAACTGTATTTGGCATGTTCCTTTATAGGGAGCACCCAATTTTGTATTCGTTCCTACTGCTTAATAAGCCTTACTTTATCGCTGCATTCATTTGCTTTAAAATGCACCATTTGCCAATCTTTTTTAAATTTCTTTCTCAGGAGAGGGTCTCTTCTTAGACCCCAGATTTGTCCATTGAACTTGTTCACATCGCTAACTAGTGTTTTCTATTGGAAAGGGTACGGTCAAAGCTGTACCCTACCCTCTTCAAAAGTCAGACTTGCTTGGCAACCCAGAAATTCTCTGAAATAATATATGAGTTTTCTTTTATGAATGCCTAGAAAAACTGAATTTTTAGTCCATTTATCGCAGAGATAGTGCTGAAAATCGCACCAAAAAGATGCCAATTTATAAAAAAAAATCTTCACGGCGGGAGAACCCCCTGAACTCCCCTAATTGATGTCGGGCTTGCTCGCTGCGCTCGCTCACATACGTTGATTCGTTCTGCATATGCCTCTTCAGCTTCAAATTCCACCAGCCGCCACTGCCCACACATGCCCCCAGATGGGCAGGGTAGAAATTCCACCTAACACCAGGGATCTTGTCTTAGTGGTGCGGTGTTGCACCTGGCATCCCTAACAGAAACCTTCATTCATAGTCAAGTAAGCTTATGTAAAGTAATTTTTGATTCACCTCTTTAATACTTTTTTTCACATGCATTGCCTTACTACAACAGCATTATTTTCTGTATGGTATGTATGTTTGAACTACTTAAAAAAAGAACCTACTTTGCAGAGAAAAAAAAACCTCAATTCAATATTTGCCTATTGGAGCAGATCTCAATCTTCCAAAAGGGTGAACATGAATGCAGATCCCTGGGATTAAACGGCCTGCAACGTCTTCAAAGTAGGGATAAATGGTGCAGTGAAGAAGATGTGTAACTGTTGTAAATTACACAGACACAAAGTGTGAAGTGAGAGTTACATATAATCCAAGCTATAAACACAAACAAAGCGCTCCAACACCTTTCGCTCTGTAATTACTACACTGTCGCAGCTCAGAAGGAAGAGCGGGGGGCTATTTCCTGCTGTCCTCTCTGTGATTTGAGTGTGTAGTGTGCCATTGCGTAATGTCATTGCTATCTTGGCCTAATAAAAAACTCTCCAGCTGTAGTAGGGCCTGGCTTCACCTCCATTGGGCAGGGCAGGCTGTGCTTTATTTTAGGCATGGAAGGTGGGAGGGATGGTCTTGGCTGCAGCTCCGGACCTCGTACAGTGCCCCAGTTATTACTAGTGAGCGAGAGGTGCTGAGGTGGTGGTATTGGTGGTGGTGGTGGTATTGGTATTGGTGGTGGTGGTACTGGTATAGGTGGTGGTGGTATTGGTGGTGGTAGTGGACTTGGTGGTGAGGGTCGTGGTGGTGTTAGCGGTGGTAGTGGTGGTGGTGGTGCTATTGGTATTGTGGTCGTATTGGTATTGTTAGTTGTGGTATTGGTGGTGGTGGTATTGGTATTGGTATTGTTGGTATTGGTGGTGGTATTGGTAGTGGGGTTGGTGGTGGTATTGGGGGTGGTATTGGTGGTGGTATTGGTGGTATTGCGGGTGGTGGTAATCGTGGTGGTATCGGGGGTGGTGGTATGCTGGTGGTATTGGTGGTGGTGGTGGTGGTTGTGGTGGTGGTGGTAGTGGTGGTATTGGTGGTGGTGGTTTTGGTGGTATTGGTGCTGGTGGTGATATTGGTGGTGGTGGTGGCTATGGTGGTTTTGGTGGTGGTGGTAGTGGTGGTATTGGTGGTGGTGGTTTTGGTGGTATTGGTGCTGGCGGTGATATTGGTGGTGGTGGTGGTATTGTTTAAAAGAAAAAATTATGTCCTTATTCTGCCAATTCTCTTTCTGGTAACGCTCTTTTCCCAGTTGTCAAAACATGGAACAGAGCCTTTTCACCTAAGAAAAAATTGCTGTTTCCTCTTCCAACCCTTCACCAGTGTGCCCGTAGCAGATGGGAACCAGGATCAACAGAAATGTTGGCTTAATAGTCGGACCTCCTGGAGCATTGGCTCCATTCAACCAACAATGCCAAAACTTTCTCCTGGCTTCTGGAGTCGCAGGCCATGTCAAACTGACTTGTAGAGATTATATTTTTAACACAGTCAGAAAAACAAGGAGGACTTCCAAGACCTGCAGATCTCGTGTCCCTCAGGAGGATCACATAAAAATTCATTTGGAAATAACAGCATTAGTTTGGTATGAGCCGTCCTGATAGAGCCCAAAAAATATAGGATTCGGGCTTACCTTAACTTGCTGACTGGTTACTTCGGCCAGAAACTTACACAACTCAGTCCAGTAACCTGTGATCTTGGAGCATGCCATAAACATATGTATATCATCCGCCAAAGGGTTCTTACGTCTTGGGCATACATATTGGATTCCTGTGAGCCTTGACAACTTAGCTGGAGACCAATAGACTCTGTGTGTGGTAAAAAGATGGTTACGCTTAAGAAAGGCGAGTTTCACAACCTCTAGTAGAATAGCAAAAGAGCCAAGCCAGACCTCTTTAAGGTTTACACCCGCTAATTCTGCATCCCAAAGCTTTGAGATATCAATGTCCAGGCCATCATTTGCTTCTACAAGGGCCTGATATCACAGAGATTTCCTTTTTTAGAGGGCCTGTTCTCATCTCCTGGTATAGCCAGGAGTCCTCTTTCTCCTCTACCCAAATCTGCCTTGCCCAGCAGGAGGAGACTTGGTAATATTTAAATCTGGTTACTTGACCCCTGCTGCAATTACTCAGATTTTCCCAGCTAACCAAAGATTAGACCCGTTGTGAGATACCCCCCAACAAAGCAACCCTGCAGATTTTAAAGGCAGACTAAGCTGGTCTCTCAAACACTCAGGGGTTCCCGGAGAATCCCAAATCGAAGCCCAAGAAGAATAATAGGGAACTCCTAGTTTTTTTCGAAAAAACACCCAGGTTCTTAAGGCCCTATGTAAGATCTTCAGCCTCACCTTTTTAAAGTACTTTGTGTCTCCATATTTCAGGAGAAAATGGCTCTGCCAACCCTCAGTACACTTAGCATTGCCCCAAAAAGTAATCCCAAGTGGGACCGGTCAACTTTATTTATTAGCATAAGAAAATTCCCAAGGTGGAATGCATAACAATATTCCATAAGTTCAGGGAGAGCCAGCCCCCCCTTCTCCAGCCTCCTCCTCCGCTTTTTCCAGATATCCTTGATTCTTTGGAGGACCAAATAAAGCTGCCAATCTTCCCCTGCAGTTTAGCTATCTCTCCTTTATCAAGGTATAGAATTAAAGAGGAAAGTCATTTCAGGAAGGACAATCATTTTAATAAGGTTAACCCAACCATATATGTTCAGGGGTAGATTCGCACTCCTTACCAAGAGCCTCCCAACCTCTTGACTTGCTTACTTCCAATTAACTCTAGGGACATCATCCAACTTCTGCGGTATTATAATACCCAAATAACGCATTTGAGACTTAGCACCCCGGCTTTGCCTACTCAATAATTCCTGTTTTCCCTCTATTTACCTTATATCCCGATATCTTCCCAAAAGATTCCGCCTTGGCCATTAGTTTGGGGATAGTCACCTCTGGATTAATGGTATAAAGTATAAGATCTTCCATGTACAGGGCCAGCAAATTTGAACAGAAGAATGGTAGAATCCGCTCTAATCAAGGAAGCAAACGGTTCTATATAAAGATTAAAAAAAAGCGGTGACAAGTGGCACCCCTGCAGGGGGCGTGGCTTGGCGCTGATGTAGGGAGCAGCGGACCTCGGAGCTCCTCCGTGGCCTCCCTCCACTGCAAGTAATCCTGTTACCCTGAAGTAGCCCCTAGTGCAGTATACTGTGGCGGAATGCTTCGAGCTCCCCTAGCTTCCATTTTCGAGGCGCTGGAGTGATAAAATACGGAGAAAACTGTGATTTCCCCTATACGGCGCACTCCCACTCGGCCGCAATCAAAATGGCGGCCGCGTTCTGAGACAGACACTCCCGCTACTGAAGAGTGCTGCTCTGCCTGGCGCAACTTTCGACTGGCGGAATGAAGCCTGGGGCCTGAACGAGGAAGGGAATTCACCCGTATGACAGCCTGACAGCGCGGCCAATTTGCGGTAAGCGCTGCAGACCGTTCTGTGCGAGCCCAAACACAAAGAAGATGCCTGACTTTAAAATGGCTGCGCAGGGGTCCTGAGTGCACTGCATAGACGCAGCTAGCGGCTGCGATGCCCCACTGCACAGGCCCGTTGTAAAGTGCCCTGAAGACCTAGTTATACAGGACTGCAATCGGAGAGCTCCCCCGGACGCTAGGACATCGGAGCACGCTCTGAGCCTTAACAGCAGTCGCAGCTGGGAACTGGAAGGTCTGGAGGCCCGCAACCCGATGAGAGAAAGAACCCAGAGATTGGAGCTGAGAGAGAAGGTTGGCTCTCCCAGTAGGGGCGCCGAGCTGCTCACAACACTGCTGCTCTGGGCTCAGCAGCACTGGAGAGAAGTCCTGTGGCACACGTCGTGTGTACTGCTCTAGAAGCACAAGAGTACCAACTTGCTGGTCATTGCACGGACCTTCCAAGGGAATAGGAGACACCGGACCCAGACCCTGCTGACACGAGACGCTACAGAGGTAACGCTACGCTGCTGCCTGTTTGTTAGACCTTTGCATGGCGCTGAGCCTACGCTCCTGACTGGCTCATTCCTGCGCTCCTGAGGCGCCCACCCAGAGTCCCTATATATTGACATTGGCTGGCCCGCGTGCAGAGGACACTACTGTTGTCTACTAGACGGAGGTACCCCCTAAGAAGACCCACAAAAGATCGAGACCAGACGGTATTGAGCCTACTGGTGTGTGCCCAAATAACACTTGACCTGGGAGTTTGGGACTTACGAAAACTACCCCAGCAGCTCACTACTTTCACCAATGGGTCGCATGATGGGAAGGGTGTTGTGAAAAAAGGGGTATGAGGTCCTGCAGATGGATGAACCGGAGAAGCACACTGACGACAAGGAGAGCACGTCTGGAGGACGAGGGGGGAGACCACTTGGTGACCCGACCCTGGCCAACATCATGCAAGCCATCACCTCCTCGCGGGAGGCGCTGGAGGTGAAGATGGATGTCATAGAGACGGATCTCACCCTGTTGAAAGACGAGCACCGAAAACGTAAAGAGAGAGTGGTGACCAATGAGACTGCTATGAAGGACATACCAGACACTGCCCCAACCCTGCAAGATGCCCTGAAAGAAGTGGAAAACAGTATCAACGGGCTGGAGGTGAGAGCTGAGGACAGTAAAGGGCGCTCATGAAGAAAAAACCTCCGTATAGTAGGAGTCCCGGAACGAGAGGAGGGGACTGATGCTGTCCAGTACTTGGAAACTTGGCTGAAAACGGAGGTGGCTCCGGAGGGTCTCTCCCCCTTCTATGCCTTGGAACGTGCCTACAGGATCCCGGCTCGACCACCTAAACCTGGTGCCCCACCCCGTCAACTGGTGGTGCGATTATTACATTAATACATTATCAGGATTTTATCTTACAGCAAGCCCGCGAGAAACAGAATCTGCAGATCGGGAAAAGCAGGGTGATGATATTCCCGGACTACACTAGGGAAGTGCAGCAACAGAGATCTTCCTTCATGGCTCTTAAGCGGAAGTTGCGCCAGCTTCATCTCACTTACGCCATGCTGATCCCAGCCCGCCTTAGGGTAACTGCAGATGCAGAAACACACTTTTTTCTTACCCCGCATGACGCTTGGGACTGGCTAGAAACCCGACACTGCAAAGAAACACGCTATCCACATCTGAACTCAACCTGGCGGCAGTCGATCTCCTCTTCACCACCACAGAGGGCCTCCTCACCTGCTGGCCGGCGACATGAACGAGTTAGGAAAGTCCAAGCAGTAGCAGAGATTAACCATGGGGATGCCATTCTGACTAGCAACATCACAGACCCCAAGAGAGACCGATCTGAGAGCTCGAGATCGAGCAGTGCCCATGGGCTCTCTGACACTGAACTCCTGGTTAGACCTTTGCATGGCGCTGAGCCTACGCTCCTGACTGGCTCATTCCTGCGCTCCTGAGGCGCCCACCCAGAGTCCCTATATATTGACATTGGCTGGCCCGCGTGCAGAGGACACTACTGTTGTCTACTAGACGGAGGTACCCCCTAAGAAGACCCACAAAAGATCGAGACGAGATGGTATTGGGCCTACTGGTGTGTGCCCAAATAACACTTGACCTGGGAGTTTGGGACTTACGAAAACTACCCCAGCAGCTCACTACTTTTACCAATGGGTCGCATGATGGGAAGGGTGTTGTGAAAAAAGGGGTATGAGGTCCTGCAGATGGATGAACCGGAGAAGCACACTGACGACAAGGAGAGCACGTCTGGAGGACGAGGGGGGAGACCACTTAGTGACCCGACCCTGGCCAACATCATGCAAGCCATCACCTCCTCGCGGGAGGCGCTGGAGGTGAAGATGGATGTCATAGAGACGGATCTCACCCTGTTGAAAGACGAGCACCGAAAACGTAAAGAGAGAGTGGTGACCAATGAGACTGCCATGAAGGACATACCAGACACGGCCCCAACCCTGCAAGATGCCCTGAAAGAAGTGGAAAACAGTATCAACGGGCTGGAGGTGAGAGCTGAGGACAGTAAAGGGCGCTCATGAAGAAAAAACCTCCGTATAGTAGGAGTCCCGGAACGAGAGGAGGGGACTGATGCTGTCCAGTACTTGGAAACTTGGCTGAAAACGGAGGTGGCTCCGGAGGGTCTCTCCCCCTTCTATGCCTTGGAACGTGCCTACAGGATCCCGGCTCGACCGCCTAAACCTGGTGCCCCACCCCGTCAACTGGTGGTGCGATTATTACATTAATACATTATCAGGATCAGGATTTTATCTTACAGCAAGCCCGCGAGAAACAGAATCTGCAGATCGGGAAAAGCAGGGTGATGATATTCCCGGACTACACTAGGGAAGTGCAGCAACAGAGATCTTCCTTCCTGGCTGTTAAGCGGAAGTTGCGCCAGCTTCATCTCACTTACGCCATGCTGATCCCAGCCCGCCTTAGGGTAACTGCAGATGCAGAAACACACTTTTTTCTTACCCCGCATGACGCTTGGGACTGGCTAGAAACCCGACACTGCAAAGAAACACGCTATCCACATCTGAACTCACCCTGGCGGCAGTCGATCTCCTCTTCACCACCACAGAGGGCCTCCTCACCTGCTGGCCGGCGACATGAACGAGTTAGGAAAGTGCAAGCAGTAGCAGAGATTAACCATGGGGATGCCATTCTGACTAGCAACATCACAGACCCCGAGAGAGACCGATCTGAGAGCTCGAGATCGAGCAGTGCCCATGGGCTCTCTGACACTGAACTCCTGGATGTTACCCCACAGACGGCGGATGGAGTGTTTGGCTGATCGGACCGCAGGTTGTATGGGCAGAGGATGACCGGTTAACCAAGGTTGGCTCTTGGCTCTAGAGACCCAGTTTGTGCACTGCGGAAGGGCATGTTTGTACCATGGGGGTCTACTGAGAGATCTATGTATGGGGGAGGGGGCCGGGGGGGTTCTGGGTCCACCGGTAGCGCAGCACGCTCCACCACTTTATGATTTATTGGTTGAATGACTTTGTTTGGATGGGGACCTGTTGTTGTGCGCCTGTCCTGGGGAGTGGGAGTTGGGTACTTTTTGCTGTTGGGGACAATCGGTTCGGGGTCAGGCATGTCGCTATGGGAGAATTACACGGCCATAGACTATAGATTGTATTATGGGTACCTCCGTAGGCATCACATTTATGACCTGGAATGTTAGGGGGATGCACACTATGAGCCGACTGCACAAAATACATGCTTATCTGACACGAAGCGGGGTGCAAATTGCATTACTACAAGAAACCCACCTAACGAAGACAGAAGGAGCAGTGCTACAGCGTCGCTGGAGGGACAGGTGTGTCACACTATGTACTCAGCCTTTGCAAGGGGGTCTCTAATATGGTTGTGGGCGGGAGTCCCCTTACAATGTGTCCGGCAGATTATAGACCCTGAAGGCAGATTCGTGGTGGTATCGGGGCGCCTTGATGACCGAGATATTAGTATAGGAGGTATATACGCCCCTAATGTTGATCAGCTTGCATTCTTTGCACAGCTCTCTCAGACATTGGCGCAGATCCTGACTGGATCCGTGCTTTTGGGGGGGATTTCAATTGCATTACTGATGTTACTCTGGACCGATCCCATCCGCCACTCCCCGAGCTCCAAACACAGAGTAGCAGAAGCCCGACGACACTGGTAACGACACTGGGGCTTGATAGACACTTGGAGAATCCATCATCCGGGGGAAAGGGACTACTCTTATTTTTCGGCTCTACATGAGCTGCATGTTCGATTAGACTCTATCCTCTGCTCCCCGGATGTACATGTAGGGATTACATTGAGCGAGTATTTAGCCAGGACGATATTGGACCACAATCCCCTTCTGGTATCCCTGAACTGGGTGTGAGTTAGGCCCACAATCCCTAGTTGGCGTCTCCGACCAGAGATATTGGAAAACCAGGTCTTTCGAACCACAATAGGCGCTGCTATAGAGGAGTACTTCCAGAATCATACTAACACGGCCACCAGCCCTCACATTGAATGGGATGCGTTCAAGGTAGTAATAAGGGGCCGCAGTATTGGGGAAGCGGTGGGGGTTCGCAGGACCCTTCTAAACGATATAACGAAAGCGGAACAGCAGCTCAGAGATGTGGAAAGGGATAGACCAGAAAAGGCAGACAGACAGGCAGATCTTCTGGGAGCCAGGGAAGAATTGGCGCTCCAAGTAGAACGATTCAGATCCTTTGACCACAAGGTGTATGTGGCTCGAGCCCATGCTGAGAGGGACAAATCTGGGGCGCGGCTGGCTTGGCTGGCCAATCCAGCGCGCAGAGGAACACCAATCTTAGAATTATGAGGGAGAGATGGAACAACTCGTTACGGACAGCAAGCTATTAATGCACAATCCCTGGAATACTATACTACCTTGTACCAAAGTCAACTGGACCCACTTCTGCTAGAGGGGGAGGGATTCTTGGATATACAACTTCCCCAAATTGAGGCAGACGACGCGAAGTCCTTGGGTCGGGATATAGAACTGGGTGAGATCAGGGGAGCAATAAAACACATGGCCAGAAACACCCCTGGCACAGATGGGCTTCCGATTGAGTTTTATTCTACATATGTAGATAAATTGCCCCCCAACTTGCTAGCCCTCTGTAATAGACTGAAGCAGGATGGCTGCTTGCCGGTATCAACCAGGGTAGCCATAATCATACCACTCCTCAAACAGGATAAACCAGCGTGGGATTGCACTGCCTACCACCCCCTCGCTATGCTTTACCTCGATTACAAGATATTAAGCTGTATGCTAGCTAGCCGTCTGATGATGCACATGACAACACTGGTGCATGTAGACCAAGCGGGTTTTATTCCCTCCCGGAATACGGCCATGAATATATGCCGACTGCTTCGACTGCTGGATGGTCTTACGTGCAACAGGGATGAGGCGTGCAAGCTTTTGGACTGAGTGAGGGATTTGTGACCTGGACGGCAATATTGTACAAGAACTCTACTGCCAGGGTGCACACGGGGGCGTGATATCAGAGGCCTGCACTGTGGGCAGAGGTATGACACAAGGATGTCTGCTGTCTCTCCTCCTGTTCGCACTGGCAGTGGAACCTCTGACTGTCAATGCGAGATCCGGGCGATACTACCGGTGCCTAGACGGGATTGGTCAGTCCCACTTTATTGCATTATATGCGGACGATCTCCTAATGTTCCTAGCCAACTCTGCAGATGAGTTGCGGGCCGCTAGGGAACTGCTGGCCAAATTGGGACGAGTGGCAGGTCTCAAAGTCAACTGGAATAAGACGTGCCTTTTTCCTGCTCAGAGTGGTAGAGGTGATCCACCGGATGCACTGGATGTGGTGTGGGAAAATAACTGCCTGACTTACCTAGGAGTGCGAATTTACCACGCACCCTCCTACTTACTAGATGGTAATGTCGGACGAGCACTACGAACCACCAGGAGCAACTTTGAATTTTGGGGAAACCTCCCACTATCAGTGGTGGGAAGGGTGGCGCTGCTAAAGATGGTCACTCTACCACGACTACTTTACTACTTTGGCTCACTACCACTATGGATACCACGTAAATTCTTTACCCAACTTAACACCATGATCACAGGATTTTTATGGGGCTCTGGGAGGCGCAGAGTAGCGCTCGCCACCATGTTGAGGCCAAGACGAGAGGGGGATTCGCAGTCCCTGACTTTGAGGCCTATTTCCACGCAGCTCAACTACAATGGTTCACAAAATGGATGGCGGGGAGACTTCATACTGGGGAGGCCCATGGGGTCATGGATCCGGACCTGAGACAGCTTTCTCAAGTGCCTTTCCGGCTTCCCTTAAGCCAAAGAGAGGCTCAGAGAGATCTGTGGGTGATGCGGCAATGTTGGAATCAGGCCAGTAAGAGAGCCAAATTGGGACCCCGTATGCACCTGAGATTCCGCTGCTGGTTTGCGAGGCATTGCCACATGGGGAAGACTGGCAGAGACTACAGGATTGGTAAGAGGCGGGGATCTCCACTATTGGATACCTCTATGAGGACAACACCCTCCTACCCTTTAATGATCTATGAGAAAGGTACGAACTACCCTGCATGACTTCCTCTTACATGCCGCATTGACAGCAGCCATCCGTACGCATTGGAAGAAGGGGATGGCTGAACCGCCGACCTCTCTCCTATGCCAGTGTGTGGTATCAGTGGCTGGGACTATCAAGGTGGTGACTTGCCTGTACTGGCGGCTTACCCAGGAGATCGGGCACCCTTTAGAGAACCTGTGTGTCAAATGGGAAGCAGACCTTTGGATCCCCATAGAAGAGAAGCTGTAGGAAGCAACAGTAGAACGAGAGTGTAAGTGTTCCAGAAACGCGCAATTTCATCGAATTCAATTCTATGTCCTCCACGGAGCGTATCTCACCTGGCACAAAATTAACACAATTTTTGGGTCCCGAACAGTCTGCCCACAGTGTAAGCTAGAAAGCGCCAAATTTTTGCAGATGTTCTGGGAGTATCCATTATTAGAAGAGTTCTGGAGAACAGTAATGACTAAATTGGGTGAAATAACAGAGATAGCACTTTAACCCAGGGATTTTGCCTATTACACTGGTTCCCTCATACTGCCCGAAATAAAGTTACCAGCAAATTCATTGATCTGGGGTTAGCCCTACCTAAGCGAGAAATTACCGGTCATTGGACACCTCAAGATGACTGCGAGAATTCTCAAAATGGGCTGACTGTGAAGGGATTTTTAGATTACAAATGGCCCAGAGAACCAGTAATGAAAAAATGTTAGACACGGAAAGAGCATGGGTGGCATTAGTGGACTGACTCAAGCGCCCGACTGATGACACCGAACCACCCCCTGAGTGAAGAGAATTGTATATAGGGATTGAAACATTGCCTTACCTAAGTAGGTAGCTAGGGAGTTAGCAAGCGTGTACTATATAGTGGCTCCCTCCTATGTGGATACCTACTTTCTTGAAGTATAGAGCCAGATGCCCTACATGATTAAATACTACTCTCCACTGAGAGCTAGATGATGGAGCGACATGCCTGAGGGGTAAAAGGGGGTAGGTAGGGCCAGAGGGGGTAGGAGGGGAGAGCGAACTTTGTTATTTTGTTGGTTGTTGTGGTAGATATGAATGAGGACTAGTACGGACACTTCTGAAGTTGATTTCCCGGAATAGGGATATAGAGCACGATTCTCCTGAGAATACTGATAAGATGGATGAATGCAGGTGCACCTTGAGAAGCAGGGTACATTTGACGAGAAGCCGTGCATAGCAATGTATATTCATTAACATGATTGTCGATGACTATTATCAGCAGCAGAATGGCACTGTTTCACCCCTTTGTATAAATCCTTCCAAAAATATGGCGTTAAATAGGCATTTTAGCACTGGTACAATAATATCAAGGACTTTAGATTAAATCTCGACAGGGAGGCCATCAGGCCCAGCCGCCTTCCCCCTGCATTTCCTGATCTGTACGCGGATCTCGTCATTCGTGATCTCTGCCTCGAAGAGCCTCTTTTGGTCATTATTTAAACTCGGAAACTCAATCTTCCCCAACCAGGTCTCCATGCTCTCCTTCCCAGGTGAAATGTCATCACTGTATAGACTACACATATACCTACGGGCCTCTGCACCTATTTCTGAATTAGAATCTAATAAAGCTTCGGATTCAGCATCCCCCAAGTTTCGAATAAAATTTCTGGACTTATCGGTTTTTGCTTTCCAGGCCAGAAGTGAACTACACCACTCTCCATAAAAGATATACTGCAACTTGCTTACCCTTCACCTATCAAGTAATATTTTGTCAAGTTGCCCTTGATATTCTGCCTGGAGATGTTCTAGCTCTTTACTAAGTAAAAGAACTCTACATGAACCTTCCAATGATGCCTTTTGTAGGTCACGTTCTTTACACTTAAACTCCTTAATTTGTTCCTCCTCTTGTCTATTTAAGGCCTGCCTCTTTCCCACCATTATGGAACTACCTATTGCCCTGAAGTAAGTTTAGAGGTATCCCAGATGACTTGGATTTTAGCTGAACCCATATTAGCTTGGAAAAGGACAGGCCTCGTCCCTTATACTTGATACCACCCCCTCGTCTATCAGAATGTCCTATCTAAGGTCCACCTTTTCATACCAGATTTATAGTGATACCTAAGGGACAGGAGGACTGCCGAATGGTCTGAAAGGATAGTGGGCAGATGTTTAATCTCATCGACCTCGGCTAATAGCTCCTGATCTACCAAGAAATAGTCGATGCAGGAGTGGTGGCCATATTTTTTGCTGTAAAAAGTAAAGTCCCTTGTCTCCCCCATCTTACTCCACCAAATATTTACCAAATTAAGCTCAAGGATCATGGTCTTCACCATTACCTAAGTTCTAGGAGGACTGACATATTTAACTTTAGATGTTCTATCCAGGTTCTCATTTTGCACTACATTAAAATCACCTCCGATTATTACCGGAGCGGTAGCCTGTTAAAGACACAATTCGAGCTTAATTAGAGCATCTGGAGCATAATCATTCAGGCCATAATAGTTAGCACAGACAAGTGGCATCCCTGTATTATCAAATTGACAGCCAAACATCTGCCCGAAGAATCTGATTCATATCTTACTAACTTTATATCTGAATTATTTCTTATAATAACAGCCACACCTCTTGACTTGCCTCTCTGGTCCAAACACACTGCTTCCTGGACACAGCCTAATTTATTAAAAGAAAACCTGCACTCCTCCCGTTCCAAATGAGTCTCCTGGAGCGAAATAACACTTGCTTTGCTATTCTTAAGAAATTCAGAGACCCGGGCCAAATTCTTCCTGGACCTCAAGCCTTTCACATTCCAAGATATGAAATAAACTGGGTTTGAACTACTCATCTTCGGATTTCAGCCCTCTGCTCCCACGGTCCCCCTTTAACTTATCATCTTAATCGGCTACCCCCCCCCAACAGAAGGTCAAAAGACCCACCAAAACTAGACACATATGGGCATATGACAACAAGGACAACTTTTTCTATTTTTCCCCATGCTCCCACCACCCAGTGCACCCCACCGCCCACCCACCTTGGGGAACCCCCCTTCCTATCCCTAGGTGAAGTGGTTGCCTTTTGCGACCCCCGAGCTTGGGAAGGGCATCCAAGATATATAGAAAAATTATAAATAATAGAAAAGAAAGCGTGGCTAAGGATCAAAGTTATATTGATGTATAGATGTAGCCTCTACTGCGCTATTCTGACCCTTCCATTTGTGCCAGAAAGGAATCCACCTCTTCTGGATCTCTAATGTTATGCATTTTATTCCGTCACATTAGTCTCCACATCGCAGGAAACTTCATCTGTATCTATGGTGGTGGTATAAGTGGTGGTATTGTTGGTGGTGGTGGTATTGGTGGTGGTGGTGGTATTGATGGAGGTGGTATTGGTGGTGGTGGTATTGGCGGTGGTGGTATTGGCGGGGTGGTATTGAAATTGGTGGTGGTAGTATTGGAATTGGTGGTAGTAGTATTGGAAGTGGTGGTGATGGTATTGGTGGTGGTGGTATTGGTGGTGGTATTGGTGGTGATGGCGGGGGTGGTAGTGGTATTGGTGTTGGTGTTGTTGTTGTTGTTAATAAACCAGGTTTTTGAAAACAACCCTTCAAGTGTCTTTAGTGCAGATGACATGTAACACATATGTGCTGTTGTCAGCTTTAGTCCATTAGCACACGATTATGTGTTACCTAGAATTCACATGACTTAATTCGCTAATCATTTCTAAATCCATTTTACATGGGGGGTTGTAACAGACACAAGATAAGGGCGGGTTAAAGTGATTGAACGCTAGCACCCGTGTTACTGGGTGGCTGTGCTGCTTAAAAAAAACAAGCTGTTTCAGCTGAAGCAGCGCATGTCCGGCCTGCATTAAGAGAAACTCCATAAAGTAAATAGTGCTTACATACTAAATAACAGGTCCTGTGTAACAACCGAAGTAAAGGGGCCAGAAGCCAAGGGAGTTTATAAATGAAGACACAGCTGTACTAAGGAGGGACTAACAAGCCTATTAACGAATCCGAACGGAGAGTGGGCGCGGATTCTCTCCCTAACTCCACTACAACAGTCTCGCAGAGCGAGCAGTGCATGCGCACTGCCGCTAAGCTCAACCTGAAAAGGGCTAAGATAATTGGAATACCATTAACTTGAGATCTGAACCCAATCTAAACCTCTGAAAACGGAGCTCTTTAGATTTGCTTACAACTGAACTCTGCACAGAACAGGGGCTGAGAAAAGAAGGGTATAGGACGTGATAATTTACCCTAGCCTACGGGACTTACCCTTACCCCCTCATTAAGCGGTATTTATTTTTGTTGTCACTGTTCGCGCTTTGGAGTAACCAAAAGACAACATGTAACACTTTACAAAATCATATAAATAAGTGGTCCTTAACTTGTGGTCCATGGACCCGCTATTATTCACTAGGTCCGTGGACCCATTTCACCTAAACATTATTTTCTGTCAATGTTCGTAAGCATTTTGAGCTGAATGTATAAAGGTGCTTCTTCTTATGCGGATAATCATTTAATCAAGTAATATTAGCACTTTCAAGAAGTCGGCATCAGCCCAATGTATTTAAAATGTGTATTAATAGAATCAATAAACACGCATTTTACGAAAAATATACATAAAAAAAAAACAATGGGGACTTTGGAGTAGTGCTGAAGAGGAGAACTGGTCTTATGCTACAGATTTTCTAAATAAATAAAGGACATGATTTGAGATGGCCTGGACAGATCATCTAGGCATGAACTTACTAATGAGAGCCTTTCATCTGAAGATCGACTGTGACTGACATGGGCGTCTGTGGCTCCACATTCAAGACTGACGAAAAAACAGGACTGAAGGATGTCAATGGACTGTAAGCATCAAGAGTAATTAGTACAGCTTTGATTACACTCACATGTTCGTCTAGACATCAGTTCTCATTTATTAAAATCTGTTTATTATGCAGCAGATGATGGATTATGTAGCAAATCCATATTTATGTGGAAAATGCGGTGGGTACAAAACTGCATAATTCCAGTGGCCCTGCTTATAAGAAGTGTGTAGCTTATAAGATGTGTGTAGCACACCAACTCTCAACCCAAAAAATAAATTTTTTATTGAGGTTATTCAAAATAACTTGTAAACACATTGTAGGTATGGGTACAGATAGGAGTAGTGACTGCAATATTAAACATGTGCAGGAACCAAGTGGCGTGGATTGAAAAAATCATCTGACAGAGTATTTATTGGACGATGCATGCTGTGGAAGAAATCCCCAACACAATTGAAGAGAGTTCATGTCTTGAGAGGCTGGAAGGAAGAAGCTAGGCCAGTTTTAGTTCTATGACCAGGCAGGATTGGGGATCAAACTGCAGAGGACAGCCCAAAAGATGGTTGTCCGAATTCCAAGGTTAGGAGGTTGGTCTTTAAGGATCTTTTGATTTAGAGAAAGTAATTTTTCAGTCTCAGTTGTGCTGTAAAATTCCAGAGAGAGGACCACATGCCATAAAAAGATCGACCATCGTATCCCTCGCATCTAAACAGTAATTGCCTTGTTCGGTGGACCTGAATCTTCTGTTTGGAGAGTAAACCACACACAATTTTTCAAGAAAGATAGGGGACCAGCCATGTAACGCCATATGTACGAGTACAAATATTTTGAAGGCTACTCTTGAGTCCCAGTGGTGGTGTTTCAGGGTGTTTGTGATTGTGATTGTGGTGTTTTAAACAACCAGCCAGCTGCATAATTATGGAGTTGTTGATGTTTTGATAGAAATATGCTGGGGAGACCAGTTTATAGGCTGTTGAAGTAATCTAGGCAGGGCTAACAACAGCAAGCATTAAGGAGACTTTCTGGGAGGAGTGAAGCATCGGCAGAACACCTTTTAGCAGACTTTTGGTGGTATGCTGGTTTGAAGACTACATTGATTTGAAGGCCAATGTTAGCTTACAATGAAGGAGCACTCCCAATTTGTATGATTTTTGACCGGACTTCAGGGGTCGCCCAGTTCCTCTGCTCAAGCTACAACAAAAAGGGCAGGATTGACACGGCGCAGAAGCAAGATTTCACTTTTACCGTTTAGGCCAAGCCAATTATTCTACATCCAATGATTTGTTTATTTATTTGGAGTTTTGTAAAGTGCTGCATATCACCTAGGCCACTTCAAAGCAATGTGACAGAAAGAAACGCTATACACAGAATGTTCTGAAAGTGGGAGAGTGAGAGCCCAGGCTGAAGTGGAGATCTGACATTTATCCTGGATGATGACAGACTTAAAAGAAAGCCTGTTTAAAACGTTTTTTAAGGACTTTCTTGAACATGGGGTGATCAATCAATCAATCAGTGCTTGTATAGCATGGCTTATCACCCATGAGGGTTTCCAGGCAATGGGTTGGTAGGCTTAGTCAAAAAGCCAGGTCTTGAGCCTCTTCCTGAAGTCCGTCAGCGATTGTGATGTTCGGAGGTGGAGGAGACAGACGTTCCAGGACTTGGCTACGATGTGGAAGAAGGAGTGGCCTTCGCTGTGGCTATGCAGGATGAGCGTTGTCAGTGCAAGGGCGAGGGAGGCCAACAAAGTTTCTGGATGATTGGTGGAAGTTCAGTCGATGGTTCATGTATGCCGGTTCTTGGTCATGGAGGGTTTATTGGGCTTGTGTCAGTAGTTTGAATTGGCATCTTTTCTGGATAGGGAGCCAGTAGAGGTTCCTCAGGTGTTGGATAATGTGTGTACGTTTGGGAAGGTTGAAAATTCTGGCCGATGAATTCTGTATTGTCTGGAGTCTTCTCATGAGTTTGGTGATGGTTCCTGCGTACAGTGCATTGCTGTATTACAGCCGGCTGGTGATTGGGGCTTGCATGACTGTTTTTCTCTTGTTTGTGGGGAGCTATTTGAAGATTCTTCAGAGCATGCAAAGAATGTGGAAGCAGGCAGAAAAGGCTGTGTTGATCTGTTGTTTCATGGTGAATTTGCTAATCAGGATGATGCTGAAGTTGCGGGTATGGTCTTTAAATGTGGGGATGGGTCTGAGTTCAGCGGGCCAATTGGTATCGTTCTAGAGAGAGGGATGGCTGCCAAAGATCAGCACTTCGGTCTTGTCTGCGTTGTGCTTCAAACAGTTGTCCTTCATCCAGGCTGCAACGCTCTTCCTGCAGTTGTGGAAGTTGGTCTTTGTGGTGGGGTCTGCTGAGAGCAAGAGAATGAACTGGGTGTCGTCTGTGTTGATATTTTGAGTGCTGACGATGTTGGCTAGAGGTGTCATGTTGGTGCTGAAGGGGATGGAGCTGAGAGATGAGCCTTAAGGGATGCTGCAAATGGTGCTCGTGGATTCCGAGGTGAAGGGGGAGACGGATTCTCTGCAACTGTGCCGTGAGGAATGATGCAATCCACCCGGATGCATCTTTCTTGGTTCCAATCTGGTGTAGTTTCTTGATGAGTATGTTGTGGGAAACAGTGTTGAAAGATGCAGAGAGGTAGAAATGGATCGGGCAGGGTATTCTCCTCAGTTGAGTAGGGTGCAAATGTTGTCCGTGGCGCGATCAGGGAAGTCTCATTGCCGCCGTGGTTTGTTGGGAGACTGGATTGGGAGGCCTCTAGCAGGTTGTTCCTCTCGGAGTTCTCGGTGAGCTGACGATTGATGTCCTTCTCCAGGACGTTTGGCGGGAAATGGGAGCAGGGAGATTGGGCGGTAGTTCTGGAGTTCGCAGGAGTCTATGGAGGGTTTCTTGAGGAGAGGTCTGACGTCTGCATGTTTTGACGCGCTGAAGATGGTGGTGAGTTGGTGGCTGATCTCGTTGCTTCCCAGGTTGAAGAGGCTGTGGAGGCAGGGGTCTGTGGGTGCACTGGAGTGGATAGAGTTCATGATGGCTGTGTGGTGAGTTGTTCCGATGTAGTGAGATATAGGTCGGGGAAGGCTTCCATTGGAGTAAGGAGTCTGAGGAGGTCAGTGGGTTGGGGCTTAAAGTTCCTATAGATGGTGGAAATCTTGTTGCGGAAGTGATTTGCGGGAGCGTCGCATAGTTCCTGTTAGGGGAATTGTGATCTCAGTGGCTGTTGGGCAGGAGAACTCTCTGATGATGGTGAAGAATTCCTTGGGATGGTTGGTGTTAACCTTGATGTGGTCTGCAAGGGCATCCTTTTCGCATCTTTGAGTCGTTGGTTGTATCTGTTGAAGGCTGACTTGAAGGTGGCTTCGTCTGTATCATCTCTGCTGGTGCACCATCTTCTCTCCAGTTGTTTGCAGCTGCATTTCATTGAGCTGATTCCGGTGCGTACAAGCTGGCATGTTTGGTGGATCTGTGGGTTTTGGCTGGTATGATGGGGGGAACTCAGTTGGCAAGGTTGGTGATAAAGGTGTTGAAGTTCTTGACTGCCTGTTCCAGCCACCAGGTTGGTGGCTGCGTTGGGCTGGGTGGTGTTGAGGTCATCCATCCATTGGGTCTGATTCACTTTGCTCCAGCAGCGGACAGAGGTGCTGGGAAGGTTGGGGGTGATACTAGGTGCTCCTATGAAGGTGAAGTGGACAATGGAGTGGTCGGTCCAGGTGAATTCTGTGGTATGGCTGTATTTTACTCTGTTGATGGATGTGAAGATAGGGTCCAGTTTGTGTCTTGCCCTGTATGTGGGTTTTATAACTAGCTGGGTGAGGCCAATGCTGTTCATTCGATCCAAGAGGCTGGGGGAGTTTGTGCCTGTGAGGTCATCCAGGTGGAATTTGAGGTCTCCGAGGAAGATGTAGTGTTTGGGTTTGATGGTGAGTGGGGCGATGAAGTCTGTAATGGCATCGCAGAGGCTGGTGGGAATTCCTGGGGGTCTGTAGGCGAGGGTTGTTTTTTGTCAGTGTGGAGTTGGAAATTTTGGTGGTCCATGATCCGTGTGGTGTTGTCTTAGGTGGTGGTGCAGCAGATTGATTGTTTGTGGATGATGGCGATGCCACTTCTGTGTTTGTTGGTACAAATCCGGTGTGTCATTTTGTGGCTGTTGGGCGTTGTGATGGCGATGTCGGGGGTTGTGCCTGGTCTCTGTGATGAAGGATACGTCGGGCAAGGGTGGGGATGGTGTCCCAGGCTTTGGTGGCGTGTTTGCAGAGTAACCTGGCATTGATTAGGAGGCATCGGAGTGGTTCCGTGGTGGTGCCGATTGACGGGAGAGTTGGTCACGTGGTTCTGTGAGGGTGGGTGGTACCAGGTTGCAGGTGAACAGACAGCAGTGGCAGGTGAATTGCCCTACTGTGGAGGCAGCAGTTGTTGCAGTGTCTGGGGTCCAGGGCTCGGAGATCTGCAGTGGAGTGCCTGTGGGTGCCCGTGGGGCCAGGGTTCCTGGCGCTGGGCATGGTCCAGGTGCCGACTGGCTTATGGGCTTGCCTTTGGCGCACTGTTGTATAATTTCACCTGTTTCAACATGGCCTCTGTCCACTGTTAAATGATGACTGTTGTTAACATTGTTATGTTTTTACTTTTGTATTCTTTTCATTTATGTGTAAAGGAGGAAGATGTGTTGTATAATTTCACCTGTTTTAACATGGCTTCTATCTACTGTAAAGCCCTTCCTCTATTTTCCCAGTTACAGGTCTGGTCAGCGGGTGAAGTGTTCCCTCAATTGTTTCTAGAAATAAACCAACGTACCTTACTCCAAGACGTCTCCTGTCTACTTCATCATTATACGACAATTTTGGTGACGATTTGTAGCAGTGCTGACCAGACCACAGGAGACCAGCTGTTTTCTTCATTGAAGATCTTGCTTACAGCTCGTTTGGTGCCTCCGCACAGCTGAGAAATTAACACTTCGGAAGTGTCCACTGCCTCCAGTCATCGATAAGGTGCTCCCTTGCCCAGGTTCATCAATCCAGAGAGAAAATCACCTGAGAAGAGGTATAGTTTGCATTAGCATTATTTTAAGACATGGCTGCACAACAGATTGCTGTTACCTTGCCACAACAGTTTTTTTTTATAAACCTGACACCTCTTCCATACCTTGGGAGGATTGGATTGTTATTTTTGAAAATTACCTAGAAGCTTTGAATGGGCAAGAATTTTCTGAAAAACTGAGAAAAACTTTGCTTCTTAGTGCATTGGGGAAGGAAGGCCAATTAATCTTTAGGTTTTTGCCTCAGGCCTTGCAAGCAAATAGCCAGCCATTGCCAGATGAATATAAAGAAGCCATATGTAGATTGGAGGCAAGATATGCCAAAAAGGCAAATTTAGCAATGAACCGGTATCAATTTCATACTCACTGACAACGAAGTGAAGATACAATTGATAAATTTGTTGCCAAATTGAAAGAACTCAGTCAAATGTAAATTTCGAGCTATGTCTGATGAACTAATACCTGATCAGTTAATCGTCCAATGTAATAATTGCAAAATTCAGGAGAGACTGTGGCCGGCAAAAAAATCCAACATTAAAAGTTGCTATTGATTTAGCAAAAGTAATTGAACAATCAGGAACATGAATGAAAGAGCTACAGAAGAGTAGTGTACACCAAGAGGTGTCTGAATTTTCTGAAAAATGTGCGGGTGAACAGAATGATTTAGCTGATGACGAATCTGTAGCTGTGGTCAAGAATAAGAATAGACCCTTTAACAAGAACAAGCATTTGCAATGCAATAGGTCTCGCATTAGGAAAGTTTGAGTTATTGGTCTTGTAAATGACAATTTTTTTATTTATGTGTTGTTTTTGAAAATAGCTAAATTAATAGCTTTGTCATTTACAATTGACAAATGTACACTACTCTTCTGTAGCTCTTTCATTCATGTTCCTGAGTGGTGCTGTGGTGGTGCTGAATGATAATACGGTGGTGCTGCCCCCTTCCCTCCTTGCCCCAAAGTGAGAAAAGACAGCCCCTGCTGCTGTTACACTCTCTAAAGAGCGACCAGGGAGGCAGGAGGCTCTCATGTGGGACCTCCAGTATGGGCCCTCCAGTATGGGCAGTGGAGAGAAAGTCACCAACTACTCTTCTGTTGCGCTTGGCCAGCCCTCGCCTTTGCTACTCCAGTTATGCTTCTGCCATAGCATGAAAGAGACAAGCAGTTCTAACACTGGCCTAGTCCCTCAGTCTCCTGGCCAGCTAACAGAAGGCTGCTTAGAAACTAGGGGAAACTATCTGCAGGAAGAAGCCGGGGCAAATAAACAACCATACCAGATCCCGCAGTGGAACAAATGCATAGATTTATATGTGCACCAATACCAGCAAAGGGCAGAGAATTCAGTTATTAATGGATCGAGGTATGGTGGGGTTGGGATTGTGATCAATGATATCCTGGAAATGTATGAGCATGCTGACGAACACTCAGCAGCTTGGTGCTAAAGTAGCAACATGTAACATGATACTGAATGTGCATTGACTCCCTGATTTCTCGTTGTTTGTATTTTTGCCTAAATAAAAAGTTATTGAAAAAGAAAAAAAAAGATACCAGGTTCCAACTATTCATTCAAACAGGATACCTTCAAAACTGCCAGTATTCCATCTTGAGCAACCACAGCTTGCAAAGACAGCCACAGGCGGTCACATCTGTGCACCTAGGATATCCTTGAATTAAGCCACAGGGCTCCAAATCAAACCTTTTACCTCTTTGAGTTAACCCCAGATCTGTTGTATACACAGGTTTTCTCATACTGCCAGGGTAGATGCTCAAGCAGGTTCTTGCATGCCTACAGCTTGGAGTACCCCCCACCCTCCCAGCGTCACTCTCTGTTACCGCATCCGTGGGGAGGGGGTGAAAGAAGCTCTCAGCTGCATGCTGCGGTACCACCCTCCCAGGCCAGCAGGCTCCAGGCAGAATGGAGCTTTAGAAGGACCTCGGCAGGGGCATAAGGCAGGCCCGGCGGTACAGGAGGGCCCTGAACGCTTAAGGGGTGGGCCCCCATTCAGCCCAAGATCAATGAATACCAGTGAGATATGGGAGACTCAGGGGCCCCATCACTTAGCCTTACGCCAATGGACCGAGGTTCGCAAAAATGTTAAACTGTGAATGCACACAAAAGCAAAAATATGCACAAATATCTCAAAGTGGTATTCTGTATTTGATGGACAAATTGAGTAAACGTGTTCGGTGACATTCAAGCAGCTGGATAGGTCCCTGTAAAATATGAGGCAATATTTTCAGACAAGCATGACAAAGTGTTTTTAAAATCAGGAGAAACCGAAATGCAAACCAGTTTTGAACGTAGCGAATACCCATTTGACTAATACATCCATGCTGTGAGAAGATGTTATCTCCTTTGCAAAAAAAATAAAATACAATGGTGTAAAGAAGTACGTTAGAAGCTGAAATATCTCACTAACATCTTGGATTAAGTAATTTAAAACAGTAAATGAATACATTTTAGGAGGGCTAGGTAATAAAAAACACCCCTCTGAGCTCCATTTTCTCTGCTCAACCGTAGAAATTTAGGCTATCCAACAAATAAATGCATGTGTGCTGGGAGGGTCTGAGCGCTGCAGATAGAAGCCATGATGGTTTTAAGTTATTAACAGATCAAAAAGAGATGGAAGCCGCTCTGCTTTCTTTAATCTACATGATTATCTAGATCTATTTAAAGATACTTTGTGCACTAACAAACGTAGTTAAAGGCTTCGATAACATCAGCAGAATAATCTGCATCATTACACCGAGTCGGTATCAATCAATACAATCACTTGTACTGAAAAGGCACTGTTAGGCGCGCGCATTCCGGTCCATTAATATTATTTAACACTGTTCTCAATCCATAACCAGGGCAACAAACGTTCTGTCTCCTTACGCCGGGAAGTCAGCAGCACAGCTACCTTTTGATAGCATTTTCAGATATTTCACAGTAGGCGAATACAAGCACTGGGCAGAGAGTATTCGGCCTGCGAGGAGACGTGGGAGGGCGGGGGCTGCCCGCACATGAGCGCCATGCGCCATTCATAACTTTCGTTATGAGGAGCCCGGAGCCTGTGTTGCAAATTGCGCACCTCATCATTGTTGTACCCCGCGCAAAGAGTAAGTAGCATGCACATACCTTGCAATCAGGGCCTAAGCGGTGATATTAGCTTGGTGTGTGAGGCACCTCCAGCAACTATTATGTCGGGGTCCAGTGTGAGTTGGACTCAGCAGCACCTCAAATCTACTACCCTCCTATCTGCGCACACCATGTTTACAGCTGCACAGTGGCTTCGTGTCATGTGTGACACCTTCTCCCAATCTTGACTTTTTTTTAAAACCAACAGTTAGGCACACTCACTTTACCTCAGTCAGATAGGGCAAAGTCTTTGGAAACGCCATTCTCCGATCTCGCCATTCAATAAGGAGCCTAGTGCATTCTGGGACCTGTATTCTTTGCTAACATCGAATGAACCAACTGGACTAAGGTATCAGAATAGTATGGTTTCTACAATGAAAGCCCAGTATTGGAGCAGCATGCTGTCTTAAGTGAGATGACGTCATGGGTCACCCTACAGAAGGGTAATCCACTCAGAAGGTTGTCCGCAAATCCTTCTGTACGCCTGTTAACAGAATAATTCCAGCGGTGCAGTACTGAACATTATTATAAAGCAACACAGGCCTAGCGCTTTCTAATGCTGTGAACCCCGAGCCCACCACGTCATTTCCGTTGAGCATTGGCCTACACGTCCTATCGTACTAGTATTACAAAATGAAACATTTGGTTAAAAAAAAAAGCACTGGGCAGAGAGTATTCGGGCTACGAGGAGACGTGGGAGGGCGGGGGCTGTCCGCTCATGCGCAACATGCGCCATTCATAACTTTCGTTATGAGGAGCGAGCCCGGAGCCAAAGCGAAGTGTGGGAGCCGAAGTCCCGGGTCCCAGGAGGGGGCCCGGGTGAAGAGCAGCAGATAGCACGGCGGGGCTCCCATGCCTAAGGGGAGAGCCCCGCGTCGTGCTGCCAAAGGAGCTGGAGTACAGAGATGAGGTAAGGGGGGGGGGGTGCGCATGTGAGCTTGTGTGTATGCAGTGTGTGTGTGTGCGTGCGTGCGTGTGTGTGCCTGCCTGCGTGTGTGTATGTGTGTGTGTATGGTGTGTGAGTGTGGCTGTGTGTATGTGTGCGCGCGTGACTGAGAGAGGCATGGTGGCATGGCTGACTTCCTGGAAATTTGAGATAGGATATGTGCACGGCGCCGGCCTGGGCGTGCGCGCCCACGAGGTGCAATCGACACGCGTGCCCGAACCCTGTCTCAGATTCCCAGGAGACTGACAACAGTAGTTGTCGAGCTAGACGCATGCTTCACATGCGCACTCTAGCTCGACCTAAAAACACATTTGTAAGGACACCAAACAGATTTTGTTCAAGACGTGGCAGCAACGCACACACATCTGAGTCAAAATTTTGTTTTGTGTCTAACAAAGAATGTTTGAAGTGCGGTCGACTTGGCCACTTCTCGAAAATGTGCAAAACCAAAAACCGTCCCAAAATAGCTGTTGTTCAAGAATTCTCTATTGAGTGCATAAGAGAAAAGGATAGGTTGCTAGTAGTCAATGATGAAGACAGTGTTACCATAGAAAATTTGCAAAGGGAGAATAGACCGAGAGCTTTATTTTGTATTGATGGGCAAGAAGTGTCGCTCATGGTGGACACGGGCTCCAGGTACACCATCATTCCCAAGTCTATGTTAGATAAAGAATGGGGTGGTACCATTTTACTGCACAATGACATATCTCCTGCAGGGTATCAAGGAGGCACCATAGATCCTTTAGGTTATTTTGAGGCAGACATCACCTTTGCCATCTGGTCTATCAAAGGTAAGATCTATGTTGCGGTTGATGGACCTCCTAGCTTAGGGTGGATCAATCAATATGATCTACACATCATCGTCAACCCGAGGGCGCCTTCACAAGTCATGGCTGTGGATGATTTTACCTTAGAGGACATTCTTCAAGAGGCTAGTAGTGCGTTCAGGAATGAGCTAGGTGAATTGAAAGGGTATGCTCCTAAAATTCAGTTGAAGAAAAATGCTTTACCTGTCCAGCACAAACCCAGGAGAGCCCCCGTAATTGTGAGAGATGAGGTTAAGTCTTTAATAGATGAGATGCTTCAAGGAGGAGTGATCAAACCGGTTGAGGCCCCCACCTGGGTGTCTCCAGTTGTTATTACCAAAAAGGCTAATGGCAAAATGAGGTTTCGTGTGGACTTGAGGTCACTAAATAAATGTGTGGTTGCTGACACCTTTTCCCTACCTAACATCAGTGAATTCGTGTCTAGACTGAAGAGGGAGAGGGTTTTCTCAAAATTAGACCTCACGAGTGCATATCACCAGAACAGATTGCATGATAGCTTGAAACATCTTACAGATTTCATAATGATTGAGGGCACATTTCAATTCACACGTATGCCTTTTGGTCTCATTTCAGTGGCCAGCGTATTTCAGAGAATGGTTACTGAAGTTTTTAAGGCATAGAGAAAGCAGTCTTCTTCCAGGATGATATCCTTGTTTTTGAAGACTCCATCGCTGATCACAACCAAGTACTCAAATCTGTACTGAAGAGAATAGCTGAAGTGGGTCTTACTCTTCGCAAAGAAAAATGTTCTTTTCTCGTTCAGGAGATTGAGTATGTTGGCTATGAAATCTCGGCCCTAGGAGTAAAAAAAACCAAAAATCTCTTGGAGGCAATTCAATTACCTCCCTGTCCTTCTGATAAGGACCAGCTGAGATCCTTCATGGGGCTATTAGAATACTACTCTAAATTTGTCAAGAATTTTTCTGACAAGATTTTGTCATTAAGGTTGTTACTCAAGAAAGGTGTGAAGTTTGTGTGGGGTAAAGAACAAGCTACCTGTTTTAACATGATAAAGAACGAAATATGTGAATCTGGTGTTTTGGCCCTGTTTGACATAAAGCACATCTCTGTTGTCATGGTCGATGCAAGTGCCACAGGCCTTGGTGTTGTATTTTCACAGAAATATCCTGATGGTGAAAGAACCATTGCCTTTGCTTCTAGTACTCTCACCTCATCAGAGCACAACTACTCTGTTATTGAAAAGGAGGCACTTGCAGCTGCATGGGGTGTTCAGTACTTCTGTACTTATCTCTGGGGCACAAAGTTTCTTCTTAAGACCGAGCATTCTCTCACCCCGTGGTCGGGTAAGGGTTCTCCCAGGTTGGCAAGGTTAGCAGCCAAACTAGAAGAATACCAGTATAAAGTCTCACATGTTCAGGGCTGGCGATATTTTCACGTGGATTGTCTTTCCAGACTTTCACATTTCTTTTTTTTCTTTTTCACACTTTATTTTTCAAAATAAAGAAGAATATTCACATTGCATGTAGTATAGCATCAGCAAACACAAAAAGAAAAAGCATAACGTTCCTGACGGTTGCAGCACAATCGCAAACATTATCCAAATCAGCGGAATGGCAATATCTCAACACACACAGGACCCCAGCCCCACCCCCATCCCCCCATGCGACCCCATCCACAGTGTCAAGCTGAAAGCTCTCCATGTATAACCAACTTGCAAAGCACCGGCATGCTGTTGTGTGCACTGTGCACCCCCTCGTGCAGTCGTATGTCTGTGCACGCTCCTCTCAGCCCATTCCCTCAGGCACAATATCACTGTCCACCTGTGAGCTGGTAATCTGCTTAGTCGCTTCTAGATAGGCCCTTAACGGTCCCCAAATGTCCTTGGGGCGAGACGTCGATGGCATGAGGCTGGCATATTCTTCCGCATTCGTGTTGCAGTAGGTCAGGCTAATCATCCAATCCTGTGACTTGGGGGGGGCGCCTTCCTGCCCCAGTGTATGGCCACTTCCCTCTTTGCCAGTAGTAGCCCCAGGGACGCCAATTTCCTAACTTTCTTGGAAATCTGGATAGTATACCCCAAAAGGGCGATTTCAGGGTGGGGAACAAGTGGGATCCCAATTATTTTCCCTAATGGCTCATGAACTGCGGACCAATATGTGTGTAATCTGGGACATGTCCATGCCAAGTGTATAAAGTCACCACACGGGGATGTACATTTTAAGCAATGGTGTGGTTTAGTAGCGTCTATCCTATGGGCGATTGCTGGCGTAAAATAAGCTCGGCGGAGAAATTTGAAAGGCAATAGCTTGTGCCGGCTATTAAGTGAGATGTCCCTGGTGGCCTCGCAGCACTTAGCCCATTGTTCGTCCGGAATTTCCCCTCCCGTGTCTGCCTCCCATTCCCGTCTAAGTTTGGAGTCTTCTACAGGTAGCATCTGAACACAGGCTTTGTATAGTTTAGAGATCAAGTGAGCGCCACCCGAGCTTTCCAGAACCAATGTTAGAGGGGGGAATGAATCTGGTTCCATTGGACATGTGGGGAATGTTGCACGCAACGCAGACTTCACTCTGCACATGTTAAAGCGCGTCAAGAAATTGCAGTCCTTGAATCTGTCGTCCTCTTCTATGGAAAGAACGTGACCCCCAGGGAACAGGTCGCCCACCTTCCCTATGTCAAATGCTGTAAGCGTGCGCTGCACAATACCCTCACCGTAATCGGAATCCACCTAGCGTTGGGCAGTGGTAATGCGAAGGAATACAATAGAGGAGCCCCAGGCCGCTTTCTCAGTTTGTCCCATGCACAAGCAGTGTGGACTCCGTCTGCATGTCGTGCCTATCCCATGGAAAGCCGCTCGGCAACACCTCACACAGTTTGTCTGGGAGAGCTAGGTCAGCCACTGGTCTCAGAAAGGGAATGCAGGCGTCGGGATGACACCAAGCATGCGCATAGCGACACTGCTCCACCAAGTAATATAATTGAAAGTCAGGGGCATTAAAGCCCCCCTATCGTATGGTAGAGTTAAAATGGACCAACGTACGCGCGGTCACCTCCCACCCCAGACTAGTCGAATCATAAGGGACCGAAGTGTCTGAAAAAACCCGTCCGTCAAGGGAACAGAGATATTATTAAAAAAATATAAAAACTTAGGGATAACCACCATTTTCATAATTGCTACTCTGCCCGCCATGGACAAGGGCAACTTCAGCCAACTTTGCACTTGTGCTTCTAGCTTTATAAAGGTTTGTCCATAATTTAAGCAGACCATCTGAGCAGTGTCCAAGTGGACATGGACCCCCAGATATTTCACTGAGTCACTGCACCACTCTAGCGGGAATTCGCACTCCCACTGAACAGTACTCGTCGTTAGAGGGAATATGATCGATTTGTGCCAGTTGATGCCTAGTCCCGAAAACCTGCCAAAACGGATTATTTCCCATATCAGTGGTGCAAGATTTAAGTGGGGTTCCCGACATATAGGATGGTATTGTCTGCATACTGGGAGGCCAGCAGTGGGCCCGTCTGAAACTGCAAGCCTCTATGCATATGTCGCTCTTGGAAGTGCCTGACCAGTGGGTCCATCGCCAGGATAAACAGCAGGGGAGACAGGGGCAGCCCTGTCTAGTCCCACGGTATAGGCGAAACGGAGTGGACAGGGTGCCGTTCAGGCGGAGCCTTGCCATAGGGCCGCTACACAGAGGGGATCCGTTGCAATAAAGCCATAGGGCATGCCCTTACGTTGCATAACTTCCACCAAGAAAGGCATTCTAAGGAGTCAAACGCTTTTTCTGCGTCGAGGAGCACCGCTGCGGCCGGTGTTTCAGGTTGAATCCTGTGCAGCACAGTAAATAGCGTCCGGAAGTTCAAGAACGTAGAGCGTTTGGGGACAAAGCCAGACTGAACCGGGGAAATGATGTACTTCATCAGTTACAAAAGCTTGTTGTCGAGTACATTCGCCAACATTTTGTAGTCTAAGTTCAGTAAGGACAGCGGCCGGTAAGAGCCACATTGTCTGTGGTCCCACCCAAGGACCTTCAACAAGCCACCCAAGCTTTAGTCCTCTCCAGAATAGACTACGGAATCGCGACTTTGACGGGGACAGCAAAAACCCACCTTGCCCCCCTGAAGACTACACTCAACGCAGCAGCAAGAATGGTCTCCGGAATTGAGAAATTTGAGCTCATCTCTCCAGCCCTCAGAGAACTCAGATGGCTCCCAGTGGAGTTGCGAGCCAGCTTTAGAACAGCCTGCCTCACGCACAAAACCCTGCATACAGGTAAACCAGAATACCTGGCTGCCAAACTCAAAAGGGCAGGCCAGTCCAGAAACCTCAGGAGCTCCAGCTCTCTACTGCTCATCCCACCAAAAACTCGCAAGCAAAGAACCATAGCCAAATCTTTAGCTGGAACCGCACCCAAAATCTGGAACTCCATCCCGCCCCACATCAGAACAACCCCTTTGTTTACAAAATTAAATGCCTTCTCAAAGACCTCTTCCTCAACCGCATCTGAGGGAATTGTCAGTCACTGGACAGTCCTTCAATTGACACTCCATCGCTACTAAAATTCAAGTCCGACATCACGGTCGCAGCTCAAGAAATCCTGTGTGCACAAACTTTTTGATGGCTGATTTAGTATGGTTGTATATCAGACCCTTCCCTCTGAAGCAGTTCAAGAAACCCTTCGATGTTTAATCACTTTGATTCCTGATTATGTATGGCTGAATATCAAAAATCTGAATATCCTACCCCCGGCGCGTCTTCCCAACAGTCATATGCCCACTCCCCTGGATCCCCTAGATCTCACGCCTGCGCATTAATGTATATGATGTATATGTTGTGAAGCGCTCTGATACCCTTTGCTCTAGCCAGCGCTATACAAAACTTCTAAAATAAAAATAAAAAAATAAATAAACAGGTTAATTACCGCCTCACGCATTGTAGGGGGGAGAATCTGCTTCTCCAGCGCCTCAGCATACACTTCGATTAACTGAGGGGCCAAAATATCCTTGAACTCTTTTATAAAAGCCACCAGTGAACCCATCCAGCCCTGGGGCCGTGGATCCTCGCAAGGTGTCTAGAGCCAGTTCAACGTCCGCAACGGAAATCGGTTTGGCCATAAAATCTAACATTTTTCCAGAAACACCAGCGCAATCTCATCCAGATACGCAGTTTGTGCTGTACCATCGGGGTCTGCCCTGGTCGCATATAGCGTAGTGAAATATTCTAGAAAAGTGTCCCGAATAGTCGCTGTGGACGTGAGGGTGGAGCCAGTGGACGATTGCAATTTGGTAATGTAGGCCTTACAGTAAGGCGGTCTAATCATGTGCGCCAGTACTCTACCAGGGTGTTCTCCCTCGCCATACCCCCTTGTTGTGTGGTATTTCCCCATATAAAGAATCTCCTGATCGGCTGTGTCACTGTATTCCATAAGCAGTGTGAGGCGAGCGTTGTGCCCCTCTGCGTCAGGCTGTTGCGCCAGTTGGGAATCTAATGCAGCAATGTCACTTTCAAGTCGATTTAAAGTTCTCTAAGTACCCCTCCCTGTTTGGAGATGCACACTCCCCGTATGACAGCCTTGCAACCCTCCCACAGCACTGCAACAGTGTCCACAGAGCCAGTCTTAAGCTCAAAATAATCTTCTATCGCCTCCCGGATTTCAGCCTTAAACAGATCATCCTGCAAAGCTCTACCAGGGAAACGCCATTGCCTCTCGTAACCTTCCGGCTGAGGAAATTGGAAATGCAGAACTATAGGTGAGTGGTGAGAGTACGTGCACGGGAGCGTGGTGTGAAAGCAAAACTAGTCCGCTATCAAAGGAGAGATCAGCCAATAGTCTATCCTAGACCAGGTTCCATGTGGGCCTGAGTGATGTGTGAAAAACAAAAGGTTCCCTTAGTTATGCTAACTCATCCAATCTTCGTGGGTTTCTATCCCACTATAGGTGTAGGAATCTGAGTTATTCACATCATTAGTTCGTGATTAATGCCCGCCCTGTGGTCAATTATCAAGTGTTCAGATCGCGAATTTATTAATTATCTCGATCATGGAGTGCATGTTGCTTTCTTCTTGTCCGCCTTCCGCAGTTCTGACTTCTCTTGAACACTTGATAATTGACCACAGGGCGGGCATTAATCACGAAGCCCTGGCAGGAATACTCCACAAAACAAAGTGTGTGAGAGAATATATATAAGAATGGAGTGTGGTGTGGATTTGGAACCCTGACCAATGTAAACCAACCGAACAAGTATATCAGTTAACACAAAGGAGGCAGCGCCCCTGTCCAGACTGACCAAGAAGCTAAACTAAAGTGAAGTGACCAGAATAATCACCAACTGGAACACTTTACGGCCCAAATTAAGATTGTTTTTATATTTGTCCTGAGGAAGGTGGTGCGCACAGCAGGATCCACCGAAACGCATCGACATTGTTTTTAAAAATTGTTCATGAATTTATTTTTTAACTACCAATACGAGTACAATGTATAGTATGAATTGTTTTTAAATATTGAATGTGTAACCGAGAGTTGGAGTTTAGCGATATTAAAACAAGCTAGATCTAATTTGTGTTAGGTGTTAGCATAACAAACTGAAAAACACCAGCATTTTGTTAATTTGATTTTAATGTATTATTGCACCCTATGTTTATATAAATAAAATGATGAATGTACTCCTTTATGGTTATGTGTTTACTCTATAGATTGTAAGTGCTTTTTTGGGGGGGTTTTCTGCTTCTAGCCAAGTATCCTTAATAATGAGAATTGATGATTGTGTGTGAATAACTCAGAGTCCTACACCTATAGTGAGGTAGAAACCCACGAAGATTGGATGAGTTAGCATAACTAAGGGAACCTTTTGTTTTTTACTTGTTTTTCAACCCTGTTCCCTTGTAGTTAAATAAGGATTACTCTCTCTCCTTTTTGACTGAGTGATGTGTGTACTTAGTGAGAGTGGGGTCCTGCCTTCGCCCAATGTCGGGTAATGCATGCTGCTCGCAGAGGTCTCTCAGAGCACGCCGAGCCCGGGGCTTGGCATCTGGAGCTTTAGAGGTGCTGTCAAGGACCGGGTGAATTAGCAGATTAAGGTCCCCTCCCAAAAGAGGGGCTTGGGGGTCGTGAGTTATGAGTCACGCATTCGAACTGCAGAAGAATTCAGCGTTGTCAACATTCGGGGCATAACCATTTGCCAAGGTAATTTCGCGGCCATAGAGATTCCCTGTAACTATAACATATCTACCCTCGGGATCTCGGTTAATATCAATGTGTGTAAAAGGAAGTCTTTTGTTGATCAAAATGGCCGTGTCCCTAGCGTAATTGCTGTAGTTAGCAAAAACTCTGAGTACGTCCCAGCTGGAACCAAAACGCGCCGAGTCGGTGGTGGGGAGTGAGTCTCCTGCAAGTACGCTATATCCACCCCTTCTAGTGGATCACCTGTCTTTTCTTTCGTGTATTATTAAGACCTCTGACGTTCCAGGACATGAGGGTGACGGCAGAGGGACCCTGCACGTTACCTAACTGTGCCATTCAACCAATGTATAGATCGCCGTTTGCCAGGACGTGTGCGCCATGTCAATGAGTTAAGCAATGTGAGCATAAAGTGTGAATAATAATCATAACAATGTGTGGAATAACCCTTTATCCCCCTCCCACCACCCAGCCACTCTCCAACCCGAGGGTGGCCAACCCCAATTGAATTCCCTCGCCCAATCATCAGGCAAACCAACAAGGGCCAAGGAATGGACCCCAGACAATACAGTAAACCAAAACACACGGGATACACCCGGGGGGGCAGCTCGCAAACAGCCAGGCCAATTGACGTTTCAATTAAAAAGCAGAAACATTAAACAATGCCATATCCCCGGACTGAACAATTAAAGCAAACCGACATTCCCAAACCATCAACCATGCCCTGAACTTGAAAAGAGTTCCGCACTGACGTCCGAGCCGCTGCCCGGCAGGGAAGTAAGTGGGCCTCCGCAACGTTCTGCATGGTCTGTGCTTTATGTGTGCCGCAAAATTCCTGGGCCTCTGCAGGAGAGTCAAAGATTCTAGACCTGCCTCCGAAGTCAGCTCAATCTTGCCGGATACAGCATTCCATAATTAAGACCAAGATTGCGCAATGTGGCCTTTACTCCCTGGAATTTCCGTCTCGCTTCCTGAACCATTGGTGTGAAATTGGGATATTTCTATTCAATCACGCTGCGTTCTCTGGCCATCCTAAGTGCAGTGTTGCGGTCCAGAAAGTTCAATAGTCTCGCAATGATTAGTCTCGGGGGGAGGCCAGGATTTGGTCTGGGGCCAAGTGACTGGTGCGCTCTCTCTACCACAAAGCCAGGGGTGAACAATTAACTTCCAAATAGTTCAGTGAGCAGTTTCTCCACGAAAAGATCAAGCCGGCCTGTAGCAGTTGTCTCCGGGATTCCCATAACGCGAATGTTGTTGCGTCATACACGGGCCTCCAAATCCTCATTCTTAATGGCCAGCTCCTTTAACAGGCGCTCCGTCCGCTCTAATTTCTTCCGAGATTGGGCCATTCCTTCCTCCAAATCCGACACACGTGCCTCTACTACGTCAAGCTGGCGATCATGTGTCTGGACTTTAGTGCCCAAAGACGCAATGGTTTCAAACACAGGGCGGGGCAGCCGGAACAGGCGCAGGAACGAGAGGTGGCCCGGGGGGCGCAGGAAAGCTCAGAAACGCCGTCCGACTCACCAGGGGCCCAGATGGCCTCAGCCTCAGTTTCGCCGATTGACCGCCGTCTCACTCTGTGCGGGCCCGCACAGACGCCCAAAGGAGCAGCGCCAGCAGGCCCGGTCTTCCACGCCACACATCCGAAGTATGGGTCCTGCAGGAGCTGGAATGCCGCAAACGGGCCCACAGTGGCAGCGCCGCCTCCGCTGTCCTCGGCAAGGGCCTCGATGCCGATTGCGTCACTGGGACCAGGGATATGTGTTGCTGGGCCCTGATGTTGTTACGAGCCTCGCTAGCTGACGGCCATCCTCGCCGCCGGTTTGGCCATGCCCCACCCCCCAGACTTTCAATTAAGAGTTATAATCTTGATGATGTATCCTATACACTTGTCAATGAGACAGGAGCTGTTACCTCTGTTCAGGATGTTTTTGTTGTCAGTGAGGGCACTTTTACTCATGATGAGTGGTGTAATGCAATGGCAGCTTACCATGTTCTTAAAGAAGTTATGAATTTGGTCAGACTTGGTTCGAGACGAGAGAGTTGTGTGCATGTTTCAGTGCGCCCTTTTCTTAAGATCCTGGACGAACTGTCTATCTGTGGTGTGAGCATTCTTATGAGAGGGGACAAGTTTATTCCTCCCTTCAATATAAGACCATAACTTCTCAAATTAGCCCACATGGGGCATTTGGGACAAACTTTAACTCAACGCAGACTTAAAGCTGATTTTTGGTGGCCAAGTATGGATCAGCAGGTATCATCCTGGGTTGAGAATTGTTCTGCTTGCAAAGAGGGAGAGAAAAGACTTAAAGTTGCGGTAGGGTCAACAATAGGTCGCATTGCAACTCTTAGCTGCTTGTGGCACAGTGTTTGCCTGGATTTCATAGGGCCTATGGATGAATTACCTTCTAGTCAACGCTTTGCTGTTTCGCTAAGTGGTTGATTGTGAGTTTTCTTAAGGACATCACCACCCAAAGCACTATTGTTTTCTTTAAAAATCTATTTCAGGAGGAAGGGTATCCCTCTGTGCTTATCACTGACAATGGCACCCAGCTTGTTTCTCACAAAATGTGCTCCTTTCTGTCTGAATGTGCGCTGTACATCATTGCATATCTCTGTACAATCTGCAGGGGAATGGTGTGTGTGAGAGAGCCAATCGTGTGGTCAAGGTTATAATCCAAATGGCGTGTGCCAGGTGAAGATTTGCTCACGACATGGTTCAGGAGATGGTTTGGGCTTATCGCACTACTAAACACAATCAGAGCGATAAGCCCCCTTTTGAACTCAGGCGAGGTAGACTCCCAGGTACTAAGCTCACTCCCTCTTGTATTAAGGAATGGATTGCCTAGGGTAGTCACCTAGGTTCTACTCCCATTGTTGTTTCACAAAGCATGAGATGTCACATATCCAAAGGAGATTTGGTCAAGGTCAACTCAGGTAAAGTGTCTAAAGGATTAACCAAATTCATAGGCCTGTTTACAGTAAAAGATGTTTTTCCACATTATGTTGTCTTAACAAGTGGTGAAACATTGAATATTCGCAGAGTGGACTTATATCAAAGATGTGGTGTTTCACCTACTATACATGTACCTGACCCCTGTTCTGAAAACTCACAGAGCAATAGTGGCTATATGTTTTCTGAATTGGATAATACTGTGTCTGATCCTAATGTGGACAATCGAAGGAAGGTGGGTGGTGGTGATGTATCTGATGCATCTGATTCCAGCAGCATTGTCCACAACACTCTCGTGTATTCAGGGACGAGATGTTTGAGGTCTCGCAGACCTCCTGCCTATTTAAATGATTACTGTTAACATTAGGTTTTTTACATTTGTCTTCTTTTCATTTATGTGTAAAGGAGGAAGATGTGTTGTATAATTTTACATGTTTCAACATGGCCTCGATGCACTGTTAAATGATTACTGTTGTTAACATTGTTCGTTTTCTTTTAAACATATTTTTTCGTTTTGCAGTTCAAAAACATTGGTCGCATATCAGTGCCAGGTCTTGGCAGCATACATCTCAATTGTCTCTTCAATCATACAGTTCCAATTTCTATAACGAACCCCAAATTACATACCTACCCATTGTCTCAAAATTGACGATTCATGGAAAAATTAAACAAAAATACAGAAGTACATCCCTCCCTGTGTATCAATGACCACATGCTATAGCCTCACCATGTATCAGAACAATTCTAATCAAACAATTCCCCCAACCCTTCTCCCCCCTCTCATCCCCCAGGCATGTCGCTTCCAGTATTATACCTTACAATCAATAACCAACAGCATTGCATAGTTGGTGGTAGTCCATTAGTCTGAGAATGTGAACATGAGCGTGCTTCTATCTCTTGATCGCCTACCCTACGTGCATCTGGTTCGTCCTCGTCATTGCTGCTGTGAGCTAGCGTGGCGCTGCTCTAGCTCCGGCATGAGCGGCTCAGTGTCATCCATGCTATCGGTGTCTGGGTCTTTCAGTAATCCTACCAAGTGCTCCAATGCCCTGGCCGCCTCCAACGCCCTCTCACTTCCCATCCTCTTTGCCAATTGCAGTTGCACTATACCATCACATTCTGTCCATTTAATTAATTCTTTTTTCCATCTAGCTACACCAGGGGCCCCTCTCGCTTTCCAGTGCATCGTGATTTCCCTTTTTGCCAGCAGTAAATTCATGTATATGAACTTGCTAGTGATCTTAGTTTTAGCCGTATGGGGGAACCATTGCAGGACACATAGGCCCATCGCCAGTCCCAAATCTCCATACGTCACTGCGTTCAACAGGGCAACCACCTCAGTCCAATAACTAGCTATTAGCGGGCATCCCCAAATCAAGTGTGGTAAATCCGCTCCCTCTCCTCTGTGTCCATATTAAAGTATGCTTTGATTTTCGCCGGGTGAGGTAAGCCCTATGCAAAATATAGAGGTGCACCAGTTGAAAACGAGCATTCCTGGTGCTCTTCCATGCCCGTGCGACTATTTCAGCCCAGGCCCTATCCGGTATCTCATCTCCCACATCCACCTCCCACTTGCACTTAGGAACTTCCAAAGGAGCCAGCTTCTCCTGGGTCATACGCTTATAGAGGCACATGACTGCCTTATATTTCCCTGCAGCAGTCACAATATACTGGCACCCCAAAGAAGTCATAGGTTCGGTCTGGCCCTCCTTCCAGTGCGCCTGGATTGCAGCAGTGAGTGCCGCATGCAGTAAAAAGTCGCCCCCTCACAATTCAAACAGCTCCTGCAATACATGGAAGAGCAGCATGTTCCCATCCTCATAGAGATCCCCAATATTAGTTAACCCTTTCTCATCCCAATCACTCAATTCCCACAAGGAGCCCCCGTGGGGAAGTGCATCAGACATAGAGAGCCGTATATCAGACGCATACGGCACTCATTATTTCAAAATAAAGACCCAGTCCAATCGCGTGCAAATGTAACAGTGACAAACAGGGTTTTTTTTTTAATCCTCCTCCCCACTACACTCTTATACACATTATAAGGAGGTAATGCACTGTGCTCCGCTCACATTAAAACACCTGTTCTCTCTGGCAACACCACAGAACACCCACTCGAAGTGAGCCAACCCAGGCTTAGTCACACAAGTCCACCACAAACATTAGACGTTCCTCATAATAGAGAAAAAATGTGCGAGAAGCAAATGACCCCTCACGGAAACACCACCATCGGGGTAACTGGTATGAAATTTCCAGACAGGCCCCTGTCTCATCATCGGTGGTCACTTGCTTCTCAAAGAAAAGTGAGAGGAAAGAAAAGACGTGTCCAAAACAAACAACAATTAAAGTGACAAATAGTGAAGTGCAGAAAAATCTGCTAGTGACAAACAAACACAAATATAACTGAGTGCTTAAAAACACACACAGCACACCAGTCCCTTAACCAATTTTATTCATAGGGCGGTGATCGTGTGCTGTTGAATACTAAAAAGGCTGGTAGGTAATCATGCATACCATTACCTACTGCCAGTGCCGACATGTTTCACTGCTATATTACGTTAAGCAGTTTCATCAGGGCTGCACTCAATTGCTGCCACTTCACTTTTTTGGACACTAGTTCTGTAAAATGCTGCCAAAAGAGAACAGGTAAGAAACAAATTTAAAAACGCGTAAACCCTGGGGTGGCAAGTAACACAAAAAGGGGATAGAACGTATAGTAATGTGTGGAGTATTACCAGGAGACAGCCAAACTACTCATACCGGCTGCTCAGGTATCGACAAGGTCACCGGGTACTTCTAGCCTGAGAATATCCCTTGATCCTTGGAAAACTTAACAATCTGCCTGAAGAGAAAAATGCAAAGGGGCTTGTAAGTTGTACTAAGTAGGGCGATGTTCCGCTATCTTTCAATCTGCACACTAATAATTCGAGTCAAAGTGCCGATGCCAGTGCCAACGATATCTAAACACAGCCACAGTGCCTCCCAAACGTGGCCAAATCGGACACTATTGGGCGGACACATTGTACTTCAAAAACAATTCAATTCCCAGTGTGCACAACACTCCATACTGCCCATAAGCCACACTGGCTCCGAGGCATAGCTATGCCGGGATACTCTCACAGGCGCCTCCTCTTAGCAATCTGAATGATGCCCCTAGCAAAGAGCACACTCAAACGCGCACATAACGCACTCAGGCTACGTAGTACTTCCCTGCCAGTGCACTCCCGGGTCGACCACTCCTCACCGTCATAGGCTTGGAAGACTCCTTTCCTCAGCTGTGCCGGTTGCTTCTGCCGGCGGTATACAAACGCGAGGTGTGCGCGGGGCCACGCCCCTCGAAACATCACGTGATCGCGATCAAAGGCGTGACGGCCATCTTAGCCTAGTCATTCTCACGAGTGCCAAGGCAACATTAATGGCATATTATTGTGGTAAAACCACACGGGGATCACAAGGTGCCGCACTATTTCGTAACCCTAGCCTGACACTACAAGGGAGATGGTTAAGAACAATTTGAATTGGATATGTAAATTTTTGACCAAACAGTGTGAAAAAACAGAGAACAACACTGATCAACTGATTGCAAGGGTCGTTCAAAAGGGGTAAAAAAAAATTTAAATAAAGAGAAATAATTAATTAATTAAAGTGCCATAAATGAAGCATACACAGCAGAAGCCATTGCAAAAGTTACGCCTGGAATACCATATCAAAGTTCAATGAGAACCTATATTCTTATTTCCAACGCGGCACGCTGCATGTAATGCATATCCTGTTTCTCAGCAATGAATTAACCAGAAAGGGCCCACTCCTGCCCCTTGTACTACAAGGCCCTGTGGTTACATCTCTGTTGGATAGGGAGTGTAGAGGGGCCCCCCTAACACACGGGCACAGATGATACAACTACCCACACCTGTACCTAAGGGAGGTGAGCATGTAAAGATATTACGGACCAAGGGGTTGTAATTAGATAGAGTGTCAATCATAATTTTATCCTGTTCCACTCTATAATCTCGTTAAGCCCTGTCCTGTCCGTTTTCTCGCTGTAGATCCAGCGTGCTTCTTTGGCCAAAAGGATACCTTCAATGTTCTGCGGGGAACCCTTGATCTTCTCAAGCACTGTCCACTGGAATGTATGTTTCTCAGTGAAACAGTGTTGAACAAGTTTAGTGGTTAATCTGCCCGCTCTGATGGTACTCAGATGTTCCTGTATACGTATCTTGATCTTCCGGGAAGTGAGCCCTATGTAGTGGAGACCACTGACATGTAAGCCTGTATATCACTTGTGTAGAGTTACAATTGCTAAACTGATTGTGGAACCACTCCCTGCCAGATACGAGTATCACACTTTTGCTCTTCTTGGTGAGCGGACACAAAGAGCATGTGCCGCATGGAAAGTGGCCATTAGGTATAGTGGAATTACAATCCGTTCGTGTTACGTGGACCTTAGAATGTACAAGTCTATCTTTCAAGTTGGTCGCCCTCTTAAAAGCGAATCTCTGTGGTGGCATACGGGACTCGCTATTAGACAGAATAGACCAATGCTTGCGGATAGACTGGCGAATTTTTGTAGCCATTGGGTCATACGTCATGACAACTGGTACACAGTCATCCTTCTGTTTGACTACTTTCTCTAAGAGAGCGCTCCTAGGAGTGTTGAGAGCTCTCTTTTTTGCCTGTTTCACTATCTTGTTAGGGTAGTTTCTGTTGGTCAGCTTTGACGCCAGTTGTTCAGATTGTTCTAAAAAGGTTTTGGTAGTGGAGCAATTGCGTCTGTACCTCAAAAATTGTCCCACGGGCAAATTGTCCCTCAATGCCCTGGGATGGAAGGAATCATAGGAAAGTAGGGAATTCCTATCTGTGGGCTTTTGATGTACACAGGTGTTGATTGTGCCCATGCTATGCTCAATGTCAAGATCGAGGTACACTGCCTTGTGTCTATCATAAGACCAGGTGAACTTGAGGTTGCCATCTTGTACATTAAGCCAGTTGAGTAATTCCAGAAGGAGTTCTTCAGATCCTGACCAGATACATAGCACGTCATCTATATACCTCTTCAAGAGCCGGAGATGGCCCTGGAAGGGATTGCTGTTATGATAGATGACGTGCTCCTTGAACTGACCAACATAGATACAAGCTATGCTGGGTGCCATTGTAGCCCCCATAGATGTCCCAGACACCTGGAGGTAGAGCTGATCTTTATAGCTAAAGTAGTTCCTTGTTAACGCAAGCTCAATACATTGCAATACAAATGTCTGGGTGGTATCGTAGAACCATTCCTGATGCCCCAGGGCGCGGGCTGCTGCCTCCAGCGCCGCGTCCTGGGGTATACAGGTGTACAGGGATTCAATGTCGATAGTGACAAAAACTTCATTTGCAGGGTCATACTGGATGTCCTCAAGTACATTCAAGATGTCAGTCGTGTCCTTGACAAATGATTTTTGATTGACCACAGATTCTCTTAAGAAGTAATCCGCGTATTGGGATAGCGGGTCAAGTATTGATTGGATGCCCGCCACAATCGGGCGTCCAGGGGGAGGGCGAGTGGGTTTATGGATTTTTGGTAAAATATAAAAGGACGGAGTCCTTGGGCTGGTATTAACAAGGAACTCCGCCTCTTTCACTGAAATCCATTTCTTTTCCTTGGCTTCACAGACCATTTCGCGAATGATTTTGGACAGATCTTCCACAGGGTCTTTATTCAGTGGTACATAGTTAGTTCTAACGCTCAAAAGGCGAAGAACTTCTGCTTCATAGTCTGTTGTATTGAGAAGGACAATTGCCCCGCCCTTGTCGGCCGATTTTATGGTCAACGTATGATTATTTTGGAGGCTTTTGACTGCTTCCCAGTCTTCCTTCGTCATATTTTTGTAGTTGGGTTGACTATGGGTCTGTTCTATTTTTTCTATGTCTTGTAGGACAAGAGATTCAAAAACCACTACTTCAGGACCAACCGTTGAGATGGGTGGACAGAATGTAGAGGGTTTCCTCAGGTTGGAGGTATAGGTGATATCCTCTGGTTGTTGATTGTCCTTAAAAAACTTCTTTAACTTGATTTTCCTCATTGCCTCATGGAATTCAAGCCTGCACTTAAAAGCATCATGCGTAGGGGTGGGGATGAACCCCAGACCTTTGTTAAGTACTCTCCTCTCGTTTTCAGTTAGGGCATGATCAGAAAGATTGACTACAATATTCCTCCTCACTTCTGGGTCCTGCCTCTGCTGCGAGTCATCCGGGGTGAGAATGTCTGCCATTGCTGGCGTTGCTGGTTCTGTTGGTGGGTTTGGTTTCCTCTGCCTCTTCCACCGCCTTGACCTCCCCTGCGGTTGGTTGTTCGTTGGCCTTGGGCTAAAAAAGACCTGAGAAGGGCACCCAGGTCCTCACTATTTTGATTCTGTTGCTGGAATCTTACCCGATTGCCTTGAGGAGTCTCCTCTTCTTCCTCACTGGAGGTATTGTCGAAGGTCCACTGGTTGGGGGTCCGTCTAGGTTGTTGTCTGCCCCCTCGGCCCCTCTGTCTTCCTCCAAACGACTGTGGTTCTTGTGGCGTTGTATAATACTCGTCCTTAACGTAGGGAAAAGCCCATTTGTGTGAGTATCTCTCAAGGTTACGGGTGAGGCCCTTCAGTTTTTGGGTGACCATATAGTTCCTATATTCAGCGAGGTCGTCCTTGATTCTTTGGAGTTGTTCCTTAGTATCCACTAAGGTGGTGTCTCTCAAAGCTGACCAACAGGAACTACCCTAACAAGATAGTGAAACAGGCAAAAAAGAAAGCTCTCAACACTCCTAGGAGCGCTCTCTTAGAGAAAGAGGACAAACAGAAGGATGACTGTGTACCAGTTGTCATGACGTATGACCCAATGGCCACAAAAATTCGCCAGTCTATCCGCAAGCATTGGTCTATTCTGTCTAATAGCGAGTCCCGTATTCCACCACCGAGATTCGCTTTTAAGAGGGCGACCAACTTGAAAGATAGACTTGTACATTCTAAGGTCCACGTAACACGAACGGATTGTAATTCCACTATACCTAATGGCCACTTTCCATGCGGCACATGCTCTGTGTGTCCGCTCACCAAGAAGAGCAAAAGTGTGATACTCGTATCTGGCAGGGAGTGGTTCCACAATCAGTTTAGCAATTGTAACTCTACACAAGTGATATACAGGCTTATATGTCAGTGCGGTCTCCACGACATAGGGCTCACTTCCCGGAAGATCAAGATACGTATACAGGAACATCTGAGTACCATCAGAGCGGGCAGATTAACCACTAAACTTGTTCAACACTGTTTCACTGAGAAACATACATTCCAGTGGACAGTGCTTGAGAAGATCAAGGGTTCCCCGCAGAACATTGAAGGTATCCTTTTGGCCAAAGAAGCACGCTGGATCTACAGCGAGAAAACGGACAGGACAGGGCTTAACGAGATTATAGAGTGGAACAGGATAAAATTATGATTGACACTCTATCTAATTACAACCCCTTGGTCCGTAATATCTTTACATGCTCACCTCCCTTAGGTACAGGTGTGGGTAGTTGTATCATCCGTGCCCGTGTGTTAGGGGGGCCCCTCTACACTCCCTATCCAACAGAGATGTAACCACAGGGCCTTGTAGTACAAGGGGCAGGAGTGGGCCCTTTCTGGTTAATTCATTGCTGAGAAACAGGATATGCATTACATGCAGCGTGCCGCGTTGGAAATAAGAATATAGGTTCTCATTGAACTTTGATATGGTATTCCAGGCGTAACTTTTGCAATGGCTTCTGCTGTGTATGCTTCATTTATGGCACTTTAATTAATTAATTATTTCTCTTTATTTAAATTTTTTTTTACCCCTTTTGAACGACCCTTGCAATCAGTTGATCAGTGTTGTTCTCTGTTTTTTCACACTGTTTGGTCAAAAATTTACATATCCAATTCAAATTGTTCTTAACCATCTCCCTTGTAGTGTCAGGCTAGGGTTACGAAATAGTGCGGCACCTTGTGATCCCCGTGTGGTTTTACCACAATAATATGCCATTAATGTTGCCTTGGCACTCGTGAGAATGACTAGGCTAAGATGGCCGTCACGCCTTTGATCGCGATCACGTGATGTTTCGAGGGGCGTGGCCCCGCGCACACCTCGCGTTTGTATACCGCCGGCAGAAGCAACCGGCACAGCTGAGGAAAGGAGTCTTCCAAGCCTATGACGGTGAGGAGTGGTCGACCCGGGAGTGCACTGGCAGGGAAGTACTACGTAGCCTGAGTGCGTTATGTGCGCGTTTGAGTGTGCTCTTTGCTAGGGGCATCGTTCAGATTGCTAAGAGGAGGCGCCTGTGAGAGTATCCCGGCATAGCTATGCCTCGGAGCCAGTGTGGCTTATGGGCAGTATGGAGTGTTGTGCACACTGGGAATTGAATTGTTTTTGAAGTACAATGTGTCCGCCCAATAGTGTCCGATTTGGCCACGTTTGGGAGGCACTGTGGCTGTGTTTAGATATCGTTGGCACTGGCATCGGCACTTTGACTCGAATTATTAGTGTGCAGATTGAAAGATAGCGGAACATCGCCCTACTTAGTACAACTTACAAGCCCCTTTGCATTTTTCTCTTCTGGCAGATTGTTAAGTTTTCCAAGGATCAAGGGATATTCTCAGGCTAGAAGTACCCGGTGACCTTGTCGATACCTGATCAGCCGGTATGAGTAGTTTGGCTGTCTCCTGGTAATACTCCACACATTACTATACGTTCTATCCCCTTTTTGTGTTACTTGCCACCCCAGGGTTTACATGTTTTTAAATGTGTTTCTTACCTGTTCTCTTTTGGCAGCATTTTACAGAACTAGTGTCCAAAAAAGTGAAGTGGCAGCAATTGAGTGCAGCCCTGATGAAACTGCTTAACGTAATATAGCAGTGAAACATGTCGGCACTGGCAGTAGGTAATGGTATGCATGATTAGCTACCAGCCTTTTTAGTATATAACAGCACACGATCACCGCCCTATGAATAAAATTGGTTAAGGGACTGGTGTGCTGTGTGTGTTTTTAAGCACTCAGTTATATTTGTGTTTGTTTGTCACTAGCAGATTTTTCTGCACTTCACTATTTGTCACTTTAATTGTTGTTTGTTTTGGACACGTCTTTTCTTTCCTCTCACTTTTCTTTGAGAAGCAAGTGACCACCGATGATGAGACAGGGGCCTGTCTGGAAATTTCATACCAGTTACCCCGATGGTGGTGTTTCCGTGAGGGGTCATTTGCTTCTCGCACATTTTTTCTCTATTATGAGGAACGTCTAATGTTTGTGGTGGACTTGTGTGACCAAGCCTGGGTTGGCTCACTTCGAGTGGGTGTTCTGTGGTGTTGCCAGAGAGAACAGGTGTTTTAATGTGAGCGGAGCACAGTGAATTACCTCGTTATAATGTGTATAAGAGTGTAGTGGGGAGGAGGATTCCAAAAAAAAAACCCTGTTTGTCACTGTTACATTTGCACGCGATTGGACTGGGTCTTTATTTTGAAATATTGTTTGTGAGTGGAGGGCGACCCTTTCCACTTTCCCTCTTAGCTCCTATGTGGTTCGAGAGCATACGGCACTCATACCTGCTCATTTAACCCCCCCCCACCCCCACCCCCCCGCCCCACAACATTGCCTTGCCATCTTAAGGTTCTCATGGAGGTCACCTATCAAGGTCCAGTAGGATTTGTGAAAGCAGCTTCAGTTCTGGCTCTCCCCCTCTCTCCTCCTATGGGCCTCGCAGTCTCAACGCCATTGTCTGCGTCAGCCGCTGCAGCTGTGCGGCTAAATAGTAAGTTTCAAAATCAGGAACCGTCCATCCACCCTCCAATTTTGGGCGCTGTAATACCGATAGGGTGACTCAACGCCTCCCAGTGCCCTATAAAAAGCCTGTGATCATGGATGTGATTTGTTTAAAAACCTGCGCCGGAGTCCAAATCGGTAGGGTCGCAAAATAGTATAGCAATCGGGGAAGGGCCACCCTTTTAAGCAAGGCCATTCGGCCCTCAACCGACAATGGAAGCGATCCCCAAAACTCAAAACTGCCCACCAGCCCTCTTATCGCTCTAACTACATTGCCCTCTAGTAAATCCGGTCTTGCATGATAGATCTGGACCCCTAATTATGGGAGGCACCTATATTCCCACCTCACTCCTGCTACATTCTGCGAACCAACCCTATTGCTGTCTGTTGGTAACATGCAGGATTTGGCCCAATTAACTCTACGGTCAGACAACGCTCCTAGGTCGTGCAATAGCACCTTTGTTCCCAATAACGCTTGCCCTGTATCTGCTAAGAACATGAGTAGGTCGTCTGCATACAAGGCTATATGGTGGGTCTGCCCTCGTACTTGTAAACCCTGGTAGCACCTCCCAGTCCTAGCCTTCGCCACCAGTGGTTCCATGGCCAGTGTAAATAGGAGCGGGACAATGGGCCTCCCTGTCTTGTGCCCCGGCTCACTTCCCAAGCTTCAGATATCACCCCGCCCGTTCTAACTCGCGCCTGGAGAACCGATAGAGTAACGCCGCCCAAGCTATAAGTTTATCTCACAACCCAAAACCGGCCATGACATGGAACAGGTATGGCCATTCCAAACTGTTGAATGCCTTTTCTATATCAACGGCAAACACTGCATCAGTGTCTTTTGAGTAAGAGTCCGCTTCAGGTACCTGAAGTATGCTCCATATATTTAAGGCTGTGTTTCGGGCAGGTATAAAGACGGCTTGATCCCGATGGATTATGGTCGGCATGTATGCCAATAACCTAGTAGCCAAGATGCGACTTAGTATCTTAAAGTACGTGTTAAGCATGGAGAGCGGACGATACGCCGCCCTGTCCCCCGCCGGTTTACCAGGCTTAAGAAGGGGAATGATAACCGCCTCTCTTGTTGAGACCGGTAGGTGACCCAAGTGTCTCGCCTCATTATATAGTGACATCAGGTGCGGAGCCAGCTGCTCGGAAAAGGTTAAATAAAATTCGATCAGGAGGGCGTCCGTCCCTGGTGTCTTATTCCGTACCATATGATTAATAGCCGCCCGCACTTCCCTCATCTCGATATCTCCACCCAACACCTCTGCCTGTTTGTCATCTAGTTGCGGAAACATGAGCTTGCACGTAAACTCATAGAGGTCATCCCCCGTAAGGGTCGTCTTGCTCCTGTATAACTCCTTGTAGTAGTCATAGAACAGCACGTTGATGTTTCCTTCAGTAAAACAAGCACCCCCGGTCATCTCGGATCTCCAATATCGGCGTTCCTCTACGCGATGGGTTAGCCAACCAGGCCAGGGGAGCACCCGACTTGTCCCCCTCGACATGGGTGTGGATGATGTAAGCCTTGTAGTTAAAGCAGCGCAAACACTCCACCTGTCCTTCCACTGCCTCCCTTGCCACCTCCAAGTCCGGCTGCCTGTCGGGCCTTCCAGGGCGATCCTTTTCTATATCTCACAGACGCTGTTCTGCCTCTCCCACTCCTGCTAACAGCACTCTACGTACTCTTACCATCTCAGCTATACTACGGCCCTGAATCATCATCTTAAAGGCGTCCCATTCCACTAAGGGCGTGGACGCTGTCCCCTCGTTGCCCCCAAATTATTGCATGATAGTCATGCCCACCGCTTTGCGAAATGCCTGGTCCTCTAACGCCTCCGGGTGCAGGCGCCAAGTCGGTATCCGGGCCTGGGTCCACGACCATTGCATCCAGAGAAAAATAGGGTTATGATCTGAGAGTGTTCTAGCGAGGTACTCACTACCCTGCACTCCTGCATGTACGTCCGGAGTACATAACAATGCATCCAGGCACACGTGAAGGTCATGTAATGCAGAGAAGTAGGAGTAATCACGTTCTCCTGGGTGTTGGGCTCTCCAAGTATCCACCAAGCCCCATCGGTGCGGCCAATTACGCCTAGCCTCTGCAATCTTATGTGTGAGGGCATAAGGAAGCGGGGGGTGCGAGCGATCTAATATCACGACTGAAATACAATTATAGTCCCTTCCAAGTAATACTGAGCCTTTAAAATAAGGTGCCAGCTTCGCAGACAATTGCGAGAAAAGGCAGGTTGCTCCGTATTGGGGGCATAAATGCTCCCCAGAGCGATTTCACGTCCATCAAGTTTCCCAAGTACCGGGTCTATAAGCTTTTCCCTACATTGGAAGGGTACCCCCGCCCGCACCCAAATCAACACCTAACGAGCAAAAGCGGAATAGGTTGTATAAAACAATTGACCACGCCATCGCCGCTGCTATGTTACTCCTGCCTGCGCCTGCAGATGTGTTGCCTGTAAGAATGCAATATGAACTCCCCTCCGTACCAAATATGCATGCAACTTTTGTTGACGCCACATAGAGTGCATGCCCAGCACATTCCATGATAAACACTTCAGGTTATTGGTGAACCCCATCCCAGCCATGTGATGAATTCAACTGCAGAAGCTACTCTAGCGACATGCCTGGCCCTATGAAACCTCAAAACTAAATAACATCCCCAACTCCCCCTCCGCAGGACAGCTACTCTGGAACTAGTACCCATCCAAACCTTAAAGCACACTAATTCCCCTGTCAGCGGCAGAGGCTGGCTGGGGAACGCGGCCGGTTCGGGTCCCTTTTTTCCATATGCATCAGCCCCCTCATAGGTAAGTCGTCCCCGGCCCAGCCACAGCAAGACCTCATGATCAGTAAGCTAATCCCCCTTTTGTCATCAAACTGTCACCCCATCAGATAATGCCCTCCGCCGGCTGCCGCGTCACCTCGGACGTGCGATCCCCTGCGAAGTGTCCGAGTCATTACCCACTGAGTCCCCCGTAGTGCCAACTTCTTCAGTCGACAACACAGTTTGGTCCTGCGCCAGCACCGCCGCTGCCTGTAGTGCCTCTGCCCTCTCCCGTACCGTCTGAGAAACGGTGGGCTTCTTCTGAGTTCTAGTGCGGAAATGCCTGCAGGAGCCCATCGGCCTGTTCGTGTTTTCTTCCTATGAACCCCCAGGGTTCTCTCTGCTCGGCGTTTCCTTTCTGTTGGACTCATTCCCGTGCTTCAATAGGGGAGTCAACATAGTGCGTGGTACCATCCAGAGCTATATGCAGCCGCGCTGAAAACATCAGGGAGTACTAAAGGCCCTCGCCGTCTTAACTGCCAGATAGGAGGCCCGCTTCCTTTGCACCTCCAGTGTGTAGTCTGGGAACAGCGTGACCTCTGCATTATCCATTGAAAAGGGTCCAGCCATTCTCGCTTTTTGTAGCAGCAGATCCCTGTCCCGGAAATGGAGTAGGTGAGCCACCACTGGTCTCGGCGGTCGTCCCGGGGCCAGTGGCTTGTCCGGGACTCTGTGTGCTCTTTCAAGGGTACAAAAAGGCAGTGAAGCCCTCTGGGGCCACAACAGTTCTAAACCAATTTTCCAAGAAGGTCACAATGTCGCTCCCTTCCGTCCCCTCCGGGAGACCAACCACCCGCACATTGTTCCAGCGGTTGCGCCCATCTGTGTCTTCGGCTCTGCGCTCCAGCACACCCACTCCTCTGTCAGGGCCTTCATCTGCTGCGTCACTTCTTTTTGCGCCCATGCCGTCTCTGCTATGGCGGTTTCATTCTTCTTGACCTTCTCCGACAGCTTCTTATGCTCATCTCGCAGTAAGCCAAGTCCCACTGCTACCATACTGATATCCTGGTGGAGAGTCACTTTCTTGTCAACAATTGCCTCAAGTACCTGCTGGAACTGTTTCTGCATCTGGTCATCTTGGAGCACCCTTGAGTGGGGCGTGGGGTCATTGTCATGTTCTTGGGTGGAACCGGCCAGGGGACCCTTGGTCTTGCCCATGTTGGCAAATAGCTGCTCCACTCCTCTCCACTCTCACAGTCCGGCTCTGACTGCGCTGCCGGGGCGCGCTTCTGCTTCGGTCCTCTTCGTGCCAGTGAAGGGATGAAGCCGGATTCAAAAAAGCCTCATTCCCATCCGCCCGATCTGTGCAGTCGCTAAAGATGGCCTTCTCGGCTCTCCAATCCTCTCTCCAGTGAAGCCAACGGCAGGGGTTTACCAGCTTCCTTCCTCACCCATGCGTAGGAGCCTCAGACCCTCCACCGTCGTCTGGGGAGTCAGGGCCCACCTCCACCCGCTGGGTCTATTCTCCGATGGGGAGTCCCTCCACCGGACCAGTCTCAGGGAAACTGCGGCCCCAACTCGCCGTGGAGCAGTCAGGTTCGTTCTGCCTTCTGACTGAAACTATCACCACCAGCCTGGCTCTCAGTTCTACCAGAGTCCCCAAGAGGCTCACTTGTCATCAGGATTCTGTCCGGGGGTGTACCTTTCATGCCTCCATCGCCCACGCACACAGCTGCACCCCAGTTGCAGGAACAGGACCCCACCAAAGTCACGGGCCCTGGTCACCCGCCGCCTCACATCTGGGTGTGCTCCTCGAGCCAGCTTCGTGCCCCCAGGAGTCCGCTGAATCACCGCAATCCCGGCTGGGTCCCAACGCAGTCCAGGCCTCCGTCGGCTGTAGCTCAGGGCACGCTCGCCTCCCGGTTCGTCCGGCCAGGTCAGGCCCGCCCACTCTGAATCCGATGGTGCGGTCCCCTGCCGGTCCTTCGATTCAGTACCAGTACCACTCACAGTAGCAGTGGGGTGACGCCAGCCCCGGCGACGCTCCTACTCGGCGCCTCAGGGTGATCTCGGCCTGATTCAGGTATCGGGTCTAACTGCGCAGCAGCACCTCGCCCGCTTCCATTTTAGGCCGTCTCTGCCCCTCAAGAGAATTCCTCCGGCGCGGGCTGTGGGCGAGAACCGTCACGCCTTCAGGCCAGTCGAGTCACTCTCCGTGTCCCCCGCATCTGGGGTGTCATCAGCAACACGCTGCCGGGCTCTGGGCATCTTTTTGTGCAGGATAACGGCTAGGCTGATGCGGAGCTCCCTGATCACGCGTGCGCCATCGGCTCCGGCCAAGCAATGCTCCCCAACTGTTGTTAACATTGTTATGTTTTTACTTTTGTCTTCTTTTCATTTATGTGTAAAGGAGGAAGGTGTGTTGTATAATTTCACGTTTTAACATGGCTTCTATCCACTGTAAAGCCCTTCCTCTATTTTCCCTCCTCCCTTTCCCTTCTAGAATACCTGTGAGTATTCTGATACCTTGTGTTAGAGTTCGGTGAATGTCAGTTGCTGGTCTGGTCAGCAGGTGAAGTGTTCCCTCAGTTTTTTCTGCAAATAAACAAGCGTACCTTACTCAAAGAAGTCTCCTGTCTGCTTCATCGTTATACGACACGCACCTTCGGTAATGAGCTTCTGTTCTGAGTTGAGGACTGAGGGGCAGATTTACAAGCACCCTAGGCCCCTAGTACGTCACTTTTCGTGACGTACTGGTGGTGCTGGGGGCTCCCCATATTTACAAGGACAGGAAAAGCCACCCTGCGTGACTTTTCCCCTCCTTGAAAATATGGCCCCTTCACACGCAGCACTTTGCATGTTAGGGGCATTCCATGGGTGTTGCTGTGGATGTTCCCACGCAACACCCATGGAACAAGACACATCTCCAGATTTACAAGAAATCGTAAATCTGGAGATGGGTCTGAATGCTACACCACCCTACGGGTGGCGTAACGAGGTGCAACAAGGAAAAGTGTTTTAATTTCTCCTCGTTTTTTCCTCTTTCAATGCGTGTGGCATTCTACAGCATGCATTGAAAGAGAAAAATACCTCTAGTGATTGTTTTTGTGCAGGAAGATGCCCCTGCCTGCACATAAACAATCTCCCCACGACGCAGGCATCCTTGCACCATGGTGCAAGGGTGCCTGCATCCGCATGGCTGCAGTTTGTGCGCCACCGCAGGGGAGAGCACAGGAATGCGAGATATTATTGGAAATAGGTTGCATTCCTGTGCTCTGAAAGTGCTGAAGCGGGTGCAGCCAAAGGGCCACGCTGCGGCACTTCCTTGTAGATCTGCCCCAGAGCCTTTTCAAAGGTTTCAGTTGCTGAACCCATAAGGATATTCCACCACACTTTAGTATTTAAAGCAACATTGTTGTACCACAGGGTCTATGCAGATTGTGGGATCGTGACTCGAACACAATCGCCTGTGACCAGAGCCTTTGCCTCAATATGTTCTGTGCATAATGCGTAATGTTGTGTATTCAGCTGGGAGGCAGTGGAGAGCCTTCGGAGATGCCTTAACGTTGTCCTATTTCAGTCTGTGCAGGAACATTTTGCATGTCTGGTTTTGACCTCTTTGCAGCCTAGTGATGGGGTTTTTGGGAGGCCAGTGTGAGGTCATCGCCAACGAAAATATCCGCTATTCAGTTTGGAGAAGTTGGAGACTTTTCTGGAGAAGGAAGCGCTGGAGTTGGTTTCCTTGAGCGCTACTTCAATTTGAGGAGTGAAGTGTAATAGATAAAATAAGTTTGCCGGGCGTGTCTTCAAGATTGGCGTGGGGCTGAGTGCGTCCCCAAACACGTGATATAGAATCGTGTCTCAGATGTCAGCATGCATTCTATTGTATCGGGGAAATGGCTTGGCCCTGAAGGACACCCATTTGACAGCTATAGAGAAGAGAAATGGAACATGCTAATTTCGGGGGTGCGTTTTTGCAGGAATGCAGGTATTCTTTAGGGGCGCAGACATATATATCGGAGCCAGAGTTCAGTAGTGCAAATGAATCAGGTCCATATTGGCAGCAAACGCTGACAGACATTATTATGCATCGTGACCCCTCTTCTGTTATGAAAACTGATTTTGGTTAAATAAGGACGTCGCACTCACACCTGGGTAGACGATAGACACCTCCAACCGTTGCTGTTTAATCTGTTGTGGTTAAGACATGTCTTAACCTCTGCCGGCTGTGCCACAAATAGTACCATCACCTATGGTACTATTTGTGGGTATTTGTTTGAAGCTTTCTGATGTAGTCCTGATCTATAAGCGCAGCATAGAGGACCCGAAATAAACGTACAAATATGTCCTCATGCTAGGCTCAAAGGCTAGATACAGTTTCTCAACATCCCTCATCCCAGGAATTCACCTAAGAAAGGCAGGGCTGGGCTAGAGTCAGTCGTCAGACCTGTCAGTGGCACTAGACCGCTCTCCTAATTAAGAGGCCAGCAGTAATCTCTCATTAGTTGACTATCAACAGAAGGGGACGAGAGATGACTTTGTGGACATGCCAGCCGGAGACCAATTGCAGCTACTGAAAGCAAACAGGAAAAATGCCAGCTCCCAGGCTGGACTTGCATCAGCATAAATCTGCCACCCACTAAGTAGGGTAGGCTTCAGTGTCTGTAGAAGCCCTTCCGGCTGGTGGGCAGGAGGGCCCCTGCGTGCAAAGACAGCAGCACAAAGACGTGTTTACCAAGCGTGCCCTGACATGACCACACAGGCTGTTCGCACCTTCGCTAAGTTGGACATGTTGCTCCTCTGAGTAAAACACGCCCTGGGGTCACGTACCCAACGCTCAGCTGTCTGGCCCATCTGCTCCTACTCTCCTGTATACAGTATAGTCGATGTGTTTCTGCTATTTATTTTATTTACTTTCTCATTGAGTTCTCTCGCCCTTAATCCATGCAATAAAGAGGCAGTTGGCCCAGATCTGACCACGTATAAGAGTGAACTTTTATATGCGATCCCCTACACGCGCAACTGTCACGTGCTGCCCAAATAACAGGTATTTTTATAGCTCAACTCATTGATACTCTTTTTATCGTCTGTCAAAGGACAAAAGGTTGAGTCTGCCCTGCTGCGATGCAAAACAAAGAGGTGCATGTTACACACAGATCTGATCTCTGCAGTCAGCACTCACCCACTTACTCATCCTAATGACTTTGCTGACACACTCACATATACACCCGATGTCCTGTGAGGCGTCGTGCCCATGCCCACTGCGCAAGTCAGTGGCTGAAATCCCACAGGGTGCCTTGTCCGGTGTTTAATCCTATGGATTGCCAGGCAGGATCTTTGGAGCGAGTCACATGTAGGAATTGGGGGGCCAGCTTTTTTTTATTCTAGGGCCCCAGTATGCGTTTGTACTCTAGGCATAGCTAGAATTTCTAAGTCGCTGCGTTAGTCAAGTCAGCAGGGGGGAAGCTTAGTTTATTTTTGTCATACGTTCTCTACAGAGCAAAATGAACCCCACAGGGTCCCTCGGGAGCATTTATTGCTCGCGAACTAGAGTCTGTAGCGATATACTTTAGCCAGAGCGGGCACCAGGTGCGGCCGGCACTAGTAAAATAAAAAATTAATGAACCCACTTACCTTGTGCTCACCCAATCAGCGATAAGGCGAGAGCACGGTAAGCGTTTAAATTTTTTTTTTATTTTACCTTTTCTATGCCGTCATCTGATTACTCCCCCCACACGCCCCGCCACTGTTACCTATGCCAGCCGAACCTGGACACAGCAGGTGTGTGTAGATCTCTGCATCAGGGAAGCGGAAGTAGGGCATCCTAACTTCTATCCCAACCCATCTGCAGCCTTGCAAGATCACCCAGAGTGTTGCTACAAGCGCTGAACAAATCAGGGTTCAATAAGTCTCTGTGCTGACCAAGCTAAGAGATTGATGAAGAGTTAGCCAACTGCGTTGACCAAGCGCTTCAATCATCCATTCAGCAAGGCCATCAACAGGGTGGTCAGGGATGCACTGACTGCTCTTGTGTTATGCATTGTTACAAATGCTGCTATGGCCATTGTTTTGTAAGTGGTTGAGTTGGCCAAGACTCACAGTAGCCATGAGTAAGCCAACTGGCTCGCACAACCACTCCATCTGTCCACCACGCTGCACGTTCATCCAGAGTGGAGTTAGACACACATTTACTATTCTTGTGTTCTCGATTGTCGCATACATTGTCCAAGGCAAGGATTTGTATGTCTCAGCGTAGGCCAAGTGAAATGAAGTCGCCTTCCACACCAGGTAAGTTGAAAGGTAGGTTTATTTAGGAGCAAAGTACAAGCGAACCGCCCGGGAGAGGCTCTGCATGATAACTGCTTCAATTAAAGCATCATGGAATTCCATAATAGAATGGACATCCACGATCTGGAACCGAGAGCGAGACATGAGAGCTAGACACACAATATAACACATCTCCCTCCTCACATTGAAATGCGAATAAAACTTTGGAATACTAAGAAACAAAAACATAATGTAACACCCCTGACAGAACAATATTAAACTATATAACAACTATGGAATAAAGAAAACAAAAACGTAAGGAAACACTCATGACAGGGAAATATTACATTACAACCCCTGAATTGCAACCCCTCGACAAAATTGTTGCAACCGCAGAACATAACACTTTCACCCTGGATTAAGACATTTCAAAAGCCTTGAACCTGCGAGGCAGCTTATTTTCAGCTGGGCCATGCTGCAACCTCTCTTTCGCTGTTCGACAACTGGACTCCTCTTGCATTCCTACACCCGCTGGAACCTCCTTATTTTATGAATATTTAGGAACTCTCACAACTTTACCCTTGTTCTAAGCATTACCATCACTCAACATCAAAGTGTACTTGTTTACTCTCACAACTGTCAAAGGCTCAGAATATTTCGACTCACACTTATTTACTCTCTGACCTTTCAAGACTCTTACTAACTCAACAACTTGGAAACTCTCTCCAACCATCTCATCATCCTTGGACACTCTCGTTCTCTCCACACCTTTGGACAACAGAGCATTTGGATTGCGACTGCTCATCGATTCAAACAGAGATTTACCCGTCTCTCCATGCAGGATTGTCCGATATGATCATACCAACTTACGTACAGTACCGCCTTTCTCCAATCCATACCAGAACCCAGCGACAACTGTATATCATAATATAGCGTTCTGTTCCACCTTTCCACTTACTATTGCCTTGTGGGTAATACACAGAAGAATGCAGATACTCAATATCATACTTTTCTAAGAAGCTCTTCATGACTTTAGACATAAATTGCATACCGTTGTCGGTATCAATAGATTCTGACACTCCTTCTCTTTCCCACAACTCACTCAGAAATACAACCTCTGTGGTGATACAGTCGGTGAACTTGACCTCTGGCCACTGCATGTAGTAATCCACTCCCATAATGGCAAATGTAGACCGTCTACCTAACACATTCAGTGGTCCAGTAATATCAATATCAATTTTTTTCCACGCACCATAAGACTTATCAGATGTTACAGCAGCGTAATTGACTAGCTTTTGCGATTTATCACTCCATGCACAGGGCACACGGTCTCTAATGTAGTGTTCAACATCCCGGTCAAGTCCATGCCACAAGTACTCTGATCAAATACGGCTTTTGGTAGAGCTCATTCAGATATGTCCCTCGTGTGCCAGTTTAAAACCACTGTTACTGATCTTGTCAGCAACACACCATTCACTACTGTGAGTTCAGCCACAACCCGACATAAAAAGCTGCCCTGCACAAAGCTTTACCCTTCACAGGCCAACCCTCCACAAGATATGTCATTACCTCACACAACACCTTATGTTCATGCAGCACATTTGTCCAGTCCTCATCAGATATCCTTCCCTCCAGAACCACCATCACTCTGCCAACCATACAATCTTCACTTTTATCCTCCTCCTTTCCCATTCCGTCAGCAGGCAACCTCGAAAAGCAACCTGTGAGCGCATTCTTCTTTTCAGGGACATACTCCATCCTGCAGTTAAATTCCATTAATTTCATGATCCATCGGGCAATCCTATGAGAAATTCTTCCTGACCCTCCTGTAGAGAACACTTCCAACAATGTCCTCTGATCAGTTCTGATCACAAACTCAGTTCCACACACATACTTCCTGAAATAACTCACTCCCCCAAAACAGGCCAATGCCTCCTCCTCAATTGCAGAGTAGGTCTTTTCTGCAGCTCTTAATTAACTGGAGGCATATGCAATGACCACATGAACACCATCCCGATTCTATAGCATCACTGCTCCCAAACCCCCATTACTGGCATCAGTATTGATAATGATGGGGTCATCAACATCAAATGGTGTTAGTGCGGATGCCAACGCAATACAACCTTGCAATGTGCAAAAGCCTTTCTCACACTCATCAATTCACATGGAGACCCTTTCCTTCAACATAAATTCTTGCATACAATTTGTTTTGTCAGCGAAAGTTGAAATGAACTTAGAATAATATTTGTTCAGGCCGAGAAAGGACCGCAATTGGTACTTGTTGTCTGAGGAAGGAGCCTTTTCAATACCCATACTCAATTTTCTTTTTGGAGAAATGCCTGTTTTATCTATTCAGTCTCCCAGTTAATCCACCCCACTTGCTCTGATCTTACACTTTTCTTTCCGAATAGTCAACCCATTGTCATTCAACACTTGTAACACTGTCCTAAGTGCTTTGTCGTGTTCAACCACAACTCTCCCGTAAACAAGTATGTTGTCTTGCAAATATGTGACCACAGACAATGCTTCAACAAAGGATGCATAGCACACTGGAAAATGGCTGCCAGTCCAAACAGCATTGGCTTATATCTGCATGCCCCCTCCGGTGTGATAAATAAAGTCAAATGGCGTAACTCCAGGTGCAACACAATCTGATGGCAAGCCAACTGCAAATTCAGGGTTGTAAATAAAGAAGCCCACTTGATGGTTGACAACATCTCATTAATATGTGGCAAAGGATGCCGGTCTACCAAATAGCCGCATTTAAAACACTGAGATCCACGCACAAATGCAGATTGCAATTGCCCTTCTTGGCTATATACTGAGGCCAACCATTCTGATAGCTCAATCTGTTCTATAATGTCTTTACTGCACAAATCTTCAGATTCCAGATATAATGGCACTTTCATTCGTAATGGGACCACCTGGGGCTTGTGGACCATGGGCACCCTCTTTAAGAATGATTTTTTTTCTTTTTTTTTCATTAAGAATGATTTTGTGCATGAAACCCTTCAACAACCCTAGCTTGTTGCTTAACACACTAGGAAACTCTTTGTATAAAGGGACAAGATGCAATTCAGGTCACATTTATATCCGACTGGGCTCCTAGAACCCGCTCAGGATGATTTGGATCCAACTTTATGTACAAATAACTTTGTTGAAGCCACCTAAACTTTTGAGGGTACATCCACCCCTTGCAATTTCAGATGAGCATAAATAAAACCCACTAAATCTATGGCTTAGTATCATACGTCACCAGCTTGACATCAGGTGGTTTTACAATATGGTCAAGATAGCTGGGCAAATGTTCTCACCAAGCAGAGTATGTTTTGCACCCGAATCCGCCATAACCTTCACGCTTTCACCATCTACCTTCATAACGCAAAAAGAATTACATTCATTTCCCAGTTGTACAACTTGTAATATAATCCCACGACACCCTTCTTCATCAGTATCATGTTCTACAGTAATATTAGGAGTCTTGACATGTTTCTTTTCTTCCCCCATTTTACTCCCACATACACGAGCTAAATACCCTTTCGTCTTGCACTTATGATATACTTTTAGACACATGTCCCTTCAATCCACACTTGAAACACACCTACAAAGCCTTATCCACCCCCTTCTGGAAGTTCTAGGTCTTCCTTCAAGCCTTCTGCCGTATTCTCCGCTCTCTTTACTATTTCTACATCTTTTAATAATGCCAAGTCTTCAGTATTCACTAACCTCTCTTGAATCCTTTTATTGTTAACTTTCAGCACCAACTGATCTTTTAACATCGCATCCAAAACGTTTCTGTAGTCACAAGTCACTGCCAAAAACCTAAAGCCAGCTACATAGCTCTCCTTGGATACTCCAGGTAATTGACCTCTTTTCAAAAATGTAAATCTTTCCACTACTACGTTTTTTTTCTTTCCAAAATTCTCAGTCAGTTTGCTTCATAGAAGTATCATACCCATTTACCTCTTCATCTGTATCTTCATCATCAGGAATCTGTGGAAGTACTTTAAAATCCTCCTTCCTTCAGAGCCTAGACAGTGTTTAAGAAGCACCAACTTTCGTGCGGAAGTAAAAAATGTGCCCCCCTATAGCTTGCAGATACGCCTCTACACCCCCTTGCCATTCTTCCCAAGGGACAACAGGTTCCTCTGGATCAAGCAAGAACACCAACGGAGCTGGTAAACCCTCCATCACACCGGTGTTCAAAATATATATATATTCCACTTACAACATTAATTTCTGGGAAAATTCATCACAATTCCATTAGACGGTGAACTTTATTTAAAGGAAGAAGAAAAGAATATTTGTTGCCACACTTTTTCAACCAGGAAATGCCAGCACTCTGTCGTGTCCCAGCAAAATAAATGCTTGTTCATCACCAAACAGTAAAAGTGATATGTTTTTACTGCGCACCGGTCAGCTCTCTTGGTTGTATTTGCATATGTGCTTCCTTATTTAAAATGGATTCCAACATGTTGACTTCCTGACACTGTGCCCCTCAGCAAGCTGACTGCCTCATGCTCTGACTCGCCTCACGTGTCTTCTCACGCAAACGGGCTGTGCACCCCAGCAGAAACTTGTGCATGCTCGACACTTATTTAACCCCTTCCATGTTCATGACGAGCCCAGCTCATCATGAGGCACAGTCGAGCTGTGCTCATGACGAGCTGGGCTCGTCATAACTGCCACGGCGCGCCCACGCATGATCAATTCCCTGCCTGTGCGGGAGAATTATTCAGGTGGGCAGGGTTGTGGCCAGCCCAGCTCGTCATGAGCACAGCTCTACTGTTACTCATGACGAGCTGGGCTCGTCAAGAACACCGCGGCCCCACCCCCCTCCCCCGGGGGAATTAACCCAGCGGCGAAGGTGTTATATGGCTCTTCCTCACGCATAGGCTCGTAAGAGCCCCATGTAGGAGAGTAGGGTCTGCTTCCTATGGTTACCCCCACTTTTTGCTGTGTTTCAGTGGTTTTTCGACTTTAGTCTGGCTGTGGCCCTGCTAATCAGGACCACAACCTAGCTGTTCTCGCTCTAAATTGATACCATGTACTTTAGGTACATACCAGATTGGCTACTGGGTCACCTTTGTGAGTCCCTGTATATGGTACCTTAGGTACCCAGGGGTTTGGTGTCAAACACTTTGGAGCTTGAAGGGTGGAATGCTACCCCACCACCAGTTCTGGTGGTGGGGTAGCATTCCACCCTTCAAGAGGGATAAGACATGTACACACTGGTATACCCGGTTAAAGTTAAACAGAGCCCCAGCATCACAAAATGTATGCTGCTGCCACAGATATGAGTCTGCCCTCCTGCTGCTGGACGAAACTCAGGCAGGGGAGGCCTGGACATCAGGTTTCCTGTCCACGGAGGTGCTGGCACCTCCCCAGACAGGCTTTAGTGTATTGGGGCAGGGTTGGTTGCATTCAGTGAATGCTTTTCAGACACTGCCTGGGGCACACAAGGTGCTCCATGCATTTCCCAGTTCAAACCGGTTGCTGGGGCACTCAGCCCCAGCTCTGGTGTGAAACTAGACAAAGGGGAATGGGTGTAACCACCCCCTCCCCAGGTCCACCCATAGGTGGGACCCTAGAGTTAGTCCAACCCCTAAACTTAGTATAAGAATAGGAACCCAGTCCCTAGGACTTTAGATTACCCTGGACGAAACTCTGCAACATATATCTTGGACCTTCGACATTCCATATCGACTGGAAGACGCAAGAAATCTCCCTTGTTCAAACAGGCACCAAAAGCATCTTTGCCGGTCTGCATTTTCGAGGCTCCCGCCGGATCCCCAAGAATCTGCGACACAAGACACAGACTTCCAGACATCTCTGAAGCTGACGCGAGATCCCAGCAAAGCTGAGACCAGTAGCTGAAACGTGGGACTGGAACTCCTGGACATCCTGCATTTTTTCAATTGCACCTACTTCCCGAGGTATCCCGAAGTTGTACACTCGGGTATTTGAAGCCCCTGCCCCGAGCACCTTTTGCACCGAAGTACAGAGGCCAGCACTCCACGAGTGACCCGTGAGTCCCCTTTCTTCACCGCAGCTCAAGGCTCCTTCGCGGTTCCTACTCCGTTGGCCACTGAGCCCCCACGAAGGCCAATCCTTTGTATCTTGAGCTTTCCTGGTTTCTCCAGATGTGCTCTGACTCCCCTTCAAAGGAGGAGTCCCCCAGACCTTGCTGGGCTGAACCGAAGCCAATCTTGTCATCTTGCATGGGTTGCTGTTCCCAAGGCTTGTTGGGTCCAATCCGGATTCTGACGGTGCAGCATTCCACATTCTTTGTGGGACAGCTGGAATCCAGCTCCTGGCTGTTGTGGAAGCCTTCTGGTCCTCGTGGCTGAACAGTCAAGCTTCACCTCTTTCACCTGAAAACACTGACATTGGTTGGCATCTTCCTGTCGCCATCCTGGTCACTGGCTAGTGACCCAGGCACTGTCCCCTCTGCTTTCAGGTTCTTCACATCTCCAATCCACCCTTGGATCCACCCGGACACTTTTCATCTGGTCGCCTGCAGCATTACTTCGCAGCTCTCCATTGGAATCAATGACAAAACCTGACACCAAAAGACACCTATGCACCCGGCTTCCCTGGGTGAGGTAACACGAGTACTCCGGTGCTCCCGTGGGTCTTGACTCTCGAAGTGTCCTAGTCTGAAGGAGTTCAATCGTGGTGCACCGCTAAGTGCCCTTAATCTTTAAAATTGTAACTTGTTTGTTCTCCATAGAAAGTCAATGGTGATCCGCGGCTGTGTTTAAACACTGCGCGCCTCCCCCGTGGGCCTCCTGTGTCCCTACCTTGGGTGGTTCCTGGTAGCCCCAGCGGGTCTACAGGCCCTAGCCTGATTTCTAACCCTCACGTGGTTCTTATACCACTATTTTAGTATATGGTTTGTGAGGCACCTAGGGCATAACGTATACTGTGCAACTTATTGTATGCTAATTAAGGTTCTTGTATTGTTCTTTTACCTCTGACCTCATAAAGAGTTCAGAGGGGTTGTGTTTAGATTAAATACGTATATATTTGATATATACCTTGTGTGGTGTGCTTTCATTTTGATCATTCAAGAGATTATAACTGGTAAAACAACTTGCTTAACTCGCCTCTAAATCTTAGCCTAAAGGCTGCTCTCCACAGCTACCACTAGGATAGCTTTCTATAAAGGTTGACTTTAAACCTACCATCAATAAGGGTCGTTTGGACTGGTGCAAGGTGCCCACTAGAATAGTGGACTCATTTGCCAGGCCAACTTCTCACATCGTTGTGCAGCGTGTGGGATTACAGCTTACATTGTTTTACCAGAAAATCTTGAGAATATCATTTGAAAAATCACACTAAGGTACCAGTAGGTACATATAAATCAAGCTTAAAATACATAAGTTCTACTTACCTTAGCAGTTGTAGGTGTTAAGGGCCTAGCACACCCTGACTACAACTACTAGAGAGGTTTAGTAGGAAACCAAGTAGTGTAGGTAGGTGCACACACACACCTCACTAGTCATGGCTTTAAAGACAGAACCTAGTGGGTCTATGCCAGATGTCAGCCAGGGGAAGGCTTCTAAATAAGAGACATTCACCTTCCTAGAGTTAAGGGGTCTGTGTGCCATAAGAAAATTAAAGCAAGGACAAAGTCCCACCACCCAACCTCTCATAGAAATATTAGTGTTAGATGACTTGGAAAAAGCATCAGATCCTGATAGAGTAGGTAATGGGGATGGGGTGCAACCATCAGCAGAAGAGGATTCTAGTGGGGTGCACCACCAGACCTCTGATGAGGATGATGATGCAGACCAGGTTGATGTCAGTAGACTCAACCTGGGGAATCCAAGTCTACCTGGAGAGGAATAGGGCCAGAATGGGCCTCCCTCCATCCCCCCACGTACACCTGGTGGTGTGCCTAGAAGGGACAGATCACCTTCAGTGGAATCCAACCATTCTGGCTAATCTTTAGGGTCCTCTGCCTCTGCTCATAGGAGGAGAACTTGTCCTGAGAAGAGGGAGCATGAAGCTAGTATGAGAGAAGCCAAGATTAGGATAAGGAGACAAGAAGTAGCCTTAGAAAAAGAGACCCTAGCTCTTGAGAGAGAGAGAAAGAAGATGGCACTAGAGTCCCATGGTGGCAGCAATATCCCTAGTGGTAGGAATAGGTCTTATGACCTTAGAAACCTAATCAAGATTGTCCCTCCCTATCAGACTGGGGATGACATCCATAAGTGGATAACTGCACTGGAAAGGGCCTGCAAAGTACAGCTGGTACCACCAGGGCAGTCTTGTGGCTCTCCTTTGCAGACAAGCTCCTCACTGTAAGACAAGAGGATGCTGACAATTACAATGTCCTGAAGAGTTCTCTGATAGATGGGTTAGGATTAACCACTGAACAGTATAGGTTGCAGTTCAGAGATACCCAGAAGACACAGACTCAGGACTGTACTGACTTTGTAGATTGTGATACTAAGGCTCTGGAGGGCTGGTTACTTGGCAGTAACATGTGTGACTATACAGGATTGTAAAATCTAATCATGAGAGAACAGATTCTTAATAACTGTCAGAACCAGTTGTTGCATCAGCACTTTATATTTATATTTTTATATTTGAAGGTTTTATATAGCGCGGACAAGACCCTTGCGGGTATCAGAGCGCTTTACAAGCAGATATAGCCAATAAAACTCAGATTATAGACAGAAACGAAAATAATTATGATACGAACACATCATACAAAGAATGACAGCATGTAAACATAGTTCATGTGAACTTGGACAGGAAAATACCTTTCACTTCTTTTGTCAACAATAGAGTGGAGGGATTCCGTCTGGTTTCAGGGGGTAAAGAGTTCCAAATCCTAGGGGAGAGTTCCACTCCCAGAGAAGGCCTGATTGTATGTTTTCTTCTTAGAAAATCGTTGTGGTTTTAGTAGAAAGTTACTGGCGCTTCTGGAGAATCTATTGCAACAAGATAGTATCAATTTATGTGCGCGGTAGCTCGGAGCATTGTGGTGAATAGCCTTGTGTGTCATGCATGCGATTTTCAGTTGAACTCTAGCTTCAAAAGGTAACCAATTGATCGCTCTTAAGTCTGGGGAGATATGACAGTTTCTTTTGGAGCCAGTGATGAGCCTGGCAGCTGAGTTGATTGAGGCTCTTAGGGGAGCCGTTGTTGATCCGCAAAGGGTAGCACTCCCATATTCTATTCTGGGGAGTACAATAGTTTGGACAACAAGTTTGAGGTCATTTGCAGAGAGAAAGGTTTTGAGTTGTCTTAGGATATTCATTTGATAAGTTGCTCCTTTAGTTGCGCTGCTGATGTGTTTCAGCATGTTAAGGTTTTTGTCGAGGGTAACTCCCAGTGATTTAGCGTAGTCAATGATAAGAGGTTGGCAGTTGAGTGCTGTGAGGTGTTTCAGCCAGACAGTGATGATAGTCGATTTCTTGGGGGGAGCGATAAGGAGGAATTCTGTTTTGAGGGTGTTTAGTTTCAGATGGCTTTGAGCTAGCCAGGACTGGGTTTTTAGAAGCGTTACGTTGAGCGATTTGATGCCACTGACCTCGTCCAGAGAGATGTATGATCTGCAAGTTGCAAGGTCCTCTGCGGAGATAAATGCCCTATTATCAACAAACTGCCCCATACATTTCGCAGAAATGTTAGGTCGTATCTTAAACATGTCTGATACCAGTGGCATTGTACATGTATTTAAGATGATTTTTTCGGGACTGTTAGCACCCTTTGAAGTAGTCCTAGGCATTTTTCCAAACTTTGTGCACTCTGTGTTCGGCAGTCTGCCTCTCATTTTGGGACTCGTAGCAGGGATACTATTGTTGTTCCTTCTGCTCCGATATGGCAAGTCCAGTCACCAGCGATACCCAGATTACCATGGAGAACACTCTTCTGGCAATGCAGTATCGTGAGCGCATAACACAGATTCTTGGCTATGGCTCGTTTAAGAGATCTGAATACCACGTGGTTCTTATCGTTCAGACCAATCTGGCAAGATTGCATCTTACCTGTTCTACGATGCCTGCTTTGTGGAGAGGAATGCATGTTGGATATTTGTCTGACACTTCCATCAGCACTGCCAACAGATGGTGACGCTTTGCTTGGTTCGGTAACGGCTCATGCACTGTGTTGTCCCCAGCGGCTACCAATCCTGATGAGGGTGAGATAAGTGGACCAACAGGCACACAGGTACCATCTACTGTGAACATTGCTAATGCGACTGACTCTGATGGCGATGCTTCTCATGCTTCTCATCTGTGTACAATTGATCTACTTAATGAAGTGGTTCAACTTTCACCTACTGTGGTAGATGATTTCTTTGCCAGCTTAGAAGATTTAATGCTTTCTCCCGACACGAGAATAACTTTTGAAATTAGCACACAGCGTTCTATCAACTTTGAATTCAACCTTCGTTTTTCTAAACAAAAACTTCTAGCTTTGGAACTCTATTTTTCTACGATTTGATTTTTTCCCCAAAATTGAACTTTGGCACAAAGTAATCTGCTTGAAGTAGAACTATTCTTAGAGAACAAGAATTCTTGGAGTACTTCCTAGAGAAAATATTGGCCTTATCCATAAAACCAAACCAGTTTATATACTCTGCTATGGGATGGTCTCGACCTTTTCCTTTTGTATTTAAGAGCCATTTCATAATTGCTTTCAAATGCGTACAGTACAAATACTCGTTTTTCATGTACAACCGTTTCAAATGCATTTAATGTATTTTTGGGTGGGATTATAATCACATGCTTTAGATATGTTTTAGTGCTTACATTTAGTAATGTCGAACATAATAAAGTGGAGTGGGTGTTGTATAGCATTTTAGGACCCTAGTGTAATTTTCCCGATTCATGCCTTTATATAGGTATAAATCACCTTGTCCTTATTTAGGCATAGAAATCATAACCATATTTAGACATAACCGATCCAGTCCAAATACGGCATGGCTAGTTCCACTAGTTCCGAAAAGCCACAATGATTTCTTGGAAAACTCGGCTTCAGCAGTTAGGGACTTGCCCTTTCTTGAATATTGATTTGTCCAAGAACTCATGGAGTTTTCAAAGAACTACGACTCTTTGATGACGTTATTATGTCCAACTGTACGTCAAACTCGGCACCTTCAAGGTATAAAAATGCCCACACTTGCCCTAGCAAACACACAGTGGTTTGGAGCAGTTCGACTACCTACTTGCCCGGCGCATCTCGCTACAGCAAGTGCTGAAGGAAGCCGACCCTCCAGCAGACGCAATGAGAGAGACTCTGTCTTTTCTCTTGCCGAGAAATCCAGCTCCAGTGTTTCCAAGCTCCCCTTGCAGGGTGTTGGGATATTGAGTCCGGAGACAAAGAGATACCAGACCTCCTTCATTCTAAACCAAGGTACGGAGCTGATTAGACCCTAAGAGAAATCTTGGATAGATTATTGGCAAAAGAATACTACACTTATGCTACACTACACTTACTTCTTCCCTCGTACTAGACTTAGGTTAGGTACATCGGGGTAGGCGTATTTTAGAAGCACCAGTTGAGTACTTTCAGTCTTTATTTATTTATTTATGTATTTTATGGCTTAGAAACCATACCATGCTTTTGCAGTATTATTTTATAATACTCTTCTTGCTGTATGCATATACTTTACAGCCAGTATTACGATTGTAGCAGATCATTTCTTCTGCATGAGAAAGAAGACTGTTAAATAAATACTTTTATTTAAAACGCCCGTCTCTTTATTTTCTCTGCACCTCTAGTGAAACGAAGCATACACGAATGACGGAGTAAAATATCTATCTATTGTTTCCACGACTCTGAAGATACGTTTTATCTCGGGGAAACAAAGTTGTCATGTTCATGCATTGTCAGAAACAAATCCCTTCTTGTTTATTCGAGAAAGTTTCTAGTGACCTCTGAGCTAACTGGCACTTACAATTAAGTTTAATATATTCGATAGAGACCTAGCAGACATAAGTCCTACGTCACATCTATAGGATATATTATTCCAATGCGCAGAGCCTATTGGGAATATAGGAACTACACTACACTGGTGAGTGGATTTTTAGGTAGATGTGTATATCGTCCGCGTACATATGATATTGAACATTAGAGGAGTGGAAGATTGTTTCTGTGCAGGAAGGGGCACCTCCCTAAACAAAAACAATCCTGAGAGGAGTTTTCTTCATTCTATGAACACTTGGAAAGAGGAAAAGACGAGGAGCAATTATAACATTTATCCTTGTTACACCTGCTCTGAGGAGGCGTTAGGTTTCAGCGCCGCCCCAGGATTATGTGATTTTGTAAATCTGAGGCAGCATCAACATCCATGAGTGCTGCGTGGGAAAGCCCACGGAACGCCTCCTTGACACAGCTTAAGTCAAGCGCTGCCTTGCAATACTTCATATCTATAAGGCCATGCAAAGCCACGCAGGGTAGCTTTGTGTCGCCTCATACATATAAGGAGCTGGGGTTGGAGAGTCCTGAGCGGCGCAGGTCTCTTGAAAATAAACCCATAGTGTGTAACTTGCAATACAGATTCACCTGCTCACTGCATTAAAAAACTGCAAGTTGGGTCGATTCAGCCACGCAGTCTCAACACCTCGCTCTATCCAAGAGGCTTTCACTATCAACAGATGCTATGGTGCAGGCCTTTCAAACAAACTCTACCCGATTTCTGATTCCTCAATGTATAATATATAGTTAACATAAGATTGAAATATACTTTACAAACTTTCCACCGATAGCGTACCATTTGTGTCTTTCTTGTATATAGGAGGCAGGAGAAAATAGGACTCAAAAGTCTTCAGGCTCCACCCCCTAGCCCCCCACCACCCTCCGAAATCTGGCTTTAGTTGCGCCTCTGATAGGAGGAGCATCTCAATCATTCTTTAATTTCAAACTCCTAACTTTATTAAATTGTTCAGGATAGGAGACTCAAATTGTCATTTCCACAGCGCAAAATACTGTTCAAGTGCTTCTTTGACTCTGATCTTTTTTGCCTTCTGTGCCACTGTTTTCCCCCTCCTTGTGCCCTGATTTTGCCTTCTGTGCCTCTATTTTCCCCCTCCTGTGCCCCATTTTTGCCTTCTGTGCCTCTCGTCTTCCCTGCTGCTGTGTCCCCTGCGGCCCGCCCCCCCTGACTGTCCACAGCCCATTCGCTGCTCTCCCCTCCGCCTCCCAGCTGCTCCTCCCTCCCACCTCCCCATATATGCCGGAACCTGCGCGGCCGTGCCGCAGGCGCGCCGAAGTCGTGCCTAAGGCAAGCCCATCTGCGCCTGTCCGTGCCTGGACCATGCCCAGCGCTAGGAACTCTGGACCCTGCACACACCACGACACCCGCCTCTGCTACAACTCCAGCATTCTCCACGCACTCAACGCCGGACGATCTCGCACCTGCTGCCTGGCCGCCCTGAAACACACCCAAGGACCCTTCTCCTGCCGGAACTGCAGCTTCACCAGCATACAGCCCGCCAACCCACACAACATGGAAACCAACTTCCTCAGATGTATCCTGCTAAACACCCGCTCCGCCCGCAAACACGCCGTCGAACTCTGGGACCTACTCAACACCAATGCCCCAGACGTCACCTTCCTGACTGAGACCTGGCTGACCCCCTCCTCAGCACCTGACATCGCCATAGCCATCCCGAAAGGCCACAAGATCACCCGCAAGGACCGCACCAATGATATAGGAGGAGGAATGGTCATTGTCCACAGAAACACTCTCAAAAACTCGACACACGCCGACGACACACTCAGCACCGCCTAACACCTGCACTTCCAGATCCACACCGACCCCAACACCACCCTCAGAGGCACCCGTATCTACAGACCCCCCCGGACCCTGACTGCAGTTCTGCGACTCCATCACCGACCTCGTTAGCACACATGCCCTCGCCTTCATGGACTACATCCTCCTCGGGGACCTGATCTTGCACCCTGGAGAATAACAACGAGGCCAACTCCTCCACCCTGATCGACAACCTCAGCAACCTTGGACTCAGACAACTTGTCACAGCACCCACACATTCCGCCGGCCAAACGCTTGACCCCATCTTCTCAGCAAGCACCCATGTCTTCTTCGACTGCACCACAGAACTCCACTGGACGGACAACCGCTGCATCCACTTCACCTTACGGAAACCCACCACACACCACCGCACCCAGCAGATGCCTCGCCGCAGCTGGGGCAAGATCACGAAGGACCATCTAACCGCCGGCCTTGCCCAGAACTCACCCGCAGACTCAACCGACCCAGACGCCGCAGCCTGCAGCCTCAGACAATGGATCAACAACGACTGCACCAACACCCTCGCCCCGCTCAAGAAACCCCCAAACACCCACACCAGCAAGAGAGCCAGCTGGTTCACCGAAGACCTCCAGGCCTCCATGCAAACCTGCCGAAAACTAGAAAAAAATTGGACTTGTGAAAGAACACCGTAAAGCTACACAGCCCACAGGAACGCCACCCGCCGACACCACCAACTCATCAGCTCTGCCAAAAGACCGCCTTCAAAGACTGCCTAGACAACAAAGCACACAACAGCAAAGAGCTCTTCAGCATCGTGAAGGAACTCTCCAACCCCAGCTCCAACACCAACAACATCCCACCGTCACAAGGCCTGTGCGACTCGCTGGCCACCTCTTCCATCGCAAGATCACAGACATCCACGACACCTTCGACGCCGCCACCACCCCGGCAACAGCCCACACCCCGCTCCCATGATCACCACCCGCACCAACCTCCTGCGCGCCTGGACCAACATCAGCGAAAACGACACCATCAAGATCATGAACACCGTCCACTCCGGTTCCCCGGAAGACCCTGCCCATACCACATCTACTATAAAGCCAGCAGCACCATCGCAACCCACCTCCAGAAAACCATCAACATCTCCTTAGAGACAGCGACCTTCCCCGAGAGCTGGAAGCATGCAGAGATCAATGCCTTACTAAAGAAACCCAAGTCGGACCCCAAGGACCGCAAGAACTTCCGCCCCATCTCCCTGCTCCCGTTCCCGGTGAAGGTCATCGACAAGGCATCAACAAACAACTGACCAGCTTCCTTGAAGAGAACAACATCCTGGACCCATCCCAGTCAGGGTTCCTCAGCAACCACAGCACCAAAACTGCCCTCATCGCCACCACCGACGACATCAGGAACATGCTCGACAACTGAGAAACCGCGGCCCTCATCCTCCTGGACCTGTCAGCCGCTTTCAACACAGTCTGCCACCGCACACTAAGAGCACGCCTCCACAACGCCAGAATCCAAGAGAAGGCTCTGGACTGGACCACCTCCTTCTTCGAAGAGTGACCGCCGGCGGCAGATCATTCTCCCACCTCGCCGCCAAGACGAGGAACACCCTCCCCATCTGTCTACGGCAGACTGAAGACCTTCTAACCTTCAGGAGACTCCTCAAGACCTGGCTCTTCGAACAGTAGCAGCAACCCCCCTCCCCCAGCACCTTGAGACCCTCACAGGTATGTAGTACGCTTTACAAATGCTATGATTGATTGATTAATTGATTGATTGATCTGACCTCTCCCCAAGAATTAGGAATGAATCAGACAAATTGGTCAGAACCAGGGTGAAGCAGAAGGTACAGAACCAAAGGTGGTGACCAAAAGAAGCAAGACCAAAAGTGTGGGGAGAAAGGTAAAGACCAGAAGTCTTCACAAGGTCCCCAAAAAGCTTCTAATGGTGCGGGTCCCCAATCTAAGAAGAAAGAAGGCTGAAGAAAACCATGGTGCAAGAATTGTAAGAAGAATACTCACTGGACTAGTGTGTGCACCAAGAAGGAGACAGCTCCAGCCACCATTGCCCCTAAGGGCACCATTCCCCCTAGTTCAGCTCCAAGTGGTGGTTCTCAACAGAAGGGTGTAGTAGAGTTAACCCTAGGAACTGAGATGAACTCTGGCCTAGTCAGAGTGCCAACTCAAGCTGTTTTGATCTGTGATGGAGGCATGGGGCATGGATATGACCTCCTCTGTGAGTCCCAGTAACCTGGGCAAGTACAAACTCCTTTAATCAATGAGAAAAAGACTCAGGCCTACAGGGACGCAGGTGCCAGTGTCACAAGGGTGATACCTGACTTTGTGGACCCTGGACAAGTCATACTTTGAAATTGAAATTGAAATTGAAAGGGTATTTATAGAGCGCGAACGGTCGCTCCGGAGGGAGCATCATGGCGCTGAAACAACCAGATGGCCTAGTCAAGGGTGGCAGAGGGCGGGTTAGATGGCAGCTTTGGACCAGTCATCGGGAAGGTTGAAGATCCAAGTTTTAAGGAGTTTTCTGAACGGTTTCTCGAGGACCTGTTGTCTCAAATGAATGGGCATGCTGTTCCAGGCTTTGATGGCCAGGGTATTTAGGGTTTTTCCACCTTTTGTCTTCAAATTGTAGCTGGCGGGAGACATGAGTTTTTCTTGTGCGGAACGGAGGGGACGACTAGGTACGTAATGAGGGAAGCGTCTGGTAAGATATTGAGGGCCAGTTTTATTGAACGCTCGAAAGGCAATGGTAAGTATTTTGAAAAGAATCCTTTTGTGTAGGGGAAGCCAGTGCAGGGTTTTTAGGGCTGCAGAGGCAGAGGCTTTGCGTGGTAATTTCAGTACCAGTCGGGCGGCCGTGTGAAGGATGCTTTGGAGTTTGGTTTGGGTAGATTTTTTTGTCCCCGCCAGAAGGCCATTACAGTAATCGAGGCGGGAGATGATGAGGGCCACTGTAACTGTTTTTCTGGCCTCTAGAGGGAGGAAATCAAAAAACTTTCTGAGTGATCTGATTATGCCGAAGCATCTGCCGGCAACATTCTTTGCGTGTTGGTCGAATGATAGGTCTGAGTCGAAAGTGACCCCGAGGTTTCTCGCGGTTGTTACGGTCTGCGGCGGAGCAACAGAGTTGTCAGGCCACCAGAGGGCAGGGCTAAAGGAGGTGTTCTTTCCGATGGGGAGAATCTCTGTTTTGCTGGAGTTACATCTGAGGTGGTTGATGTCCATCCAGTGGAAGACCGCGGTTAAACAATTTTTGAGATTGAGCTCAGCTTTAGTAGAGTTATCTTCGAGGGGTACAATTAACTGCGTATCATCGGCATACGAGGTGACAGGTATGCTGTATGACTCAATTAGGGAAAGGAGAGGGATGAGATAAATATTAAAAAGGAGGGGATGGACCCTTGGCGGACACCGGAGGTGACCTTTTTTTCTTTGGATTGAAAGGGACCAAGGGCGACCGTTTGAACTCTGTCGTTGAGGAAAGATTTTATCCATAAAAGCGCAGTATCTGAGATTCCTATGTCCATCAGTCGGTCGATGAGGATAGAGTGGGAGATGGTGTTGAACGCCGCCGTGAGGTCTAGTAGTATAAGAATAGCCTTCTTCCTCTGATCTTGCAGCGTTTTTATGGTGTCTGACAATTCGATCAGAGCGGTCTCAGTAGAATGTCTGGGGCGGAAACCAGACTGTTGGGGGTGAAACCAGACTATTGGGGGTGAAGTATGTTGTGAAACTTTCCAAGTGACCAATGCCATCAATGTCAGTACTACCCATAGTATGGCAGTTGTTAATTTCTCCTGGGGAGGGGTAACTGGCCTTAGGAAGGTTGTGATTAGTGCAGACCTCCCTGTAGAATGTTTGATGGCAATGACCTAGAGACTTCAGTCTGGTCTGAAGTGGAGTTTAGGACTCATGCAGAAATATTAGGAATCTCAGCACATGTCCTTGCAGGGACTAGGTCACAGGTCAAAAAGTCTAACACTGAAGTGACTAGGTCACAGGTCAAAAAGTCTAACACTGAACACTGTCACTGAAATAATGGACTAGTTGCCTACCAAGAAAAGACGCAGTAGGGTTAAGGCAGTGCCTTCCTCCCTGACTCAGAGTGAGGATCAGCCTTCGGAGGAAGCTGATTGTGAGCCTGAAGAAGGAACTGGCCCAGAGGAGCTTGAACCTGACCAGGTTGAGTTCTTAGGGACAGGGGGCCCTTCCAGGGCAGATCTGAGTCAGGCACAGTTGGACTGTCCTTCTCTTGAACCCCTCAGACAGCAAGCTGCTGCTGAGGCTGCTGGGAATGCTAGTGGCACCCATAGAATCTATTGGGATGAAGGGCTCCTGTATTCAGGGAGTAGAGACCCCAAGCCTGATTCTTCCAGGAGGTTGGTCATACCTTTGGCATTCAGGGGCTTCCTTTTGTCACTAGCCCATGATATTCCCTTAGCAGGACACCTGGGCCAGAACAAGACTTGGGACAGAATTGCCACTCACTTTCACTGGCCCCACATGTCTAAAGACACCAAGGAGTTTTGTTGCTCCTGTGTCACCTGCCAAGCCAGTAGCAAATCATGTGGCACGTCAAAGGCCCCCCTTATACCACTAGCTGTGGTGGGGGTTCCCTTTGAACGTGTAGGTATTGACATTGTTGGACCAATGGATCCCCAAACTGCATCTGCGCACAGGTTTATCCTGGTGAAAGTGGATCATGCCACCAGGTACCCAGAGGCAATTCCCCTTAGAACCACTACAGCACCTTTTGTGGCAGTAGCCCTCTTAGGAGTTTTCTCAAGAGTGGGTTTCCCTAAGGAGGTAGTTTCTGACAGAGGTGCAAACTTTATGTCAAGTTACCTAACTGCAATGTGGAAGGAGTGTGGAGTGAACTACAAGTTCACCACACCCTATCATCCACAGTGCAATGGTCTAGTTGAAAGATTTAACAAGACCTTAAAGGGTATGATCAAGGGTCTCCCAGAAAAGCTCAGGCGGAGATGGGATATCCTGCTACCCTGCCTTTTGTTTGCATACAGAGAGGTTCCACAGATGGGGGTTGGTTACAGCCCATTTGAACTTTCGTTTGGACATCCTGTTAGAGGACCACTTTGTCTGGTGAATGAGGGATGGGAGTTACCTCTCAAACCCCCTAAACAGGATATTGTGGACTATGTACTTGGTCTCCGCTCCAGGATGGCAGAGTACATGAAAAAGGCAACCAAAAACCTTGAGGCTAGCCATGAATTACAGAAAGCCTGGCATGATCAAAAGGCTGTACTGACTGTTTACCAGCCAGGACAGAAAGTGTGGGTGTTGGAGCCTGTGGCCCCAGCAGCTCTCCAAGACAAGTGGAGTGGACCCCACACTATTGTTGAGCAAAAGGGAACGGTTACCTATTTGGTAGATCTTGGAACTCCCAGGAGCCCCCATAGGGTGCTTCATGTCAACAGGCTGACATGGCAGACATGGGCTTGCTCATGGCTACTGATAAAGGACAGGAGGAAGAGAGTGACCTTCTCCCAGACCTGCTCTCTCAGAACCCTGATGATGGATCATTTGATGGAGTAGCCTTGGCCGGCAGCCTCACTGATCAGCAGCAGACTGACTGCAGACAAGTTCTAAAGCAGTACAGACTTATGCTTTCACTGACTCCAAGTCAGACTACCTGGTGCTCTCATGAAGTGGATACTGGGGACAGTCTGCCTGTTAAAAATTAGATTTACAGGCAACCTGATCATATAAGGGACTGTATCAGGACTAAAGTCCAGAAAATGTTGTAATTGGGAGTGATTGAACCTTCAGATAGCCCTTAGGCTAGTCCGGTAGTCCTAGTACCTAAACCTCACACCCAGGATGGTAAGCGAGAGATGAGGTTGTGTGTAGACTACAGAGGTCTCAATGCAGTCACTAAGACTGATGCCCATCCAATACCCAGAGCAGATGAGCTCATAGATAAGTTGGCATCTGCCAAATTTCTGAGCACATTTGATCTAACAGCTGGCTACTGGCAGATCAGGCTAGCTGATGATACAAAGCCAAAAACAGCATTTCCAACCCCTAGTGGGCATTTCTAAATTTGTGATGATTCCCGTTGGTCTGAAAAATGCACCTGCCACATTTCAAAGCTTGGCGAATAAACTCGTAATAGGCCTTGAAGACTACTGGGAAGCTTATCTTGATGATATTGCTGTCTTTAGTTCCATCTGGGAAGATCACCGGATCCACCTGAAAAATGTGTTGGAGGCCCTGCAAAAGCAGGCCTAACTATCAAGGCTACTAAGTGCCAGATAGGGCAGAGTCAGGTTGTGTACCTGGGCCACCTTGTAGGTGGAAAGCAGGTTCAACCATTGCAGAGCAAAATCCAGACCATAATGGACTGGGTTGCTCCAACCACCCAGACTCAGGTCAGAGCTTTTTTGGGCCTGACTGGGTACTACAGGAGATTTGTCAAGGGGTATGGTTCCATAGTGACACCCCTGAAAAACGTAACTTCTAAAAGAATGCCTAAGAAAGTTCAGTGGACAGTCAGCTGTCAAAAGGCATTTGATGACCTGAAGCAGGCCATGTGCACTGCACCAATTCTGCAAAGTCGTGATTACTCCAAAGAATTCCTTGTACAAACAGATGCTTCTGAGTTGGCTGTAGTGGCTGTGCTATCACAATTGAATGATGAAGGTCAGGACCAGCCAGTAGCTTTTATTAGCAGAAGGCTGACCCCTAGAGAGAAATGTTGGTCAGCTATTGAGAGGGAGGCCTTTGCTGTGGTTTGGGCTCTGAAGAAGCTGAGGCCATACTTGTTTGGTACTCACTTCACATTTCAGACAGAGCATAAGCCCCTCTTATGGCTAAAACAGATGAAGGGTGAAAATCCCAAACTGCTCAGGTGGTCAATTTCCCTACAGGGGATGGACTATACAGTGGAACATAGACCTGGGAGTAACCATGCCAATGCAGATGGACTCTCCAGATATTTCCACTTAGAAAATGAAGACTCAACTGGTCAAGGTTAGTTTAATGTCCCTGTGTTGGGGGGGGGGGGCGTTGTATAGGAGAGTAGGGCCTGCTTCCTATGGATACCCCCACTTTTTGCTGAGTTTCGTTGGTTTTTCGACTTTAGTCTGGCTGTGGCCCTGCTAATCTGACCACAGTCTAGCTGTTCTCTCTCTAAATTGATACCATGTACTTTAGGTACATACCCGATTGGCTACTGGGTCACCTTTGTGAGTCCCTATATATGGTACCTTAGGTACCCAAGGCATAGGTACCCCAGAAGTCTACCAGGGGCTGAAGCATGTATTGTTCCACCCCTGGTTAGCCTTCCAAACTGACAACACAGGTCTGTACTTGCAGCCTGGGTAAAGCGGTGTAAGTCCCCCTTACTTAGATATAGTATACCTATATCTACCTTTACATATAGACACATAGTAACCTATAAGTCACTCCTATGGCAGGCCTTGACAATCCTGGAGTCAGAGTGCTTGGTTTCGTGTGCGAGGGTGCATGAGCTGAGCTGAGACCCTCTGCAGCTTTCGGAAATATGTCCTTATATCTGTTCTATGATGTAACCATACCATATACTCTTAAGTGCATTATAATCCTCGCGGTTAATGCTAACTTTGGTTTAGCTTTATCAAAATATGTCGTGTTTGGTGTCAAACTCTTTGGAATACTACCCCCACCCCACCAGTTCTGGTGGTGGGGATAGCATTCCACCCTTCTAGAGGGATAAGACATGTACACATTGGTATACCCAGTTAAAGTTAAACAGAGCCCCAGCATCACAAAATGGATGCTGCTGCCACAGACACGAGTCTGCCTTCCTGCTGCTGGACGAAACTCTGGCAGGGGAGGCCTGGACAATAGGTCTCCTGTCCAGGGAGGTGCTGGCACCTCCCCAGACAGGCTTTAGTGTATTGGGGCAGGGTGGGTTGCATTCAGTGAATGCTTTTCAGACACTGCCTGGGGCACACACGGTGCTCCATGCATTTCCCAGTTCAAACCGGTTGCTGGGGCACTCAGCCCCAGCTCTGGCGCGAAACTGGACAAAGGGGAAGGGGTGTAACTACCCCCTCCCCAGGTCCACCCATAGGGTTAGTCCAACCCCTAAACTTAGTATAAGTATAGGAACCCAGTCCCTAGGACTCTAGATTACCCTGTACGAAACTCTGCAACATATATCTTGGACCTTCGACATTCAATATCGACTGGAAGACGGAAGAAATCTCCCTTGTGGTCAAGGAATGACCACCCTGTCAAACAGGCACCAAAAGCATCTTTGCCGGTTTGCATTTTCGAGGCTCCCGCCGGATGCCGAAGTATCTGCGACACAGGACATGGACTTCCAGACATCTCTGAAGCTGACCCGAGATCTCAGCAAAGCTTAGACCCGTAACTGACACGAGAGGCGTGGGACCGGAACTCCTGGACATCCTGCATTTTTGCAACTGCACAAAGTTGTGCATTGGAGTATTTGAAGCCCCTGCCCTGATCACCTTTTGCACCAAAGTACAGAGGCCAGCAATCCACGAGTGACCCGTGAGTCCCCTTTCTTCACCGCAGCTCGAGGCTCCTTCGCGGTTCCTAGTTCGTTGGCTAGTGAGCCCTCAAGAAGGCCAATCCTTTGCTTCTTAAGCTTTCCTGGTTGCTCCAGATGTGCTCTGACTCCCCTCTAAAAGAGGAGGTCCCCAGCCCTTGCTGGTCTGAATCAAAGCCAATCTTGTCATCTTGCGTGGGTTGCTGTTGCCAAGGCTTGTTGGGTCCAATCCGGATTCTGACGCTGCAGCACTCAACATCCTTTGTGGGACAGCTCGAATCCAGCTCCTGGTTGTTGTCGACGCCTCCTGGTCCTTGTGGCTGAAGAGTCAAGCTTCACCTCTTTCACCTGAAAACACCCGACATTGGTTGGCATCGTCCTGTCGCCATCCTGTTCACTGGCTAGTGATCCAGACACTGGCCCATCTGCTTTCAGGTTCTTCACATCTCCAATCCACCCGGACATTTTACCTCTGGTCGCCTGCAGCATTTCTTCGCAACTCTCTATTGGAATTGACGACGAAATCCGACACCAAAAAGACACCTATGCACCTGGCTTCCCTGGGTGAGGTAACACGAGTACTCCGGTGCTCCCGTGGGTCTTGACTCTCGAAGTGTCCTAGTCTAAAAGGGTTACATCGTAGTTCCCCTCTAAGTGCCTGTAACCTTTAAAATTGTAACTTGTTCGTTCTCCATAGAAAGTCAATGGTGATCCGCGGCTGTGTTTAGACACTGCACGCGTCCCCCGTGGGCCTCCTGCGTCTCTACTGTGGATGGTTCCTGGTAGCCCCAGCTGTTCTACAGGCCCTAGGCCTGCTTTCTAACCCTCACGTGGTTCTTATACCACTATTTTAGTATATGGTTTGTGAGGCACCTAGGGCATAACGTATACTGTGCAACTTATCGTATGCTAATTAAGTTCCTTGTATTGTACTTTTACCTCTGACCTCATAAAGAGTTCAGAGGGGTTGTGTTTAGATTAAATACATATACATTTGATATATACCTTGTGTGTTGTGCTTTCATTTTGATCATTCAAGAGATTATAACTGGTAAAACAACTTGCTTAACTCGCCTCTAAGTCTTAGCCTGAAGGCTGATCTCCACTGCTACCACTAGGATAGCTTTCTATAAAGGTTGACTTTAAACCTACCATCAATAAGGGTCGTTTGGACTGGTGCAAGGTGCCCACTAGAATAGTGGACATCATATGCCAGGCGAACTTTTCACACCCCAGCACTTTTTTTTAAAATAAAGCTGAAATAGACTTTTATCAGTGGAGTAACAGCCGGCCCTCACCTCAATGTGCGGACACGTTATGTACCCGAATAACGCATGTTTGGTGACTTTGCCAGGTACCACAGAACTTAAGATGATGAAGTTCCTTCGCTTGTGTGGTGAAACTGCGTATTCATGGAGGATTGCTCGCCGCCATTAGAATGAAGTCACCTTCCAAACCAGGTAAGTTGATAGGTGCGTTTATTTAAAAGCAAAGTACAAGCGAACCGCCCGAGAGAGGCTCTGCACTATAACTGCTTCAATTCAAGAGTCCTGGAATTCCATAATAGAATGGACTTCCTGTGAGGTAGAGTAACAAGGCCCACGAAAGGATGAGTGGAGACTATGGGGCTGTATAATGTTTACTTTATTATATATGCAGTATACGGTAGGGGAGAGCGAGCCTTCTCACTACAGTGCCACTGTCGGAATCTCGAGACCCCTGCGTCACGTCCTATCGCGGGTCACGTGACGCGGGGAGACTAGACCTCCACACTACATAAAAGGTTTTTGTTGCAGGCTTTGTGTTGAGAATTAGTTGTTGTCCAATACAAGACTCCTCGTAATATGGTATCAATCTATCAGAGATCCACAAACAGTACATGTAGGATCGTGGTGCTCTATGTTTAAATTGTTTCCCACATACAGTTTCTGTATTATTTCAATTTGTCGTTTCTGAGGGTCTTTGTATTCGTACAGCCTACGTACGTTTCGGTGATGTTATATTCGGAATCACCTTCTTCAGGGCCAATGTGGACTAAACAAATGTCAGCAATGATCATAACCTGTGGGGTTCTTAATATTTTAAGGCTGCAGAGTAGGAGACTTCTAATATTGGTATTCTTGAGGCGACTATTTTTATCAGTTGGTAATTGTTCTTAATATGGCCACAATCATGTAAGGTCCGATGACAAGTAGGTGCCGAACGCCGTGTCTCTGCCACGGTGGCAGAGACACGGCGTTCGGCACCCCGCGTAAGGATGGGACAGAGACTCGATCACAACTAAATTGCGGATATATGTCTCCCCTTGAGGCCCTGCAAAGCTCGCAAAAAGAGTAATAGAATACTGAATAATATACAGAGAGCCCTGCCTTCTCTGACAAAATGGGATAACTCTGGGAAACTGGTTTAAGATCAAAGCATCACTACTTACCTACTTGTCATCGGACCTTACATGATTGTGGCCATATTAAGAACAATTACCAACTGATAAAAATAGTCGCCTCAAGAATACCAATATTAGAAGTCTCCTACTCTGCAGCCTTAAAATATTAAGAACCCCACAGGTTATGATCATTGCTGACATTTGTTTAGTCCACATTGGCCCTGAAGAAGGTGATTCCGAATATAACATCACCGAAACGTACGTAGGCTGTACGAATACAAAGACCCTCAGAAACGACAAATTGAAATAATACAGAAACTGTATGTGGGAAACAATTTAAACATAGAGCACCACGATCCTACATGTACTGTTTGTGGATCTCTGATAGATTGATACCATATTACGAGGAGTCTTGTATTGGACAACAACTAATTCTCAACACAAAGCCTGCAACAAAAACCTTTTATATATTTTGTCACTGTTGTTTATGTGTGAGAAAGTATGTGTGTGTATGTTAGAATGAATGTTTATATTTGTTGACATGTTTACACTTGCTGATATGGGGTTCTATCTAGAGCAACAATTTCAGGAAATATAATATACCTGAACAAGATTATACCAATTGCCATTTAAATGTATTATTTATGTATGTCATATAAATGAAAACTGCAGAAAAATCAAAAAAAGTATATATATTTTTGTATAATGAAGAATAAATAAAAAATGAATATGAGATAAGTCACATGTGTCAATAGAAGCATCCTTTGTATAAACAATTGACTTAACTGCTATAACATTATAACTCTTTGAGGTCATTGTAAGAGGTTCTGTTCTTGTGATCCTTTTTGCTATTAGCTACTCCCACCTCTTGACCGCAAACTTAATTTGGAGTACCCCTGATCCTATGTGCTAGACCTCCACACTACACATCTTCCCCCTTAACAATGGCGGGCATAACTGTAACTGTACCCACAGGTGTGGGGGAGGGGAAGGCGAGAGAGAGAGAGAGAGAGAATTTACAACTGAAAGTCACTGAGGTGTTTTGGTAGTTTCACCGCTCCGCCCTTACGGGTGTTTCATTCAGGTCCCTTGCTCTCTTCTTCTGCGTGGTCCGTCTGACCTCACGCCCTCCTCCTGGTCTCTCTGGGATGCATTGGATGTCTCACCCGGAGTGCCTCCTCCATCAGTGTCCTGGCTGGGTGGATTCCGCGTCTGCGGTCCGGGTGATTGTCCCGCCGCACTGGCTGCGGGTCCGGCCACACTCACGTGGGAATATGTGATAATATTCCGCAAACCAACATCCTGCATACCATCACTCCGCAATTTTTATAACGCAGGACTATTACTACGCAAAGACATCCTTTCTAAAACTTTTACAACTTCTATGACTTTATCACGCATGCCATTATAACGCAAATGCATGTGTGGTAAAGTCATATACATTGTAAAAGTACATTATTAAAACATCAAATATATGTTGGTATATATGTGTATATATGTGTGTGTATATATATATATATATATATATATATATATATATATATATATATATATATATATATATACACGCATTTTTTAAATTTAATTAAAACATTTAGGGCCATATGTATCAACATTCCGTTTTGCAATTCCTAACAAGCGATTTTTAAGGAATCGCTATTTAGAATTCGCAAAATGGTATGTATGTAGAAATTAGCTTATTTTTAGCGATTTCTTACAATTCCTTAATTGCGATTAGCAAATTGCTAATCGCAATTAAGGAATAATTTCTCATTCATTTCTATGGGCCAGGAGGCCCATAGGAATGAAGGGGAAATTTGCGAATCGCAAATTGTGAATATTTTCAAGGGTGCAGGGGTGTCCAAAGGACACCCTGTTGCACCCCTGAAATCGGCATGGGTGGACATGTGGCGCACATACATGCCCAAAGTGCATGTATGCGTCACATGGCACTTAGAAAATAGAAAAAATATGCATTTTGAAAGGAATTCGCAACTTACCATCAACTAGAAGTTGGTGGTAAATTGTGATTCCTTAAGGCCAATTTGCTATTTTTTTTGGCTTGTTACATTGCATTTAAGGAATCACAAAATTTGTGATTCCTTAAATGCAATCGCAAGATAAGGAATCGCATATTTTGCGATTCCTTATTTTGTAAGAAGATTACCTTGATGCATAGTGAAGTAGTGTGGCTCACTGGTTAGAGGCGGCAGACCCGAGAGCAGAGAACGGCCCGGGACCAGGGTTCGATTCCCGGCGCTGCACGTTTCTGGACCAGGGTCAGCGGACTTGATAATTCTCTCGCCTCGGTGCCCACTCTGATCAGCGATCACACTCGGCAACTCTGGGCATTAGCTTGCCTCATCTTCACTAACGGCCCCACCAGACCGCCGGGGATGCCTGGTCTCACCCTGGAGATACCCATTAAGGGACCATCTCTCAGGGAAGCCAGGAAGGGTTTCGCAGCGGTTGAAGCGCCTTGGGACCCTCCGGGTAAGTAGTGCGCTATATAAATGCCTATACATTACATTACATACCAATCGTCCAAATTGCATTCCCAAACGCCGAAATTCGGCGTTTGCGAATTCAATTTGGCTTGATACATATGGCCCTCATTCTTTTAAATTGCATTATTTATATAATTTTTATTTATTTATTATTTTATTTTATTACCCTTTACACCCTAAAAACGAATCCCGCCCTGGTCCCTTTAACCCCTTCAATGCTCATGACGAGCTCAGCTCGTCATGAGGCACAGCTGAGCTGTGCTGATGACGAGCTGAGCTTGTCATGAACAATGGTAAATGTGGGAATGCAGCACAGGATAAAAATATCCCTAGCAGCCAAGGTGTTAAATACCCCTGCACCCCATAATCATAATCCACCTTACTCCTTAAAATACCCCAACACCCTTAAACACTAA